>NC_141691.1:464233161-465433161 GCF_964263255.1 Lissotriton vulgaris
ACATAGTTGGAGACACACCAGTGGCACAAAGGTGAGGTGCAAATGTTTTCTCCAGTGTCAAAACTCCCTCTCCCTCTCTATCTCTTCCTATCTCTCTCTCACACTTTCTCTGTCTTTTCCTCTCTCTCTCATTCTTTCTCTCTGTCCCTTTCTCTCACTCTTTCTCTCTCTCTCTTTCCTCCCACTCCTTCTCTCTCTCTGTTCCCTCTCACTCTTTAGCTCTCTCTCTTCCTCTCTCTCACACGGTTTTTATCTTTCTCTCCTCCTTGTATCTTACTCTTTTTCTCTTTCTCTCTCACTCTTTCTCTCTTTATCTGTTTTCCTCTCTCTCTCACTCTTTCTCTCTTTGTCTGTCTTCCTCCCTCTCACTCCCTTTCACTCTTTCCCTCTTTGTCTGTCTTCCTCTATCACACTCCTTTTCTCTTCCTCTCTCTCCCTCTTTCTCTCTCTCTCTCTCTCCCCCTTTCTCTCTCTCACTCTCTTGCACACTGTTTCTCTCTTTTTCTCTTCCTCTCTCTCACTCTTTCTTTCTTTCTCTCCCTCTTCCTCTCTCTCACTCTTTCTCCTTTGCTGTACACATGACGCACCATCTTATCCTTCTTTTTGTCTTGCAGGCTGTGATTCACAAATGGTCCAGCGATGACACGCCATGGCTGTACATAGTTTTCTTTGTTTTTGTTTTGTTTTATTAAAATGTTTTATATGTAAATCCAAACATGACTAAGATTCTTATTTGTCCCACCTCACAAGCATCTTCTTATTAATGGTTCACAGAGGGACACTTGAGGGCCCAAGAAGATTGTTGGGGGTATGCTGGTGATGTGGGAAGAGGCTGCGTTACCTGCTGATGTGGGGAGACAGCCTGAAAGGGGTATCTCTCACAAACAGGCTCCGGTATGTTTTCAGAAATGCCTCGGACAGATGCCAGCTGACGGGACTGAATCACACAATGGCTTTTCAATGCTCATATAGTGTGACTTATGAACAGATCGCACCCAGGCTCACTTGTAGAGGGACAAGTGTGGCCCATGGGCTAGACTCGCAGAATGAGAACTATGGGCCGCCCGCTCCCAACGGAACAGCAGCGTAGTAGCTCACAGACGTAGAGGCACAGCAGCGTACTAGCTCGCAAAGGTAGAGAGCTGCGAGACGAAGGACTGCCTTCCAAAGGCATAGCAGTGAAGAGGTGATGTTGGGCAGAGGAAGCGTGAAAGGGTTAGCTTCCTACTAGTGTCCTGGAATGGAAGTCATGCTGCCTGGTGCTCACCTGTTTCTCCTTTATTGTTAGTAAATCTTACACCTTCACTGCATCCATATCGTCATTACACAGAGCTCCGATATATTAAATTGACCCTAGGACCTTTCTTTTATATTTTCACTGGATGTGAGGCACAAGATGGCTGCTAACACTTCCTGTTCTCTCCTCTTTCTTCTTTCTCTCTCTCTGCATACACTCTGGGGCAGATTTACAAGCCCCTTGTGCGTCTTTGTTGTTTTATTGTGTCACTTTTTTTGATTTAATGTTTGTAGAAATAATGTAATAAATTGCATATGTATTTGCAAAATGAGTTAGGGTTGTTCATTGAAATGTAGTAGTTATATACATGGAATGTGTGTAGTCACTTAACTGTTTTAAAGTAGTAAATGTGTTTTGGTAAATTGCATGATGTCTTATTTTTTTGTCTAATATCACACTGTGAGTCTGTGTACATTTAGGAATTATATTTGCCCCTTTTTTCATATTTTACACTCTCTCTTGTCATACTCCCTGCTTTCTCCTCTTATTCCTTCCTCTCTTCCGATAGTACCCCTTTTTCTTATATTCTCCTCAGTCCTCATACTGCCCTTTTTATGTTTATATTTCCCTGGCTCTCCTCATATTCCTTCTGTTTCCTCATTTTCTTCTCTCTCTCTTCATACTTCACCTTCTCTTCATACTCCCTGTTCTCTCCTCTTTCTTCTTTCTCTCTCTCTGCATACACTCTGGGGCAGATTTACAAGCCCCTTGTGCATCTTTGTTGTTTTATTGTGTCACTTTTTTGAAGTAATGTCGGCGGAAATAATGTAGTAAATTGCATATGTATTTGCGAAATGAGTTAGGGTTGTTCACTGAAATGTAGTAGTTATATACATGGAATGTGTATAGTCACTTAAACGTTTTAAGGTATTACATTTGTTTTGGTATACTGCATGGTCTAATATCACACTGTGCATTTGTGTACATTAAGGAATTATATTCACCCCTTTTTTCCATATTTTCTACACTCTCATGTCATACTGCACTGCTCTTGCTTCTTTCTACACCTTTTTTGCTTCTTTCTGAACTTCTCTTGCCTCTTTCTTTAATCCTCTTGCCTCTTTCTGCACCTCTGTTGGCTCTTTCTGCACGTCTCTTGCTTATTTCCTCTCCTCTTTTTCAAGTTTCTGTATCCCTCTTGCCTCTTTCTTCACCCCTGTTCCCTCTTTCTGTACCTTTTATGCCTGTTTCTAAACACCTCTTTCTGGAGCTCTGTTGCTTTTTTTTCACTTCTCTTGCCTCTTTGTGCACCCCACTTGCTTCTTTCAACACCTCGGTTGCTTCTTTCAACAGTGCTCTTGCTTTTTTCTGCACCCCTCTTGGCTCTTATTGTACCCCTCTTGCCTCTTTATGCACTTCTCCTACCTCTTTCTGCACATCTCTTTGTCCTTTTCTACAGTTCTCTTGCCTCTTTCTGCACCTCTTGTGCTTCTTTCTGCACTTCTCTTGCCTCTTTCTATACCCCTCTTGCCTCTTTGTGCACCTCTCCTTCCTGTTTGTGCACCTCTCCTGGCCTTTTCTGCTGTTCTCTTGCCTCTTTCAGCACATCTGTTGCTTCTTTCTGCACTTCTCTTCCTTCTTTCTGCACCCCTCATGACTCTTTGTGTACCCCTATTGTCGCTTTGTGCATCTCTCCTACCTTTTTCTACACCCCTCTTGTCTCTTTCTGCACCTCTGTTGGTTCTTTCTGCACCGATCTAGCTTCTCTCTGCACCTCTTTTGCACATTTCTGTATCCCTCTTCCTTCTATTCTGTACGCCTTTTACCTCTTTCTGCACCTTTTCTACCTCTGTCTGTACATCTCTTGCCTCTTTCTGCACCCCTCTTGCCACTTTCAACACCTCTGTTGCTTCTTTTGCACGTCTCTTGCTTCCTTCTGCACATCTCTTGCTTCTTTCTGTTGCCCTCTTTGGTCTCTGTGCCCCTTCCTTCCTCTTTCAGTACCTCTCTTGCCTTTTTCTGCAGTCCCTTGTTTCTTTCTGCACGTTTCTTGCTATTTCAGCAGCACCCCTCTTGCTTCTGTCTGCACCTCAGTTTGTTCCTTCTGTACTGCTCTTGCTACTCTCTGCACCTCTTTTGCAAATGTATATATGCCTCTTGCCTCTTTCTTCACCCATGTTCCCTCTGTCTGCACTTATCCTGCCTGCTTCTGTACCTCTTTTGCCTTTTTCTGCAGCTCTGTTGCTACTTTCTGCACTACCATTGCTTCTTTCTGCACCCCTCTTGCCTCCTTCTGTATCCATTTTGCCTCTGTGTGTACCTTCCCTGCCTCTTTCTCCTTCTGTACCCCTCTTGCCTCTTTCTGCACCTCTGTTGGTTCTTTCTGCACTGATCATTCTTCTTTCTGCACCTCTGTTGCAAATTTCTGCATTCCCTTGCCTCTTTTATTACCCATATTCCATCTTTCTGCACCTCTATTGCCTCTGTCTACATACATGTTTACTCTTTCTGCATCTGTTTGTCCTGTTTCTGCAACTCTCACGCCTCTTTCTTCAGTTTTTTTACCTCCTTCTGCACCTCACTTGCCTATTTCTGAATATCTCTTGCTTCTTTCTGTACCCTTCTTCCTTTTTTTGCACATTTCTCACCTCTTTCTGTTCCTCTCTTGCATCATTCTGCACATCTCTTATTTCTTTCTGTACTGCTCTACCCTCTTTCTGCACCCCTGTTGTCTCTTTCTGTACCCATATTTTCTCTTTATGCACTTGTCTACCCCTCTTGCCTCTTTGTGTACCTCTCCTTCCACTTTCTGCACCTCTCTCTCCCTAGTCTGCTGTTCTCTTGCCTCTTTCTGCACCTCTGTTGCAAATTAATGCATCCCTCTTGCCTCTTCAGCAGCCACCTTCCCTCTTTCTCTACCCCTTTTCCTGTTTCTGCAACTCTTGTGCCTTTTTTGCAGTTCTTTTGCCTCCTTGTGCACCTCTGTTGCTTGTTTATGTACTTCTCTTGCCTCTTTTGGCACCCCTCAAGACTCTTTCTGCACGGGAAACGTCGTTTACGACGCAACTTTTAGCTCGCAGTGCTATTACAACGCAGACTTTGAAACGCATTCCATTACAACGCATTACACTGGGGGGCGCTCTAGGATAGGGAATAGTTTTAATTTACTATCCAACACCTTCCCTAGTGTCCATGGGGACTGGTGTTGGAATAGTAAATTAAAATATTCACTATCCAACACCCCTTAGTGTAATGCGTTGTCATGGAATGCGTTTTAAAACTTGCGTTGTTACGGCATGCGTACTAAAAGCATGCGTTGTAAAAACGCACATCTTTTATGCACCCCTGTTGCTTCTTACTGCACTACTCTTGCTTCATTCTGTACCTCTCTTGCTTTTTCTGCACACATATTCCATCTTTTTGCACCTCTCCTCCCTCTTAATGCACCACTCGTGCCTCTTTCTGTACCTCTGTTGCTTCTTTCAGCACTTCTTTTGGCTCTTTCTGCACTCCTGTTGGTTCTTTCTGCACTGCTCATTCTTCGTTTTGCACCTCTTTTGCAAATTTCTGCATCCTTCTTGTCTCTTTGTGTACCTCCCCTACCTCTTTCTGCTTCTGTGCCCCTCTTTCCTCTTTCTGCACCTCTGTTGGTTCTTTCTGCACTGATCATTTTTCTTTCTGCACCTCTGTTGGAAATTTCTGCATCCCTCTTGCTGCTTTCATTACCCCTATACCCTCTTTCTGCACCTCTTTTGCATCTGTATGCATACTTGTTTACTCTTTCTGCATCCCTGTTGCCTGTTTCTGTAACTCTCTTGCCTGTTTCTGCAGTTATTTTTACCTCCTTCTGCACTTCACTTGCCTCTTTCTGAATATCTCTTGCTTCTTGCCTCACCCTTCGAAGAGCTTGAAGACGTTACTTTTTTCACAGTGATACCTCGGCTAGCTTCAGGAGGCCAATGCTTAGCGCCAGGACACCCAAGGGTAATCGGGCGCTGCACTGCTCTTGCCTCTTTCTGCATCCCTGTTGTCTCTTTCTGAACCCCTATTTTCTCTTTCTGCACTTGTCTACCCCTCTTGGCTCTTTGTGCATCCCTCCTTCCTCTTTGTGTTCTTCTCTCGCCTATTCTGCTGTTCTCTTGCCTCTTTCTGCACCTCTTTTGCTTCTTTTGCACTTCTCTTGCTTGTTTCTGCACCTCTCCAGCGCTCATGCTGCAACTCTGTTGCCTCTTTCTGCACCTCACTAGCATATTTCTGAATCCCCCTTGCCTCTTTTTGCACCCTTCTCCCCTCTTTTCTGCACCTCACTTGCTTCTTTATACACCCCTGCTCCCTCTTTCTGCACCTTTCATGCCTGTGTTTGCACATTTCATGCCTCTTTCTGTACATCCGTTGCTTCTTTCTGCACTACTCCTCCCTCTTTCTGTATCCTTTGCATCAGTTTCACCACCTCTGTTGCTTCTTTCTGCACACCTCCTGCCTCTTTCTGTTCCCCTCTTGCCTCTTTATGTACCTCTGTTGCTTCTTTCTGCACTTCTCTTGCCTCTTTCTGTACCCTTTGCATCTGTTTCAGCACCTCTGTTGCTCCTTTCTGCACAAATCCTGCCTCTTTCTGTTCCCCTCTTGCCTCTTTGTGCAGCTCTGTTGGTTTTTTCTGTACTGCTCTTGCTTCTTTCTGCACTGCTTTTTCAAATTTCTGCATCCCTCATGCCTCTTTCTGTACCCCTCTTCCCTATTTCTCCTCCTCTCTTGCTTCTTTCTGTACTTCTCTTGCTTCTTACTGCACTTCTCTTGCTTCTTTCAGCACCTCTCTTGCAAACTTCTGTATTCCTCTTACCTCTTTCTGCAGCTCTGTTCCCTCTTTCTGTACCATTCTAATCTGTTTATACACCTCTCGTGCCTCTTTCGGCACCTTTGTTGCTTCTTTCTGCAATTCTTTTGCCTCTTTCTGCACCCCTCTTTTCCTCTTTAAGCACCTTTGTTGCTTCTTTCTGCACATCTCTTGCTTCTTTCTGTACCCCTGTTGCCTCTTTCTGAACCTCTTCTGCCTCTTTCTGCTTCGTTGCCCCTCTTGTACTGCTCTTGCTTCTTTTTGTACCTCTTTTGCAAATGTATGCATCCCTCTTGCCTCTTTCAATACCCTCTTCCCTCTTTCTGCTCCTCTCTGGCCTCTTTCTGCATACCTGTTTATTCTTTCTGCACCCCTTTTGCCTGTTTCTATCAGACCGTTCCTTCCAGGTGCCTCTCCACACTCGTCCGGCAGACACCCCCTCAGCTGTGGGGTCCCTCAGGGGCCAGCTCTCAGCCCCACACTGTTCAACGTATATGTTAGACCCCTGGCCATACTAGCCAAAGAATGGGAGATAAAATTAACATCTTATGCTGATGATACTCAGCTTATTTTCACCTTTTCGAACAACGCCGAGCTAGACCAAGCTAAATTTGGAGAGGATCTTATGGCCATTGCCAACTGGCTATCCAACAACTGTTTACAACTTAATGCTTCTAAATCAGAGCTGCTCATAGTTGGCCGGAATTCACAGAAGTGGGTGGAACACCGGTGGCCCCCTACATTGGGCTCGTCCCCAACCCCGAAGCTGGAAGTAAAAATCTTAGAGTCCTGCTGGATAATGATCTTTCTTTAGACTCCCATGCAGAAAAAGTGGCAGGCACCTGCTTTGGGCGCCTTCGCTCCCTTAGGCCCATTCTGGGATTCTTTGAACCTCCGACTCGGCAGATAATAGTCCAAGCTATGGTCCTTTCACATATGGACTATTGCAATGTTCTGTTTCTGGGCTCTATTCTGACGGTCATTAGGAGACTTCAAAGGGCTCAGAATGCGGTAGCTCATACTCTGCTTGCCTTGCAAAAACATTGCTCTGCCTCACAGGCTCTTGCCCGGCTTCATTGGCTACCTGTTAAACAGAGAGTCCAATTTAAAACCCTGTGTGTAGTCCACAAAGTCCTGCACGGACGCGGCCCTCAAATTTTGCAGGGACTCTGCACCCCTTACACCCCGACTCGCGATCTCCGCTCTGCAGATCTCCATCTGGCCTGCACCACGAGGGTTCGCAGGAGCAGAGCGGGTGGACGCTCATTTAAACACAAGGGCCCACTTCTTTGGAACGCTCTTCCATACAATTGATCTGTTATGTTCATCCGCAGCGCTGGGACGCCCCATTGCTGGGGTACCCATGTGCTATACAAATTAACCTAACCTAAGCTAACCTCTCACGCCACTTTCTGCACCTCACTTGCCTCTTTCTGCATTTCTCTTGCTTCTTTCCACACTTCTGTTTCTTATTTCAGAAAATCTACTGCCTCTTTCTGCACTTCTTTTGATTGTTTTTTGCACCAGTCTTGCGTCTTTCTGCAACTCTGTTGCCTCTTTCTTTACCGCACTTGCTTCTTTATGTACGCCCTTGCCTCTTTCTGCACCCCTCTTTTCTCATTCTGCACCTCTTGCCTCTTTCTGCACCTCTGTTGCTTCTTTCTGCACTTATCTTGCTCTTTCTGCACCCTATGCTCCTCTTTCAGCACCTCTGTTTCTTCGTTCTGCAATTCTCTTGCCTCTTTCTACACCCCTCTTTTCTTCTTTAAACACTGTTGTTGCTTCTTTCTGCACATCTCTTGCTTCTTTCTGTACCCCTGTTGCCTCTTTCTGTACCTCTGCTGCCTCTTTCTGCAACTGTACCCCTCTTGCACTGCTCTTGCTTCTTTTCGCACCTCTGTTGCAAATGTATGCATCCCTCTTGCCTCTTTCATTACCCTCTTCACTCTTTCTGCACCTCTCTGGCCTCTGTCTGCATACCTGTTTATTCTTTCTGCACCCCTTTTGCTTGTTTCTGCAACTCTCCTGCTTCTTTGTGCAGTTCTCTTGCCTCCTTCTGCCACTCACTTGCCTCTTTCAGCATTTCTCTTGCTTCTTTTCGCACCCTTCTTCCTTTTTCTGCACCTCTCTTGCCACATTCTGCACATCTCTTAGTTCTTTCTGCACAGCTGTTGCTTCTTTCTTCACCCCTCTTGCCTCTTTGTGCACCTCATTCTACACTTCTATTGCCCCTTTCTGCACACCTCCTGTTTCTTTCTACCCCTCACTTTCCTTTTTCTCTACTTCTCTTGCTTCTTTCCATACCTCTGTTTCTTCTTTCAGTAATTCTCTTGCCTCTGTCTGCACTTCCCTTGATTGTTTCTGCAGCACTCCTTTGTTTTTCTGCACCTCTGTTACCTCTTTCTGTACCTCACCTTTCTCTTTCTGCACCTCTTTTGCTACTTTCTACAGCCCTTTTCTTTCTTTCTGTACCTTTCCTGCCTGTTTCTGTACGTATTTTGCCTCTTTCAGTACCTCTGTTGCTTCTTTTTCCACTTATCTTGGTCTTTCTGCACCTTACGCTCCTCTTTTAGCACCTCTGTTGCTTCTTTCTGCACACCTCCTGCTTCTTTCTGTACCTCTCCTGCATCTTTGTTAACCTCTCCTACCTTTTTCTATGCCCCTCTTTCTTCTTATCACACCTCTGTTGGTTCTTTCTGCACTGCTCTTGCTTGTTTCTGCACCTCACTTGCTTCTTTCAGCAATTTTCATACCTCTTTCTGCAATTCTGTTACTGGTTTCTGTACCTCTCTTACATCTTCCTGCACCACACTTGTTTCTTTCTGTACCCCTCTTGCCTCTTTCTGCTCCCCTCTCCCCTCTTTCTGCTCATCTCTTGCCTATGTCTGTACTCCTGCTCCCTCTTTCTGCACTCCTGTTCTCCCTTTCCACACCTTTCCTGCCTGCTTCTGCACCTCTCTTGCCTCTTTCTGTGCATCTGTTGCTTCTTTCTTCACCTGTCTTGCCTCTTTCTGCACCCCTTGTGCCTCTTTCAGTAGCTGTGATTGGAGTTCTGGACTTTTTTGGTTCCGTCCAGAGGTGTCAGGGTACAACACCCAAAGACCCCGGAGTCCCACCTGCCTTGGTGCACAAATGAACAGAAACACGGGCTTCTCGATGGTGGCGTCAAAGACCAAAGGTTTATTACTGCAGGGACACAGAAGTCACAGAATCTACACACGGGCAGAATCTAGGAGACTGTTCGATTTGTACAAAGTGGGTTGCTCCTTATATACTAAAAATTGTGCTCTAGGCAAATATTTCACATGTCGGTACATTCCCAAACCTTTGTGTCTCTAAACAATAAATATTTGGCGTTACACAGGAACTGTCGATAATATCTGATACCAAACATCACGAAGAGGGGTTCCCACCAGTCCATCACAATCCCTTGTCAATATTGCATTCAAGACCCGGACCGCCTCATCGTAAAGTTCGTTACCTCCCCCTAATAAAGGCCCAGAAGGAAAGGAGCAGAGCCAGGTGCAGAAGATAGAAAAGCGGGATAAGAGATGTTTGTGGGTTGTAAATGGGCAAGGCTACCGGCTTCGGCCGTCTAATCATGATCAGGTACAATGGACAGGAAAACCAGTTCAGGTGGGCTGGCCTCGGGCAGAGGAGGCAGCCTTTGTCGAGTCATGCAGCTTCAGCGTGATCTGGTTTAAGGTGCACGTGTCACGTAAGAGGTGAATCTCCGGCTATGGCTACGTGTCCTTAATCAAAGTGAAGTGAATGAAATGATCAGAGGCTATTGCATATGTGAGGGCAAGGAACCACAAAATGGCGGCCATGATCTAAGATGGATGCCGTGTGTATATCAGAAATGTGTCAGTGGAAGGAGTGCTCTTGCTCGTAGCGTAGCGAAAACACTAGGATATACTAAATGGATCATTTGCGGTTCGCTGATACCAATATTATGTATTTCCGACAATATTGAAAACACGGGTTCAAATCGTCACGGAACCGTCACGGAACCTCAGACCCTCCTTTTGCCCTTACATAGGCAATTACTCAATCTATGTCTGAATCTAGTTCTATGCTCATCAGGTCAGTGACATGCTGTTGTATCATCATCCTTTCTCGTGCCTTTTCTCCAAACGCAGGTGGTTTCCTAAGACAGGTTGTAGCACAAAGACTACACAGAGCAGGACCACACTGGATAATCAGACAACATGAGAATAGTAATATTAAGATGACACCAATGACCATTAGAACCTTCCATCCCCACGCTGAGATCAGAGTCCAAACCCACTCCATAAAGGACCAGTTTCCCTCATCTACATGTATGGAGTCCGAAATCTTGTGCAACTTAGAGATCGCCTCGTAAACTGTTGGAGCATTATTAGGAATAAAGACACAGCAGCTCGATTGGATCATTCTGCATACCCCACCTCGATCTGCAAGTATAACATCTAGAACCATACGGTTCTGCAATGTCATGAGCCTATCCGCCTGAAGCTCAGCTGTCAGATTGCTAAGGGCACCAGCAGTTTCGGTAATAGTAGATTCAACTACCCGTGTTAGCTGACGTATGTTTCTACTATTGGCCATAGGCCCCCAGAACGGAAGGAAGCCTTTGAAGAAGTCTCCAGCTTCCTGACCAGCGGTATCTTCCTTGCTGAAGACACCTCTCGCTACTCTGGTTCTGTGGTAATCAGATGAAGCAGTGTATGTCGGAGACAACAATCGAGCAATATAACATGATCCTGAGAAGTCGGCAGGCAACCATGTATAAGCTCTGTCTCGACAAATGAAATAGGTACCCCTAGCAGTAAGAAAGGCAGGGGAAGAGTTAGCCGGAAACACATAAGTCTCTACGCACTCACTCCTCCCTAGCTGAGCTCTCGGATTTCTCCCATTACCTTGCAAACAGACCTGACCTCGGTGAGGTACGACCCAGATTGGAGTTGAGCTTTTACGCTTGCTTTCTCCTAAACTAAGGCGATACTCTGAAGTATTCCAACTTAAATATACTCGCAATTCGTCTCTAGGGTATGATGGAGTATTATTGACGTCTTTGACCATGTCAATAATTCCCTGGACTAAAGCTTTGTTGGCAGAGTTATATTTAGTGGAACGTGGTGGACGTGGAGGATAGGTCTCAAGAGCATAAGCAAAGATGGTTTGAAGGGCCTGAAATGATCCATTATAGCTGAAAGGCAAAACCAGATAGGGAATACCTTTATCCATAGTGTGGGGTATCAAGCCACACACCCAACAGTCTGTCGTGTTAACTACCAGTTGGTGTTGGTGCAAGAGCTGTACAAAAGTATTATTAATGAATTCTGAGCGTCGAGCTTGCTCATGTTCCGGAAACGAGTGAAAAGAGTGTATAGAAGAAACAGTAGAAATAGCAGGATCAAGGGGAGGTACTGTAGATACTGGCACAAAAATCAAATTTATGCTAAAGACAATTCCACCCACCAGTGTTGCTAAAACAATCAAAAATGTAATGGCACATTGCATCAAGAAACATTTGCTATGAAGAATTCTATTTAGTCTGTTTCTGCGAACGTAAATCACATTCTTTCGTTGCAGCGCAGGAAGTTCCATCTTCTACAATCCGCTCGCGACCACTGATGATGTGTACGTAGATGAAAATGCCTCTGTCAGCCCTGGGAGTTCCCAGTACTAACAGAAAGATCGACCTTGTGTCAGACCCCTGCAAATTCAAACTAGGCACACAGCCACGACCCTACGGCTACCCAGACGGCAAGGCAATTTTAAAAACAATAAACAATAACAAACTTCCTGGCTGAAGGCAAAAAAGTCCAATGTATATAAATATCAAAATCACAATATGCAGTTGCCTGCTTTATTTGTCCTTTTTATGGCTTCTAAGGTTGTATTTCTGCTTCGCTGGTACTGTCTGATCGGAGAATAGTGTATCACTAGCAGCTGTTGCAGAGTTTACGTTCGCAGATGGCAAAGTTTCTTCTGATGCTGGAGACAAATTTTCAATGTTCAAAGCAGTCTTTTCAAGAGGAGAGTCATGTTTCAAAGTGTCAGAAATCAAATCGGCATCGCTGAAAGGGACAAATTTTGGAGTTATTTCAGATTCGGAGGCACCAATTCCCTTCTTCACCCAGTCGTCGTAGGGCAGCGGCAGTGGAACACGCTTTACGTGAGAAGCGTGGATCCAGTGCTTGCGACCAGCAACACGTACAGCTGTCCTCGTCGCCAGCAGGATTTGGAAGGGGCCGATGTAGCGAGGCTGAAGATTCTTTGTCCTCGCAAAATTTCTGACCACCACGTGGTCGCCGGGTTTCAGCTGATGCCCTGGACTCTCCGGAGGTTTTGGCAAAGCATCAAAGACCTGTTGATGAATAAGACTTAATTTAGCAGTCAAGTCGTAAAGATAGTCTATCAACATAGGATATTCAATGGAGCAGAATTGTTTAGGCCTTGGCACACCCCAGACATTTGCCGGGCGGCCAAATACAATCTCATATGGAGAAAGCCCTATTCTAGAATGCACTGTTGCTCTCGTTGATAACAAGGCCAAAGGAAGTGCGTCTGGCCAAGCCAAACCTGTGGATGCTTGAATTTTGGCTATTTTAAGCTTGAGGGTGCCATTGTAACCCTCGACTAAACCAGCAGACTGGGGATGGTTCGCACTATGAAATTTTTGTTTCAATCCTAGACCAGCACACACACTCTGCATAACTTTCCCTATAAACTCACTTCCGTTATCTGACCATACAATCCGTGGCATTCCAAACCTAGGGAAAAATTCTTTGAGAAGAATTTTGGCAGTTGATAAAGCAGTGTTGTCCTTTAGTGGGTATGCTTCTATCCACCTGGAAAAAGCACAAACCACCACCAGGACGTATTTTAAATTGTTGCAGCGTTCCATGTGAATGAAGTCTAACTGTATTACTTCAAAGGGACAGGAAGGAGGAGCAAAATGACCAGCTGGAGTTGGAGTTCCCTTGCCAGGATTATGCATCAAGCACACCATACAATTTTTCACCACTCTCTCTGCACACTTACTGATTCCCTCATTCTTCCAAACCGGAGCTAACATCTTACATATCCCTTTAGAACTTATGTGCGCCACTCCATGCGCCATCGTCACTACTGCAAGCACATACGCATCAGGCAACATCCAACGCTGCTGTTCTGTCAAATCGATCCAACATCCATTCGAGTCCAATTTGCCCGTACTTTCTCTCCATACGCGTTTCTCTTCCTCAGTCGCTTCTTTCTGAATCTCTTTCACACTTTCCATTGTGTCCTCACACATTCCAGACTCAGCAATCCATCTTGCAGACGTAGCAACATACATTCTACTCATCATGTCTCTAGCTGTCTGTTTAGCGGTTTCATCAGCAAAGGCATTTCCCCGACCAACATCATCCGTGATTGCTTTATGAGCACTGCACTTCACAATCGCAACTTCAGTCGGTAAGGTTAGAGATTCTAACAAGTCGTTAACTAGCTGACCATGTTGAATCTTAGTCCCATGGGACGTAATGAAACCCCTTTCTCTCCACAACCGGCCAAAACTATGGGCCACGCCAAATGCGTACTGACTATCTGTAAACACATTCACTCTCTTTCCCTCAGCTAAAACACACGCTCTCGTAAGAGCTATTAACTCTGCAGCTTGGGCAGAATTCTGACTCACTCTTGCAGTCTCCACAATCGTCTTCAAAGTCGTTACTGCGTAGGCAGCAGTCACATCACCATTCTCCAATTTAAAACATGACCCGTCCACATACAGCGTACCATCCGGGTCGGATAAAGGAGTATCTCTCAAGTCGATACGACCTTTTGTCTCTTCCTCCGTTTTGAAATAACAGTCATGTGGCTCAGAATCACTCGACTCTTGATCAGTCGGCAACAATGTTGCTGGGTTCAATACATTGCATCTTTTGATCTGAATATGACTCGCTAATAACGTCAGCTCGTAACCAGATAATCTCGCACTAGTAAGGTGTTGTGTCTTCGTTCGGTTCATGAGTGTGTCCACTGCATGAGGAACCATGACCACTAGCATATTGTTCATCACCAAACCAGCAGATTGTCGAATGGAAGCTGCAGCTGCCGCTGTAGCCCTCAAACAACTAGGCAATGCTCTAGCTACCGGATCTAATGTTGATGAGAAATACGCACAAGGGCGTTGTTTATCACCAAACTTCTGTGTCAAGACACTCAACGCGCAACCTTCTCTTTCGTGAACGTAGAGCGTGAATGGCTTACTGTAATCAGGTGTGCCCAATACAGGAGCTGAACACAAAGCTTTTCGTAATTCAGCAAAACTCTCTTGACATTCATCAGACCATGGCACCGGACTCGGAACATTTTTCCCAGTCAAAGCTACCAATGGTTTTGCTAAAAGTGAAAAATTTGGGATCCATTGCCTACAGTAAGAGGTAATACCTAGAAAGGCACGTACTTCCCTCTGTGTGCGTGGAACACTCATCTGCGTAATTGCTTTTATTCTTTCTAGGGTCAACTTCCTTCCCTCCTTTGACAAGAGATGACCTAAGTAGGTTACTTCTTGGCAGCAATATTGCATTTTGGAAGGTGACACCTTATGATTCAAATTAGACAAATGATGCAATAGTGAAATTGTAGCTGCCTTGCAAGTTTCCTTGTCATCGGCAGCCACCAAAAGATCGTCTACGTACTGTACTAGGGCAGAACCTGGAGGAAGGACAAAAGAATCTAACTGGCTTTTTAAAGCTTGACTGTAAATAGATGGACTTTCACAGTAGCCTTGTGGAGCGCGTTTAAATCTGAAACTACGACCTCCTAAACAGAAGCCAAAAATATCTCTACTTTCCTCGGCTATCGGAATGCTGAAAAAGGCATTCTTCAAGTCGATGACTGAGAACCATGTAGCTGTAGCGGGAATCAATGTTAACAAAGCAGTAATGTCTGGCACTACAGGAAACTGCGGAATTACAATCTTATTAACTTCTCTAAGGTCTATGACAAACCTATAGACTGGAGGCTTTGTAGGATCTGTTCGTTTCAAAATCGGCAATACAGGACTATTACAAACATTTCCTCGCGTTTCTTCAACCACACCTTTTTTAATCAAATCTTGCACAATCAATAAAAGTGCACGTTCTCCTTCACTTGAGATTTTATATTGAGGAATTCTTGGAAATTTCACATTCGCTTTCAAAGTTACTACATACGGTGGAATCTCTAGTAGACCTACATCATTGGGACCAGTCGCCCAAAGAGAATCAGGGAGTGAACGTAGCTCCGGCGGGAGTTCGTCCATTGACAAGTACATCGGAGAGGTGAGTCTTTTACCCAAAGTAAGCTGTACTCCTTCCGGAGAACAGTACAATGTCGCATATAGTCGTTTTAACAAATCTAAACCAAGCAGATTTTCATTACAACCTGTCGTCAAAATTAAGGGTGCTTTCAATTGACACGGTCCAACAGAAATAGACAAAGGACCAGATATCGGGTTGTACACAGGGGCGCCTGAAAAACCTACGGAAACATTTGTTGAGCCAGACAAAGGTGCGCCAGGGAGTTTCGCATGCATGATAGAACTTTTTGCGGCACCAGTATCCAACAGAAACGGTTCGACTACACCTGATGTTGCTACTGCGACATAAGGCCCACTCTGATCCACTGGAACTGATACTACTCCCTCTCTCTGTCCATGGCTGTCCTAGTACCCATTTTGTTGAAATCCCTCTTCAACTTCACAATAATCCTCAACAAGATATTGCTGAGATCTATTCTGTTGAGCTGACTGTACATTTCGCTGATCAAAGTGATTAGAAGGACGATCATTAGTTTGTGGAGGCATAGCACCTCGTCCCCGACCTCTAGAATTCTGTGCAAAACCACCACGACCTCTCTGAGCTGCTGCCGCATTATTTTGCGCTAAAATCTGACAATCATTTTTATAGTGACCCTCTTTCTTACAGTACGCACACTGATTCCACTGGTATTGAGGCCTGGTCGAATTATAATCTGTCTTTTGATACGAATTCTGTTGCATATTAGTCTGATTCGTGCGAGGCGGATACGCCTGCTGTAAAAGAACTTTAGTCTTTAAATCTTTCGTTTTCTTCTCTGATTTCTCCTTTTCCTCTTTATCCCTATTTTCATAGTACTGTGCAGTCGCAAGTATTTGCGCTGTCGTAGATACAGCCCACGCACTTTCTGAGTCTTTCAATTTATTGCATAATTCGGGTGACAAATTATGCACAAATTTATCGACAAACAATCTCTGTCCTCCTTCAGTGCTCATATCCTGACCACTATGGTCTACAAAAGTCTCTTCGAACCTCGTGAAGAAGTCGGAGACACTTTCGTCTTTCTTCTGCTTGCATGCGGATAATTTATCCCAATTAACACGCAATGCTGGCATCAGAGTCTTCATTAAATCTATTATTCTGCCAGGAAGATTAGCAATTAGGGGTTCGGGTTTCGCACCACCTATTTGTTGAGCATCTGCTGCAGTGATAGCTGCCCAATCACCACCTAAAGCAGCCTGATGATCCTCTCTACGAATTTTAGCCCACACTGGTTGTGGAACTACATTACCAAACAACATATCAATGTCGGCTAAGTTCATTATACAAGCCTCAACTGTCTGTGTCAATTCCTTGTAATATCCGGCTGGATTCTTACGTGGATCTGGCAAGGCCTGTTTCACTGCTAACACTTCTGCTCGCTTCCACGGAATATGTATCCATACTCTTTGGAACTGTGCTGGAGCAGCTGCAATACCCGCATTATCATCACGTTGTACTGCTTCGCGCCAAATTGGAGGAACTTCCCTCATAGGATATTGGCGACTTAGCTTCATTTTACCTTTCTCTAAATCTCTCGGCGAACGAAGAGATGGATCATTCCTAAAACTCAAAATGAGTTCCATCGCTTCCTTTATATTATCGCCCACTATCATTCCAGCAGCAAACTCTTTTTGAATCTTAATTAAATCTTCCAAATCTGATTCGACATCGTCTTCTTCTATTTCCTCACGCAACAACGAGCACATCTCGTCGAAGACGTATCGCTGTGTTGGCTCTCCCCATTGCATAAATGTCTCTAACACATCTTTCGTACTATATCTTCTAACTTTTGTAATCCATCTGAGAGCCGTGGAGTCTAAAACTCCCCGTTCCTCAGTACTTGGAAGCTGACTCCGTCTCTGAACAGAGTCAGGAGTAGGAGTCTTAATCAAAGTTTTATATATAGGAGACAGCATATTAGTAACAGAATCAGTAATTCTTCGACGAACAGAAAGTGGAGTTAGTACACTCGCAGACATAGAGAACGCAGTAGAGGTAGGAATAGATGACGAAACAGTAGGAGTATCGAGGAAAATAGTTTGAGGACCAATAGGTACAGTGGTAGGTATAGGAGCGGGCAGTGCGGGAAGAGGAGGAGCTGTAGGAACATTTACATTCACCACAGGAGGTATAGGAACTTGATTCTGAGGAACAAGAACACCAGGTTGTCCAGCAACCGGCAATTGAACATTCGAGATAAGTGGAGCCGCAGCACCTTGTGCGTACGGTGGAGGCGACCGTAACAGATAAGATAGCAGAGGATCGTTTTCGGAATCCTCCAGTATCTTAGCCATTTTCGATGGCAAGGCAGGATAGCACTTGTCAATCGCTAAGTTACGCTCTCTAATGGCTACATCTATGGCTTTCTCACACTCGTTAGCCTGCAACTGCTTAGTCGCTTGCTCTAGAGTTAACTCTTCTAGTTCTTTTTGCTCTTTCTTCAACCTTTTCATTTCTCTCTGTTTGGATTCTTTCCGCCAATAACGAAAAGAGTCAAACATTGCCGGCCGGGCTTTCTTCCTAAACAATTTCGCTTCTAAATTGTCGAGAATCTCTTGTTCAAAACTACCATGCAGTGGCCAACTAAGGACACCATCCTTCTTACAATAACGGACCCATATCTCATTATAAGTTATAGGACCCACACCATACTTACAATATAGGTCATATAGGGGAGTCCCAATCGGAGGAACCAGACAGGAATCCTCTAATTGTGAGTCACTGTTGCAACTAAAACAAGACAACATTTTCCGACTTACCATTTTCAGTCCGGAACACAAAACAAACAAAACACGAAACAAATTGTGCACTTGAACCAAGAACTTAGGCCTACCAAAACGAACTGATGTATCGATACCCAAAACTGAACCAAATAGATTATCGTAACCAGAACAACTAGTGATAATCTTACGAAACCAAACCAAACCAAGAACCGATCAAGGATTTTTAACAATCCTCACAAAAGTAACCAGCTAGCTATCACTAAATACTTAACTGAGGCACTGAAGACGTCACCAAGGAGAAACCCGTCACGTTTCGCCGTACTAAGGACTGCACCACTTCGGGTCCAAGACAGGGCGACGGTCAAGGCAACGGCCCACTGCAGCCGTCCTGAACGGGAACCCTCGTGGAAGAGAACTTCAGGGCCACTTTTGCGATATGCCGGGATCGATGAAGTGGGGCGCCTCCCTCAGGAATCTTCACACGAAGCTTCTCGAACTCTTCAGGCTTTTGGACCGGTACCGAATGACGTCGCCCCACGTTGGGCGCCAATTGGAGTTCTGGACTTTTTTGGTTCCGTCCAGAGGTGTCAGGGTACAACACCCAAAGACCCCGGAGTCCCACCTGCCTTGGTGCACAAATGAACAGAAACACGGGCTTCTCGATGGTGGCGTCAAAGACCAAAGGTTTATTACTGCAGGGACACAGAAGTCACAGAATCTACACACGGGCAGAATCTAGGAGACTGTTCGATTTGTACAAAGTGGGTTGCTCCTTATATACTAAAAATTGTGCTCTAGGCAAATATTTCACATGTCGGTACATTCCCAAACCTTTGTGTCTCTAAACAATAAATATTTGGCGTTACACAGGAACTGTCGATAATATCTGATACCAAACATCACGAAGAGGGGTTCCCACCAGTCCATCACAATCCCTTGTCAATATTGCATTCAAGACCCGGACCGCCTCATCGTAAAGTTCGTTACCTCCCCCTAATAAAGGCCCAGAAGGAAAGGAGCAGAGCCAGGTGCAGAAGATAGAAAAGCGGGATAAGAGATGTTTGTGGGTTGTAAATGGGCAAGGCTACCGGCTTCGGCCGTCTAATCATGATCAGGTACAATGGACAGGAAAACCAGTTCAGGTGGGCTGGCCTCGGGCAGAGGAGGCAGCCTTTGTCGAGTCATGCAGCTTCAGCGTGATCTGGTTTAAGGTGCACGTGTCACGTAAGAGGTGAATCTCCGGCTATGGCTACGTGTCCTTAATCAAAGTGAAGTGAATGAAATGATCAGAGGCTATTGCATATGTGAGGGCAAGGAACCACAAAATGGCGGCCATGATCTAAGATGGATGCCGTGTGTATATCAGAAATGTGTCAGTGGAAGGAGTGCTCTTGCTCGTAGCGTAGCGAAAACACTAGGATATACTAAATGGATCATTTGCGGTTCGCTGATACCAATATTATGTATTTCCGACAATATTGAAAACACGGGTTCAAATCGTCACGGAACCGTCACGGAACCTCATGTTGCTTCTTTCTGCACTTCTCTTCCTTCTTTCTTCACCCCACCTGACTCTTTCCGTATCCCTAATGCCTCTTTGTGCACCTCTCCTACCTCTTTCTGCCTCCCTCTTGTCTCTATTTACACCTCTGTTGGTTCTTTCTGCACCTCTTTTATAAATGTCTGCATCCCTGATGCCTCTTTCTGCTCCCCTCTTCCCGATTACTCTACCTCTCTTGCTTGTTTCTGCACTTTTCTTGCTTCTTTCAGCACTGCTATTGTTTCTTTCTGTGCCTCTCTTGCAAATTTCTGTATCCCTTCTTACCACTTTCTGCAGCCATGTTCCGTCTTTCTTGGCTGTTTTTACACCTCTCTTGCCTCTTTCGGCACCTCTGTTGCTTATTTCTTCACTTGTATTCCCTCTTTCCTTTCTGTACCCTTTTTGCCTCTGTGTGCACCTCTCCTGCCTCTTTCTGTACTTCTCACCTTTTTCTGCAATTCGCTTGCCTCTTTTTTCACCTCTTTTGCTTATTTCTGCACTTATATTTCTTATTTCTGTACTATTTTTCACCTCTGTTGGTTCTTTCTGCATCCCTCTTGCTCTTTCTGTACCCCTCTTCACTATTTCTGCACCTCTCTTGCCTCTGGCTGCATACCTGTTCCTTCTTTCTGCACCCCTTTTGTCCGTTTCTGCAATACTCCTACGTCTTTCTACAGTTCTCTTGCATCCTTCTGCATCTCACTTGCCTCTTTCTGCACTTTTCTTGCTTCCTTCTACACCCTTCTTCCCTTTTTCTGCACATGTCTTGCCAATTTCTGCACCTCTCTTGCCTCCTTCTGCACATCTCTTAGTTCTTTCTGCATTGCTTTTGCCTCTTTCTGCACCCCTCTTGCTTCTTTCTCCTATTTCTGCACTTCTATTGCCCCTTTCTGTACCTCTTTTGCTACTTTTTACACCCTTGCTGTCTCTTTCTGCACCCCTGTCGTGTCTTTCTGCACCCCTGTCGTGTCTTTCTGCACTTGTCTTCCCTCCTGTTTCTTTCTGTACCCTATTTCCCTATTTTGCATCCCTCTTGCCTATGTGTGCTTTAATCTTGCCATTTTATGTACCTCTCATGCCTCTTTCTGCAGCTCACTTGCCTCTTTCTGCTCCCGTCTTTCTGCTCATCTCTTTCCTCTTTCTGTACTCCTGTTCCCTCTTTCCTCACTCCTGTTACCTCTTTCTGCACCTTTCCTGCCTGTTTCTGTACCTCACTTGCCTCTTTCTGTACCTCTGTTGCTTCTTTCTTCACTTGTCTTGCCTCTTTCTGCACCCCTTGTGCCTCTTTCAGTAGCTATGTTGCTTCTGTCTGCACTTCTCTTCCTTCTTTCTTCACCCCACCTGCCTCTTTTTGTATCCATATTTCCTCTTTATGCACCTCTCCTACCTCTTTCTGCCTCTCCTCCTTTTGTCTCTACACCTCTGTTGGTTCTTTATGCACCTCTTTTACAAATGTCTGCATCCCTGATGCCTGTTTCTGCACCCCTCTTCCCTATTACTCTACTCCTCTTGCTTGTTTCTGCACTTTTCTTGCTTCTTTCAGTACTGCTCTTGTTTCTTTCTGTGCCTCTCTTGCAAATTTCTGTATCCCTTCTTACCTCTTTCTGCAGCCCTGTTCCATCTTTCTGTACCGTTCTTGGCTGTTTTTGCACCTCTCTTGCCTCTTTCGGCACCTCTGTTGCTTTTTTCTTCACTTTGTTTCCGTCTTTCCTTTCTGTACCCTTTTTGCCTCTTTGTACACCTCTCCTGCCTTTTTCTGTACCTTTCACCTTTTTCTGCAATTTGCTTGCCTCTTTTTTCACCTCTTTTGCTTCTTACTGCACTTTTATTTATTTCTGTATCCTTTTGCACCTCTCTTGGTTCTTTCTGCATTGCTCTTGCCTCTTTCTGCACCCCTCTTGCCTCTTTCTCCTCTTTCTGCACTTCTCTGGCCCCTTTCTGCACCTCTTTTGCTTCTTTTTGCACCCCTGTTGTCTCTTTCTGCACCCCTGTCATCTCTTTCTGCACTCGTCTTCCCTCTTCCTGAACCTCTATTGCTTCTTTCTGTACTTCTCCTGCTTCTTTCTGCACCCTATTTCCCTATTTTGCATCCCTCTTGCCTATGTGTGCTTTAATCTTGCCATTTCATATACCTCTCATGCCTCTTTCTGCTATTCACTTGTCTCTTTCTGCTCCCTTATCCCCTCTTTCTGCTAATCTCTTGCCTCTTTCTGTACTCCTGTTCCCTCTTTCTGCACCTTTCATGCCTGTTTCTGTACCTCTCTTGCCTCTTTCTGTGCATCTGTTGCTTCTTTCTTCACCTGTCTTGCCTCTTTCTGCACTCCTTGTGCCTCTTTCAGTAGCCATGTTGCTTCTTTCTGCACTTCTCTTCCTTCTTTCTTCACCCCACCTGCCTCTTTCAGTATCCCTATTGCCTCTTTGTGCACCTCTCCTACCTCTTTCTGCCTCCCTCTTGTCTCTATTTACACCTCTGGTGGTTCTTTCTGCGCCTATTTTATAAATGTCTGCATCCCTGATGCCTCTTTCTGCACCCCTCTACCCTATTACTCTACCTCTCTTGCTTGTTTCTGCACTTTTCTTGCTTCTTTCAGCACTTCTCTTGTTTCTTTCTGTGCCTCTCTTGCAAATTTCTGTATCCCTTCTTACCTCTTTCTGCAGCCCTGTTCCATCTTTCTTGACTGTTTTTACACATCTCTTGCCTCTTTCGGCACCTCTGTTGCTTATTTCTTCACTTGTATTCCCTCTTTACTTTCTGTACCCTTTTTGCCTCTTTGTGCACCTCTCCTGCCTCTTTATGTACCTCTCACCTTTTTCTGCAATTCGCTTGCCTCTATTTTCACCTCTCCTACCTCTTTCTGCCTCCCTTTTGTCTCTATTTACACCTCTGTTGGTTCTTTCTCCACCTCTTTTTGTATCCATATTTCCTCTTTATGCACCTCTCCTACCTCTTTCTGCCTCTCCTCCTTTTGTCTCTACACCTCTGTTTAGATCTGTATGCACCTCTTTTACAAATGTCTGCATCCCTGATGCCTTTTTCTGCACCCCTTTTCCCTATTACTCTACCTCTCTTGCTTGTTTCTGTACTTTTCTTGCTTCTTTCAGCACTGCTCTTGTTTCTTTATGTGCCTCTCTTCCAAATTTCTGTCCCCCTTCTTACCTCTTACTGCAGCCCTGTTCCATCTTTCTGTACTTTTCTTGGCTGTTTTTGCACCTCTCTTGCCCCTTTCAGCACCTCTGTTGCTTCTTTCTTCACTTTTCTTCCCTCTTTCCTTTCTGTACCCTTTTTGCCTCTTTGTGTACCTCTCTTGCCTTTTTCTGTACCTTTCACCTTTTTATGCCATTCGCTTGCCTCTTTTTCTACCTCTTTTGCTTCTTTCTGCACTTTTATTTTTTATTTCTGTACCCTTTTGCACATCTTTTGGTTCTTTCTGCATCCCTCTTGCCCCTTTCTGCACCTCTCTTGCCTCTGGCTGCACACCTGTTCCCTCTTTCTGCACCCCTTTTGCCTGTTTCTGCAGTTCTCTTGCATCCTTCTGCCTCTCACTTGCCTCTTTCCGCACTTTTCTTGCTTCCTTCTGCACCCTTCTTCCCTTTTTCTGCACAAGTCTTGCCTATTTCTGCACCTCTCTTGCCTCATTCTGCACATCTCTTGGTTCTTTCTGCATTGATCTTGCCTCTTTCTTCACCCCTCTTGCCTCTTTCTCCTCTTTCTGCACGTCTATTGCCCCTGTTGTCTCTTTCTGCACCCCTGCTGTCTCTTTCTGCACCCCTGCACTATCTGCACTCGTCTTCCCTCTTTCTGCACCTCTCTTGCTTCTTTCTGTACTTCTCCTGTTTCTTTCTGTACCCTTTTTCCCTATTTTGCATCCCTCTTGCCTATGTCTGCTTTAATCTTGCCATTTTATGTACCTCTCATGCATCTTTCTGCACCTCATTTGCCTCTTTCTGCATTTCTCTTGCTTCTTTCCACACTTCTGTTTCTTCTTTTAGCAATTCTCTTGCCTCCTTCTGCACTTCTACTGATTGTTTTTTTGTACCAATCTTGCGTCTTTCTGCAACTCTGTTGCCTCTTTCTGCACTGCTCTTACTTCTTTCTATACCACACATTCCACTTTCTGCACTTCTCTTGCTTCTTTCTACACCTCTGTTGCTTCTTTCAGCAATTCCCTTAACTCTATCCGTAGTTCTATTGCTTGTTTCTGCACTTTTCCTGCATCTTTCTGCACCTCTCTTGCCTCTTTTTGCACCCCTGTTCCCAGTTTCTATACCTTTCCAGCCTGTTTCTGTACCTCTCTTGCCTCTTCCTGTACCTCTTTAACTACTTTCTGCACTTCTCTTGCTTCTTTCTACACCTCTTTTGTTTCTTTCAGCAATACTCTTGCCTCTTTCTGTACTTTTCTTGTTGTTTTCTGCACTTCTCTTGTGTCTTTCTGCAACTCTGTTGCCTCTTTCTGTACCTCACTTGCTTCTTGCTGCATCCCTCTTGCCTCGTTCCGTACCCCTATTCCCTGTTTCTGCACCTCCCTTGCCTCTTTTTGCATCACTGTCCCATCTTTCTGCACCTTTCCTCCCTGTTTCTGCACCTCTCATGCCTCTTTCTGTACCTCTATCGCTTCTTTCTGCACTTCTCTTGCTCTTCCTGCACCCTATGCGCGACTTTCACCACCTCTGTTGCTTCTTGCTGCGTTTGTCTTTCTTCTTTCTGCATCCTTCCTGCCTCTTTCTGTACCTGTCTTGCCTCTTTGTACATATCTCTTACCTTTGTCTGCACCCCTCTTGCCTCTTCTTGTACCTCTGTTGTTTCTTTCTGTACCGCTCTTGCTCTTTCTGTATCTCATTTGCCTCTTTCAGCAATTCGCTTGCTCCTTCTGAACTTCTCTCCCTCTTTTCTGCCCCCTTTTGCCTTGTTCTGTCCCCCTATTCCCTATTTCTGTACCTCTTTTTCTGCTTTTTGCATCACTGTTCCCTCTTTCTGTATATTTCCTGCCTGTTTCTGCACCTTTCCTTCCTCTTTCTGTATCTCTGTTGCTTCTTTCTGCACTTCATTTGCTCTTTCTGCACCCTTTACACACTTGTAACACCTCTATTGCTTCTCTCTGCACTTCTCCTCCTTCTTTCTGCATCCCTCCTGCCTCTTTCTGTATCTCTCTTGCCTCTTGGTGTACCTCCCCTACCTCTTTCTGCACCTCTCTTGCCTCTTTTTGTACATCTGTTGGTTCTTTCTGCACTGCTTTTAATTCTTTCTATTCCTCATGTTCCACTTTCTGCACTTCTCTTGCTTCTTTCTACACATCTGTTGCTTCTGTCAGCAATTCTTTTGTCTCTTTCTGTACTTCTATTGCTTGTTTCTGTACCTCTCCTGCATCTTTCTGCACCTCTGTTGCCTCTTTCTGCACCTCACTTGCTTCTTTCTCTACCAGCTTTGCCTCTTTCTGCACCCCTTTTGCCTCTTTCTGCATTCCTCTTCATTCTTTCTGTATCTCTCTCGCCTCTTTTTGTACTCCTGTTCCCTCTTGCTACACCTTTCCAGCCTGTTTCTGCACCTCCCTTGTCTGTTTTTGTACCTCTTTTGCTTCTTTCTGCACTTATCTTGCTCTTTCTGCACCTTCACGCCTCTTTCAGCAATTCTCTTGCCTCTTTCAGTACCTCTCTTCCTTCTTTCTGTACCCCTCCTGCCTCTTTCTGTACCTCTCTTGCCTCTTTGTGCACCTCTGTTGGTTCTTCTGTACTGCTCTTGCTTCTTTCTGCACCTTACTTGCCTCTTTGTGCACTTCTCATGCTTCTTTCTACGCCTCTGTGGCTTCTTTCAGCAATTCTCTTGCCTCTTTCTGTACTTCTCTTGTTATTTTCTGCACTTCTCTTGCGTCTTTCTGCAACTCTGTTGCCTCTTTCTGTACCTCACTTGCTTCTTTCTGCACCCCTCTTTCCTCGTTCTGTACCCCTATTCCCTATTTCCTCTTGCCTCTTTTTGCATCACTGTTCCCTCTTTCTGCACCTTTCCTGCCTGTTTCTGCACCTCTCCTGCCTCTTTCTGTACCTCTACTGCTTCTTTCTGCATTTCTCTTGCCTTATTCTGCATCCTTTGCACCTCTGTTGCTTCTTTCTGCACTTCTCTTCTTTCTTTCTGCACTCTTCCTGCCTCTTTCTGTACCTCTCTTGCCAATTTGTGCATCTCTCCTACCTCTTTCTGTACCCTTCATGCCTCCTTCAGCACCTCTGTTAGTTCATTATGCATCCATCATGCCTCTTTCTGCATCCCTCTTCCCTATTTCTCCACTTCTCTTGCTTCTTTCTGCATTTCTCTTTCTTCTTTCTGCACTACTCTCGCTTCTTACTGCACCAGACTTGCACATTTCTGCATCCCTCTTACCTCTTTCTGTACCCTTGTTCCCTCTTTCTGTACCTTTGTTACCTGTATCTTCACCTATCTTGCCTTATTCAGTACCTAGCTTGCCTCTTTAAGCACCTGTGTTGCTTCTTTCTGCACTTCTTTCTTCTTCCTTTACTTCTTTTGCCTCTTTCTTTATCCCTTTTGCTCTTTGTGCCCTTCCCCAGCCTCTTTCTGCACCTCTCTTGCCATTTTCTACAGTTCTCTTGCCTCTTTATGCACCTCCTTTGATTCTTTCTGCACTCGTCTTGGCTCTTTATATACCCCTCTTGCCTCTTTCTGCACCTAGGTGGTTCTTTCTGCACTGCTCTTGCTTATTTCTGCACTACTGACTTAGAGGTATTCTGAATCCCTCTGCCCTATTATGTACTAGGGCCTGACAGGCGAGGTCATGCCAATCACAGGGGTACCTCAAACCATAGTGAACCCTAGTGTATATAGGTGATTTCACTGTTTTCTAAGTTTCTTTCAGCATAGCACTGGCTCAGGTCCTGGTTATTCAGAGTCAGTTACCACAAGTACCAGTCAGCAAAAATTTCAGGACAAAATATGACTTTGAAACAAGGCCTCTCTGCAACTCTATTGGTTTTTTCTGCATATTTCTTGCTTCATTCTGCACCATTGTTCGTCTTACTGGACTGCTATTCCCTCTTTCTACATTTCTCTATCTTCTTTCTGCACCTGTCTTTCTCTTTCTGTACATGTCCCACCTCTGCAGGCATATTTGGAAATTAACATTAAAAAACTTTTAAAATTCACAGAAAAAACCAATGGTTTCAGAGACGTTATTGTTATAAATTAGCATTTTAAAAACCGTGTAAATTCACTGAAAAAAACATAGGTTTCAGGGATGTTATAGTTAGAAATTAGCATTTAAAGAACCTTACAAATTCACTGAAAAAAACACCGGTTTCAGGGATGTTATGGTTAGTTGGAAATTTCACTCAAACAAAACCAGAGAAATGTGTCTGTTATAGTTATTTGAGCTAACCATAACTCGCGGTCCCGCAATGCACTGCTGATGATGTCACATATTACATCATTCATGAGATGGTCAGTGACATCACTAATGACATCTTAACTGACATCACTGATGACATTTCTGACATCACTGATGACATCATCCACATGATAATCTGACGCACTTTCTCACACCCTAATATAACCTTTTATACTCCCATTCTAAAATACAGACTACAAATTCTTGAAACCATAGACATACAAATACCAGTTACTACATACCCACTCACTGATTCCTAGGTCAACACAAACATCAACTCATTCACCCATACAGTCACTCATACATGAAGGCACTCATCAAAACAGCACTTTCATTTGCACTCATACATTACACCACTCACCCATAGAGTTACTCACACACCTAGTCAGTCATATAAAGAATAAATCACACTCCCATTTACTTACCTATACAGTTATACACACACCACCTCACTTATTCATAGCGATACTAACACATACTTACTCTCTTATACTATCACAGATACAAGCACACACACTGAAGGACTGGGTTTTTGCTAAGACCCAGCGGTGCCAGGGATAACACCTAAAACCTTTGTGGGTAACCTGTTCCGGCGTACAAATGACAGAGACACGGAACACTTCCTTCGGCGTCAAAAATTCGAGGTTTATTACTGCAGGGAACACAGAAGTCACAAGAAGTACAACATGTGTAGGTTCGAGGAGACTGCTTCAAATTGTATCTGTGGATCCCTCCTTTTATACAGTTTTCGAGCATAGGATAACATGGTGCACAAAGGTTTACAACTTGGTTCCCATCGTAAAAGACATAAGGGGTCGCTTTCATGTATTCAGGGCCCGGAACATAACTACAGTAGCATTTGGCGGTTCCCAACTGTAAAAGTACAAACCTCCCACCATTAGTACATTCCAATCAGCAGTAAACGAATCAAGGAAGAGACAGAAACAGGTGCAGAGGAAGACGGAAACAGCAAACAGATCGAAAAGGGTGTAAAAGGGGTGGCGTCAAGAAACACGAGTTGCAGGCATCAAAGGGGACGTGCTTAATGAATGCATAACTGAGACAATAGAGCGGCACGGCAAGATGAGCCTCGAGCGGGGCCATCTGCCTTACAGTGTCATCCCCCTCATCATAAAGACACCTTCAAAGGAGACGTGTCTTCCGCAAGAGTTTGGGAATCCCAGGGTCGCGAAGCGGACAGCGTCCGTTCGCTGGCTACTTGAGGGCAAGAAACAAAAATGGATGCCGTATCTAAGATGGAACCCGTGGGCTCAGATGAAGAAACCCACGAAACAAACGAACGGTTCAGGTTAGCACAGCGTAAGCGCGTACACCCACTACACTCGTCATTTGCGGTTCATAGATACCAGACTCGACCATATTCGTGCGAGTCGAAGACACCACTTACAATTGTCACGGAACCTCAGACGCTCCTTTTGCCCTCATGTAGGCAAGCACTAGTCAGAATCATAATCGATCTCGATATTCATCAGACCATCTAGATGCTGCTGCAACATAATTCTATCCATCAGAGTTCCTTTGGTAACAGGCGGCTGCCTTATACACGTCGTAGCACAGAGGCCACATAAAGCAGGACCACACTGCACACAAAGGCAACATGTGAACAGGAATGCTACGACAACCCCGATGATCATCAGAATCTTCCAACCCCAAGTCGACATCAGGCCCCAAAACCATCCGAGTAGCGTCCAATCCCCTACGTCCACGTGTATGGACTCAGAGATCTTATGCAACTTCGAGATGGCTTGATAGACAGTCGGAGCGTTGTCTGGAATGAATACACAACAACTCGAATGGATCACTCTACATACTCCACCTCGATCTGCTAAGACAACGTCTAAAACCATACGATTTTGCAACGTCATCAACCTATCTGCCTGAAGCTCTGCTGTGATATTACCAAGGGCACTGGCAGTGATGTTAGCTGTCGATTCCACCACTCGAGTCAACTGTCTCAGGTTCCTACTATTGATCATAGGCCCCCAAAACGGCAAGAAACCCTTGAAAAAGTCTCCTGCCTCTTGACCGGCAGTGTCCTCTTTGCTAATCACGCCCCTCACAACTCTGGTCTTGTGGTAATCGGAGGCGACTGTAAAAGTCGGTGGCAACAAATTCGCAATATAACAGGTGCCCGCAAAGTCAAGGGGCAACCATGTATATGCACGGTCGTAACAGACAAAGTACGTACCCTTGGCAGTCAGGAGAACAGGGGAAGAGAGCATTGGTAAGACATACGTCTCAGAGCAAGCACTCTCTCCAAGGTGAGCCCTCTGATTTCGGCCACGGCCTTTCAGACAGAAATTACCAAGGTGGGGTACGACCCATATTGGAGACGAGCTCCTAAGCTGTCTTTCGCCCACGAGCGCACTATACTCAACCTCACTGAGATCCCTATAGGCTCGCACCTCTTCCTCTGGGATGAGCGACGGCTCATAGATATCCCTATCTAAATCTGCAATCGCTATTGCCAAAGGCTTATGGTACAGACCAGGACCAAAGTGTGGAGAACGTGGCTCTCGATTGGGGTAAGAATCTAGTGCACTTCGAAACATTGTTTGCAATGCTCGAGCTGAACCCTGGGAACTATAAGGAAGGACCAAGTACAGAATTCCCTTATCGGTGGTATGTGGCATTAACCCACACACCCAACAATTGGTAGTATTCATCACCAACTGATGCTGATGAAGGAGCTGAATGAAGGAATTATTCATGAATTCCGCACGTCTAGCCTGCTCGTGTTGGGGTAAGATGTGGAAGGAATGAGGAGAAACAGTGGTAGTAAGTTTAGGTTCAGGAGAAGGGGTAGGTGAGGCAGAAGGCAACAATGACTGTATCATGTAATACACCCCACCCACCAATAACGAAGAAACAGTTAAGAATAGAAGGAACACCTGAAACATGAAGCATTTTGTGTGTGCAATTCTGCGCAACTCGAGTCTTCTAGCCTGAGCCTTTTCCATGTCCGACAGCTTCGAGAAAGCCATCCTCTAAAACCGTCCGCTATGTTCTTGACGCACTTCGTTCTGTGTAGCAATAGTCAATCCCCAGGAGTTCCTAGGAATCGACGGTCTCTGACCTAGTGTCAAGACCTACTAACCAGAAGGAAGTACCCACGCGGCCCTACGGTCCACCCGGATGTAAGGTATCTTTAATCAATAATATATACAAAATCTGCTAGCTGTGGAGGCAAAAACACATATATGGAAAAAGACTCAAAATTTTCAAAATTTACAATTTGGCAAGTGTGTTCAAAACTAGACAGTGGCAATGGGGCAACGTGAATGTCAGGGGAGAAAGCAAATATTCTTATTTTATTAGTCTCTAGTACTGGATCAAAGAAAATATCGGCTTTTCCCAGGACGTGTCTGCTTGTCAAACAATTGGTCCGATGATGAGACAGAGTTCTGTTGACCAGTCAATTGTTCAGATCTTGAGTTTTGTGATAACAAATGTTCAAAAATATCGTTCTGCTGCACTGAGGTATCTCCGACAGGCTGAGCGTCGCTAAAAGGGACAACGTTCGGAGCAGCTTTGGTTTCAGACGATGCAATGCCCTTCTTCACCCACGAGTCTGCTGGCAAAGGTATAGGTACCTTTTTAGTATGGGTGGCATGCACCCAATTCTTGCGCCCTTCCAAACGAACAGTAGTCCTCGTGGCAAGGAGAACTTGGTAGGGTCCAGTAAAACGAGGCTCAAGGCTGTGCTTCCGGCTGAAATTCCTCGTCACAACCCAGTCTCCAGGCTGGAGCTGGTGGCCTGGACCCTCCGTCTGCGTCGGCAGTGCTTCAAAGACCTGTTGGTGAATTAACCTCAGTTTAGCAGTCAGATCATGAAGATAATCGATCAACATTGGGTACTCAAGATCAGAGAACACACTGGGTCTAGGGACCCCCCAAAGATTTGCAGGGCAGCCGAACACAATCTCATAGGGACTGAGCCCTAATCGGGAGTGTACAGTCGCCCTGGTTGACAGAAGAGCTAAGGGCAAAGCGTCAGGCCACGAGAGACCAGTCGTAGCCTGAATCTTCGCTAATTCCAGTTTAAGGGTGCCATTATACCCTTCAACCAAACCTGCTGACTGGGGATGATTGGCGCTGTGGAATTTTTGTGTAATTCCAAGGCCCTTACACACACTCTTCATCACACTCCCTACAAACTCACTTCCGTTATCAGACCATACAATTCGTGGCATTCCATACCGAGGAAAGTATTCCTTCAGTAGGATTTTTGCAGTGGACAGAGCAGTGTTGTCTTTGAGAGGGTAGGCTTCGATCCATCGGGAGAATGCGCAAACCACCACTAAAACGTACTTCAGGTTATTGCATCGCTCCATATGGATGAAGTCTAACTGAATCACCTCAAAGGGACATGAAGGGGGAGCAAAATGGCCAGGGGGTGTAGGAGTTCCCTTACCAGGATTGTACAGCATACATATCATACAATTCTTAACCAATCTCTCAGCACACTTAGTAATACCATCATTCTTCCACACAGGGGACAACAACTTGCAGATACCTTTCGCACTAATATGTGCCAAGCCGTGTGCCATCGTCACAACAGCCAGCACATACGCATCCGGCAACATCCACCTCTTATGTTCCGACAAATCAATCCAGCAACCATTTGCATCCAACTTTCCCGTACTCTCTTTCCACTTCGTCTTTTCAGTCTCGGTGGCCTCGTTCTGAATCGCTTTCACACTCTCAATAGTGTCCTCACACATACCAGTTTCTGCAGGCCACCTTACCGAACTCGTCACATACATTCTAGTGCTAAGGTTCCGGGCAGTCTCCTTAGCAATCTCATCCGCAAACGCATTGCCACAACCAACGTCATCCGTCACCTTACGGTGTGCACTACATTTAATATTCGCCACCTGCTTGGGCAATGTAAGTGCATCCAAAAGATCATTCACGAGCTCTCTGTGCTGGATCTTTGTACCATGCGATGTCATGAAACCTCTCTCTCTCCACAAACGTCCAAAACTATGCGCAACACCAAACGCGTATTGACTATCAGTAAACACATTCACCCGTTTCCCTTTCGACAACACGCACGCTCTGGTCAAGGCAATCAACTCTGCCGCCTGTGCAGAATTCTGATTCAATCTCGCAGTCTCCACAACCGTACTCAATGTCACCACAGCATACGCAGTCGTCACATCACCATTCGGCAACTTAAAACACGACCCATCCACATACAGGGTCCCATCGGGATCTTCCAATGGAGTATTTTTCAAATCAACACGACCTTTTGTTTCCTCCTCAGTTCGTAAGTAGCAGTCGTGAGGCGCTACTTCGTCTGACTCCATACTAATCGGCAACAACGTCGCCGGATTCAGGACATTACAGCGCTTTATCTGAATGTGACTTGCCAAAAGCGTCAACTCGTACCCAGACAACCTTGCACTCGTCAGGTGTTGGGTTTTCGTACGATTCAAGAGAGTGTCAACTGCATGCGGAACCATCACCGTAAGCATATTATCCATGACCAATCCTGCAGATTGTCGGATGGACACCGCAGCTGCCGCTGTTGCTCTCAAACAACTCGGCAATGCTCTAGCTACCGGGTCCAAGGTCGAGGAAAAATATGCACATGGACGTTGCTTACCGCCGAATTGTTGCGTTAAAACACTCAACGCACAACCTTCCCTCTCGTGAACGTATAGTGTAAACGGCTTACTGTAGTCAGGGGTACCTAACACAGGGGCCGAACACAACGCGTCACGCAATTCAGAAAAACTTTTCTGGCATTCTTCCGTCCATGGTAAAGGAGTTGGGACATCCTTGCACGTAAGAGCTACCAATGGTTTCGCTAGCAATGAAAAATTTGGAATCCATTGCCTGCAGTATGACGTGATACCTAAAAAGGCACGCACATCTCTCTGAGTTGTTGGCACAGTCATACGAGCAATCGCTGCAATTCTCTCTGAGGTCAACCTTCTTCCCTCCTTTGACAATAAGTGACCTAGATAGGTTACTTCTTGACAACAATATTGCAGTTTAGAAGGTGACACCTTGTGATGTAAGTCACAGAGATGCTGCAACAATGACACCGTAGCAATTCTGCAAATGTCCTGAGTATCTGCAGCCACCAATAAGTCATCGACGTATTGGATCAAGGCCGCACCAGCCGGCAACATAAACGCATCAAGTTGGCTCTTCAAGGCTTGGCTGTATATCGATGGACTCTCACAGTAGCCCTGAGGAGCGCGTTTAAACCTAAAGCTGCGGCCACCAAGAGAGAAACCGAAAAGGTCCCTACTCTCTTCAGCAATCGGAATGCTAAAGAAAGCATTCTTCAGATCGATCACTGAGAACCAAGATGCAGAGGCTGGAATCAGAGTCAGTAGAGCCGTAATGTCAGGCACCACAGGGAACTGAGGAATCACAATTTTATTCACCTCCCGTAAATCAATGACAAAACAATAAACAGGGGGTTTCGATGGATCAGTGCGTTTCAGAATGGGCAGCACACGTTTCCCCGAGTCTCTTCAATAACATCTTTCTCAATCAAATCGTAGATGATGGCTAACAGCGCTCGCTCACCATCAAGAGAGATACGATACTGGGGAATACGTGGCAAACGCACATTAGATTTCAGATGAACAACATAAGGGGAGATATCAAGCAGGCCCACGTCATTGGGACCTGTTGCCCACAAAGATACAGGAAGAGAACTCAATTCCGGTGGGAGCTTGTCGATGGACAAATACATAGGAGAGATAACTTTCTCACCCAATGTAAGCTTAACTCCCGCAGGAGAACAATACAAAGTCGCATACAGACGTTTGAGCAAATCCAAGCCCAAAAGATTCTCACCACAACCAGTAGTCAAAATCAAAGGAGCTTTCAGCTCACGCGGCCCAATTGCAAGGGGCAAAGGGCACGAAACCGGATTGCTAACAGGGGCGCCAGAGAATCCAACGGAAACATTTGTTAAGCCAGACAAAGGTGCGCCAGGGAGTTTCGAATGCATGATAGAACTTTTCGCTGCACCAGTGTCCAACAGAAAAGGCTCAACGACGCCCGAGGTGGCAACTGCGACGTAAGGCCCTCTCTGATCAACCGGAACTGATACTACTCCCTCTCCTTGTCTATGGCTGTCCTAGTAATTACCGTCGTCAGTGTTCTGATCGAAGAAATAATCGTCTACATTGTACTGAGCAGATCTGCTTTGCGATGATCCACGCTGATCGAAACAATTATTAGAATCGGAAGAATTATTGGAACGATCATTTTGAGCACCGCGACCTCTACCACGTGATGCTTGTTGGGGACCACTACGACCTCCTCTAGATGAATTACCACTATTACGCTCACTCAAAACTGGACAATCGAATTTCAAATGACCCTCGTTTTTACAATAGCTGCACTGATTGTACCCCAACGTAGATCTCTGCGAAGAGGAGTCATTTAGTGTTTGCGACCTATTCGGCTGAGACTGCGATCGATTCCGCTGTTGCGAATCATTCTGATTCGACCGTGGAGGATACGCTTGTTGCAACAACACCTTCGTTTTGAGCTCTTTCGTCTTTTTATCGGCACGATCATTCTCCTCTTTCTCTCTATTCTCATAATATCGGGCCGTGGCCAATATCTGAGCAGAAGTGGAAACAGCCCACGCACTTTCTGAATTCCGTAATTTGTTGCTTAAGTCCGGCAACAAATTTGATACAAACTTATCCACAAACAACCTCTGACCTCCTTCAGTGCCCATATCCTGACCACTATGATCAATGAATGTCTCCTCAAATCTCGTAAAGAAATCAGAGACACTCTCGTCCTTCTTCTGTTTGCAAGCGGACAAATTGTCCCAATTCACCTTCATAGCTGGCATAAGCGTTTTCATAAGAGTGATTATTCTCTGAGGGAGATTAGCAATCAGCTGTTCGGGTTTGGCCCCACCAACTTGCAAAGCATCTGCGGCAAGAAGTGCAGCCCAGTCACCGCCTAATTCTGCTGCATGATCTTGCTGACGAATCTTTGCCCATACCGGTTGCGGTACGACATTGCCAAACAACATATAAATGTCGGCAAGATTCATCACCGTCGCATCCACTAGCTGAGACAACTCTTTATAGTACCCAGCAGGATTCTTTCGAGGGTCAGGCAAAGATTGCTTCACCTGCAAAACTTCCAATCGTTTCCATGGGAGGTGTATCCACACTCTCTGGAAATGTGGCAAGATCGGTGGAACTTGAGCAGCATCACCCGGCATCCACACTGGTGGAACTTCGCGCATGGTATACTGACCAGGCGCTGCTGGCGATCCCTCAATATCTTCTACAAACAATGCTCGAGGCATTATACAAGGACGAAAAGATAGCAACTGCTCGACAGCACGTCGAACATTGCTACCCACTATCATTCCGCTCGCAAACTGAAGCTGAAGATTAGTTAGAGCAGTCAATGTATCATCAGACGCATCAACCGATATTTGATCACGCAAAAGCTTGCACATCTCCTCAAAGACAAACCTCTGTGTCGGTACGTTGAACTGAGAGAACGTATCAAGTACCACACGTGGAGGATTCCTAAGGGGATATTTCATCCAAGCCATTGTCATATCATATAGACAGTCACGTTCCCTACTACCGGGAAGCTGACTTCGTCTTTGGGGACCATCAGAACCAGCGGACTCAAGAATCGGTCCAAGAGAATTAAAAAAGTGAGCAGCAACAGAAGGAACACGACGTCCAGTAGATGGGGTATTGGGGTAACACAACGGGGTAACAAGAGAAGTATCAGAAACAGAAGGAACAGCAGGAGTAACCAGAACAGTAGGGGTAGCGGGAACAGGAGTATGAGGGAGTACAAGTGGAGGAGCAGTAGGGACAGAAGTAGGCAGAGGAGCAGGGACAGTTGGAGGTACAGGAACAGGAGCAGGTTGGGGAACAGGTACAGGAACAGGAACAGGGGGAACCACAGGAACTGCGGTACCCTGCGCATACGGAGGTGGTGATTTCAAGAGATAGGACAACAAGGGGTCCTCTGCTACTTCCTCCTTCTTATCCGTACCCGTCAGTAAAGCGGGGTAACACTTATCTATAGTCATGGGCTGCAATCTATCGAAAACTTCCTTTTCCTTATCCTCCTTATCTCGCTGGAACTGCTCTGCGTTTCTTACCGTAGTAACAATACCTTCTCTCTTATTACGTTTAATCTGTTTGATTTCTTTCTGCTTGGCTTCTTTACGCCACAACCGAAAGGAATCAAACATGGCCGGCCTTGCTTTTCTTTGGAACAATTTAGCTTCAAGATTATCTATAATCGGAGTCTCAAAACTACCATGAGGTGGCCAACTAAGGACACCGTCTTTCTTAGTGTATCGAACCCAACACTCATTGAACGTAATTGGACCTAAACCGTGTCTGCTGTACAACTCATAAGTTGGAGTTCCAATCGGAGGTATCGGACACGAGTCCTCCAATCGGGAATCCGTACCACAACTTCTAAAGCAACTGAACAAAGTACTACGGCCAGGCATCGCGCACACTAACCGAGTTTCACAAACGTCAAGGGTTATAGGATTACAATATCCCCACAAAGAGCAAAAACCCTCGGTTTTTGGCGACTGCAGACGTTGAATATCACAACAAAGAACAAAGTACCAAGAACCACAAATGCAATGGAACCATACAACAACTAAGCACCCACAACAAAGGACTCGGGGAGCGACCCACAAATACTTAACTCAAAGATCAATGGCGTCACCAGGAAGGCCCGTCAATCGTCTCGCTGTACCAAGGTCTACGCCAGGTGCCAAAACAGGTCTACAGTCAGGGCAGCAGTCCGTCGCAGCCGTCAGGAGGCGGGGATCTTCGCGGGAAAAGTCGTCGGGCCACTTGTTTCGACAACAGGATCGATGAAGCGGAGTGCACCTTCCCTCGGAGATTTAACACAAAGTTCCTCACGATCGTCGGGCTTGGACCGGTACCACTGATGCAGCCCCACGCTGGGCGCCAACTGAAGGACTGGGTTTTTGCTAAGACCCAGCGGTGCCAGGGATAACACCTAAAACCTTCGTGGGTAACCTGTTCCGGCATACAAATGACAGAGACACGGGACACTTCCTTCGGCGTCAAAGATTCGAGGTTTATTACTGCAGGGAACACAGAAGTCACAAGAAGTACAACATGTGTAGGTTCGAGGAGACTGCTTCAAATTGTATCTGTGGATCGCTCCTTTTATACAGTTTTTGAGCATAGGATAACATGGTGCACAAAGGTTTACAACTTGGTTCCCATCGTAAAAGACATAAGGGGTCGCTTTCATGTATTCAGGGCCTGGAACATAACTACAGTAGCATTTGGCGGTTCCCAACTGTAAAAGTACATCTTCCCACCATTAGTACATTCCAATCAGCAGTAAACGAATCAAGGAAGAGACAGAAACAGGTGCAGAGGAAGACGGAAACAGCAAACAGATCGAAAAGGGTGTCAAAGGGGTGGCGTCAAGAAACACGAGTTGCAGGCATCAAAGGGGACATGCTTAATGAATGCATAACTGAGACAATAGAGTGGCACGGCAAGATGAGCCTCGAGCGGGGCCATCTGCCTTACAGTGTCATCCCCCTCATCATAAAGACACCTTCAAAGGAGACGTGTCTTCCGCAAGAGTTTGGGAATCCCAGGGTCGCGAAGCGGACAGCGTCCGTTCGCTGGCTACTTGAGGGCAAGAAACAAAAATGGATGCCGTATCTAAGATGGAACCCGTGGGCTCAGATGAAGAAACCCACGAAACAAACGAACGGTTCAGGTTAGCACAGCGTAAGCGCGTACACCCACTACACTCGTCATTTGCGGTTCATAGATACCAGACTCGACCATATTCGTGCGAGTCGAAAACACCACTTACAATTGTCACGGAACCTCAACTCACCCATACAGCCGCTCTCACAATCACTGACTCTCACTTATAGACATTTATAAATATTCCAACACTCACATATACAGCCTTTCACATATGTAGTTGCTCACACATGTATCACTGAGACATCCATTCAATCACCAATACAGCCATACACACACTCACCCACCCATACAGCCCTTCACATATGTTCTCTTGAACCCATATACCCGGTGTATAACCCACTCACACATCTATGCACAGAATCACACACCCCCACCCACCCACACAGATACTCAGGCACCCATATAGATACTCAGACAACCAATAAATAACCCATTTAGTCACTCATGTAGCTACTCACTAAACTATGCAGCCTCTTACACACAAACTGACAGACTGATACAGACATTCACACAATTTAGTCACTAACCCATGCATTCAGTAAGACATGTTTAATCACTCACTTATACAGTCAGTCACACACCTACTAAATCATCCATTCAGACACTTATACACCCACTCATTCTTCAATAGACCTTGGTGCATATGCGCATATATATATATATATATATATATATATATATATATATATATATATATATATATATATATATATATATATATATATATATATATATATATATACATATATATATATATATTTTCACTGAAAAAACATAGGTTTCACACATGTTATAGTTAGCTGGACATTTCACTCATACAAAACCATTGAAATTCCCCCATTATGGTTAGTTCAGCTAACTATAACTCGTGCGCCCGCAATGCACTGCTGATGACGTCACATATTACATCACTCATGACATGGTCAGTGACATTAATCATGACATCACTCATGACATTGCATCATCCAGTAAATGTGTGTCTTTCTGAAAAAGAAATATTTTTTTATATATGTATATCTAAATTCGATGGAAGAATAAATGGGTAAATAAGTGTCTAAATGGATGTTTTTTGAAAAAATTGATTGTATAACTGACTTATTAAGTGTATCTTAGTGAATACATGTATTTAGCGAGTAATGTTTAAATATTTAAATATCTGTATCAGTGTCTCACTTTGTGTATAAGTGGCTGCATGGGTTGGTGAGTAGCTACATGAGTGTGTATATGGGTTATTAGTTTGTTTTTTGAGTATCAGTATGAGTGTCTGTATGGTTTGGTGGGGGATATTACTTAGCGTATAGATGCATGATTGAGTGACTCACTGTTTTGTATGTGTTTTGAAGACAGCATGCATGCAGGACTGTGTGGGTGGATGAGTGTGTATATGGGTGTGTTAGTGAGTGAATGACTATCTCAATAGTGTCTTTATAAGTAACTAAATATGTTTTAAACTAGAATATGTGAGTCTTGATGTATATAAGTGAGTATATGTGAGAGTTAGAGTTTGGAAGAGTTCCTGTATAAATAAGTATGTGTTTCTATAAGTGATTGTTTAATAGTTTTTTGCATGTGTGAGTATGAGTGTGAGTAACTCTATGGATGAGTATCGGTGTGTAACAGGATGTATAGGTGTATGAGTACATATGATGAGCGAGTACATTTATGAGTGACTATATAGAACTGTTGGTGAATGAGTGGATGTGTATGTAGATGTTGGAATTACTGAATAGGTTGTTGTAACTGGTATTGGTATCTCTATTTTTTTGAATATTGTAGTTTCCATTTATGAATGTGTGTATCAAAGGTTATATTAGGGTGAGAGGAGGTCTGCCACTCTTTCACAAGGATGATGTCATCAGTGATGTCATCAGTGATGTCATTTGAGATGTCATGAGTGATGTCATGAGTGATGTCACTGACCATGCCATGAGTGATGTAATATGTGACGTCATCAGCAGTGCATTGCGGGCGTTTGAGTTATAGTTAGCTGAACTAACTATAACGGGGGAATTTCAATGGTTTTGTATGAGTGAAATGTCCAGCTAACTATAACATGTGTGAAACCTATGGTTTTTTCAGTGAATTTCCAAGGTTTTTTAAATGCTAATTCCTAACTATAACGCGGCTGAAACCTATGGTTTTTTCAGTGAATTTCAAAGGTTTTGTAAATGATAATTTTTAAATGTATTAATTGTTATATTTTTCTATACTGATTTACTACATTGTTTTAAAGTATTTATTTTTAGATATTTTATCATTTAAATTACATTACATATTTTTTATATACATTGAAAAAAAAGGTTTTTAAAAATATTGAAATTGTAATATTTATTATTTTAATTTTATATTTTTTTAATTTATGTATATTTTATATAGCTGGCAATATATCCTATGGAAGGAAATTCAAGTTACTGGTAAGTAAGTTAAAATTACTTTTCAGGAACAGTTGTGTGCTGAAAGATGCAGCACTGAGGTCTCTCCTGATAACAGGTGAGTAAATTGGAATTCATAATTCGAGTGATTTTAGGGGAATTTTTTAAAGTTCCAAAAACCCACACTTAGAAGATTTTCCAAGTGAAACCAGTCAGTGTTAGCCTATGGAAGGAAATTCAAGTTACACTAAGTATGGTTAGAATTACTTTTCAGGATCAGTAGTGGGCTGAAAGATGCAGCACTGAGGTCTCTCCTGATAATAGTTGAGTAAATCGGAATTCGTAGTTCAGCTGATTTTAGAGGAATTTTTTTAAAGTTCCAAAACTCTACACTTAGAAGAATTTCCTAGTGAAACCAGTCAATGTTAGCCCACGGAAGGACATTCAAGTTACTGTAAGTATGGTTAGAATTGTTTTTCAGGATCAGTAGTGAGCTGAAAGATGCAGCACTGAGGTCTCTCCTGATAACAGGTGAGTAAATTGGAATTCATAATTCGACTGATTTTAGAGGAATTTTTTCTAGTTAATAAACTCCACACTTAGAAGAATTTCCAAGCAAAACCAGTCAATCTTAACCTATGGAAGGAAATTCAAGATACTGCAAGTATGGTTAGAATTACTTTTCAGGATCAGTAGTGGGCTGAAAGATGCAGCACTGAGGTCTCTCCTGATAAAAGGTGAGCAAATCGGAATTCGTAGTTCGGCTGATTTTGAGGAATATTTGTACGTTTCAAAAATAGACACTTTTCTGGTAAAAACCACACAATAGATTCCTATGGAAGGAAATACAAGTTACTTGTAAGTATGCTTAGATTTACTTTTCAGGGTCCGTACTGGTCTCAAAGATGCAGCACTGACGTCTTTCGTGATGACAGGTGAATAAATGGGAATTCGCAGTTCGGCTGATTTTAGAGGACTTTTTTGCTCAATAGTGAAGGAAGGGGGCGGGGCCTGAGGTGACATGTGTGCAAACACACCCTGTGGCGCGTTTTAGGTTGGGGAATTAATTCCTCTTCAATCCTGAGGTCCCCTGTAAGACAACTAGCCCACCAGGTACATCCAGTATGCGCCAGGAAGCTGTGTTGCAGAGAGGTGTTCAGAGGGCATGCCCCCTTTTTACAACACTCTGCAACGCAGCTCCGTGGCACTTACTGAAGGTAGCTGTTGGACTAGTTGTCCCCTTGGGGACCTCTGGATTGAAGAGGAAGTAATTCCCCAACTTAAAACGCGCCACAGGGCATGTTTGCACTCATGTCACCTTAAGCCCTGCCCCCTACCTTCACCACTGTGCAAACGCTCCCCATAGCATGTTCTAAGTTGGGGGATTAAGTCCCCTTGCACACTGGGGGTCCCTGGGGGTCAACTAGCCCACCAGGAACTTCCAGTATGCACCAGGGGGCTGCATTGCAGAGAGGTGTAGTAAGGCCACGCCCCTTTTTACACCTCTCTGCAACACAGCCCCCTGGCACATTTGCAGAGAGATGTTCTGAGGCTATGCCCCTCTCTGCAAACGTGCCATGGGGTGCGTTTGCAGAGAGGTGCAGGGAGGGGGCGTAGCCTCCTCCCAATTCCTTTTAAAAAAAAATTACTTTTAAGAATGGGGCTGTGTAGCCCCCCTTTTTTGGGGGGGGCCTGGGTACCCCATACCCCAGGGCCTCACCCCAATTCTTATATTTTTTTAAATGTTTACAGGAAGGGGGCTGTGTGGCTGCCCTACCATGGCCAATTCCAGACCTGGGGACGCCATCCCCGGGGCATGGCCAACTTTGCATTATTCTTCATGAGGGGGGCTGCATAGCCCCCCTCCTATGCCTTCTTAAGGCCCTGGGACCCCACCCCCCGAAGCCTGCCCATCTTAAAAAAAAACTAAAAAAAAACTTTAATAATGGAGGGGTGCCGCATGGCCCCCCTCCTGTGCAACTTATGGCCCCGGGGACCCCATCCCTCGGGCCTGCCCTCTCCGTTGGGAACTGTGGGGGGTCCCCAAGCCAGCCACACAGGTTTTTTTAATTTTTATTTTTAAAAAAAGAAGCCCTGAGGTCCCGGGGGCTGTGGGGGGGCTCAGGGCCCCCCGGCATACATAATATTAAAGCCCCGGAGGGTGGCGGTCTCTAGGGCTGCGGGGGGATGTGAGCCCCAGCATATACATCGTGAAAGCAACATATTTAAACATTACTCACTAACCTAAGTATTCACTAAGATACACTTAATCAATCAGTTATATAATCAATTTTACAAATAAACCCATCCATATAGACACTTATTTACCCATTTATTCTTCCATCCACCTTTACATATACATATATAAAAAAATATGTATTTTTCAGAAAGACACACATTCACTGGATGATGTCATCAGTGATGTCATTTGAGATGTCATGAGTGATGTCATGAGTGATGTCACTGACCATGTCATGAGTGATATAATATGTGACGTCATCAGCAGAGGGTTGCGGGCGCGCGAGTTATAGTTAGTTGAACTAACTATACCAGGGAAATTTCAATGGTTTTGTATGAGTGAAATGTCTAGCTAACTATAACATGTGTGAAACCTATGGTTTTTTCAGTGAATTTGCAAGGTCTTTTAAATGCTAATTTCTAACTATAACGTGCCTAAAACCTATGGTTTTTTCAGTGAATATATATATATATATATGGCGGTCGCCAGTGAGTAGTCATAGTTAGGACCACGTTTCCATAGGAAAAGCATTTGTTCATGTGCTTATAACTTTGGCGTCCTTTGACGAATCTTTACTAAATGTTCCAAAAAATGTCATTTTTTAGATCAGCTCTTATCCATAAAGTTTGGGGGTGATTGGTCAAGGGGGGCCTGAGAAGAAAGAGGGGTCCCAAAACGTGTTTTTTTCTTGCAATTTCCATTGGAAACTTTAGACAAGGCTACAGGTCAAACTGCTGAATGGAATTACGCCAAATTTGGCAGGGTGAAAGGTATTGGTCCAGAAAGCATGCTTTTGTTTAAATGGGGTAAATCCATTCAGTATTTTTTTAGAAATATCAAATTTTACAGATATTGATATTTGAGAATTTTGACATGTTATTGGCTGAGGGGTTGCGAGCACGAGCTTACGGATCATTTCGGATCATTGGCTGTGAACGGTTGAAACTAAGAAGTGATGGCAGCCATTTTATGACTCAGTTGAAAGGAGTAGGAAAAAAAAGAAAAAATTGTATAAGAGTGTATAGGAGGAACAATGTCGAGTTACTTTAAGCATTCTATATAGTGCAGAGGCAGAGAGTTTGAATGTTGCGTTGGCCGTGGAAATCACGTCCGCAGAACAACAGTGCGCGGTATTGCTGCAAAGTTGCTTAGGCTCTGGAAAGCCAGTTAGGAAAACAATGCACCGTATTACGACAAGCAGTGTGTAGGGTGCACACACAGGTAGTGTGAATGTTGCGTAGCCCGTGGAACTCACATCCACAAAACAACGATGCACGGTATTGAGGAAAAGTTTAGCAGGCTGTGGAAATCATACAGGGAAAACAACAATGCGCCGTATTGCAGCCTTCCTTTAATATAATGCGGAGTAATCTTTACTTATAATTTGGTGTTCACTTTTATCGTGGATAGTGTCACTTTGTTAGAGGAAATTTAATAGTATGTGGGAGGGCGTGTTCTCTCCCTGTGCGTGGAACAAAATAAACGTTTAATTGGCTGTGCTTAATGTTCATTGGCTGCGAACCATTGAAAGGAGAAGTGTTGCCAGCCATTCCCAACCCCCTCTGGGGAGTAGCAAGGACATATGATTGGCTCACATGTTCGAAGGAGGACCTTCCAGAGCTTACTGTTCATTGGCTACGAACCATTAAAAGTAGAAGTGTTGCCAGCCATTCCCTTTCCTTCCTGGGAATAGCAAGGACATACGATTGGCTCACATGTTCGAAGGAGGACCTTCCAGAGCTTAATGTTCATTGGCTGCGAACCATTGAAAGTAGAAGTGTTGCCAGCCATTCCCTTCCCGTCCACGGAGTAGGAGGGACATCTGATTGGCTGACATGTTCCAAGGAGGACCTTTCCAAGCTTAATATTGATTGGCTGTAAACCATTGAAAGTAGAAATGTTTTCACCAATCTCATTGGGTAACGTGTTCCAAGCAGGACTTTCCCAAGTTTAATGTTCATTGGCTGTGAAGCACTAAAAGTAGAAGTGATAGCAGCCATTCCCTCCCCTTTTGGGGAACACCATGAACATATTATTGACTAAAGTTTTCCGAGTACAAGTTTGCTCCTTATTGGGTGAGAACTGTACACTGTTGTCACCCATTTCGTGATGCACTTCAAATGAGTATGGGAAAACAATGTAGTAGACCGGAGGGTAGGAATTGCTATTAACTCTGTACAGTGGTCACAAGGTGGTGGGCAGGGACTGTGAAGGTAAAAATTGTTTTTTATATATTTTATGGGCCATTTGTATAATTTGCGTGGGGCCTAAAAATCACGTCAGGAAAATAACAGTGTGTTGCGGTCTTCTTTTTATTAAGTCAGCGGGTGGGATACTTCACAGGAGCAGTATTTACTTATAATGTGGTGGTTACTTTTCTGACGGGGAGTGCTACATCTTTGGAGTAAATATTATAATATGGAGGAAGGGGTTGAAAAAGAAAGTGCGCTGTTGTGGTCTTCATTTAAATAAGGTTCTCAGTAACCTACTTCTCGGTTGCAATGTTTACTTATAATGTATAGTTATAGTGCAGTGCTTACTTCTGTCGCGGGTAGTGCTATTTCCTTGCAACAAAATAGTAAGTGTGATTGTGCTGCAAAAAATTTAGTAGAGGTTTGAACCCGTTTTTATTGAGCAATCACAAAGATACTTTCTTGGGAAAGTGTAGCTGTATATATCAGAAGGGTGACAAATAAAAACGCATTTCATAAAATATCCCTTAAACGTGGCCACACCCTCCATTTTTTGTCACCTATAGTTTGTAAAAGTGTTACTCCATATTATTGTTAATATAAGAGGGCATCAGTTACTTTTAGATAAAGTAGAAGAGAAGTGCTACAAGAAACACTCCCGCACTACATCATCTCAGGTCACAACAATAACAAGTAAAAAACAGTTAAACAGAAATGACGTCATATTACCTATAAAATGTACGCTTCATCAAAACATTAAATAAAGCACTATGTATACAGTTTGTTTTTGAGACTACTATTTTATAAAATATTAGCAGTGTTACAAACTGTGAGGTAGTAAGTTATCAACGGAAACAACTGTAGTGCATGTTGTTAATTGCTCGCAGAAATAGATCTCTAACCCCTCTGAAATACTATAAGTTCACAGTATTAAAATATACACAGTGCCTTTATGGTATTCCAAGGGAGAAGAAGAATAAGGAGCACAACAACAAAAAAAAACATTTTTACAATCTCTATCCTGTAGAAGTCAGGAAGGTTTTGTTGTAGTGATTAGTGGTCACTCACAGATCATGTACTCCTTTAAGAGTAGATAGGAAAGCAATCATTTTTTTTTTTGTCCTCATACGCCAAGAAAGATATTTCCAGAATAAGTTGTTCCAACCTGCCCCTGCACTATGCAGGGGTGCCCGTTCTTAATCTCTGAGAATCTTTATGGATGCTCTTTTTGCAGACACCCAATATGTACCTCAGGTACTGCCAGATATATATTCAACTCAGTTCTTCCTACTTTCAGACCCATGAACTGATCTTAGGGTGAGCCATTCTGCAAAAAGACATAATCATTGGACAAAGTCGTTCATAAGCTATCCAACCAGTTGATACATGGAATCCAAAAATGTTTCCTTTTCTTCCAAGCCACCTTATCCAATCTGAGAGTATGCCTGATAGCTCTAATCCAGTCTACATATAGCAGTGCAGTAGCACTCACCCAAAGTTTACATATTTCTCTACGCACAAGAATAATTAAATAAAGAGCTAACTTATTAATGGCTAATTGGAAGGATTCAGAAAAAAACGAATTGTACACTAACCTGTATATCGTAATCAAAGAGCACTTTCATACCTTCTTCTATTTCAGACCAAAAATTCATTAGCGCAGGGCAGGTCATAAACATGTGAAGCTCATCTGCTTTTTCCAGGTTACACTTTGGACAACATGGAGTAGGCCCCTTGGAAAATTTAGCCAGCCTGGCCGAAGACCAATATAGTCTATGGAGAGAAAACAAGTGATTCCGCTTTAAATTGGCAGGTGATACTGTAACATGTAGTAAATCAAAAGATACTGCAAGTCAACATCCAAGACTTAGTCCCTCCAAAGTTGTTCCGGGAGAACAAACTCTCCATCTTCTCCTTCCAGAATTGTCCAGTAAAGCACTGATGTTTTTACTTTTCTTGTTTTCTTCAATAAGAGTTCCTCCAGAGTCTCCTTGGCACCAATATCCACTGTCATGGCCTGGGCCCAACTTCTGATTTGTAAATATTTAAATTTAGATAACTTTTTTATCCGTAAGATCAGAAATCTCCTCCCAGCTCAAGAGGATCCCTTTCGGCATTAATTGGCCCCAAGATTTGATATTTGCGCTCTTAAGTGGAATGGACAATGAGTCTTTGGTCCACTCTGGAGAACCTGGTGAGTCCCAAATTGGAGCCATCGCAGAATAATATGAAATGTTCAGCACATTTCTTACTCTGGCCCAAACATATGCCATATCTCTAAGGACCTTTAAACGCACCTTCTTAAAAAAGCGCATATCACCAAACTTAAAAAAAAAAATCCCTGAGCCCCACGCTGAATCTCAGATAACATAGTCCGAAACATAAAGTCTGTTTCGGTCCCTGCTGGAGAATCAAAAAGCCTTATTCCTGCCTTAAGTAATAGAGTCGAGGCATATATTCTCAGGTCTGGTGCACAAAGCCCACCTTTGCCTTTCCTTCTTCGGAGCTTTTTCCATGCGATCCTTATACCCTTTGAGGCCCAAATAAATGAGTTCCATTTAGCTTGGTTCTTACTTAATCTAATTTCCTTAAAGGCAAGTGGAATATTTTGAAATATAAATATTATTTTAGGTAACAGCATCATTTTAACAATGTTGACTCTTCAAATTAAGGTCAGAGGAAGAAGTGACCAGCTTTTTAAGGATTCAGCTATTTCCCTCTCAATTGTTGCGAGATTTTTATCGGCCAGTTGGTGTATATCCTGTGTGATTTGTACTCCCAGATATCTGATTTCTGTTTTAAAATTGGAATTAGAGTTAAAGATGTTATATTCCAACACATACATTCTTATTTAGATTGATTAATCTGATACCAAGAGATTTGACCGAACTGCTCTGCTTCACTACATATAAGGGGGATTGCCTTGATGGGGTCCGATGTATATAACATCAAATCATCCGCATATAGAGAGAATTTTTTCTCCCAGTTATTATGTTTAAATGATATATTATTCTGATCTTATCTAATCTTTTCAGCAAATGATTCAATGTATAGATCGAAGAGCAAGGGTGAGAGAGGACACCCCTGTCTTGTACCTCTTTTAATTTTTATGGGAGAAGATAGGATTCCATTTATTAATATTCTAGCTGTTGGAGCTTGGTAAAATGCAGCTATTGATCTACAAAAGTTCCTACCCAAATTAGACCTTTTTAGTACTTTAGCCAGGAATTCCCAATCGACGCGGTCAAAAGCCTTAGCGGCATCTAATGTAATAACCGCCAGTGGAGTTTTGTGGAGAGAGGCAACATCAATTGCACCAACTAAAGCTTGTATTAAATCTTGTATAGAGCGACCTCTGACAAAGCCCTTTTTATCTAAGTGTAATAAGGAGCCGGCTACCCCATTCAATCTCTCAGCCAAAATATTTGCTGTAAGCTTGAAAGCAGTAAGATATACAATAATATTCCTATATATTCTATAGGGAGAACAAGAATAGGAACCACAACAAAGAAAAAGAGAAATACGAAAATATCAATTAAGAAATGTAGGGTTTATCAAAGGCATTCAGTAAACAAGTATCTATGTAGTAATCGTTTTTTGAATTTCAAAAAATATTCTCAAGTAAGTAATAAAGGTCAGACGCTGTATTTCAGATGTTTTACTGCTGGTAGCGACAAATCTCCAATTCCTCTTGTGCGAAAATATGACACTCGACTACAATATAGCGAGTTTCACTGATGCCACACACAAAAAGAAAAAGAAAAAGAATGTCATAGACACAAAACAAGATCAATAAAGAAATATTTTTCAGCAATAAATATGTTCAAAGCTTTTTTTTCCGGAACTTCGAAATCTTTTGTCTTCAAGCCTACGACTCATAAACTCTTCTCAGATCATAATGACTGTGAATCTTATAATATACATATTCACAGTATATGATAAAAGGGGGAAAACAAAGTAAGAAGGAAAAGCTGTTCACGTCACATGTAAATCTTTAGTCTTCACATCGACGGGTCACCAACAATTTCGCTATAGTCTGATTATTACAATGTGAATAGTCACAGTATATAACCTCAAAGGAGCCTGAAAAGGAACAGTGTTACCTCTATTCTGGGTGTTTCGCAATACAAGCTGCTGATGTTATATATAAATGAGAAAAACAACCAATAACCCTTTTTTCGTAATACAAATCTTTAAATATTTAAATATTCACAAATAGTTACATATTAGCTACATATTATAAATATCCACTATGCCATAATCAAACAACTTACAACTCCGTAATATATTTAGTTGTTGTAAAAAAACAATCCAACGCTAGAAAAGGGAACTTACATCACAGAATAGACACACATAAATAGCTTGCAAAAATGAAACTAATCGAACAACGGGTGCGGTTTATCTACTTTTTGGTTATTGAGTAGTCTATGGAAGGAAGATGCGGCTCTGCCCATTTAGATGTCACGATTTACAGTTGACACGTACTCCCGCTTGCACTGATTCACTTGTGCACGTATTGGAAACATTTGAAAAATGGTGAAGCAGTAAAGGTTCCACTTTCGATCCTCAGAAGTATAAGTTCCTTAATATGTACATACTTTGCAGAGCTTAATAACTGTGATCCGTCAAACCGTGTCATTTCCTTTTTTTGTGACTAAAAACATCTATTAATTGCGGTAATTCTAAATAGAAGATATAAAAAACATATTGTTCAGAATAGAAGAAAAAAAAAGTATGTGCTAATATTTCTCATCACTATGGTTTTCAATAAAAAAAATACCAGCATTTTTAAAGCATACAGGTACCCCCGGAAAGGTGTGCCGGCGCTCGAGTGCATCAGGAAAATTAAGCAAGGTGTTGCCCACAGTGACATAGTGGTGGGCTAACTTGCCACAGGAGTCGGGAATCAAACTGTGAACACTGTTGTTCGAAGTCAGGTATCATAACTGCTGCATCACACTTTTTCCACACTTACATGTTAATTACTGCTAATTAAGTTTTAAACATTGTTTAATTATAACTTATAACAGACTACTGTTACAGTTAGTTTTTTTACTATTAAAAGTATGCACGTCTTTTTAAAATTTATTTAAAAACAATATAGATATCAGGGACATTGTAGTTAGAAATTAGCATTTACAAAACGTTTGAAATTCACTGAAAAAACCATAGGTTTTACAGACTTTATAGTTAGAAATGAGCATTTAAAGAACCTTTGAAATTCACTGAAAAAAACATAGGTTTTACAGACGTTAAAGTTAGAAATTAGCATTTAAAAAACCTTTTTCCTTTACCTTTTTTTTTCATTTGTTTTACACTCTTTCAGTCACTGCTATATTGTGAAAAAAACACTCTTTTTACCTAATCACCCTGATTTCTTGCTGAATGTTATTTCTGTTTTATTAACGCTGCAAACTGGTGGACTGCTGTCCACTCCCCATTTTATATGCTCAGCCCTTAAAATATAGTAAATTTGATTAATCCCCAATCGAAATATTCCAATCTCCATTAAGATAATAGAATGCAGTGTAGTAAATTACACTAATGGCATGGGAAATTAAATGCTACCAGTGGACTGCACATATTATGCCATCCACAGTCGTAGTTCCTGCAGATAAGTGGGGTGGGGTGGGGCAGGTGGGATGTCGACAGATGACAGATGAAGGAATAGGGAAAATTATTTGAATGAATAAATCCTATTTCATCATCTGTCAACATCCCCCAGCCCCACCACTCCACCACGCTTACCTGTAGGAGCCGATGCTTGCCATCCACTAGGTAGACAAGAAAAATAATGACTTCAGGTCTATATGTGTAGCCTGCATATATAACGTTTAGACTTGCATAAAATCCTGTCAAAAAAGCACTTTTGGACAAAAAGGATCTCCACTTTTATATATTAAGTAAGTCAGACCATTTGACTTGGCCTGGTAGCCCAGAAGGTAGGGTTCTTAGTATTTAAAAGTAGAATATGTCAGAATTGTTAGTTGGCAGTGACTAGCCACCCGCGCTAATTTCACTGTAAATGTCTGTAGGTAATCCTATGAGAAAAACAAGGTTTAAATAGATTTTTATTTAGGCTAACTTTTATTTAGGATATGATACAGAAGTGGCTCAATCACTGTTTGTTAATATTGATTAAAAATGCAACGCATTTATAAAGTTGAATTTTTTATAAATATACAGAGAAAGTAATGTTTAAAATATTAGATTTTGTCTGCCTGAAGGTCAAGTAGACTAATTCATAGTAGCCTTCCAGAAGCTGCCCCAGTCAGTGCTTTCCTCCCAAGAAGGTGTGAAAACTGCTCCCAGAACAAGAACAACAGCTTAGGGGTTTGACCAAAAAGAACTAGGTGTGAGCAATGTGACTCATCTCAGCTTAGGAAGGGCAGTTGGGGAGGCTTCATGAACTTCGTTAGCTTGAAAGGGAGCAGGATGATGCCTGGTCATTCATCGTTAAGTGTAAAAGGAGATGTGGGGTATTGTAATCCTTTTTTTCCAGAGTAAAGTGTAGCCAATTTAGCACTAAGTGAGTAGAAAGGGGAGCTGGTCACAGGAGCAGTTTAGTGTGATTGAGGAGAAATGGACTGTTCATTTCTCTATACACACCACTGGCTGAGATACTAGCCATCGCTAAGGGGAACAGGGGGCATACTACCAAGCAATAGCGATAATTATCGCTATTGCTTGGTTAGAGACAAAAATTTACCGCAGCGCTGCGGCGATTTTTACCGCAAATAAACCTTGGTATTACCCTCATAAGTGCTGTGCCTAGTCCAACGGCCAACGGCACCCCTACCTCAGGAGTGCTGCCGTTGGCCGTTGGACGTTCGAACCTCACCTGCGCAATGGAACGTTCAGCACTGGAGCTGGACGTTCCATAGCTGCTAAGGTGTTACCAAGGTTTAACGCAAATGCGGTAAAAATCGCCGCAAAGCATGAATATCGCTGAAAAGTCCGCGATATTCATGCATTAGCGAGCTAATGCTCTTAGCCATGTTATCCACCTCCCATTGGATAACATGGCTAAGAACTGCTCAGGGCAGGTGTTAGCTTTTGGAGATATTCCCGCTTAGCGCGAATATCTCCAAAAGTTGGTAATAGGAGATAGCAATGTTAGCGACTGTTTTCAGTCTCTAACATCTTGGCACGCCCACTTTGCATCTCATTAGTGATAAATATCACTGACATGCAAAGTGGGGCCCAATATGGTCGCTATCTCCTACTAGCTGTCACTAACTGGTGTTAGCGGCAGCTAGGTAATAGGGAGATAATTTTATCTCCGCTTTCTTGGCTTTTAAAGCCAAAAAAGCGGAGATAAACCCCCTTGATAATATGCCCCAGGGTTCTGCCATGTTGGATTTTACTCAGAAAACTGCACTGTTGAATAGTTTGCCATTAGACAAGCAGGATGTGGTACAAAAGTGGAAAGGGTTGGCATGTGAAAAATGTTCTCCATTGCTAAGCATTGTCCAGGATTCACCCACACCCATTGGACAGTGCACCCCACAAACGTTGCACTTCACTCTCAGCTTATCAGACACATCTGGAGGTGTAGATGAACAGAATAGTAGTGTGCCTGCTGCCTCTGACCACTGTGTGGACCTGAAAAGAAGGATTTGGCCCCAATAATAACCCTTGACTGAAAAAGGACTCCAAGGGTCAGGACCCTGCTGTTGGCCTCTGCTAGAGTGAGTGCTTGCCCCAAAGTGCAGTTCAATGTAGGTGTGGGTGGTAAACTCTGCTCTACTGGTGAAATTTGCTGTGTTTTTCCTACTCGGCGCTCTACTTGGCGCACCGAGTTCAACAAAAACTCCTCCAACCGCACACGTAGCAGAATTTACCAGCGGCCAATGCTTTATAAGATTCACATTTTAGCTTATCTGCCTCCTTTTACTATTTTGACTGTCCTAGGCCTTATTTTCATGAATAGTCAGGCTTCTTTTCTTCAAGGAGTGCTTAGCCTTCCTCCTGGAGTCTAATGCTTCTCTCTCCTCCTGTGCTCGGGTCAGTGAGAGACAGCAGCACCTGTGCCTCCCTTCTCCCTCCTCCCCCTGCAGGAGGCACTGGCTAAATGGCTCCCTGTGTCACTTTCCAGCTGAAAGGTAAAGGCTTTTGCTAACAGTTTATTGCACCCCTTTCTAGCACTAAATGCTTGGAGTGCCCTTTCACCCTTGTATAGAGTCACGGAGGTGCTATACAAAAAGCACATTAAATAAATTGTCTTAGGTGGCTGTATGACCCAGGCAAAGCTGGAATGTCTGGGGGCTCACTCCCAGTGTAACTGTATATTTGCTCCTCGTATGCCTTCTGCTTCTTTTTGCTGTGATTCTAGCATATTTTGCTGGTACTGGAGTGTGCGGTCACAGTGAACACTTGAACACAGCATATGTGCAGGGGTGCCATGAGGGAGGTCTAAAAATAAGGTTCCAGAAGATACCTCTCTAGGATATATATATATAAAGCAGGGAGGAGGGGCAGACGGACAGCTGCTGGGGTCTCCCACCGCTGCCATCACAAAGTCCTCCTTGCACTACCAGCGACAGCGGCTGGTCAGTTCACCCTTTCCATGCACTGTACACAGATGTTCTGTGCAATGTCACATTACAGGAGCCCGCGTACCAACTCAACAGTGTCTGCTCCAGTGTGCCCACTGCTCACAGCAACATGCTCACCCCTCCAGGTAGTGCTAGCTCTCTTGGATGAAAACAGGCCCATGCCAGGACTGCTGAGCAGGGGGTACCCAACCCTTCAAAGGTCCTTACTCCACCAAAGGTGAAGGAATATATACAAGTTATGAGAGACCTAAAGGACCCTCTTCACATTCTGCAGGAGTGGCCTCATGTTGCACTAAGCCACTCATTTACTAATAGTAAGCAATGATTCAGAAACACCTACCGTTGAAAAGCATTTAGTAAGGATTCTCCTAATGCTTCTCTGCTGAAATTCTACATATCTTTGTTCTTCCATTCACTGTAAGAATCCCAGAGCCTACCTCATGTCCATTTAATAATATCATGCCCTGGGCAGAAGTGCCATCATGTGGCTTTCAATCTGGTGATGACACAGCTGGGGCAACTGCCAGAAGTGGGTAAAACAACCATGTTCGATGTGAAACTATTCACTGTAGTCCTTGGTCATACAATTAACTCCCTCTGAGGCAGAAACTTCTCTGTGCACTACTATGTCCAGAGTACTGAGCAGGAATGGTAGAATGGAGGTAGAGACAAGATGTGAAGTCACAGGAATAGCCAACCTTGCCAGGCCAGTGTCAGGGTGGGAATTCTTTGGGTGTCCTGAGTACCGATTCTAGGGGCCATTTTAGGGGTTCAGTGCCTGCTGCACAACACATACTGTGGACGCGGCAAACTGCAACCCGCATCTCAGCCAACTAAAATATGAAAAACTGAAGTTTAGACAATGCATTCTGGGTGTCGGATACTGAGGGCATTGTGTGCATTAATACAGGCGCAGCTGATGTGCCAACACCCACACCATGGTCTGGAAGGATATAGAGACCTGAGTATTAGAATTTGCTTTCCTCAGTTTGTTGTATTCCTTAGTTACCCCCAATATGATTTAGTCAGTCGATGCTCTTCTTCATTAATATAACTAGAGCAGAGCGGAACTACTTGGAATTCCACTGGTTTTTTACTTTTTATGCAACTCTGCCGAATTCCATGTAGTGCAATTCCACGAGTTCCGCCTACGCCTAGTTCAATGTGGTCCCAGGAGCATTAGAAGCAAGAGCAACTGCTCCAGAAAGTATGAAATGTATGTTCTAAGGGTAGTTTTCAGAATTCCAAGACCTCTTGAGCTTCAGACTGATGTTGCGGCAAGCATGTCCAATTTTGAGAGGACGTTGTTAGATACAGCTTACAGGCGTAAACTGCTGGTGTCATTTGTGTTTCTGCAAATTGTAAAGACTTTAATCATGTATGCCTTCCTCATACTGCTCAAACACATGTGCGATTCTTTTTTCTTGTTGTTGTAATACTTTATTCGAGAAAATATTTCATAAAAGTACAAACATTCAAACATACAAAATACATAAGATAATGTTACAAGTATTCTAATCAGTAAACAGTAAAAAAGACATGATAAAAGATTCTTTTCTTAGAGGAACTAATCAAACATCGGATAGCAATTTCGACCTGATAAACCAAGCACTCGCCAAATATTTGGCTACCCCACAAACAATATACATGGAAGAAGCGTTGGTTAAAATGATACGCATTGCTGATCTGTGGTCCCTAACTCCAAGCTCCCTACAAACAGGTTTCAGCCATTTTGCTCTCGTCTGTTTATATGCAACACATGCAAACAAAAAATGGCCAAGAGATTCTTTCGGGCAAGAACAGCCTGGACATTTTTGGTCAGATTCCCTCCATCCCTTCCACCCTTCTTTAAATGAATTAAGGGGCAGGATACCATATCTTAATTTCAGAAACAAAGTTCTATCACTGGGGGTCTGAATGAAGTCCAAAAATGACTCTAGCTTCCTGAGGGGCTTGTGGTCAAGGAAATTATTAGTCATTAATTCCTTTGCCACAACCCAATCCCAATAAAGTTTTTTAACAGTTGTTTTGACGGGGGGGTTTGGGAGTTCCAACAATCCCCAAGACCTATACATACCACCAACTTCTTTAAATTGTTGAGCCATTTTGTTTTATTAGCTACATTCAAGCTAATTAGCTCATCCAACACTAAGCATAATTGGAAAGTTCGGGGGTCCTTCTAAGCTGTACTCAATATAACAAGGGCCGAATTTTGACTAAGTCAGAGATCGTTCTTTTACCCAAATCTAAAAATAATGGTTTCAGTGGGGTCGATAGAGGCAGCGAGTCTATATCTCTTATAAACTTGTTTTCAGCCACTGCTAATGCTTTGGTGTTCTCCGCACCCCAAAGTTCGGAGCCATATACTGCCGCTGCTAACGCTTTCATGGGTCTGCTAATAGAGAGCCGCTGATTCTTTAATATCGCTCCAGAGACCCTTTTAAGGTTTAAAACCATTTTCGAGATATGGGAATTCCAACTCATATTATTGCTAAGTCTCACTCCGAGATAATCAAATTTGTCCACTACCTCAAGGGGTGTGCCACTCAACGAGAGGTAAACCTTCCTATGTTTTTTATTGGCAGACAATACCATCAGCTTTGTTTTCGTAGTATTTACCGACAACCCTCGATCTTTACAAAAAATACAAAAAGGATCGAGCAGTTTTTGCAAACCCATGGGGGATTTGGACATCAGGAGGGTATCGTCTGCGAAGAGGAGTGTAGGTGTTTTCTCGCCATCAAGGACGGGGCATCAGCGGGGTCCTCCCTCAAATGGTCCACCACCCTATTTATAAAGAGGGAGAACAGGGTTGGAGCCATCACGCATCCCTGCCTCACTCCTCTATTGACAGGTACCCTCTCTGTCAGTTGGCCCTGATTTCCCCAGCGAATCCTTGCATAGTTCCCCTCGTGAAGTTTAATAATAAACTGCAGCAAATAGCTGGGGAAACCCATATCAAATAGGACTGACCAGAGTTTGGCGCGTGGGATGACATCGAATGCTGTTTTCAAGTCTATGAAAGCCAAGTATAGACTACCCTTGGCAATCAGTACTGACTTCCAACAGACTGCACAGAATCGAAAGACCTGGTTCATTGCACCGACATTGCGCCTGAACCCAGCCTGGAAGTGGGACAAAATGTCCTTGTCCACAAGCCAGGCTTCGGTATGATTTATGATGACCCTGCCAAATACCTTTTGGATGGTATCTATCAGACTTATTGGTCTGTAGTTGACAGGGTCATCTCTTTCACCCTTCTTGTGTATGGTAATAACCTCTGCGCCCTTCCAGGATTCTGGGACAGGGTGACCATACTGGATCAAATTCATCAAACATGCTATGAACTCTGCCCATAGTTTGGGATCATGCAGTAGCAAATCCCCCGGGAGACCATCCGGCCAGGCTGCCTTCCCTGGCAATATTTTTGAGATAGCGTCCTGAACTTCTCGCTGGGAGAATAGATCTACCATAGAACCTGGCTTCACACAAAACTTACTTTGAGGTTCAATAGCTGGAGATATTGTCGAGCTTTTCAAACTGTCCTCACAATATAAATTTGAAAAAATGGGAATACCATTGCTGTTCGGTTATATGATTTAAAATTGGAGCTGCTCCCCTTCTGTCAAAAGCATTAATCAATTTCCAGAAGATAATGGAGTTTTTCCCATGGGCTGCGGCCTTAAGCTGCTGCCAGTGCTCCTCCTCCCAATCTTTATTTTTTCCTACAATTTGCCGTATACCAAGGGTTACTCTTAGAGGATTCACGGTTGAACCGTGATTTCACCCGGGGCTTCTTGCAAAAAAAGGATCCTAGTTTAGTTATAAGGTTTTTATAGGAGACTAGCAGGCTACGTCCAGCATGGTTAGATGTTGCTGGGACCAAAGCAGTGAGGCTACTGGTTTCTTCTAAGACTAACTCTTTGATGCTTTGGAGTTTCTCCTCATCACACTTGACCACATTCCATTTTAATTTCCGATTATCATTTGTAGGGAAAACTTCTTTAGTAATCATCTCTGGTTTTACACTAGTATCAATCCCCTTTACCCAATGGATTTTCATACATAATGGATTGTGATCACTATCTGAAGACTGCCTAACCTCCATATCAAGTAGGTCAGCCCATGATTGTATATCTAAAAGAATATAGTCAATTCGAGATGGGCAACCTAGCCTATTATAGGTCATTGCCCCATCGGGATCCGACGTAGTCCGACCATTAAGAGCCCGTAAGTTATGTTCTAATACCAGAGCATTCAGCTGGATTGCTCTGGCTGTCAATTAAATTCAAAATAGTCTTTATTCGATATTTTTCAATCATAAAAAGACATTTACAAATTTAAAAAGTTTTTTACCCCCACACCCCGCGAAAATACAAGATCCACAATGAGTCATATCAACATGATCTAAAAATATCAGCCTAGCTCATACTTATTTACATAATTTTTACATATATTATATTAAAAGGTTAAAACAATTATTAAAAACGAAATTCATCAGTGCAAAATATATCAGTTACTTAATACGGTATGCATAATATATCACTTACTTAATACAATGTGCAAATTTGGATAGCAGCGTGTAATAACTGGCCCTAGGGTTATTCCAGGCTCATTATCCACATCCAGTGAAGAAATTTCGACATGGCTATAACAACTGGCTGAGAGGTATCAGTTCTTAAGATCCTAGCAGCCTCATTTGCAGATTTAAGGCCCAACTGGGCGCAAATCGGTTTTAGCCATGATCGTCTGGGGGCTTAATATTCAGGGCAGGAAAACAACACATGTCCAATATTTTCCTTTTGATCAGGGCAAAAGGGGCACCTCGAAATTTGGTTCTTATACCATTTTTCAGTTAAGGCATTTAATGGTAGTGTCCCCACCCTCAGTTGGTGATACTTCTTCCGGTCCCCTGGGACGGTGATCCAATCCCAATAAGGTTCTGGGGCCGGTGCATGCTTGAGTTCTAAGAAGTCAGTAGTAAAAGATCGATCAATGCGACTTCCAAAACATTTGGCCTCAACCATGCTCCAATACAGATCTCGAAGTATTTTCTTAGGTGGGAAAACATTCCTTACAGGGTCGTCCCATAATTGAGATAAACCCATAGCCCTATAATTTGTTTTTTCCTCTCTCATCCATACTATTTTATGAGTTTTGTCCAAGGCTCTAACCTCAAGGAAACCCTGGGCGTACTGGGAGAGTCCTGGGGTGACCCATAACCTCCTCCAGCTACTGATCTGTACCTGGCCATATCCTCAAAGCTATGGAATCCCAGGTCATAGTGTAGAGGTAACAAAGGGGTTGATATTGGTAGACCAGTAATGTTGCGGAGAAATTTATTTTGGGCTACCGTCAACTTTGTAAGATTACTTGGCCCCCAGAGTTCAGCCCCATAAAGGACTGCTGCTCCAACCTTTGCATTGCAGATCTTTAAGACCGGACTAATAGGTCTGGTATGTGAAGAAAATAATTCCTTGATGAGAGCTCCTGTCAGTTGTGCATGCCTTGTAGCTAGCTGGTTGGTGCGCTGTTTCCAGTCTAATTTATAGGACAGGGTAATGCCCAGGTAATTAAAAACCTGGGTCTGTTCTAGTTGAACCCCGTCCATGATGACCTTCCCTCTTATATGTTTCCGTTTGTGCAGTACCATAAATTTTGTTTTACTTGTATTAATGACAAGACCATGGTCTGCGCAAAACTCTTCAAAAACTCCAATGGCCCTCTGGAGTCCCTGTTGAGTCTTCGATATTAGTAGGGTATCATCCGCGAACATCAACAGGGGGATCAGTCTTCCTGCCAACTTTGGTGCATCAGTTGGTTGTTGTTCAAAATACCTGATCACCCTGTTGATGTATAGCGAGAAGAGCATTAGAGCTAGCACACATCCTTGACGTACTCCCCTTGCAATGGGGAATTTTTCAGTGACGCTACCCTGCTGATTCCATCGAACTTGTGCAAAATTGTTCTCGTGCAATCTGATTAATAAGGACAAAATTTCATTTGGAATGCCCTGTTCTTGTAGAATATTCCACAACTTAGCACGAGGAACCAAGTCGAATGCTGATTTTAAATCAACAAAGGCTGCAAAGAGCATACCCCCCCAAGTAACACTACGCGCCAGTATAATAAAACAAATCTAAAAACTTGGTCAATGGTACTAGTATGACTACAAAATCCTGCCTGTAAGGGTGACAATATGTCCTGTTCATATATCCAACCATGGATGCACTGCAGTACAAGCCTCGCCAATACTTTTTGTATGAATGCGATAAGGCTGATAGGCCTATAATTACCAGGGTCCGAGCATGCCCCCTTTTTAAAGATAGGGATAATCTCGGCTCCCTTCCAAGTCTCAGGGATAGGCGAGCCCTTCGCAATACCATTGGCTAACAACTGGATATAGGTAGCCCAAAGATCTTTGTCATGCATAAACAAATCTGCAGGGACAGAGTCTAAACCTGGTGCCCTAGCTTTAGGGATGTTGTTTAAGATTTTTAGGACATCAGCTTTAGTAAAAGATAGGCAGCTTGTAGTGGTATTTACCAGTACTTCGCACCCTTCTTCATCTCTATCCTCAGGAGCGAACTGGGTCGCATAATGGGAAACCCACGCATCTGGTGACACATGATTCGTGGGTTCTCCTCTTTTGGCCCCCCTTTCCCATTTAACGATGTTCCAGAAGGAGGTCATGGATCTTTCTTTGCTGGCTCTTGGGAGATCCCTCCAATAGCCTTCCTCCCATTCCCCATTCCCCCTTTGCCCTAGTTTGTGTTTTTTTATACATGGCTCGGGCATTCTTTATCTTAACTTTATCTTTTGACTTTACTGCATCAGACAGGGCCCTATAGGCAACCCTGCAGGATTTATCGTACCATTGATCCTCCTTCCTTAATGGCCTGCGCTGTTTTTTAGTAACTTTTTTGACAAAGAAGAATTTCAATTTGTTAAAAAACACATCATGGATCATACTAATTTTAGATATCGGAGTCTCCATAGTGGAGTTACTCCTTAATTCTATAATAGCCTGTGTTGTCAAATCCCTCATAGCTGTTATGCTTTCCTCATTAGTTGCACAGGTTGACCATCTAATACGTCTATTGTCACTTGAGAGGGTTATTTGGACGTTATCCCTCGATTCATCTCTTTTCAATAGATCAAACAATTTAAATGTCAAAATTAATGGGTCATGGTCACTTTCAGCCCTTGGCTCTATCCACATGTCATCAACACTGGCCCAATTCTCCTTATTAGTCAGGATATAGTCGATACGGCTATGTGAAGTGCCATTATTAAAGGTAAGGGCACCCTGTTTATCCGAACCCGTTCTTCCATTAGTGGCCCGTAACCCATGCTCCATACATAAAACTTTTAATTGTAGTGCAGCCTATGTCCACTTTTTGATAGGTATTAGAGACAGCTGAGGGATTTCCCAGATATAGTCCTTTTCTACCGTGAGATCTTGTCAAAAGCCAAACTACGTCGTCCCTTACCTTGAGCTGAACTGAAGTTCCTGGACGACGTAGAAGTTTTCGCAGAGACGCAAGGGACCAACTACCCAGAAATCTAACTAATAAACTTGCTGATTCTAAATACACAGCTAAGAATAAAACTAGACTTATGGGAGGAGGGCCGGTACTGGACGTGACGAGATGAAAGAGGAATCTTGCTGTCGACCTGCAGAATAACAAGCAAGTGCCATTTACTATTGACTCTTAGTGAACTCCCTGGGACCCTTGTTACCTCCCTTTGCCCTGAACCACTCAGTTCCCTTGAACCCTCACACCTTAGACTCCTACCTGCAATCAGTCTTATTCAGTCCTTCGTCCAGTATTTCTTTGTCTTGGATGAGATGGGAAGTTGTGAAGAAGAGAAGTGAAGTAATGAAGAAGTCCCTTGAAGATTCGTTATGGTGTCACGCTTCAAGATACTAAAGAAAACAGAAAGGGGTATTACTAATGTTCCACTATCTAGTTCTTCCAATTCCCCTTTAGCTTTTAACTTACTTGGAATTTTAGGATGACTGTAGTGGAAAATTGGATTCCATACTCTCTTGTGTTCAAACCTGTTGTAACACAATAAAAAGATACACCTACTCTCTCCCAAGTAACTCCCCTAAAAACTAGTAGTTACAAAAATAACATCTCACATAACAACATATTCCTTGCACTACTTTCAAACTAGGAATCTGGATTGTATTGTACAAAATTAAGTCTCTTGTTTTTAAGTCACAAATATTTCCAAATACTCAAGTCTCTTGCATAAAAGTTCTCTATTAAAGCCACAACTATTTTTAGAATGAAGGTCTTCAAGTTCCGAGAATATCAGGTGAGTTTTGAACTTGTCCTGTCTTTCTTGTGATGGGCGCCTTTAAATTGAAATACTGATTTACTTATCTTATGTCTCTTTCTTGCAGGTCTTGTCTTCTATCACCTGGCTGGAACCTGGTCAAAAGGAAGTGGCAAGCGTTGAATTCCCCAGCAGAGCGGAGAGGTTCCAAGCGCGATCCTTCCCGCTTCCAAAGCAGAAGGCAAAGCGCTTCTAGAAACTTGGGTGCGGTTTAAATAGCCAACCGCACCCAAAATCACGTGCGCACGCACGCGTCTGCAATGCAGAGAGCCGAACGCGGCTCAAAGAAAACAAAGCCTCTCTCGTCCTTGGCATTGCGCGCTCAATACTTACAGTGCTCACAACGTTGCTCCTATCATTGACGCCTTCTCAGAAATAAGTCTGGCCAGCAATCTTATTCCAAACAGGCAACTCTTTCGTGTCCCAGCAAAACGTTAGTTATCACAGCAAAACGTTTGTTTATCACAAATGAACTGCATATGCAAAACGCTAGCTATCACGAATGAACACTTATCCATATTAAAGAAATAGTAATTAACACAATCACTACATATTACAAAAGAGGTGCTGGTGCACGGGACAGGGGTGGGTTTTTAGAGAACAGTCACCCCCTAGCTTTTCTAGTCTGGGGGTCGAGGAGATTCATGACAGTACTCCCTCCTCAAGATCCCCCCCAAAACAGGCAAGATGGGTTTTGGTTTGTCTGGATGACGAGCATGGAATGATTTCACTATTTTAGGTGCATTCTTTAGATTTTCCAAAGGTTTCCATGATCTTTCTTCAGGTCCGTATCCCCTCCAATCCACTAGATAAAACAATTTCCCTCGAATTCTTTTGGAATCTAAAATTGATTTTACCTCGAATTCGGAGTCTCCATCAATTGTTAAAGAAGGCGGGGGTTGGATGAATCGAGTGTTAGGATGAAAGGGTTTAACCAAGGACACATGAAACACTGGATGGAATCTGTATCTAGAAGGAAGATTTAATTTGACACATACTGGATTTATAACCTTTTCAATCACAAAAGGGCCAATAAATTTTGGGTTAAATTTGCGATTTCCCTTAATTCTCAAATTTCTGGTACTTAACCAGACTTTATCTCCAGAAGAGTAAGGTGGTTGTATGGTCCTGTGCTTGTCTGTAAAAATTTTTCTGAGTTTCTTTTGCTTGTGGCAATTTGAAAGCAGCTTGTTCCTGGATAGATGATAGTTTAGAAACATAGTCTGATATAGCTGGTACTGAATTTACCTTTTTAATTTCCTCAGGGAAATTTTTTGGATGATAACCGAAATTACAAAAGAATGGGGACATTCCTAAAGAAGTATGATCTACATTGTTATAGGCAAACTCCAACTGACTTACAAGATCTGACCATTCTTCATCTGCACTAGTTAACATACAGCGAATGAACTGTTCAATAGTCTGATTGGTGCGCTCAGTTAAACCATCAGTCTGAGGATGGTAACTTGATGATAAGCAGACTTCCATGTTTAAAAGAGAACTCAAATTTTGCCAAACTCGAGAAATAAACTGAGACCCCCTGTCGGAAATGACTACTGATGGAATTCCATGTAATCGAATTACATGCGTCAAAATCAGATGAGCCAATTCCATAGCTGTTAGTAATTTCTTTAGAGGAATAAAATGGGCCATACGTGAGAATTGGTCAACTATAGTCAGAATTGTAGAAAAACCTTTTTTGGATTTGGAAGTTCAACAATAAAATCCAAAGAAATTGTGTGCCATGGTTGAGGTGGTATAGGGAGTGGAGTTAACAAACCACTTGGAGCTTGATGTGAATGTTTGTTTTGAATACACACACTACAAGTTTCCACAAAATTTTGTACATCCTTAAACATGGAAGGCCACCAAAACGTTCTTTTGATTAAGTCATATGTTTTTATCACACTTGGATGAGCAGTTAAAGAAGTGTTGTGGTGGAAATGAAGTATTCTTTTCCTAATCGTTTCAGTGGGTACAAAAATGAGATCTTGCATCAAGATCAAATCACCTCTTTCTTGAAGAAGAGGATACCTTTTCTTCCACTCGTCTAGTCCCTTTGATGAAAGCTCTTTTTTGATATCGGAAATTACTGGGCAACAGGATAAACTTGCTTGAAAGCGAGATGTCGGAATGACAGGTTGCACTTCTTGAGTTGATTCGGTAAGTTCTGTTAGATTGTATCCTATCCTAGATAAGGCATCAGCTTTCAAATTCTCTTTTCCAGGACGATACGTGATCACGAAATCATAGTCATTAAAAAACATTGACCACCTCAACTGTCTGGCAGATAAGGCCTTTACAGATCTTAAAGCTTGAAGATTTCTATGATCAGTGTAAATAGTGACAGGGTGTCGAGCTCCGAGCAAGTAATGACGCCATTCTTCAAAAACTGCTTTTATTGCTAAAAGTTCTTTATCTGCAATGGCATAGTTTAATTCCGCTTCCGACAATTTTCTGGAGTAAAAGGCTATGGGATGCATTTGGCCTGTGTCTGTATTTCTTTGAGATAGGACTCCCCCAAGAGCTAACTGCGAAGCATCTGCTTCGACAATGAAGGGTTGGCTGGGGTCTGGATGACTTAAGATTGGGGCTGTGGTAAATCTCTTTTTTAGTTCTTGGAAGGCCTCTTCAGCCTGGTCTGTCCAGACGAATTTTACTCCTTTTCGCAGCAATTTGGTAATGGGTGTTATAATCTGAGAGAAATTTTGAATAAAACGGCGATAGAAATTTGCAAAGCCTAGAAAGCTTTGAACCTGTTTCACTGAAGAGGGGCTAGGCCAAGAATTTACAGCTTCCACCTTTTTTGGATCCATTTCAATTCCACTAGGGCTGATGATATACCCTAAAAAGTCAACTTTTGAAACATGAAATAGACTTTTTTCCAATTTTACGAATAGGGAATTGGAAAGCAATTTTTGAAGAATAGCACGAACTTGCTGTACATGTTCTTTTTCTGAGTTGGAAAAAATCAAAATGTCATCTATGTAGACAACACAACATACATCCATGAATTCATGCAAAACCTCATTTATAAAAAATTGGAAAGCAGCTGGGGCATTGCAGAGTCCAAAAGGCATTACTTGGTACTCAAAAAAGGCCAAACTTGGTTCTGAATGCCGTTTTCCATTCATCACCTTTTCTGACTCTCACAAGATGATAAGCCCCGCGTAAATCCAATTTAGTATAAATAGTTGCCTTTTTAACTTGATCCAGGAAAGTTGGGATCAGAGGCAAAGGATACCTATTCTTAATAGGCACGTTATTCAAAGCTCTATAATCAATACACATGCGCAATTCTCCCCCTTTTTTCAGAATAAAAAAAAGAGCTGATGACACAGGCGATTTGGAATGTCGGATGAAACCATTAGCTAGGTATTCATCTAGGTATTCCCTGAGGTGTAAATTTTCTTTCTCTGTTAGTGCATAAATTCTGCTACAGGGCAAGGTTGCTCCGGGAACTAGGTCTATTCTGCAATCAAAATCCCTGTGAGGTGGAAGTGTGTTAGCTTTTTTTTATCAAAGAAGTCAGAGAGATCGGAATAAACTGAAGGAACTCCTTCCAATGTTAAAACACTGGTAGATTCGGTACAAAAATCAAATCCCCGAATTACATCCTCGGTGTTCTCAAGAAGAAAGCATTGCTCTATGCAATGAGAGGACTTGAAAGTCAAAGTTTTGGATTTCCAATCTATAAGTGGGTTGTGTTAAACTAACCAAGGAATTCCCAAAATAAGTCTGAACTGAGGTGCATCGATTATGTCAAAAGTTATTCTTTCCCTATGAATAGATGAACTGTCCATTTCTAAAACTTCGGATTGTCTATTGATGGGCCCGGAAGTTAACTCTTTACCAGCTACTGCTCTTACTATTTCCGGATGATCTTTTAGGATGGATTTAAACCCTAATTGAGAGAAAAAATGAGAGTCAATAAAATTTCCAGTTGCTCCTGAATCTATGACTGCTTCTACTCTTTTTCCTGGTGAGGCAGAAAGCAAACTCTTTAATTCTACTATTATGCAGAAATGTTTGCAACTAGACTGTGGAGCAGTAGAGGCCAAATTGAAATAGCACTCGACAAACTGACCTCATCATTAGCCGAGCTTTCTAGTTTTCCGATAACTCTTGAACAACCGCTATATTAGAAGTTTTGGTCTTGTTTTTAACAGGACGAGTAGGACAATCTTTAACAAAATGACCTGTCTTTCCACAGTACAGGCATTGATTCATCTTTCGCCTTTTGTCTTTTTCCTCTTTTGATAAAGGACACCGAACTGTACCTATTTGCATTGGTTCTACCGACTCTACTTTAGAAGAGACCTCGCGAGGCGTAGAACCTCTTTCCTTTACAAAAAACAGTTTGTGATCACTCCTTCCTTTTTCTCCCTTTCTTTCACTTAATCGGTTATTTAGTTTTACCACTAAATCTATGAAGTCATTAATATCATCGGGGGAATTCAAGAATTTGAGTCACCATATCTTTTAAATCGTCTCTCAAACCTCTATAGAAAATGGAAACCCTCTTATCATAAGGCCATCTGGCCTCTAGAACTAAACGATTAAACTGTGAAATATAATGGAGTAAATCTGAAGATCCCTGTTTTAGACCTAGCAGCTCATTATCGGCAGATTGTACAAAAACATGCTTAGCAAAAATCTTTTTTAAAGCACGTTCAAAATTAGTCAAATTATAAAGAATCAGGTCATCACTCTCAACTAAAGGAATTGACCAAAGAGCTGCATCTCCTCCAAAATACGACAACATAAAAGCTATCTTGGAAGAGTCGTCAGGAAAAGCCGTCTTTTTTGCTAAAAAATGTAAATGACACTGTTGCAAGAATATAGAAAACTTATTACAATCTCCAGAAAACCTTTCTGGTGGGGCTAAAGGAGTGGGAATTTGAGTAGGAATTCCTGACTCAGAAGATGAACCCTGAAAAGTTGCAGGCGACAAAACAGGCTTACGCTGTATTGATTCCTGTAAAGCTGACATATCTCTACGCAAAGATGTGTTTTCATCTCTAAGATCCTTCAAAATTGCTGCTATGTCCTGCAAGGTTATTTGGTCCATCGCGTCTGGGCGAAAAAATATTCGTGGGCTTTGCCTTCTGTCAAAAGCCAAACTACGTCGTCCCTTACCTTGAGCTGAACTGAAGTTCCTGGACGACGTAGAAGTCTTTGCAGAGACGCAAGGGACCAACTTCCCAGAAATCGAACTAATAAACTTGCTGATTCTAAATACACAGCTAAGAATAAAACTAGACTTATGGGAGGAGGGCCGGTACTGGACGTGATGAGATGAAAGAGGAATCTTGCTGTCGACCTGCAGAATAACAAGCAAGTGACATTTACTATTGACTCTTAGTGAACTCCCTGGGACCCTTGTTACCTCCCTTTGCCCTGAACCACTCAGTTCCCTTGAACCCTCACACCTTAGACTCCTACCTGCGATCAGTCTTATTCAGTCCTTCGTCCAGTATTTCTTTGTCTTGGATGAGATGGGAAGTCGTGAAGAAGAGAAGTGAAGTAGTGAAGAAGTCCCTTGAAGATTCGTTATGGTGTCACGCTTCAAGATACTAAAGAAAACAAAAAGGGGTGTTACTAATGTTCCACTATCTAGTTCTTCCAATTCCCCTTTAGCTTTTAACTTACTTGGAATTTTAGGATGACTGTAGTGGAAAATTGGATTCTATACTCTCTTGTGTTCAAACCTGTTGTAACACAATAAAAAGATACACCTACTCTCTCCCAAGTAACTCCCCTAAAAACTAGTAGTTACAAAAATAACATCTCACATAACAACATATTCCTTGCACTACTTTCAAACTAGGAATCTGGATTGTATTGTACAAAATTAAGTCTCTTGTTTTTAAGTCACAAATATTTCCAAATACTCAAGTCTTTTGCATAAAAGTTCTCTATTAAAGCCACAACTATTTTTAGAATGAAGGTCTTCAAGTTCCGAGAATATCAGGTGAGCTTTGAACTTGTCCTGTCTTTCTTGCGATGGGCGCCTTTAAATTGAAATACTGATTTACTTATCTTATGTCTCTTTCTTGCAGGTCTTGTCTTCTATCACCTGGCTGGAACCCGGTCAAAAGGAAGTGGCAAGCGTCGAATTCCCCAGCAGAGTGGAGAGGTTCCAAGCGCAATCCTTCCCGCTTCCAAAGCAGAATGCAAAGCGCTTCTAGAAACTTGGGTGCGGTTTAAAAAGCCAACCGCACCCAAAATCACGTGCGCACGCACGCGTCTGCAACGCTGAGAGCCGAACGCGGCTCAAAGAAAACAAAGCCTCTCTCGTCCTTGGCATTGCGCGCTCAATACTTACAGTGCTCACAACGTTGCTCCTATCATTGACGCCTTCTCAGAAATAAGTCTGGCCAGCAATCTTATTCCAAACAGGCAACTCTTTCGTGTCCCAGCAAAACGTTAGTTATCACAGCAAAACGTTTGTTTATCACTAATGAACGCATATGCAAAACGCTAGCTATCACAAATGAACACTTATCCATATTAAAGAAATAGTAATTAACACAATCACTACATATTACAAAAGAGGTGCTGGTGCACGGGACAGGGGTGGGTTTTTAGAGAACAGTCACCCCCTAGCTTTCCTAGTCTGGCGGTTGAGGAGATTTATGACAGATCTATATCATGGATATCTAGGGGTTCGAAACAGCAATTAAAATCACCGCCAACAATTACATTAGCGTTCAAACAATATTGTTTTAAAAAATAATCTATCTATGTCAACTGCCTCAGTGGATTTTCCACCTGGCATCCCCCTCGAATAAATGTTAAAAATATAAAGATCCTTACAGTGAGGTCGCTGTAATTTAACCAACAAAATATCATGACTATTAGTGACCAATTGGAGAGCAGCATGGCCACTGTTCTGTTTGACCCATGTCACCAGGCCACCCTTAGGCCTTCCTCTTAAACTCGGTGTAGCCAGGATATAAAAATGTAGATATCCTTGTATAGGATCTGGGGCTATCTGCCAAGTTTCCTGGAAAAGGATTATATCCTTTGTGTTCACGGAAAGTTAGCCAGTCAAGTGATGTCATTTTACTTTTTAAGCCTGCAACATTCCATGACATTAGGTATATTGGGCAGGAACATCATCATTAGAGGGTTTCGTGCTAGTGGATTGGCTATCCCTAAGTTGTTGAGAAGAATCATATTCACTTGTGTTATTCTCAATTATAACCAGGTTTGAAGATAACTTTACATTTAGACTACTATCAGTGATGTGGTCAAGTCGGCCAGGAGGGTGGTGAGCTTCCTCTGAAGCCACCAAGATGTCCTGTCTGCTCCTTACTTTTATCTGCGGTATTGAAGTGTCAACTATCAGGGCATTTGTCTGGACCTTCGAGTCTCCCACTATATATTCAACAGGGGGATTGGGGCAAGCAGTGTTACATCCCCAACCCAGTCAATCACAATCATTTAGCCCCATTAGAGCTTCGTATCTATTTCCTAAAGCCATTCCCCATTCATTACATGGAACCTTTATTCCTCTATTGTTTCTCACAATGTCCCACACAGGTCCCGGAGTCTTGGGGAATGTTACGTTTTGTTGTTCGCCATAGAAAAATTTGAGAGTGAGAGGGACAACAGTCCCAAACCTTCTTTGTGGCGGGAAAATATTGTTTAAGACATTGGGTAAGACAGCCGGATGGGAAAAAGTCACTGTGACACAGTCTCCTGTGAACCTTTTTGGTCGATTCCCAATCCAAGCGACCCTTTTCACTGTCTTAATTTCACCTGCAAGCTGTTGTTTTCCTCCTGGTGCCATCTGCATATTTCCTGTTAGCCAATGCAGTGCCTTACTGGACAAAGATGCTGGCGATTCCGATTGACCATTCGCTAGTGGTGGAACATTGGCCAACACCAATACCACTGGAGAAGCTTCTTCTATAAATTGAAGAGGATCAGTTTCCTGACATATTGGTGGCGGTATACTTAATGTTACTGGGGCATCGTCTGTAGCCAGCGATTGATTGGTAGTGTTTTATGAAATTTGAGCTGGGCAAACAGAAAGCGTCGGGCCGCTCCCCTTTTCTGTAGTACTCCCCACATTATCCTCAGTTGATTGGGCCGCTTTTGTTACTAATGTTGTTAATTTGTCAACCCCATCGACAGCCTTGCTCTGGATTCCACTCATTCTTTTTACCTCCGCATTTAATTTATCAATCTTAGCAACTAGAGGTTTAATGATGGTTTTAATTTTGGAATCTATCATATCGGCTATCTTTTGGAGCAATTCGTCGTCCCTGTTGCATTTGTCGTTATCATCCCCATATTCGATGGTTCTGACTTTAGTTTTCCCTGTTGCTCTTTTTTTCCTCATTCCTGAGCGTAGACCTGTTCTTTTTTGTTGAGTTTTTCTGCGTGTTCTCGCAGGTCGAGTTTCCTGTTCGGAAGAGGAGGGATCATCAGAATTATGGACCCTAATCTCATGGTTAGAATCAATATTATTTTCTGGATCAGTTGGAACTGAAGTTACTGCATCATCTAGCAGGAGACTATTTTGATCAGAAGGATTTTGACTTGAATGTACCGTAATGTCTATCAAGTCATTGGGAGCATCAAGCAATGTGGTATCTATCTGTGGGGAATTTTGAGTTGGACTCAGAAGCTGCAGATTAGGAGACTGACTTAGCCCCAGTGACTGTCTCCTTTCGCTATTAATTTTCGCAACCACCTGAACCAGGTAGTTGTCCATTGTTTTTGTATTGACTGGGGGCTGTTTTTTTGGCATGTTGAACACTTGATTATGAAATTCCCACAAGTGGCAAGATAATAGCAAACAAATTCCCTTGCTTAGCAAACAGGTGGAATGGCCCAATCGGGTCACAGACAGTCTCGGATTGCCTGATAGCTTGAGTTGGGGTGAATATGCAGAGCAGACATAAAATGAGGAAGAAAGATGCTCCACTACGCTTTCCCAGTAAAATAGTAAATAGTAAATATTTCCTTACTTGAAAGGCAAAGGGTGTGGCCCAGTCCAGTCGCGGACAGTCTCGGACTGTCTAAGACTGTCCGCCCTTTGTCCGGGCTTCGTCTGGGCGTCCCGCTCGCGTCCCGCGTCATGGGGTAGCCCACTGTTTATGGGCGCCTGCTGTCGCTCTTCCCCTGTGTCACTGACGCGCCGCCGCTATGCCTGCCGGGTAATGTAGTTCCCGGGGCGGTGGCGCGAGGCTAGTAACTGTGTGACTCCTGGCGGTGGCGGCATGAGGACCTGGGCTTTCTCCTGACTCCTGGCAGTGGCGGTGCTTCAAAGTTCAGTGGTAAGTTTTCCCCCACTCTGCCGGGTAGCCTGCTGTTTATGGGTGCCTGCTGTCACTCTTCCCCCGTGTCACTGACGCGCCGCCGCTATGCCTGCCGGGTAATGTAGTTCCCGGGGCGGCGGAGCAAGACTGGTAACTGTGTGACTCCTGGCGGTGGGGGCGTGAGTACCTGGGCTTTCTCCTGACTCCTGGCGGTGGCGGCGCTTCAAAGTTGAGTGGTAAGTTTTCCCCCGCTCTGCCGGGTAGCCCGCTATTTATGGGCGCCTGCTGTCGCTCTTCCCCCATGTCACTGACACGCCGCCGCTATGCCTGCCGGGTAATGTAGTTCCCGGGGCGGCGGCGCGAGGCTGGTAACTGTGTGACTCCTGGCGGTGGCAGCGTGAGGACCTGGGCTTTCTCCTGACTCCTGGCGGTGGCGGCGCTTCAAAGTTCAGTAATAAGTTTTCCCGTGATCGCATTTGAAACAAAGACGAGAATCGGCGACGCTGTGACGAGGAGCAGGGATGCCGTTTCGATTGAAAACGAGTAATGTGGGATAAAAGAACCAGAACGGGAGGAAAAGCCCCGGAAAAACTTTCTGTGCAAATCCTGAAATAGGTGCAACTGACTGCAGCGGTTTGACGCCAAGAGAATAGGAAACTCTACATGCAGAACACAACGGTGGCTCCCTCGCACAGTGTGGAAGGCCAGACATCTGATTAAATAAGATAGACAGCCTCAGAACAAAATTCAACCGATGCCAACAGATCGTACAAGACTGGGGCACAACATTCCACTAAAAATTAAAGTGGATTCAAACATAAAGACTAGTGTTAAAAGAATCGGTCCTGAAGAAGGTGTCTTCTAAGGAAAACCGAAACGCCGCGTCAACTTAAATATGCGATTCTTGTTGTTATGTATCGGATTTTTATTTTGAATTTATCTGTATGAAATTATGTTTATTGATATCCATGTTTGTTTTTAGAGCAGTTTTTAATATCACAATATGTCTCAATCTGTATCAAAAGAATAAATTCGCACTTTTTTACCAGAATTTATTTGTATTTGTATTAGTTCATATTAATGTCACCCTATATCTGAAGTATTTTCTGATTTTCTATGTATTAGGTGCATATCAGATACTTGTTGCATATTGCTGCTAAATCCCTACAGATCCCACCAACACTCAGATGCATACAGAATTCTTTTATTGGACAACAGGTCTTGTGGACCTGTAAAAGTGGACATCCCATAATCGCTAATGAGTTGCTAACAAGGGGGGGCGCTGATAAAGATGATAATAATAAGGGTGTGGGAGATGAGTCTATACGGGGTAAATGGGGCCCAATAGTATTGGGAGACACAGGGTCAGCTTGCGTCAGGAGTGGATCAGAGTTACTCAAGGCTTTGGATGGAGTACGTGCCGAGGCTATGCTCCCTAGAGACGACCTTTTGGCATGTAGAAGGTCTTGTGAAACCCTCCTTTCCATGAGGACAATACCCTTGTCAATTAAAGTGTTAGTACGTAAAATAAAATTGTCTAAGGTCCTAGTAAGTTTTTTGGTTTTGTTTTTTGCTCCAGCCGCAGCCTGACTGCGGGTTTCACGGGTGGACATGACTTTTAAAAGAAACAATAGCGACTATCAACAGAATACACAAACAGATTTAAACCACATAAGAAGCAGGGGCCTCAATGCTTCTAAGTATAATATGGGAAACAACTAGCCCAGCTGCAATTAAAAAGGGGTCATGAACAGCCCTATAAAAATAATGGCAGGTTACTTGCAGAAGACAGACTTAAAATAATAAAACCTGCAAGGGGCCAAAGCCAGTCCTGTCCCTACGGTCCTCGGAGGGCCTCAGAGGGCCCGCCCTTTGCCCGGGCTTAGCCCCGAGCTAAGTCCCACGCGCGTCCCGTAAGCGGGGGGGTTGATAGGGTTTAAATAAGGGAAATGGGGGCAGGTAGAGACACCAGGTGCGCTGTGGTGATGATGCGCAAAGCACCCGGGGTCTCACAGTCCCTGCCCCCACAGCAACGGCGGTGAAAGCCCCGAGGTCCTTGACAATCAGGCTCCAGATGCAGGGCGGGCCGTGAAGAAGTTAAAAGCAGAGTCCAGCCACGGTAAAAATAAAGTCCAGCTAAAGTATCCCCACTTCAAGGCTGCAATTCTTTTTTCTGTTTCACTTACACCTTTTATATTGGTCTCCGTATTGGTCACATATTGTGCCTGGTGTAAGCATGCAATGTACCTGTTCAAGCTGTTTGTTCCTTGCACGTGCTGGGCAGCAACGTGCAATAAGGACGCTTGCACTGTTGCTACGAAACCTGCCGAGAAAGCACTCCTTCTGCTGTTTTGACATGCACTCGGCAACGCCCATCTGCGGCTTATAATAACCACGAGTCCATCATTGTTTGCTTGACTTCGTTTCATTCCATTTTCAAGGAAGGACATGTCGTCGCCTAGAAATGAGAAGCCTGCGTGAGGAAGCGATGAACAGAGAGCTGGCTCCAATGTGATCCCAGCACATCCAGGAGATATGTCCCGTGGACACTTTTGTGTACTCAGGTTTCTTTATCTTTATGAGCGCTTGCTGTGTACATAGCGCTTTCTGAACATTAAGCAGAACTTGAATTGGCGCTTTCAGTGACATTAAGCTGAACTCATTTTTGCACTTGAACCGGCATAAAGAAGGATCTTTGTTTCACACTTTCTGTGATAGAAAATCTTTATTTGGATAAAAGAAAAATATCCTTAAAAGAATTTCACAGTAAATCCTCAAGTCGGTACATTGTAATTGAAAAATTTCGAACCATATTTTACCACAGTTGATCAGTAAAATCGACCGACACCTGTTACTCAATTTATGTTGCCCCTTAAAAATTAAAACAATTATGTAATAGACAACAATAACACTTAATAAAGGAGCAGGAGGATTTGATATACTGACATTTGACAGCTAAAACTCATAAAACACAACAATTTTAAGAAATTGGCCACTGATGCCAAAGCGCAGTCCATGAAGATAGGTCGCTGATCGGTGACACTGATATAATAAAATGTGACTAGTTATAAACCTTTTTTTTTCTTTTTTTCTTTTTTGTCTTCAAACTTAGGGCTAAAGTACAACTTAAGTTAGACCACTGGACAAGACAGAGCGGGGGTTACTGCTCCTTCTGTGATTTCAGTGATATTGACAGACTCTGTATTAGCGCTTGAACTCTATAAAGAAGAAACCTTAATTTAGCATTTTTTTTTACTTTGTGTAGGAGCCTATGTTATTTCAGTGCTAGTTAGAGATTCCAACGGCATAAAGCGAATCTTGTTTTCATTAATCTTTGGCCTTGTTAAACATTGTTGGCTGGCAATAATTTATGTGGGAAGTACATTATCAATACTTTTTGTATCAAGTTACTAAGTACATATCAGCTAGATTTGTGCCACTTTGTGTATAGAAATTTTGAAGCACAGGATCAGAAAGGTCAAGAAGGTGTATTACGGTGAGACAAATACCATATGTGTATTTATTACACTAAAAGCAAGAAAGAAGAGGGAATTTATTTCATGTGGCATTCCTCTCTTCTCTAATTCCAGTCAGTCATTGATAAGCTGATTTTCTTGAATCCAAGTTATGAAAAGACTTACAAGAAAGACATACCATTATATTTGAGTGGGGTGTTTCTTGCACAAGGTGATTTTACAATGTTAGTCTAGTTAAAGCACTAGGCCTAATCAGTAACATACAGGTTTGATAGAAAGGCTTATGTTTTATTTCCAATACAGATAGACGTAAGTGACTTCGCTTTTAAGAACCTGGCTGGCCTGGAGTGAAGTGTTGTTAGTCGCCCCAAATCCCTTTCCCTTTCAGAGTATTTGCTAGAACCACTGTTATACACAGTGAGACTGGGAGATAGTCTGGACATGCCGGGAATAGTCTTCACCATCGCACCTACCAACTACCTGGATTTCAGGTGAGTGGTTTGACAACCATCATAACAGAAAGTTAAGCCACAAAATGTAAAGTTGGCCTGGGCAATGGATTCCCCTCCTATTGGTACCCCTGCCTGTAGAGGATAGTGCCTTATCTTCGCAGGATTTATCCAGAGTACTTCAGGAGTTGCGACAGGATGTAGTAAGTTTAAAACAGGAGAACACGTTATTGAAAACGGATTTACAATGTTACAAACCACATAATAATCCATGGGATTCTTCAGTAAGACCCAAAGTAGTGATTCAATTACCCCGTTTTACTTTAAATTCAGCACATGCCAAAACTCCATCTACTCAACCCATCAATGTTTCAGTCACTACCCCAAAATTGGTTCCAATAGCCCCCCCAGAGTGGTTGCTTGGAGATCATACCAAATACAATATATTTATGAATCAGTGCCAATTACACTTCTTGTGCCCCCCCAGCGGCCTTTCCTAATTATGAGGCTAAGGTGGCTTTTATTTTGTCTTATTGGGGTGGTGTTGCCTCTACTTGGTCCATTCCTTTTGTAGAAAGGGATGATCCTATCTTACACATTTTCCGGCCCTTTAAAGCTGAGCTGCACAAATTATTTGCTAGGCATCAATTTGTTCAGGCTTGTGACAATGAACTCTTGAACTTACGTCAAGGATCAAAAGATTTATTAACGTTTATCACATCCTTTAACCGCCTCATTGCTGAAACTGAATGGCCAGCCGAAAAGAGAACATCACTATTCTATCAGGGGCTTAGAGATGAGCTTAATGATGTTCTTGCCCAAATCGTTGATCTTCCCACTTAGTGTTCTGAGTTCATTGATTTAGTTGTTTGTTTAGACCATCGCTTGGGAGGGCGTAAGGGAGAGAAAACACAGACGATATCCTTAGGTTACTGGTGTTGAGACAGGAGAAAAAAGAAACTAACCACTCTTTATCTGATAGTGTGGAGCCAATGAAAATTGGTGGGGTCAGGGGGCCATTATTTAAAGACAAACAGGATTGTCAGTGTCGACTAAAACTATGTATTTATTGTGGTAAACCGGGACATTTTGCCCGAGATTGTACTGTGAAACCAGCCACTCCCAGAAAGGTTGTTAATGTAACGAGTCATCTTTTGTTAAAGATGATCAGTCAGGAAACATTTAAGCAAGATAAGGAAAGAGACCTCCTTATCGTGGTACTTTTGAACCAAGGGTCTCTCCCCATCATCTGGGACACATAGTTTCCATTGTTCCTCGCCACTTAGCCCTTATTATCACTTTGCTTCTTACCACCCAAACTAGAAAGGTTATTCCTCCTATCCTTATTAATTCAGGAGCCATGGGTAGCTTCTTAGATATAGGATTTGCTCAAATTCTTAACATCCCTATCCTAAAAAAGACTGTTCCAGAACCAGTTCGAGCCGTAGATGGTTCCCAACTGACCTCCGGTTTAATTCAATTTCAGACACAATCAATAACCATGATTTGTGCTGATAGCCCTTCCAAATCAATTCAATTTGATCTGATTGACAAACCAGTATTTGGGGCTATTTTGGGAATACCATGGCTCCAGACACATAATCCCAAGATAGATTGGGTCAAAAGAACTGTTACACTGGATTCATATTTTTGTTCTAAATCCTATTATCAACAAAGAAAACTGCCCATTACACCCTTGCATTGAGCTTCTGTTTGTGCTACCTCTGATATACAAGAGTCCAAAATACCAAACTGTTATAAGGACTTCCATGATGTTTTCTCTGAAGTACAAGCTACTCGGCTTCCCACGCATCGGTCATACGATTGTCGGATAGATCTTATTGCAGGAGCTATCCTGCCCTGTAGCAGGGTTTACGCCCTGTCTGATCCAAAGACCCGTTACCTAAGATAATACCTGGATGACTTACATATGAAGGAATTTATTTGTCACTCAACCTCTGCTGTAAGATCTCCTCTATTTTTTGTTCCTTAGAAAAACAAAGAACTGCGCGCTTACATTGATTATCCGCAATAAACAAAGTCACTGTAAAGAACAGGTACCCTCTTCCACTCATACCTGTTCTGCTGGATCAAGTGCATAATTCTACCATCTTCACCAAACTGGATCTAAGAGGTGCTTACCATCTCATCCGAGTAAAAGATGGAGATGAGTGGAAGATGGCCTTCTGAATGAAGTTCGGATTGTTTGAATATACTGTGATGCCCTTTGGGCTCTGTAACGCTCCAGCAGTGTTTCAGTTCTTTATAAACTAGGTTTTAGAGAAATCCATGGACATCTGTGTCATTTGTTACATTGATGACATCCTGATTTATTCTACTTCCACTGTCGAACACATCGGTCATGTTAGAGCAGTGTTACAACACCTACGAAAACATCAGTTATTTGTCAAATTGGACAAATGTGTTTTTCATGCTTCTACCGTAGAGTTCCTGGGTTATGTTCTCTCACCTCATGGCATTTCTATGGATCAAACTAAAGTACAGGTGGTTTGCTTTGGGATACTCCAGGGTCCATTAAGGACATTCAGAGGTTGGCAATTTTTACCCGCGCTTCATCCCTAATTTTTCTTCTATAGTAGCCCCTATGACCCGGGTGCTAAAAAAAGTAACCCGTTTTCATTGGTCAGCAGAGAAAGGAAAAGCTTTTCATCATCTGAAAAAGGCTTTCACTGAAGCACCCGTTTCACATTACCCTGATCCCACATAACCTATTTATTTTGAGGATGATGCTTCCCAAGTAGCAGTAGGAGCTATCTTGTCTCAAAGAGATCCTGATTCAGGTCATCTCCATCCAGTGGCATACTTTTCAAAAAAAGTATTACCGGCAGAGCAAAATTACACCTTAGCGGAACGTGAATTACTCGCCATGAAATTGGCCTTTCAAAAATGGCACCACCATTTGTTGGGAGCTTGCCATACTGTAACCATATACTCAGACCATCGCAATCTGCAATTTTATCAAAGTGTTAAAGCTCTGACACCATGACAACTCCGTTGGCTTCTTTTCTTTAATGAATACGATTTTGTTATCACCTATAAGCCAGAAAAAGAGCAGCAAAAAGCCGACACATTATCCGGTCTGAGTTATCAGAATACTGATTTTGAACAAGAACAGGTGAATCTAATTATCCATGAAAGTAAGGTTGTTGCCCTATGTGTTTCTCAAGATTTTATAGAAAACATAAAAAAGGCACAAGGGAGCCAGTTAAGAAAGGGAAGTTTTGGTATCATGATGACCGTCTTTACGTTCCAACTAAAGAATTACAACAGAATGTTTTAGCCTGGACACATGACTCAGTTTTTGCTGGTCATCCTGGAATAAGAAAGAACATTGAATCAGTTGAAAGACAGTTTTGGTGGCCTACTCTCATAGATGACGTCAAAAGCTATACTTAAACGTGTCCGATTTGTGTACAGTCTACAACTCCTCATGTTGCTCCAGCAGGTTATCTACAACCAATGCCCATACCAGCTGCTCCTTGGCATACACTAAGCATGGACTTTGTGACAGATCTCCCTATGCCGAATGGTTATCATATAATTTGGGTAGTAATAGATTATTTGACCAAGATGGCTCTTTTTGTCCCGCTCAAACATATGCCTTCTGCCAAAGAACTCACAGGCCTTTTTGTACAAAATATAATGAGGTTACATGGTTTACCAACTGCCATTGTTTCCGACCATGACCCTCAATTCATCTCCAGGTTCTGGAGCAGTTTTTGTTTATCCATGAATATAGACGTCCGTCTATCCTCAGCTTATCACCCACAGATGGATGGACAGACAGAACGTCTTAATCAAACCGTGGAACAACTTCTGCGTTGCTTCTCCTCCATGTGGTCCACAGAATGGGACAAAAAACACTGCCCTTAGTTGTGTTTTTTTATAATAAATCTGTCCATTCTGCAACATGAGTTTCTCCCTTTTACTCTTTACTAGGTTGTCATCCACGTATGTTGCCAATCCTTCAAACAGAACTTGACAACTCAATCCCTGCTGTCTCTGTTCATCATTCAAAGCTTCACAAAATACAGGAGCAAGTGCGTGCTCATCTTCTACAGTACCAAAAACTGGTCAAAAAGCAGGCAGACAAACATCAAAAACCTTCTCCTCAGTATTCAGTATTCTGTGGGGGACATGGAGTGGTTGTCATCAAAATAATTATGGTTGGAAGGCTCTCGGAAGCTACAACCCAGATTCTTGGGTCCATTTCCGATTAAGAAAGTCATTAATCCTGTTTCTGTATAATTATACTTGCCTAATGACTATAAAATTCATTCCGTTTTCCATGTTTCTCTTTTACAACCATATATACCACAGACCAGGGCAGGTCTAACACCTCCTCCATTAAAGATCAATGGTCAGTGGGAATATGAGGTTGCTTTTTTTGTTTCACTTGCACCTTTTATATTGGTCTCCATATTGTTCACATATTGTGCCTGATGTAAGCATTCAATGTACCTGTTCCCTTTCAAGCTGTTTATTCCTGCACGTGTTAGGAAGCAACGTGCAATAAGGACGCTTGCACTGCTGCTACGAAACCTGCCGAGAAAGCGCGTCCTTCTGCTGTTTTGACATGTGCTCGGCAATGCCCATCTGCGGCTATAAATAACTGTGAGTCCATCATTGTTTGATTGACTTCATTTCATTCCATTTCCAAACAAGGATGTGTCGTCGCCTAGAAACAGATAGATGTAAGTGACTTTGCTTTTGAGAACCCAGCTGGCCTGGAGTGAAGTTGCAGTGTCTTCTCTTTTTCTGTGTTGTTAGTCATCCTGAATCCCTTTCCCTTTGAGAGTATTTGCCAGAACCATTGTTATAACCAGAAAGACTGGGAGATAGTGTGGACTGGTCGGGGAATAGTCTTCACCAGCACCCCTGCAAACTACCTGGATTTGAGGTGAGTGTTTCGACAACCATCATAACAGCTGGCTCCAAAAAGCATCTAATTGCTTTATTTAGAGTTTGGTGGTTAGTATACTCCAGCAAAGCGTGAGGGATGGCCAGTCTGACAAATTACAAGTACCATAAACTATAATGCACTTGTAAAATGGCAAAAAGAACAGCTGTCATGTTTGTGACAGAGTACACCTTTTTCCAAACCATAAATTAGACCTTAAATCTGAAAGTTGAAATCTTGACTGGACAAAGGTGTGAAACACATCTGACCAATGAGAGGACATTGGCAGGCATGAAATTCGAATTTTCCTGCTTAGAGTTTTCCCTGCCAAAAACAACATATTCAGTGGGACCTCATCCGAAGTTCATCTGACTTCAAGAGGATCTCAAAGGATACAGTTTTCACCCTTGTACTACTGTAAGACATTTTGTCAGAAGATAAAATCTGTTACTAGGAAGACACGCTTTGCATATCCAACCTCTGCTACTTAGCGGTTGACTTTATTCACGTCTATATCCCAGTGAAACGCAAACAGTACCTTTTGAATAGCACTTTACTTTACATGGTATGTGTAGGAGAGTAGGGTCTGCTTCCCATGGTCACCGCCACTTTTTGCAGTGATTCTCTGGTGTGGCTGTGGCCTGCTAATCAGACCCACAGCCCAGATGTTCTCTCTCTGAATTGATACATGTACTTTAGGTACATACCAGCTTGGTTACTGGGTAACCCTTGTGAGCGCCTGTATAGTGTAACCTGGGTACCCAGGGCATAGGTGCACCTTAGGCCTACCAGGGGCTGCAGAATGTATTGTGCCACCCCTGGTTTGCCTTCCAAACTAACACCACAGGTCTCTTCACACAGCCTGGGTAAGGTGGTGTAATCACCCCTTACTTAGATATAGTATACCTATATCTACCTTTATATATAGACACATTTACACCTATAAGCCACTCCTACGGTAAGCCTCGACAATCCTGGAGGCAGAGTGCTTGGTTTTATGTGAGAGGGTGCCCTAGCATGAGCTGAGCCCCTCTGAAGCTTTCGGAACCATCTCCTTATAGCTGTTCTATGATATAGCCATACCATATACTCTTAAGTGCAATATAATCCTTGCAGTTAATGCTAACTTTGGTTTGGCTTTATCAAAACATGTTGTGTAAGGTGTCAAACACTTTGGAATACTACCCCCCCCCCGCCAGTCCTTGCGGTGGTGGTAGCATTCCACCCTTCTAGAGGTAGAAGACATGTACTTACTGCTTTACACGGTTAAAGTTAAACAGAGCCTCAGCATCACAAAATGAATGCTGATGCCACAGACATGAGTCTGATCTCCTATTGCTGGATGAAACTCCGGCAGGGGTTGCCTGGACAATAGGTTTCCTGTCTAGGGAAGTGCCAGCGCCTCCCCAGACAGGATTTTGTGTATTGGGGGAGGGAGGGCTGCATCAGCAGATGCTTTTCCAGACAATGCCTGGGGCACACAAGGTGCTCCATGCATAGCCCGGTTCAAACCAGTTGCTGGGGCACTCCAGCCCCGTTCTGGCATAAAACTGGATAAAGGGAAAGGGGTGTAACCACCCCCTTCTCAGGTCTACCCATAGGAGGGACTTAGTAAGGTAATCCAGCCCCCATCCTTAGTGTAAGTATGGAAAGGGGCGACCACTCGGTCCCCCCGAACGTATGGCAGAGTACCTCGATCCCCCCGGGAAGCCATTTTTGGGCGGGAGGCGCGTCTCGGCTAGTATGCCCGAAGCGGCGTAGCCGGGGCGCGCTCTTTCCCGCCCTAGGGTGGGCTGGCCTAGACACTGACGCGGCTGGCCACGCCCTCGGGGCAGGCAGGGGCGGGTTTACGCCCGCCCTGAAGACGGATAAAAAGGGACGCAAGACCGGAAGACATCCTCTTGTTCCTGTGCTCTGAAGCTGCACCTCCTCGCTGCACGTGAGCTCGAGACGGAACGAAGAGCCAATTTTGAGCGTTGTAATCTTTCTTTTTGTCTTACAGATACTCGGTCGGAGGAATGCCCAAGAAAGGCGGGAAGAGAATGACGACCGAACAGATGGTTCGGGTCCTCATGAAGGAGATGACGGAGCTGAAGAAGTGGGTGGCGGAGAGAGACGGGGAAGGGGGGCCGGAGCGTCCGTCGGCTGGAGCAGCTCCGGGAGGAAGAGCCAAGAGGCCAAGGAGGGGACCAGCTGGGGGAGACGCCCCGGTTCCCTGTACCCCGCTCGAAGCGCCAACCCCAGTACCAGTGGAGGGGAATCCGATTCCTGTGGTGGTCACCCCGGTGTCCAACAAGGATATGCCGCCCGAGCTGGCAGCACAACTTGCAGCGTGGTTGGGCGACAGTAGTGAGGGCGCCACGGCTGCCGAGGCCCAGGCACTGATGAAGCAATTACGCGAGAAACGGGATGCAGCCAAGGCGTCCGCGCCGGTTGCAGTTGTTGACAAGCCGCAAGGGACGATTGCGACCGCAGATGCAGCGTCCGGTGCAGGTAAGCGGCCATTGCCGATTGCGAGGGATGAGTCAGCACCCTCTCGTAGAGAAAGGTTGGGTCAACATGTGCCTTTGGCAATTAAGGAGAAGATTTGGGCGGGGGAGTACGTGAACATCTTCTCGTTGCTTGTTGATCATTATGAGGTGGAGCATGTTAAGGGTCAGAAAGATCTTATGCATCCGAGTGTTTGGCGCGCAAAAATGGCCGCCTTTAAAGTAAATGAGACTATCGGCAATTGGGGCAATGCATGGGGAATTTTTACGTCAATCTTGGGGGAACGTAGGCCCGAGTTGCTTTCCGAGTTGCCGACCTATCAGTCAAGAATCATGGGGTACTCGACATCACACCAGGGTAACCATTGGTTCTGCTACGATAATCTTTTTAGAAAGGCAAAAGAGCATAATAAAAGCTTAACCTGGGATTGTTATGATTCTTTGACATGGGATAAAATGAAGGAGACAGGTATGTTGAAAATGCCATTGGTAGGAAGTAATGTTGGCGAATCCTCCCGCCATTATGGGGAGACGCCCTTTCGGTCAGGTACGAGTACCGACGATTACTCGAGACCTGCCGGCAATACAGGAAAAAGGGGGTTCTGCTTCAATTTCAACAAAGGTAAATGTACCAGGCCCCAGGGATCGTGTAAATTTAAACATGAATGTAGTGGGTGCGGGTCGTCCCATCCTGAGTCCACGTGCAGAGCCAAAACGGGTGATAACGGGGGGAGAGGAGGCGCCAAACAGGTCTAACGTAGTCCGAGGGGCGCCTTTACCTACCCCGATTGATACCCTGGCGATGATTCCCTGGCTCAGTGAATACCCGGATCGTACTTCTGCTGGGGTGCTGCGGAACGGATTTTCGAATGGTTTCCGCATCCCGGTAGGGGACTTTCAGGGCGTGGAGAAGTGTAAAAATCAAATTTCCGTCCTGCAACATACGACCGTGGTTCAGGAAAAGATCCGGAAAGAGGTTACTCGAGGTCGGGTCGCCGGCCCATTTAGTGTACCCCCGGTACAGAATTTTGTTTGTTCTCCTTTAGGGGTGGTCCCCAAGAAGGACCCGGGTGAGTTTCGGCTGATTCATAATTTGTCAGCTCCACGTGGTCTTTCTGTAAACGATGCAATAGACCCAGAAGTGTGTTCGGTGCGGTACGCATCCTTCGATGAGGCCGTAGCCATTTTGAATCGCCTGGGGCCCGGGGCGCTGATGGCGAAGTCAGATATCGAGTCAGCGTTCCGGTTGCTCCCGGTACACCCGGACGATCAGCGTCTCCTAGGTTTTATGTTTCAGGGTTATTATTACATGGATAAGTGTATGCCGATGGGGTGCTCTATATCTTGTGCTTATTTCGAGAAATTCAGTAGTTTTCTGCAATGGGTCTTCACAAAGAAGACGGGTTTCCAACATGTAATGCATTACCTTGATGATTTTCTGTTCCTTGGGGCAGCCGGGGATCTCGAATGTGGCCGGGCCTTGGCCGAATTTTGTGTATTAATGAAGCAGTTTGGTGTGCCATTGGCACCAGGTAAGACGGTGGGTCCTGCGACTTGCCTCGAGTTTCTGGGGATCGAGTTAGACTCCAGAGAAGGTTGTTTTCGTTTGCCACCTGACAAAGTGTGGAAGTTCAGGGCAGCCCTGCAAGTGTGTCTAAATGGATCTAAAGTTACGCTGCATCAGTTACAGCAGTTGGTGGGACAGTTGAATTTTGCCCTGAGAGTTATACCGATGGCCCGCCCCTTTTCTCGTTCAATTGCCCAAGCTATGGTCGGCCTAAAGGAGGGCCATCATCGCACGAGACTATCGGCTGAGGTCCGCCAGGACGTGCGTATTTGGTTAGCATTTCTGGCGGACTTTAATGGTCGAGTCATCTGGAACAAACCAGCCGTATCCTCTGAAGAGCTGGGGCTATGGACAGATGCAGCAGGTAGCATAGGTTTTGGTGCCATCTTCGGCACAAAATGGTCGGCACAAAGGTGGCCGACATGGTGGCATGACAATGGTCTGACAAGTAATATTGCTTTCCTGGAACTTTTTCCCATTTTGGTGGCCCTGAGAACCTGGCCAGAAGGGTTCAAAGATCACTCTGTGATATTTTGGTCTGACAATATGACCGTGGTCGAGTGCATCAATAGTCAGGCGGCACGATGTAAACTGATTTTAAGACTGCTCAAAGAAATTGTTTTACTGTGTATGCAACTGAATGTGCTGTTCAGAGCAAAACATGTCCCAGGGGTACTGAATCAGGCGGCTGATGCACTGTCTCGTTTTCATATGCAGGCTTTCTCGGGTTTCCTTCCCTCAGCGGACCCAGAGCCGGCACCCTTCCCCGAAGCTCTCTGGTCTCTCGGTGCCCCGAACTTCGTCACCTCGTGGGAGAGAGTCTAGCACCACGGACGAGAAAAGCATATGAAGGGGCGTTTAGGTCCTATTTAGCCTTTTTGGGGACTGATAGAGAGAGGCTTTGGGGCCACGAGGAAGGGGTAGTGAATTTTCTGATGTCCTTACGTAGGGCCGGGAAATCTGTGGCTACGGCCCAGAGGCATCGTGCTGCTATTTCCTTTGTTGCCAGGGCTCATAGTATCCAGGACCCGACAGCGTCTTTCGTTGTACAGAAAGCGCTGCGTGGGTGGCAACGCCTTGAGGGTCGCAGGGTAGATGTGAGGCGCCCGATAGGCTTGGATAGGTTGGCCCAGTTGTTGGCTACACTCCCTGCCACATGTTCATCTCAGTTTGAGGCGGTGTTGTTCCGAGCCGCTTTTACGCTAGCATTCCACGGGGCGATGCGAGTAAGCGAACTGGTGGCAAGGAACAAACAGGATGTGGCGGGGGGTTTGTGCCAAGAACACGTTCAGATCAGAGGGGAGGCAATGACGGTCTCCTTTGTCAGGTCCAAGACCGATCAAGACGGGATGGGTGACTGCATAATCATACGCAGGATTCCCGGGTCCTCCATGTGCCCGGTAAAGTGTTTAGAAGATTACCTAGCACGAAGGGTGGCATTATGGGGGGGGACCTTGTTGAGACACGCGGACGCCACCCCACTGACGAAGTTTCAGTTTCAGCGGGTGCTTGCGATGTCAATTGCCGCTGCGGGCTTGAACCCGGGCGAGTTTGGGACCCATTCCTTTCGGATAGGGGCTGCTACGGAAGCTACAGCCAGGGGTCTTAATGTTGAACAAGTGAAACGAGTGGGGCGTTGGTCCTCCAATTGTTATAAGAGGTATGTGCGGTTGCACATGTTGTAAAGCTGTAATGACGTACTCACGCCTCTTGTTTTTGTTTGGTTTTCAGTTGCGCAAGCCTACGAGGCGGGGCGGACTATGCAGTCGACCCAACACCGGGCCAGCGGTCAGACATCACCGGCTGTGAAAAAGGAGGTGTGGGTCGTGGGCCACTCATACGTGAGGCGTGCCGCGGACGTATTCAAAGCAGGTGACATGATTCACGTAGCTGGGGAATACGGGTACAGGGTGTCCTTCTACGGAAGAGGCGGTCTCTGTATTGACCAGTTTCAAGCATATTTTGAGGATTTGTTAGGGCGGACGAGGTCACCGCCGTCTATAGTCATAGTGCATTTAGGGGGCAATGATTTGGTCACCACCGGTAGACGACTTCTCCTGGAGGCAATGCTTTCCACTGTAAGTTGGTTGGCGAGGAGAGTTCCGGGGTGCACAATTGCGTGGTCCCATATGATCCCACGAAAGGTGTGGCGGGGGGCCATTTCTATTCCTGCTTTGAATCAGTCTGTTAGAAAGCTTAATAACAAAGTGAGTAGGTTGTTCCATTCCGGGACATTGCATTCTATTTCGCATGGCTGTATTAATGACGACAGTATGTATTCGGGGGATGGTGTGCATTTGTCTCGGGTGGGGAATGAGTTACTCATAGGAGACTTCTTAGCATGGTTAAAAACGTTAAAGCATGACCTTTAGGTAGGAGCTTGTGGGGGGTCCGGATAGCCGGTCAACTATCCGGACCTGTGGCGGTAAGGTCATGATCGGTGAGCAGTAATTGGAAGATCCCTATGAGTGGGCGTCACCCAACACGGATGGGAGCGCTCGGGAGAGGTGGCCTTTGGCCCCTCAACGGGGAGGCGGTCCTGTCTAAGGAGAGGCCGCCGGAAGGAAAGGAAAGGCGGTCAAGGCCCCTTCCTGTGTAGGAGGGGTTACAGCCCCCTCCTGGGGAATTTCCCGGGGCCAGTGACGTCTGCGACGGCAGATGTGGTAAGTTGTGTGGGGTTTGGGGGGAGGTCTACGCTACCTTCTAGATCTCACACGAGTCCTCGAACGACCTTTAAGTGGCGTCGAGTTTATTGGGGCCCCCGTCAAGTCAAGGGAAATTGGTAGTTGCACTTGGGGTACGACTCAGTGCTGTCGCCCCTCCCAAGTGGGGGGGGTATTTCTGGTTAGGGATCTTGACACCGGTTACGACCTTGCCGTTGGCCCTTAAACGTTAGGATGTACAATTTCATTATTTCAAGAAAATGTTTTGTAGGTTGTTAGTTCGGCTAGGAGAACCTCTGTATTAGAGAATCTGTTAAGGTTAGCCAAACATCGCAATGTGGTTATGAAATTGTACATTAATATGAAACTGTTTAACGTTTAATTTTTTGTTTTAATAAATACGGCCGGGGAGGGTCACTCCCTCCCTCTTCCAAAAACTTCAAGAACTGTTTCCGGTTTCCCTCCTTTGGGGATTGTGTTGAGAGGGGGTGGCGGGTATCTCAGCCATATGGAAAGGGGCGACCACTCGGTCCCCCCGAACGTATGGCAGAGTACCTCGATCCCCCCGGGAAGCCATTTTTGGGCGGGAGGCGCGTCTCGGCTGGTATGCCCGAAGCGGCGTAGCCGGGGCGCGCTCTTTCCCGCCCTAGGGTGGGCTGGCCTAGACACTGACGCGGCTGGCCACGCCCTCGGGGCAGGCAGGGGCGGGTTTACGCCCGCCCTGAAGACGGATAAAAAGGGACGCAAGACCGGAAGACATCCTCTTGTTCCTGTGCTCTGAAGCTGCACCTCCTCGCTGCACGTGAGCTCGAGACGGAACGAAGAGCCAATTTTGACCCACCCACCAGCCCCTGAGGACAGCCAGTTGTTTTAAAATAGATCGATAATTCTATTTTCGTTTACAGGTTGTGGTATTATCATGTTGATATTGAGTGTGGAATAAAGTTGCTCGATTTTATGTATGTTTTGTGATTAAAGATTTTCGGTTTTTAGTGTCCGTTTATAAGCATGTTATTCTGGTCATAGTGGCCAATGTATTGTTGGTTTAGTTAGCATTGTCGTATTTATTTTGGTCGGGCGGTAAGGTCATGATCGGTGAGCAGTAATTGGAAGATCCCTATGAGTGGGCGTCACCCAACACGGATGGGAGCGCTCGGGAGAGGTGGCCTTTGGCCCCTCAACGGGGAGGCGGTCCTGTCTAAGGAGAGGCCGCCGGAAGGAAAGGAAAGGCGGTCAAGGCCCCTTCCTGTGTAGGAGGGGTTACAGCCCCCTCCTGGGGAATTTCCCGGGGCCAGTGACGTCTGCGACGGCAGATGTGGTAAGTTGTGTGGGGTTTGGGGGGAGGTCTACGCTACCTTCTAGATCTCACACGAGTCCTCGAACGACCTTTAAGTGGCGTCGAGTTTATTGGGGCCCCCGTCAAGTCAAGGGAAATTGGTAGTTGCACTTGGGGTACGCCTCAGTGCTGTCGCCCCTCCCAAGTGGGGGGGGTATTTCTGGTTAGGGATCTTGACACCGGTTACGACCTTGCCGTTGGCCCTTAAACGTTAGGATGTACAATTTCATTATTTCAAGAAAATGTTTTGTAGGTTGTTAGTTCGGCTAGGAGAACCTCTGTATTAGAGAATCTGTTAAGGTTAGCCAAACATCGCAATGTGGTTATGAAATTGTACATTAATATGAAACTGTTTAACGTTTAATTTTTTGTTTTAATAAATACGGCCGGGGAGGGTCACTCCCTCCCTCTTCCAAAAACTTCAAGAACTGTTTCCGGTTTCCCTCCTTTGGGGATTGTGTTGAGAGGGGGTGGCGGGTATCTCAGCCATATAGGAGCTGTGTCCCTGGGACTTTAGATTATCCTGGACAAATCTTTGAAAGACATATCTTGGACCTTTGACATTGCATTCTGACTGGAAGATGGAAGACATCTCCGTTGTGGTCAAGGAGTGACCACCCTGTTCAAACAGGAACCAACAGCAACTTCGCCGGTCTGTAGTTTTAAGGCTCCCGCCGGAACACAAAGACTCTGCAACTCTAGATCTGGACTTCCAGACTTCTCTGACCCCGATCCACATCCACAGCAAAGCTGAGACCCATGGCAGACATGAGAGACGTGGGACTGGACATCTTGGACATTTTGCTACCTGCACTCCTTTTCTGAAGCCTCAGTAAATTGTGCATTGGGGTACGAGAAGCCCCATCCCCAAGCAGCATTCGTACTGAAGCCCAGGCCCCCACACTCCGCAAGTGGCCTGTGGGGCTCGCCTTTGCATTTGAGCTTGATGCGTCTTCCCGGTTCCTTACCTGCTGGGTAGTGAGCCCCCTGAAGATGCCATCTTGAATTTAACTTGCTTTCCTGGTTGCTGCAGGCTTGCTCCAGCTCCCCTGAAAAGGAAAAGTGCTACAGACCTTGCTGGTCTGTAACATAGCCAATCTCAACATCCTGTGTTGGTTGTGGTTGCCAAGGCTTGTTATGTTCAATCCGGATACCAACACGCAGTCATCTAGATCCATTGTGGTCATCGTCGATGCCTCCTGGACCTCGTGGCTGAAGAGACAAACTCACCTTCTTCACCTTCAAGCACCCAACATCGCCTGGTTCCTTCCTGGTACCTTCCTGGTCACTGGCTAATGACCCAGACTCTGTCCCCTCTGCTTTCAGGTTCTTCACATCTCTGATCCACCCATGGATCCACCCAGACCTCTGGTCGCCTGCAGCACTTCTTTGCAGTTCTCCATAGAAAAGGACAACGAAATCCGACACGAAAAAAACACCTATGCACCTGACTTCCCTGGGTGAGGTAACACGAGTACTCCGGTGCTCCAGTGGATTTTGACTCTCGAAGTGTCCTAGTTTAAAAGGGTTCCATCCTAGTCCATCTGGAAGTGTTGTTAAATTGGATATTTGTAACTTCTTTGTTTTCCATTGAAAGTCAATGGTAACCCGCGTCTGTGTTTAGACACTGCACGCGTCTCCCGCGGGCGTCCTACTTACTAACCTTTGGTTGTTTAGATTAGCCCCAGCGATTCCACAGGCCCTAGACCTGCTTTCTAACTCTCACGTGGTACTTATACCACTTTCTTAGTATATGGTTTGTGAGGCCCCTAGGGCATAACGTAAACTGTGCAACTTATCGTATATTAACTGTGTGACTTGTATGGTATTTTGACCTCTGACCTCATAAAGAGTGCAGAGGGTTTGTGTTCATATTAAATACATATATATTTGATATATACCTTGTGTGGTGTCCTTTCATTTGGTACTCAAGGGATTATATATGTTAAAACAACTTTCTTAACTCGCCTACCGAAGTCTTAGCCTGAAGACTGCTGGTTCATGCTACCACTAGGATAGCTTTCTATAAGGTTGACTTTACAACCTTGATAAATAAGGGTCGATTAGACTGGTGCAAGGTGCCCACTAGAAGTAGTGGATATCATATGACAGGCTAATTTCTCACAGTATTTGTTACCCTAAATCGTAGTTGTTTTAATCACATCTCTGGTTTCTCTTACTGGATTTCAGTCATTTTTGTCTGTTTTTTCCAATTAAAATGTTCTCTATTTAAAAAACTGAAGAGAGTTTGTACTGTTAAAGTGATTTCGAATGAAAGAGCAAATTTGAAACAAAGGATATGTTTTTATTATGTATATTGTGTATGCATCAGTTATCTGGACAGGTTGATGTTATGGAAATATTTAAAAATTAGATATGCCTAAACTAAGGATTGGATCTCTCAATAAAGGAGGATTAAATGATTGGAAAAAGAGGGGGAAGCTTGAACAATATTTAAATATGATAAACTTAGATTTAATATGTCTACAAGAGACCCACTTACCCTGGAGCAAAAAACACTGGTTGAACTTTAAAGGCTATGAATTGCTGTCATGTACATCCCAGACTTCTATGATAAGAGGTGTGGCCAAAATTGGCAAAGTGGGGTTAGGGGGGCCAAAAGGTGTAAGGCGGACTCACTAGGAAGATGGGCAATTTGCGAAATGAATTTAGGTTTCACTATTTGCACAGTATATGGATCCAACACAGACGAGTCAGAAGTCTTTAGTCACATTGAAAATGAATTAATTGATTGGCATACCCCCATAGTATTATGTGGTGATTTTAACATCTCTGCAAATTTTACGGATGGTAGCGCATACATAGGCAGGAAACCAAGGGTGTTAAGAGCAATCACGTCAATGATGCATTCACATGGCTTAGACGATGTCTGGGGAAATTTACTGATTGGAGATCCAGGGTTTACTTATTTTTCACATCCCTTTAATAAATACTCGAAATTGGATTATTTCATGATCTCGACCACCCTACTTAAGAGCGTCCAAATAAATAAGCTTCCCAAAATCATGTCAGATCACAATCCCCTATTCTTAAATATGGCCATCAATAAACCATACAAGGTTCCTAGACCTTGGTCATTTGATACAAAATTATTAGCAGATGTCGATTACATCACTCATATGAAAATATGGTCCCAGTCCTTTTTTGACGCTAATAGGTATAGTGCATCAAAGGGAGGGGTGTGGGATAGCTTCAAGGCAGGAATAAGAGGAGAGACTATAAGCTATACTACCAACATATGGAAAAAGGCTAATAGGGAAAGGGAAGCATTGATGGGAAAACTGAGTGAAGCAGAGACACAACACAGACAAGATATAATTACAGGTGCTCAATCTGTCGAGAGCCTACATAGAGTAAACTCCCTAAAAGCAGAAATCCAGAAACAACTAGCAAGAAAGGCGGCAGCAAATTATCAGGCACAGAGATCACGCCTTTACGAAACTGGTGAGCAAGCAGGTAGAGCTCTTGCCCTGTGAATCAGACAGGTGGCAAGTAAGAACATTGTGACACAAATTGAATATCAGGGCCAAATATACGACAAACCAGGTGAAATTTTGGAGGGGTTTAGGAAATTTTATCAAGAATTATATCAGGAGGAAGCAGCTGATGAGGCCCCAAATATAAGCTGGTTAGACATGGGTAGTAAGTTAAAACCAGGCCAGATCGAATCTCTGGAACAAGATATTGCAATGTCTGAGGTATTGGAAGCTCTGCAAGATCTTGCAAGCGGAAAGGCGGCAGGCCCAGATGCTATACCGGTAGAGCTATATAAAAGTCTAAGGGAGGAAACAACACCAATGCTCTTAGATCTATTTAATGGTGTTATGAATACCGGAATAATACCTGAGTCCTGGCAAGAAACTAATATAGTGATCTTTCATAAAAAAGGAAAACCTAAGACCAACCCGGGCTCCTACAGACCAATATCATTGATTAACAGTGACAACAAGCTATATGCCAAAATCATGGCCACTCGCATGGAAAGGATCATTGCGTCCTTGGCTTCCCCCTGGCAGCATGGGTTTATCCCAGGAAGAGGAACCACAAACCATATTAGGAGAGCTATCACCTTATTTGACATCGGTGCTGCTAGGGGGGAGGGGGTCGCAATGATCCTCCTCGATGCGGAGAAGGCATTTGATCGCGTCAGATGGAGTTTCCTATGGATGGTTCTGGAGGAAAGGGGATTTGGCCCTAGATTTTGTCAAGCCATTCAGGCTATGTATTCATCACCTACGGCAAGAATTCAATCAATGGGGGAAAGATCAGATAGGATCAACATAACAAGGGGTACGAGACAGGGTTGCCCATGTTCTCCAATCTTGTTTGCGCTCTACATAGACCCTCTAATTACACAATTAATGAACAGTGCGGTTATTAAACCAGTAATATCAAATGGGTTTCATACTAAACTTCTCGCATATGCGGATGATTTAGCATTCATCACAAAAGACCCAGAGCTAGCTATGAGGGAGGTAGTTAACATAACCGGTCAGTTTGGAGATGTGTCGGGCTACCGACTAAATGTGGACAAAACACAGGTATTATGCTCTAAAAAAAATAGCCAAGGTGGATGGTAGATATGTAGAATCTGTAGTTTACCTGGGTATAACAATAAATGCAGAACCAGGTAAAATAATTGACGATAATTACATCCCTCTTATCCAATCTATGGAAACAGATCTAAAAAGAATGGACTCATTACAGCTGTCACTGATTGGGAGGGCTAACGTTATAAAAATGACAATGTTTCCCAAGGTGCTTTACAAATTAAGGTCAATCCCATTTAAAATTGACGAGAAAATTATGAAGAAGATTCAGGCCATTTTCATGAAATTTTTATGGCAATATGGTAAAATAAGGCGGCCAAATAGATATATGTCATTACCACAAGATAGAGGTGGGCTGGGATTGCCAGATATTAAGAGCTATCATCTTGCATGTCTCCTCACAGACATGGCTATCCAACTCCATCCGGGGGCCCAACCCTCAGGCAGGCAGTGATACCATCAATTTTTCAGCTATTGGTGGGAAGTGAAGCCGTAGGGCTTTTATTAAGGAGAACTCAGAGGAGTTATTACTAGGAAATTGGATACAAGACGCTTGAAGATCTATGGTATATTTGGAAAACTGTTAAAAAAATTCTAGCTATACCCACTATCCATCACCGCACACCACTTTGGAATTCAACACTCTTTCCAAACCTTAGTAGGGATGGAGCGTGGCGTCATTGGGAGAGTCATGGTATTGTGGAGTTGGGGCAAATAACGATCAGAGATCATTGTAGAACACTTGAAGAACTTACACAACACTATTCAATACAAGGTTATCAAGAGTTTAAATACCTACAGATTGTCAATAGAATTAAATCAATTAGGCCATGTATCACTTTGCTTGGGAAATTCGAACTAATTGAGTATTTGAAGTCGGGAGGCCATAGAATTAGAGATATATATAAAATATTTAACGACGCATCAATTGACGATATTGGAAAAATTGAAACTGCATGGTCCAAAAAATTGGGGATCCCGAAGTAGACCTTGATAAGGCATTAGCTATGGATAAGAGGTTTCTGCGCTCCTCGAATCTCAGGGCCCAACATTACAAAACTGTATTTAATGTATACTATACGCCCGAAAAATTATTTTCTTGGGGGAAAGCGGCAGATAGTAACTGCCCCAGATGTGGAAATGGTACAGCAGATCTTATACACATGTTCTATGACTGTGAAAAATTAAAAACTATTAAAATTGAAATAATGCGGTTTTTAGAGGGGCTACTTGACGTCAAAATTAACTTATCCCCAACCTTGATAATAATTGGTTGTGATGTGAAATTAAATATGAGTACTGAGGCCGAAGCTTTAGTTTTTATCTCCGTAGCAGTCCTTAGGATTTTAATTAGCGCAGCCTGGAAGGATACAGAAGCTCCTACTTTTCAAATGTGGTTGTGCAGAATTTTGGGCATACATAATATTGAGGAAGCATTATATGATTTAAAGGGAGCTAAGCTAAGGGATATGGGCAAGCGACTTTGGGCCCCAGTGGCTACTTGGAGGACAGAAAAAGTACAAATGAATGATTTACTGGTTTTGTAGATATTTAACCTGTTAATTGATTGTTTATTGTTTATTATTCTTTCTGTTTTTTTCGCTTGACGGTATAACGCTATGCATCTATCTACGTATTTATGTACGCATTTATGAATATGTATTTACCGGTATGAACTCTCAATAAATAAAATAAAAAATAAAAATGTTCTCTATTTTTAAGAATTGTTTATTTGACATTTAGTATTTTGTATTTTGACTTAAATGTGTTTGGTTCTGCTTAATATGTAACACACTTTTCCACATCTCTGCTTTGTACCATAGCTACCAGGTGTTGATCGCAGGATTATTTATTGAACATTGTGTGATGAACCTGACAAGATTTTGGACTTACTACTTAGGCATGCTTCACATCCTCTCCTATTCATAACCAATTTTACTTGCACAGAGTATGTCTACTCCTTTATAAGAGCTGATATTCAAATACGCATTCACCCCTCTCTCCAGTCTGATGTTGAAGTCATGCAATCCTGGGTACATTGCCCTGATCCACCACTTCTCACATGACAGTTTGTGGCTATGCTTGTAATTAAAATATACCAAAACATGGTCTTCAACTGAATAAAACCTGAAAATAAAATAACAAACTGACGATGTAAATCCAATAATCAAAATGGTCTAATAAAGTTACTGAAAAATAAATGGTGCTATTTTTTATGTACATGCAGAATCTTTAAATGTTAGTAGTATGCAGAAACCTCATGTTGTGTAACAATTGTGTTTCTGTATTTTCATTTATAAGTTACTCACAGTGGATACATTAATACCATTTGTTAGGTACTAATACATTCCCTTCAGGAGTCTTTGCTTCATCTTATTGTGACAAGATCACTCAGTCTTTCATTCTTCCAAGATCTAAAGCAATTGGTTTGATTGACGGGGTAGTAAAAATCATCTGTTTTTGGGCACCAAGATGGTGGTGATCAGTTGGCTAAAATTTCATGTTATGTTATGCTATGCTAGCTGGTAAAACTTTGGTTTCTGGTTGGTAGAAGTGTGCACCCTGTCCAAGCGGGAACTACAACAATAGTCAGAGTAAGTCAGGTACACACCCTCTGAAAGCATGGCACCAAGCACTTACCTTAACAGATAATGGGTTATGTATTTCTGCAACCCTTCAAACAGTAACACCACAAAAAAACTCCACACACGGTTAGAAAAATAGATTATGATTTTATAAATAAAACACTCCAAAATGGAAAAAAATCCAATAACTAAAAGTTGAGATATCAATTTCTAAAGATGAAATATACAAATTGAGCTTAGAAACAGTAAATGCATAAGGGGGCTATATGGGTGCGCTGGCCCGAGGCAAAGTCAGGAGTTCTGGCCGACTACGCTGAAGAGTGGACCAGATAAAGGAGCCATGCAAGGCCCACTGAACAAAGTACCTTGATGCTGATTGCAAAATCGAGATACAGTTGCAGCCGAGAGATGTGTTGTGTCAAACAATGCAGTTAAGATGATGCGTTGATTTTCTTCATGCAACAATGTCGATGTGCTGTTTCTGAAGATGAACTGCCAAAACCCTGATGCGTTAGCTCTGAAGCCAATGTGCCGGGTTTCTTCACGAAGCCTATGGCATGTGTTGATCTTCTCACACTGCTGTGGCAGCGATACAGTGGTTATGATGCATTGGTTCTTTGGGCAATACACTGGTTCAGAGTGCAGTGCGCTGGTTCGGCTAAGCGTTAAACTCCCCTTTTATTACATATAAGTCACTAGTAAAGGTGGGTCCTAGGTAGCCTATAGGGCAGGGTGCTGTGCAAGTAAAAGGTAGGTCATGTACTTTAAAGTTTTGCATGCCCTGGTAGTAATAAACACTCATATTCATTTTCACTACTCTGAGACCTACTCCATCAATTACAACGCATCGCCTTCTCTGCTTCTCACATCGGGCCTTCGACATCAACGCATCCTCCATTCAAGGCACTTTTCTCTCTGGGCAAAGGCTGGTCCATGTGTCCAACCCGTGCTCCATCGTGGTCAGCCTGAACTTTGGATTTGCCCCAGTCAAGCACAACCAGATGTCCCCGGTTTGCTCTTCATGACTCTTAGCACTTTATTTTCATTTAGTATTTAAAAATGTATAACTGCAGTTTTACTTATTGGATTTTTGGCGTTTGTCTTGATTTACTTATAGAATTATTGTCTATTTTTCTAGCCTGATGTGGAGTCTTTTTGTGGTGTTTTATTTGTATTACTGTGTGTGTGTGTTGCACAAATACTTTACACATTCCCTTTTAGATAGGCCTGACTGCTCTGTGCCAACCTATAAGAGTGGTCACAGGTTATCCTTCAGTGTGTCTCTAGCTTACCCTAATTAGGTGAGTGGTTCCTGCTTGGACAGGGTGAATGCTTCTGTCAACCCAAAACCCAATGTATATATGTGATGACAGTTGTGGGTTAGGACTTGTGTTTGTGCAATATAATATCATAATTCAGTGTTCACTATGACTCTATGCTAAAGACCATTTTGAACCATTTACAATTCTCCCTTAATTGTTTTTTTGTGTTTTTGCTAAAACCATGTCTCTCTCTGGAGAAGCAGCACCTACATCTGCAGTAATTGATTTTGAGCTGGCCAAGTTAGAGTCCTACACTGTGGCCCAGCTAAAGAATTTTTTGAATGAATTTTAAGTTTCTAAAAAAAGGCCAAACCTAGAAGATGGAGCTACAGAAAGCTTTGAGTGCCTGGGCAGATGCCCGGGATGCAGGGGGGTAAGGTCTCAGATGGGTAGAAGAAGGAAATCTAGGAGGATGAACTGATCCTGGAGTCTGCTGTGTATCTAGGACTGCCCGTAGAGGTGGCCAGCAACTTGCAGGAAGCAATGCTGATCCCCAGAACAGGGAGCAGTGTCTCCTGAAGGAACCAGTGCCAGAAGACAAAGCAGACAGGAGAGAGGAAAGAAAGCTAAAGCTGGGGCTCACAAAGTATTGGAGAAGGAACACGCTCTAGAGGAGAGGAGGCTTGCTCCTGAGGAGAAGGAGTTGGCTCAAGAGCTCAGTCTCAGAGAACTAGACATAGGAGCCCTATGAGATAAATGTCCAGCAGCATTAATGGGGGCAGCATACCTACAATGTCCACTTGTGAATCAAGAATCAGGATACTGAAGGATTTGGTATCCTGTTAAGTGGTGGGGAACAACATAGATAAGTAGGTTGCAGCCTATGAAGTGGCTATGAAAAAAGCACAAGGTCCCAGGACGCTTATGGCCATAGAGGGAAGCAACACCTTCCTTACACTACAGGTGGGAGACCAGACATGCTACACTGCAATGAAGGACATCTTAGTCAGTAAGTTTGGGTTGACCCCTGAAAAGTATAGACAATGGTTCAGAGTCAGGTACAAACTCTCCACACAGACCTGGGTAGATTTCTTGGATTATGCTAGCAAGATACTCAAGGGTTGGGTGAAGGGGCAGAAAGGATGATGATTATAAAGGAGCACATGCTTGATACTTGTTTTTACAGAGCTGCACCAATACCTGGTTGATAGTAAGCTTTCTAAACTCAGGAAGCTTGCTGAGGAGGCCAGGCATTAGGGTCGGCACCAGAGTGCCTAAAAGGATATCTGGGAGGAATCCCGAAACAGTAGTCAGGGTTCCAATCAGAAGAAAGAAGGGGTGGAGAGAAAAATAAGGAGTTCTCTTCAGGCCCCCAAAATAAGTCACAGGGGGAAAGGCCTCATTCATAATGTGGTTCCTCAAGAAAAACTACCATGACAAGTCAGGAGCTCAAAACTCCCAAGTGCTGTGAGTATTTTGAGTATGGACAATACGAAGGGGATCCCGGGTGTCGAAAAAGAGCACAACCACCTGAAGTAAAGATTCTGTGATGGTGAGTGTAGTGAAAATGGAGAGGTTTGTCTCAGTTAATGAGGAGGGAGGTTAATGGGGTTACCCCAGTGTCCTTATACTACAAAGAATAGTCAAGTGATCACCATCAACAGGCAAGATGTTGAGGCTTTGAAGGATCTAGATTGCAGCATGACTACGGTAAGAAGTCAGTGAGTGTCTCCAGAGCAGGTGATTCCCAATGCATTTCACCAGGTTGTCCTGTGAAAACAGAGAGGGTCACTATCCAGTGGTTTTGGCTGCCCAGGATGGGAGTCAAAAAGGTCTGGAGCCTGGAAAAATGGCCCAGCGAGCTGCTAAGAAGGGGAAAGGTAGATGGTGTTGTAAACAAGCCCCTAAATGCTTTCCCATTCAGATGGATGGGGCACCGGCAGTGGCTGCTTTGGCGCCCACTGAGGAGGACACCTCTTTTCTTGGTGACCTGCCAAAGCTTGCAGAATGGCATGTGGAAAGAGGACCCACAAAGGAGAACTCATGTAGGGCACAGAGGGGTTGCCCAACCCTTGAGAATATGATACAACAGACTGAAATCCGAGCAGCAGGTATTTCCTCTGGAAGCTATCACATTACTGGAGTTGGCTCACAAAAATCCCCTGGCAAGACATCTGGGCTAAGACAAAACCATTGCAAATCTTGTCCCCCACTTCTATTGGCCTAGGATCAAGGCATCCTCAGATGTGTTCTGTAGGACTTGTGTAATTTGCCAGGCTGGTGGCAAGACAGGGTATGGGCTTAAAGCCCCCCTTAATCCCTTGCCTGTCATTATCACATCCTTTGAGAGGTGTTGAACGTTTACAACAAATCTTTTATCATGCATTGAATCACAGCGAGTTCGTTACAGAGACTGCGTTGTGATTCCACATACCATTACTCCACAAGTCAGAGCAAAGACATGCGGGTGAGGGGAGGTGTTGGATTTAAAATCCAACACCTTCCCTAGTGTCTGCACAGACTGGAGTTGGAATAGTAAATTATACTATTCCAACTTCCAGCGTCCCCTCAATCACAACGCAGTCGTTGTGATGACCGCGTTGTGATTCCATGCATGGTAAAAGAATGCGGGATATTCAGGTATATTCCCTTTGAGAGGGTGGACATTGACATTGTTGGGCCTATGGATCACCTGACTGCTTCAGGCAACAGGTTTATCCTGGTTCTGTGGATCATCCACCAGGTACAAAGAGGCATTCCCTCTGAAGACCACGACTACACCTGTGGTAGCAAAGACCCTGATGGGGATTTTTACCCAAATAGGTATTCCTAAGGAAGTGGTGTTTGAGAGAGGCACCAGCTTCATGTTTGCTTATATGTAGTCAATGTGGAAGGAGTGCAGGATGACCCACAAGTTCTCCACTCCCTACCATCTACTAACAAATGGGTTTGGTGATAGATTTAACAAGACCCAGAAGGGCATGACTAGAGGCCTGTCAGAGGCCCAGGTGAGTAAAAGGGGCATCCTCTTTCCATGTCGTCTGTTTGCATATAGTGAGGTGTCACAGAAGGGTGTGGGCTTTAGCCCCCTTCAGGCTTCTCTGTGGATATCCAGTCAGAGGACCTTTCAGTTTAATGAAGGAAGGGTAGGAGCAAGCTCCTAGGAAGTTTCCCCAGGATGTAGTGAGCTACATCCTGGCCTCAGAAAATTGCTAAGTTGTTAAGCAAGCTTCAGCCAAATTAGAAGCGAGTTAGGATGTAAAGAAGCAATCGTATTGCCAAACATCTATCACCTTGGACTTGCAACCCAAGCAGAAAGTGTGGGTTATGGGACCTGTAGAGACCAGAGCCCTCCAGGACTGTTGGACTGGGCTCTATGAGGTAACTGAAAGGATGGGTGAGGCCCCCTACCTGGTAGGCCTTAAGACCCCATGGCAACCCTACGGGGTGCTCCATGTAATTTGCATCACACCATACTTGGAGAGGTCTGAGTTCATCATGCTGTTGGTGACAGATGGAGAGGAGGAAGAGGATAGCAAACTTTTCCCTGACCTCTAAGACTCCAAGGAGAAAGTTGGATTTGTAGAGGGAGTAATCCTTTCAAGGGACTAACTCCTGAACAGCAGAGGGACTGCCACCAAATGATGGGGCAATACTCCTCTCTGTTCTCCATCGTCCCGGGGACTAACCACCTGTGTACCCATGATGTGGACATAGGATGTAAATGTAAATGTAAATGTGTGTGTCTTGTAAAGCGCACTGCTACCCAGAGGCGTCCTGGCGCTATAGACCGCTTGGGAACCCGTCCTGGCTTTCCCTGTGAGATGTTCCCTCCTGGGTATCTCCAAGGTGAAACCAGGCATCCCCGGCGTTTGTGGGGAGCCGTTGTGGAGATGAGGCAAGCTAATGCCCAGAGTTGCCGAGTGTGATCCCTGGTTAGAGTAGGCACCGAGGCGAGAATTATCGAGTCCGCTGACCCTGGTTCACGACCCTGCCGCGTCGGGGATTGAACCCTGGTCCCGGGCCCTCCTCTGCTTCCGGGTCTGCCGCCTCTAACCAGTGAGCCACACCACTCAGGAGACAACTTTCCTGTCAAGAACAAATCTTACTGGTTTTCTGATAAGATGAGGGCTAGCATTAAGGAGGTGGCTCCCAAAATAGGAGTGATAAAACACTCAAGCAGCCCCTGGTACAGTCCTGTGGTTCTGGTACCAAAAGCTGCCACATTGGGCACCACACCCGAATCCAGGTTCTGCATAGTTTATAGGGGGCTCAACTCAGTCACAAAGACAGAGTCCATCCCATCCCTTGGGTTGTTTAACCTATTGATAGGATAGGGCACGCCCAGTACTTAAGTTCCTTTGATCTAACATCAGGGTACTTGTAAATTGATCTAACAGAGCAAGCAAAGGCAATGTCAGCAATCTCCACTCCAGGGGACCACTATCAGTTTAGGATGTCACCCTTTGGACTGAAGAATTCCCCTTCCACCTTCCAGAGGTCCTTTCCACAGGTCCTTTCTGGTTTGTAGGCCTTCAGTGGTGCCTACCTGGATGAGATAACTATCTTTACTAGCGGATGGAAGGACCACCTGTTTCACCTCTAGGAAGTGCCCCAGACTCTGCAACAGGCAAGCCTGACTATCAAGGCCAGTAAGTGACAGATAGGGCAGAAGTCTGTGATGTACTTGGGACACCTGGTGGGTAGTGGTAAGGTATAGCCCTCCAGGTAAGATATATACTATCATGGCCTAGTAGCCCCTGTTGGACTTGGTCCTTTTTGCAGGGTCATCCCTGAACTTTTTGCCTTCCTCCTATATTTTTTCTGACCTGTTGTTGGCTATTTTATGACTCTGGGCACGTTACCACTGCTGACCAGTTCTAAGGTGCATATGCTCTCCTGATTGTAAATGAATATATTAATTGGTGATTCCATGATTGACTATTTGGTTTACTTGTCAGAACCTAGTACTGTGCACTGAGTGTGTCCAGGGTGTGTAATTCCAAATGCTACTAGTGGGCTTGCAGCACTGGTTGTGACACCCACAGGAGCGGCCTTGTAAAATGTGTCTAACGTCTGCCATTGCAGAGCCTGCGTGCAGTCCGGAACTGTCATGCTGACTGGGCAAGTGCACCCACTTACCAGTCCCTAAACCTTCCCTTTTCTTCATATTAGTCACCCCTGTGGTAAGCCCACTGGCAGGGTGAATTGTAAGTATAAGGTAGGACAAGCCCTGATGTGTGTGGCATGTCCTATTAGTGAATTACAGCCATTTTTATTTTTCCCACTATTACAAGGCTACCTGTTCTCCATAGGCCAGAATGGGCTGCTAGATTATTACATGTTTATAATCCTAGCAGACTCAGAGAACATGGTAGAAATTCGAGTTTAGTATGCCTGGGCTCAGAATAATGAAATACATCTTTTAGTGACGTTTATTTTAATATTCTGTGTTTGCAAATACCACTTAAAGAAAGTAGGTATTTGCTTGCCTAACCATTTAAGCCTGCCTCTGCAAGGTTGTGTATTCCTTGTCTGAAGTTTGAGTGACAGGGCTTGGGAACTCCAGGAGACAGAATGAGTCCGCCCAGTGGTGAATAGATCTGCATCTAATTGGGAGGGTGGAGTTGCACCGGGGACCTGAATAAGACTGTGCCCGCCCCCACATTGCTGGCTCCACCTCCTGTGGGGCGTCTGATGTGCGTGCCCTGTGAAAGGAAAGGAGAAGTCTGCAAACAGAGTGCTTAAGAACTGGTTTTGACTGGGCACAGGCCCCTCTCTCCTCAGAGAACAAAGGATTTTGGACTATAAGTATTGGGACCCTGATCCCAAGAAATTAGATCACTTCTGGACTTACAAGAGAAAACCTCTTGTGAGGAGAGGAACCTGAAGAAACTGAGGAGAGACTATTCCCAAGCTGAAGGGCTGCTTGGGGGAATGGCCTGTAGTGGTTGTCTGACTACCAAAGAGAGGTGAAAGAACTTTGCGGTCTTTATTTTCAACTTGTGCAAAAGATCTCCAAGGGCTTGGAAGAGAGCTTGCCCCCTTACCAAAGTCACAGGACCAGTGGACTTCACCAGGCTTTGTGAATTGCTGCTGAAAACGCTGTTTCAGTGGCTACAGAGGCAGGGATCTGAGACCGACTCTCAAGACCAGCCAGGTGTCCTGTATGCACAGCATCAAGCAACGTCCACCTCGAAAAACGCCAACTCTGTCGCCACACTGCAAGCTGCAAGCAACATATTGAAGCACCATCTCTCCCTGCAACGCACGCCTTGGATCCACCGGCTCTATCAACGGGCCGCTGCCTGCACTGCATCGATGGACAACGTGTCCTGCAACGCTTTCTTTTCTGCATCGTGACGAACACTGGAACCGGCTCGCACATCCGTGCCGGCCGCCTCAAGTAAAAGGTACTGTGAATGAGTCTGTCAACATTTGAGTGGACCTGTACCGACGCGGTCCGCTGGATTTGCTAGACTCTGTGTTATTTCAACAACGCTGTACCCAGACAGGGCTTCCGACTTTCACAGAACCTTGAATTAAGCCTTCTTCAACCAGAACTCTTGAATTCTAATAGTATTGTGGATTTTCTTTGTCGTTTATTGGTTTTGTGGTAACTCTATATAAAATATACTTATTTTTGATATAAAACCTTGTGTGGTGTCCATTTGTAGTGTTGTCACTTGGTTACTGTATGTGGTTACAAATACTTAACTTACAACACCTCTAAGATAAAGCCTTGCTGCTCGTGCCAAGCTACCAAGGGGGTGAGCACTGTGTACTGACACTTTGACTTGGCATTAAAAACTCTTTTCCAAGCCTTAAACTCTCCTTTTATTAAGCATAAGTCACTCCTAATAGTAGGCCCAAGGTAGCCCATAGGGCAGGGTTCTGTGTAAGTAAATGGTAGGAAATGTACTTGCTGAGATCAATAAATACAAGAGCAATGAACACACTGATATATGCATGCACAATTATGTCAATACCAGAAATGCAATAACGATGGATCCTGTAACCTATGCCTGCACAGTGATGTCAATACTAATAAATTCATGTTGATGTACGCCATAACTTATGTATGCATAATGAAGTCAATCTCAGTTAATGCAATGTTAATGTATGATGTAGCAACTGTACATGTAATAATGAGAAGATCGGTAAATGTGATATCAATGACCGTCATGTTACACGTCCATGCACTCACAAACTTGTATCATTGCTGTAGGGTTCATTCTAGATGACCGCCCAATCAACTCCAAGTCAGAGATACGTGGTCAGACAGATCCTGCAACCCAAACTCAACCCTACCAATTGACAGGTCACTGGTAGGGTTGCACTAACAAGAATTCACTAAACCCCTCAGCGAATCCTTCGAAGTCCTCTGCAACAAACTTGGCTCCTACTTCCATCTCAAGATCAGAATTCTCTACAGCAACTACAATGAGCAGAACCTAGTCACTGACCCTCCACCTCAAACTGACATCACACCCCAGCCTACCATTACCGCCTGGACCCCTGTCACCACAGAAGACACCGCCAAGACCATGAGAAGTATACACTCAGGAGTACCCACCAACCCCTGCCCATCCCACAGAGTTGCCTCCACCATCCCTCCCGAACTATAATGTACCAACAACTACTCCCTCAAAACAGGCCCTTTCCCCAATGACTGGAAATACGCAGACGTCAAGCACCTCCTCAAGAAGCCCACTGCAGACCCGACAGACCTCAAGAACTACAGAGATATCTACCCAAAGTCACTGAGAAGATCGTCAACAACCAGCTAACTAACTTCATAGAAGCCAACTTGATCCTCGATTCTTACCAATCCGGATTCCGAAGCGGAACCACAGCACGAGCCCACCCTCCTAGCTGCCACAGACGACATCCACACACTCCTCAATCGGGGCGTTACAGATGCCCTCACTCTACTGGGTACTACCGAACACCAAGCACCAGACTCCACAACGCCGGCATCTGGGCAACCGCCCTCGGCTGGATTCGCTCCTTCCTCACTGGCCAACCCAAAGCATCAGACTGCCACCTTTCCTCTAACCAAGATAACTGTGGAGTTCCCCAAGGATCCGCACTCAGCCCAGAGCTCTTCAATATCTACAGGGCCCCTCTCACCACCATTGTTAGAAAACACGGACTCAACATAGTATCCTACACCAATGACACCTAGCTCATCCTCTCCCTCACCAACAAACCCGATTTACCAAACACAGCTTCAAGGAAGGTAATAAAAATGTCACTCCCTGGATAAGCAACAGATGCCTGAAGTTCAACTCAGAGAAAAAGGAAGTCATTGTGGTGGCCCACCACCCTTGGCGTACCTCCCACACCAACATATCACGCTCACAACCTGGGTATCATACTCTACTCCTCCCTCACCATGAACTGAAAGATCAAAGCTGTATCCTCTACATGCTTCAACACCATCTGCATCCTCCGCAAGACATTCAAATGGATCCCCCTGAATCACGGAGGATCATCACCCACGCACTGATAACCTGCAGACTGGACTACAGGACCACCCTCTACATGAGAATAAACAATTCTCTGTTCCTCAAACTCCAGACACTCCAGAATGCCGCAGCCAGGCTTGTCCTCGGCATCCCATGACCACACCACATCAGCCAACAATTACAAGAACTCCACTGGCTTCCAGTCAAAAAGAGAGTAACTTTTAAACTCCTCACTCACACCTACAAATCCCTCCACAACATCGGTCCCAATACCTCAATGAAAGAATCTCCTTCCACGCACCGAAGAAGCCTCCGATCCGCCAATCTCACTCAAGCCAAAATCCCACACATCTTCAGAGCAGCGATCCTTCTCTACATCACAGCCAAGACTTAGAATGAACTCCCACTCAGCAACAGACAAACCTGCACACTGCAAGCTTTTAGGAAGAGCCTCAAGAACTGGCTCTTCGGATGAGCCGAAGCTGCGTGAACCCCCACCCCTTCCCACCCTGTGCCTTTAGAACCTTGTAGGTGAGTGGTATGCTTCACAAATCCCTGATTGATTGATTGATTGACACTTAGCCCAAAGACAAATTCACAAACAGGGAAAACCCTGATCAACCCCACAGATAGGTAGTCACACCGCAACCAGGACTAAGGAGAATAGCCCAAATAAACATGTTTGGCCAAAGATATGCGTTCGCAAAATACTGCAAAGTTAGATGCCACTTGTAGCGAGGAACACTCAACCAATCAGGACACAACATGTACACCGCATGGGGTGATCACATGCTCACTGCACCAGACATATGGAAGCTTCTTCAACTGCCTGAATTCTGAACCGATGCATGGCCTGCATCCAAGGGATTGATGATGACACATCACCTCCTTCGATCCTCACATCAGGTCTACTAAATGAATGCATCCTCCATCTTTGGTACTTTTCTCAGCAGGCTTATGCTTGTCCCTGTATCTGACATGTGTTTTATCTCCATTGGTTTGAACTCTATATTCCAATCAAGCGTGAACAATTGTCCCTGGTTGGCCCTTTGTGAATCTAAGCACTATATTTTAATTGACTCTTTAAAAATGATTTACTATTTTTCTACTTATTGGATTTTTTAAATTTTGGTCTTGGTTTACTCATAAAATTAGTGTCTATTTTTCTAATCTGGTGTGGAGACTTTTTGTGGTGTTTTCATTGTGTTATTGTGTGTGTGTTGCACAAATACTAAGAGTGGACGGTAAGCTCTGCTCCGTCAGGAGAGTTTGTGGCGTTTGCTTGCAAAGTGGTGGTTGGCAAAAACTCCACCAACCACCATCGGAACAGAGTTTGCCAGCATGCACACCCCTAATTCTTTCACCTTTCGGGAACTCGTGCTCCCACAACATCTGAAGAGCATCACAAGATAATCACACAGTAAGACAAGGAGCAAGAAGCAGGATGGTGCAGCCCACTGGAGAAAGTTAAGGATACTGCAACCTAATTCAGAAAACCTGACTTTTACCAGTCACTAAGCTACCAGCTCTCAGTCCTTAGGGGTGCCCACCATCCCAGCACCCACCAAGGCTGTACCAGAAGCAGTTGCAACCGTCCCTGCTGCATAATCAACCCTTGCACAAGCTGTCATACAATAAAGAGGACCCCACAGCAACACAATTAGCTACCGGCGTAGCTGTGAAAGAATCCCATCTGAAGTATTCATACTGTCAATAACTGCACACCTGTCACCAGTCTCTGTACCAGATGACATCTGGCCATCCGCTAGGTGCGCGCTACAATCTGTGCCCTTGTATCACTTCTTATGTGACTGACTAAGTGCCAACAGCTTTATGTCCCCACTTACACTCCAAGCGCGTTCATCTTTTACCCTTTAACTCCAGTGAAAGGATCTGTAGGAGGTTTAGCTGTGCCAAGTATGCCAACTAACTTTTCAGTGCATCCAGACCGGGTGTCTCCATCCACTGTCCTGTATCAGGCATTTCTTAAGTTTTAATATGTTTTAGCAGGCCAGCTTAGCTACCAGTTTGCTCATTATCAGTATCCATGTGCTTCATTTGTACCAGGGTCTTCCTGATTGTGAGTCCTTTGAGGTTTGCCAGGTAAGCTTGCGGTCTGCCTAGTCGCAGTGATCCCATATAGCTCACCAATGCCAGTACTGACTTAAGTTCAAGTAACTGATATTATGTCTCCTTGGCTCCCATTTCGGTAGCTCTTGGTGCCCCATGTACTATACCGATGCCAGGATTTTGAAATTGTGAGAAGCACAAAATACCAACATGACACCAAAGGGACTGCCTCACCTCAGTAGTCTCCAATCAGTTACCACCTAGGGTTTGAGATGCTTGAAATGTGCCATCGCAGACATGTCCATTCACTTTTCCATCTGGCACCATACTATAAAGGATACAACCCTGGAGTCAGACCCTGTGCAGAGGTACTAGTACGGAACCTCAAAACTCAAGCAACCCCTGGGAACCAACACTCTACCGTAAAGGAATTCACCCATGAGCAGGGACACAACTTGTGGTGCGAGAGACTGACTTAAGGGGCGAAGGATAAAAGAGTTGAGTATTTTGCAGCATGGCAGCCAAGTAACCTCAGTGCACTTCATTGCCTCTCCAGTGCCCTTCTGGTGTACCTCGACAGCCCTCACCTCACTCAGTTACTATCATAAATGTAAACATCTTATAATGCATTAGGGTGGCACCAGACTTGATTCAGATGCTCCGAATATGCCCAATGCCAGTACCCAAATAACATGAAGGCTGTTAATTCTGTTCAGCTAGTAAGGTGTCAGTATGCCACAAGTGTCACCTCGTGCATCACCAGCAGCCCCCAGTAACAGCTCTTTACTCAATGACTTCTCTTAAACTGCTGTCCTTTTGCAGGAGTGACTAGTAAGAAGGAGGAAGGGCACCACACAAATCCCAATACCAGCTCCTTGGGACCCTGGGTGCCCATGGAAGGCTGGGACACATCAGCCGAGAATTGCAGTTGGGCAGAGGTGCCATGGGTATATGAGTGTGGGATGGGGAATCAGACAAATGATGGGGTGCCCCCCTTCCTGACCAACACCTGGCCTCCTCTTCTTTGCATTCATCATGCTGGTCCAATTAATTGGCAACTCAATGATTATCTACGTCATCTCCAAGCACCCGCAGATGAGGACAACCACCAACTTCTACATAGGTGTGGAGTGGTATAGCAGGCACAGGGGGTACGGTTACCAAGCACAGCAATTTAGGACAGCCACCACCTTCTACTCTGAGGGAAAGGGATATGCGAGGCACTGGGAGGGGTATGGGATAATATGCATGGCGGATAAGGACAGACACCAGCAATACAGAGGGTACAGGAAGGGGTACAGAGGCTAGGAGATGAGGGCTGATACATACAGCAATATATGAGAGAAGTAGTACTGGGAGTAGAGGTGGGGCTGAGCAGCACTGTGTACCAGCCAGTGAGGGGTAACACCACCTCTGCACAGGAGAGGTGTAGTACCAGATACACAGGAGGGGCTCAGAGACATAGTGGACCAGCTGGTCAGCCCTTACTCCAGCTCTGCACAGGGCTGGAGTATTACTATGGTACAGATGGGCTGAGAGGCACTGGCTACAAGCTGGTGAGGGCTCACAGCAGCTCTGCAGTAGTGGTAGGGGGCAAAAGAGAGGAGCAATAAAGAAGGTACAAAGGGCCCGAGAGGCACCTGTGTACCAGACAGTTAGGGCTCACCGCACCTCTGTACAGGTGAGAAGTGGTAAAGTTGTATAAAGAGGACTAGTATCAGGGTAGAGGAAGGGCCTAGAGGCACCATGTAGCAGCCTGTGAGGGCTGCGCAGCTCTGCACAGATGAGAAATGGTACAGGGGTATAGCAACAGGTAGTGGGGTACAGTCACATGAGTACTGCTGCCAAGTTCTTATAGGAGAGGAATCAAACTGGTGGTATAGGGAGGGACACGGGTGCTTCAGATAGCAAACAAGGACATCTGTTTCTAAAAAAAGTTAGGAATTCAATCCGGGCTATTGGGAGGTGTACAGAGTGCCATGCACTAACTGTTGGTAGCAGCCTCCAAGTCCTACATAGGTGAGGAAGATTTCTGGGTGGGGTACCATAGGGAACAAAACATGTTTGGTGAGTACATTTAACAACTTCTATATCAATGAGGGTCATTATTGGAGGTAAAGGTAGGATGACCGTGGTACGATGCACCGGCTGAAAAAGACCAACACTATTTCTGAAGGTTAGGGGGGTCGGAGTTTGGTGTTCTGGAAAAACAAAAGGTGGATGGGGCAGCACGATGGTGGACACACGTTAGGGACAGGGAAATACACAAGGTGGCATGTGGATCAGTGACATGTATCCAGGAGAAGAAAGGTGTACCAAGTAGATTTTGTGAGATTTAGTGGGTTTGAGAGATACATCTAGGAGAACATACATGCAATGCCAGTACTAAGGAGTATTGCGGATACATTTGGTGCTGAGGAGAAACGAGAGTACTGCGAAGCTGCCAAGTGCACTGAGGACATGCCTGGAGAGATGAAGTGTACTGCGGTGACAAGAGGTACAGTGGAGAGAAATGATGTGTGTGGTGTTGCGCTCTAGTCTCTGGCGCCTGGCGTGATGACGTGCCGCGCTGGAGCAAGAGCAGAACATTGGCGCATGCGCGCAAGGCGAGATGCAAAGCGCGCGAAGGCGAGTAAAAGGCAGAAGCGACCGGAGCTGGGGACAATTAGACGCTCGGCGCTCTTTGTAATAGCGAACTTGCTAAACTGTAATAAATACTTGTTGCCCTACACACCTTGGTATCCTGTGCTCTGTGGGAAGAAACCAGCATCATTACAGTGGCGACGAGGACTGGGAGCACCACACTAGCCCCACGCAGCTACACAGGAGAAGCAGCAACAAGAGGACAAGGAGATTACAGCAGGTCAGAGGCAGTAGACAGGGGCACCTCAGTGTGAGCTTGCCCAGAGCAGCAGCGCTATTCACAACAGAGCGTGGCAGCAGCGCAAAACTACAGCAGCCTGCAACCACGTGGCACCAAGCCACATCAGAGCAAGTCAAAACCAGCACAGCGCGCAGAGAGGCATGTAGCTGAGACCCTGGCAGAAAGAAGGGACAGTGAGAGGGAGGAAGGAGGAGTACACCTCCCCAGCGCCACACAAGGTGGAACTAGCAGTACACCGGTACACCGGGCAGTCCCAAAAGCTTAGGCGACGACTATGACAGAGAAGGGAACCCCAGCGCGCCAGGCAGCCCAGGGAACCGAGACCGAGGACCAAGAACAGCGCCCAGAATGAGCAACCAGGCAACATCACTAACGGCACCCATCCCCTTCCTACCCAGACCGGGTGAACCCCTGATGAAGTGGGAGGACTGGAGGGAGTATTTCAAGAACTATGTGGAGGCCTTGGAAGATGAAAATGGTGAGCCATTCCCCAGCGCTAGGAAGAAGAGGTTACTACTGCATAACCTGGGCCCGGAAGGTGTACGTGTGCTTGCGAACATCGTGCCTGAAGAGAGAGCAGACACGGACGATGACGTCTTCAAGAATGCTCTGGAAGACCTAGACAACCACTATCGTCCGGCGGTATGCCTATCCATCTACCGGTACAACTTCCAGCAAAGAAAGCAGGAAGAAGGAGAATCGATAGATAACTACGTGGCAGCCTTGAGACAACTAGCCATCACGTGCAAATATGGGCGGCTACACGACGAATACATCAAGGACCAAATAGTCATGCACACCACAAACAAGTTGGTCCAAGACAAGTTGTGGGCACCGGAGAAGCGTCGCTCAAAGACGTAATTGCTATGGTAAAGAAAGCGGAACTTTCGAAACGCTGCGCAGACGCAGCCAAAAAGGAGGGCACGCAGAGGCAGATGGTCAATAAAATTGACGAAGCTCCTTCAGCCTATAAGCAAAAGGGATCCACGGGAGAAAGGAAGCAGGATTCCAGGTGGACAGGGAAGCAAACATCTCCAGGAAGACAGCCCACGGACAGTACATTTTCATGCTACAGGTGCGGGAGCACAGCTCACTCTGCGCAAGACAAACGGTGCCCAGCGTTTCGCGCCAGATGCTCCTTCTGTGGCCTGGTCGGCCATTTTGAGAAAGTATGCCGCAAGAAAGGAAAGAAATCCATGGTGAAGTGCATTGGGCAGTCCCTGTCGGAGGACCTGACTGAAGAAGACCTGGAAGACGACGACATGGTTCTATGCGTTGAAGACCAGGTGTTGGAGGTGACAGGCAAGCGCTCAGACAAGCCACGCACGGACATGCTCATAGGAGGGGTGAAAGTGCACATAGCAATTGACTAATGATCTCCCTACTCCATAGTACAGCAATCAGTATGGGAAGAAGACTTTGTGCCCAACCTGGGTCCGAAGTTACACCCGCCAGATATCCGTCCCATTTCATACACCAGCAACACAATTCCCATGGTGGGTTTCCGTGCCCTGAAGTTCGAATTCAGAGGTAGATCGGCGATCTGCAAGCTATATTCGGCAGAGCGGGGACCCTCTGTGCTAGGCTGGAGGGACCAAGGTGACCTGGGAATTAAGTTGGATCCAGGAGGCAAAGAGCAAATCCTTTTAACAGAAGACAGCCACAGGCCACAGCAAGACAAACTGAAGCGGGCCTTCCCCAAAGTGTTCGGAGGCACGGTTGGAAAATTGGATAATTTCGTGCACAAGATACTCCTCAAAGAGGATGCCCGCCCGGTGTCCCACACGGTCAGGAACACTCCCATTGCTATTAAAGACGCAGTCCAGCAGGAGCTCCAAAGATTAGAAGACCAGGGGATAATTGAACCGATTGACAGCTCAGAATGGTTGGCCCCTTTGGTTGTGGCCAGGAAACCCAATGGCAAGGTACGTTTATGTGTGGACCTCCGCGAGCTCAACAAGGGCTTAATAGTGTAGAAGTTTCCCCTACCAAGGATCGAGGAAATGTTGGCAAGAACAAAAGGAGTGTCATGGTTCTATACAATTGACCTCACATCAGCATATCATCAGATTGACTTGCACCCATCGAGCAGAAAACTAACCTCATTCATCACACCCTTCGGGTGTTATCAGTTCCGCCGCAGGCCGTTTGGTCTGGCTCAGCAGCCGCAGTGTTCCAGAAGTTAATGCACCGTCTATTTAAAGATCTACCGGGCGTCCAGTACTTCCAGGACGACATCCTGATCATGGGAACAAACCAAGAAGACCATGACAATAAACTGACAAAGGTGCTAACATTACTACAAAAAAAAGGTCTCACCGCCGAGTGGAGTAAGTGCAGGCTGGGCATGTCATCCGTCACATACCTAGGTCATGAAATAGGGAGTCAAGGAATATCCCCCAAAAGGCAGAGCATGAAAGCCATTTGCGATGCCAGAGCCCCAGTCAACAAGGAAGAAGTGAGGTCATTCCTCGGAATGGCGGAGTGTTATAGTAAATTTGTAAGGCACTTTGCCACCAAGACTCATAAACTCCGTCAGCTCATCAGGGACAAGTCGCCGTTTAAGTGGGATGAAGAGGCACAGAGCGAGTTTGAAGGTCTGAAGAACGACATAAGTGGAGCAGTACCCCTACATGGATATGACCCAACGGGCAGCACCATATTGACAACGTATGCCAGTGAAAAAGGATTGGGTGCAGTGCTGGCACAGGAAAGGAAGGATGGCACAATAGAGACTATCAGTTTCGCATCCAGGGCGTTATCCCCCACCGAGCAGGAAAATAGCGTCATCGAAAAAGAGATGCTGGCGGTTACATGGGCCATGGGAAAATTCAGACAATTCAAACTCCAAACTGATCATAAACCGTTAATCAAGGTGTTAACTTCCTGCGGCCTCGATACAGCCACTCCACGCATCGCTAAGATGACACTCAAGTTGCTGGATTATACATATGATGTGGAGTACTTGCCAGGTACACAGAATAAAGTAGCGGACTATTTGAGCAGAGCCTCAGCCATGGAGGACGCACCAGTGGTCCCACCTGACACAGACGAGATGGTGGCAGAAATGGCTGACTCGAAGAGAACGAGCAGCAGGCAAGAATGGGCCCAAGCGTATGAGAAGGACAGCAAAATGGAGGAAGTCAAACAATATCTCGTCTCTGGTTGGCCAGAAAAACGGCACCTCAAAGCGGACCTGAGGAAGTACTACGAAATACGGGAGGAATTATCGATGAGTGACTCAGGTATTTTTATGTACTGGGGTGAAAAAGTGATACCTCCAGTGACTTTAATCCCGTTGCTACTGAACCAACTTCATGAGGGTCACCTAGGCATCGTGAAAACGAAGGTCAGAGTAAAACAAATGTACTGGTGGCCAGGAATGGACAGTCAGATAGAAAAGCAAGTGAGAGAATGTGTCCAGTGCCAAGGAGCTGATAAAATACTGAGACCACTGAGGCCTGCTCTGGGGGAATTTGAGCGGCCCCAGAACCCATGGGAAGATATTGCAGTGGACATATTAGGTCCTGTCCTCGACAACAGAGGTATAGCCAAATACTTGTGCGTGGTCATAGACCAATACTCCAAATGGCCTGAGATAGATGTGCAAGAATCCATGGACACGGACGCAGTGTTGAGATTTCTCACCTCACTGTTCTTGAGGGAAGGAATACCGAGGACGATATTAAGTGACAATGGCCACAGTTCACCTCTGATAAATGGAACAAGTACATGGAGAGGAATGGGATAAAGTCCAAACACACAGCAGTATACCATCCCGCATGTAATGGGCAAGTGGAACGGGTTAACCGTGAACTGATGGGGTCCATACAGGCTGCCATAATGCAGGGGAAAGAGTGGGAATTGGAAGTCCAAGGCATGCTGTGGGCATACAGGATCACTCCGACGGTGCTAGGATACAGCCCCTTCCAAATCCTGAGAGGCAGGTTCCCCTTTACAAGAGACAATGTGGTGTGGAGAGAAAAAACAGTGACTAGCAAATGATCGCCGGCAGTGGTACAACACAACCTGGAAAAAGCCCAAAAAGTGTACGCTGCACATGACAACAAGAGGCACAACACCGAAGACACCATCCTGGAAAAGGGGGAATGGGTTAGAGTTAAACTCCCAACTCTCCAAAAGAAAGGCGGAAGCAAGTACAGCAAACCCCTGCAGGTTCAAGAAGTGTATGGAAGAGCGGCCTTGCTCAGCGATGGGAGAGTGTGGTCCCAAGACCGTATGGCAAAGATCAACAGGATCATACAGTGGCCGGCGGACAAGGAAGAAGAGACTGAGGATCAGAGGCAAACCAATGGAGAGGAAGAGAGGGAGATAAGGAAGGAGAGGCAGAAGGAATGATCTGCTCTAGAGGACAATGAAGGGAACGACGATTCACGGACAGATGAAGGAGCAGTGACAAACATGGCCCCAGCTGGGGAGAAGGAAAAAGGCACACAGAAGGACGTAAGGAGTCTTCCCGGTGAAGGTAACAGGGAAGAGCTCACCCCGGTAAGACGAACCCGTGCCGGGAGGGCAGTCACCCTGCCCCCTCGTTTCAAAGACTATGATATGAGTGACTATTGAATTGGAACCACTATTGTTGTTTGCGTTATTGGTAAAAGGAGGAGATATTTGGTGTTGCGCTCTAGTCTCCGGCACCTGGCGTGATGACGTGCCACGCCGGAGCAAGAGCGGAAAACCGGCGCATGCGCGCAAGGCGAGATGCAAAGCGCGCAAAGGCAAGTAAATGGCAGAAGCGACCGGAGCTGGGGACAATTAGACGCTCGGCGCTCTTTGTAATAGCGAACTTGCTAAACTGGAATAAATACTTGTTGCCCTACACACCTTGGTATCCTGTGCTCTGTGGGAAGAAACTAGCATCATTACAATGTGCACTCAGGGAAATTAGATGCAATGGGATACAAAGAAGTATACTGCAAAAAGATGAGATCCACACAGGAGGGATGAGGTGTGCAGTGGAGACACAAAGTATAATGGTGAGAGATGAGGTGCGCTGTGGCAAGATGAGGTGCCCTAGGGAGAGATGAGTTGTCCTTTACCCCCCGACTGCCAAAGTCTATATCTTGCTTTAGTGCCCCGGCAACATATTCATTTGACAATGACCTGAAAGTAAAATACACTGTAACGTTTATACTGTCATTTGGTAGTTGACCATTGCAATTCTCTTGAAATTCGGTTAATAAATGTCTTGTGAATATGGATACGGGTGGCCAAGACATTCTAAGCCTGCTCGGGGAACGCAACGGAATCTGGCACAGTTTTCCAGTAACTCCATCGAATTCCACAAAGTGAAACTTTATCAGCTCTGCCCGGGTTTATCAAAAACTGTATACATTGCCTTTTTAGATAAGCCTGATTCCTCTGTGCCAAACTCCCAGAGGGTGATCACAGGCTATCTTTTAGTGTGTATCTAGCTTACCTTGACTAGGACTGTGGTTCCTGCTTGGACAGGGTGCATTCTTCAGCCTACCAGAAACCCATTTTCTAACATGGTTCATGAAAAAGTGCAGGAACATTAGAGGCAAAATGAGAAAATACACTATGTAAAGTCAGAATTTTGACCTAACTTCAGAAGTAAAAACAAATTACAGGAGCAGTAAAATATTTTACTTGCATAACAATGCACACTGAAAACATGAGATTGTTTCTCCAAGGTCGCTTTCCAAATCTGTTGCTTCTGTTTACTTCTTGGGAAGCTGTATTTTTTACAAAACTTTAAAATCCTAGGAAAGTTCTGACAGTATGTGGGAGGGGGGTGGTGCAGTGCTTCCTACAAGGGGTCATATACCTGGGCCGAATGAGGACTTCAGCAGTTTCCCTCCAGCCCGTCCAGTGCCTGATTAGTATGCCCACAGCTGCTACTCATTGAGTGAATAATCACTGTATTAGACTTTAACATAGGTACATGAAGGAGTTTGTTAGGACACAACTAATTTTGGTAACTGTACACATCCTTTTTTTTTTATCTCTTTTATTGAATTTATACATAGCAAGAAAATTCAACATAGCAGTTACCAGACGGTTGACATTATAAAGCATCACAGCGGAAGAAAATGATATCATGTACTGAGACGGCTGAGAGAAGGCAAGGAACAAAGGTCATTATACTGGCCCAGGCAGTGGGACATAGTGCTGAAGAACAGGTGTGGATATCCTATCAGAAGGTGGGCCAGAAATGCTTAGTCAGTGCCATAACAGCAGTGAGAGTCAAATAGAATGTATCGCACAGGTAACTGTGACTAAATTAGCCAGGCGGCCAATATGTCAGTGCCAGGGCAATCTCGGGTAGCACATGATGCCGTGGGGAAACAAACACATTACTCTAGAGGTATTAAAAAAAGCAAGGACGCAAAGCGTAACAGAGCGTCTTGGAGGGCGCTATTCAATGCTCCTGCTACACTCAATCAAGGCACCTATTGACCCGTGAACCCGGGCACTGCGCCAATCCTAACGGGGCCAGCGGTGCCTGCAACTAACTGATTTGGGAAGCCTCATAACTGCTAGACTGCAAAGAACAAAGAAAGGAAAGAAAAGAGAGCAGCAGAGGAAGTCGTACCTTCACATTCAGAAGTTAAGTGGAGGAAAGGAAAGTAAGAAGAGTAAAGAGGAAGGAAGAGAAGGTGAGAGGGCATATTGTGCCAGAGGGAGTTCATGAGAAGGTGGAGGGCCCTACGTGTGGAATCTGTGGAGGAATCAAATGGAATGAATAGAGGGGTTCAAATTCTCTACCCATTCAGAATGTGTCCTCTTCATTGGTTTCCCCCCTTGGGAGTATAGGATCAGCAAAGAGTTGGAGGGCTCTCAAGTGAGAAGGGACAGATTGTGCATGTTCCAACTGAGAGAGATGTGAAATCAAGGGCTGCCAAGTACATTCAAATTTAGTGTCTGTGTGTGCAAATCTGTGGGAAAGAAGTTCCATTGCCATTACATGCCAGAGAAGAGTATGCCAAACCAATGTCAGAGGAGTGCAAATTTTCTTCCAATGAATCACAATGACCTGTTTTGCAGCAGTGTGAATGTACAAAATCAAGTGCCTGTCCATGTGAGTCATAGCTTTAAGAGACGGTGGACGGAGCCCTAGTATGATTATCCCCGGGTCGCTGGAAAGGGGAAACCCGACCACTACCTTAATATGACCCAGAACCTCGCGCCAGAAAGTATGAACGAGAGGGCATGACCGCCATATGTGAAGGAAGGGGCCCTTGGCCATCTGACAGTGCCAGCAGAGTGGGGCGAAGCCCGGAAACATCTTCTGTAGTCTCAGGGGAGTGTAATACCAATGAGTCATGATTTTATATGCTGATTTTTGCTGCATTATGCTGATAAATATGCGCTGAATATCCTGCATGAGCTGTTTCCATTGGTCTGGAAGAATATCACTCTCGAGGTCTAGCTGCCATTGGTGTTGATAGGTATGTGGGGGCACTGTGTGCGAGTGTTGGAGTACCATATATATCTGGGAAACCAGCCCTCGGTGCCATCAAAGGAGCGGACCAGGGACTTGAACAACATAAGCTGGCGCGTGGCGCCTTCCATGTGCGAGGGAGCGTGAAGCCAGTGTATCTCTTTTTTTTATTTGAAAAAGCATGCGCTCATCTGCAACAGCACATCAGGGCACTTACCAGCATCCATCGACGCCGTAAGGGGAACGGCTTTGGGAGTCGAGCTGCCCACCTGCCCTCATCGTCCCTTGTTCACTACAGCAACCACAGCCCCCATGACTACATCCCCCAGGGGGCTGCGCGAGGTGAGGCGAGGCAAACTCTGCTATCATCATCGGAGGGTGCCGGTGGCAGTGAAAACTGGCTCGGCCCTCCCGCAGCGCGGGACGCGCTCATCTGCAACAGGACATCAGGGCACTTACCAGCATCCATCGACTCCGTGAGGGGAACGACTTTGGGAGTCCAGCTGCCCACCTGCCCTCATCATCCCTTGTTCGCTACAGCACCTGCAGCCCCCACGACTACATCCCCCAGGGGGCTGCGCGAGGTGAGGCGAGGCAAACTCTGCTGTCGTCATCGGAGGGCGCTGGTGGCAGTGAAAACCGGCTCGACCCTCCCGCAGCACGGGACGCGCGCGGGCGTGGGCGGGCCCGTCCCGTGCCAGTCAGCGACCAGAGGAGACATGGCAGGGCCACCCTACTAACGCTGGCCCCAGAAACTTTTACAATCTGTCTTAAGGATGCTTATGGACAAAAAAGGTACTCTGGGGTATTTAAAGGGGGAGGATGGTGAAGGACCCTGTAGTGGTGTCTCCCTGTTGACTTGAATTTAGTGACTGCTCCACCGCTAACACTTTATACAGAGTGACTCCAACCTACTGGCTATCTGACCTATTACATAATGGGCAAACGAAAGTCTATGGAAGGGGGGGTCCAGCAGTCACAATCGAAGAAATCAAAAAAAGGGAAAAAGGCCAAAGAAATCACCCTCCCCGGTTCAAATTCCACCCTGACTCGAATAGAAAACATTGTGAGTGAAATTGGCGAGATCTTAGTAGAAAGTCCCTCGCAACAGGAGGCGAACTCTGATCCTAATGTAGAAGGAGTTGGCCAGTATCGAGGAAGAGTGATCCCCGCTATGTTTAGCAAAAAACCCCAGCAAACCCTTCCCATTTGTATAGTGCACAACCAACCAGAAGATACCCCAGATTTATCCACAACCATAGGCTCTATAGAGGATGATACACCAAATGACATAGATGAAACACCAGCCATGGGTTCACACAGACGAGTTTAGGGGAGGTAGATATTCCCTGTGCTAAAAAATTTGCGGTCTTAGAAGGGGAATCAGGGGATGCTGCTGATGTGATTGCGCAGGTTGCTAAGAGGGGCTCTAGTGTAAAGGGTGCATGTGCAGAAACACATATGGAGTGTCCAAAATGTGTTATTTCCAACAGGGCCATTCATAAGAAATTAGAGAAACTAGAAAAGGATATGATTGCCATTAAAAAACTGCTGGAGGTATTACCCCAGAAAGGAAAGAGCAACTCGGAAGATAAAATCCTCCAACCAAGTGCATCGGCAACAACAATCCACCATCCAACAAGACCCCCAGTTCCGAGGGCACTGCATGATGATGGGCTACCAAGGAACCGGCCCACGGTTGATGTACTGCCTCTGCCTCATATGCAGAAATTACAAAGCTACGGGGCACAGATACGGGTAACAAGCGGGCTCCCCCAAATGCTCCACTTCTTAAAGACATTAGGTTGGGAAGAAAGGTAGAGTTTAAGATGGGCACAAACCATATACCCTAACCAAATGCTACAAGAAACCATACAATAGTCTATATGACTGGTGTTCCCAAAATAAATCTGAACCTGGGTTATGAATGTATGGGATCTATCAACAATAAAGCTATTAATTGGCTTAGACATGTCAGGGGCTGTAGATCTATCATTAGGGAGGACCTGATCAGTGTCAAGAGACTAGCCTTGTTTAGCTCTAACACTGACTGCATTGAAATTCAACTAAGCAATAACTTAGTGTACTTAGAGTTCCGGACCTCCCCCCGCTAAACACTCTAATATTCAGATCAGATGTCTCCCTATTTGGTCAACAAGTCTGGTTAATGACGATTCGGATCTTAACAGAATAGACTGACTATTCAGTGATGATGGTAGCATTCAACAGGAAGCTGGGCCTGGGATGCATCCCGTGGTAAATACCCTTATTTCATCTAATGATCCCCTTACCCTCCCCAGTTTGGATCTCCTGAACCAGAGTAGAAGTTATGCAAATTGGAAAAGGGAGGGCACCCCAGGAACAATCTGTATACTCTCCTGGAACATTGCAGGCCTTAAAAAGAAACTCGATATCCCAGATTGGAATGAATTTATCGATAATTATGAGGTTTGCATGTTCCAGGAGACCTGGAGCACGATATCACTGCATAAGACTGGCTACTCCACTTTTTTCGTCCCTGCTGTAAGCCAAAGCATAGGCCGTCCATCGGGGGAGCTTCATATATGGATTAAGGTAACGTTGAATTTGGATATCACCGTTCATAATGTAAATTCAGAAGATATCCTTCACCTATCCTTTAAAGGACCCCTGAATGGCAATAGAGTTGACCTGTTTAATGTATATGCTAGAGGAAGTCCAACCAATAAAAATTCAGCCAAATTATCATCCTTGGATTTAGCCCTAGCAGGCATCCCACCACAATCTAATAATATTCTGGGAGGAGACCTGAACTGCACGTCTGAACCTCTAAGTGAGGAAGACATACTAGAGACTAGCGAGGAAGACAAGAAACAATCCATTCCTCTATTAAATTTGAGACCCATTAAGAGATGGACAGTCAGGGCATTACAGATTAATGCCCTGACACTGAAATACAATCTACGTGCACTAAATGGGAGAACAACCTCTGACCCTAATGGGGCCATGACCTTTAATAGGTTGAATGGCCCCTCAGGCATTGATTACATCATGCTAGACACAAGATTATGGGGGAATGTGGTTGATATGGAGGTAAAACAGATGCCTGATAGCGACCATAATCCACTTTGTGCTGTTATTAGTTGTGAGCAAAAGAGGAAGATTCCAAATGGCCAACTGTCCTCAAAAGAAGTTGTGCCATCTAACTGCAACCGTAGGTTAAAATGGCCCAAGGTGGCATGTAAGGAGAAAATTCTGATCAGTATAGGTCTCCAGGTGGCGTCCAAGAGCGTGGAATTTTCCTTGTTTAACTCCGCGCTGAACGATATGACCAGACTAGATCTTAGTGAGTCTTACAGGGATTTTATAGATAATATAGGCTCCCATTTTAAGATTGAGGGGACCAGAGGGGGAAAAATCAATCACATAAATACGGCAATCCCTAGTTCCCAGCAGATTGCAGGGAAAAAAGAAAAGCCATTTCTGTAGCCCTCCGTTTAAAAGATCCTATAGCCGTAAGGTTAGAGAGAAGGGAATATAAAAACATCACAGAATCGGCAAAATGAGCATGGGAGGAGGATCACTGGGAGGAACTTAGGAGGGCGGCCTCTCTAAAAGATACAACTCTCTTCTGGGACTTAATAAACAAACTGACTAGAAGGGGTGTAGACCCTGTTCCAAGCCACATTACCGAACAACAATGGTACTCTTATTTTTTAAACCTTTACTGCTGTGAGACTGGCCCGGAGCAAATATTGGCGATCCAACCAGAACTAGAACCAGCAATTATGAATCTTGAACCACCCGACCCTTTTACATTGCATGAGGTTCAAGATGCCATCAAAAACATAACCCCTGGAAAGGCCGCCGGGCCGGATGGTGTACCGGTCGATTTAATTCTTTATGATCCTATCCCATGGGCCAGTCTTGTCCTTCACTTTATGAACCTTTTGCTACAGGGCCACTCAGTCCCAGATTCCTAGAAAGGAGCAGAGGTCTTTACAATACACAAGAAGGGGGCGAGAGAGGCCCCTGCCAATTACAGACCAATAAGTTTAATTGATGTAATTCAGAAGGTGATTGGCAGGGTCCTTATTTCTAGAATGGTTATCTGGCTGGAGGAGGGAGATATCCTAATGCACCTACAAGCGGGGTTCAGGAAGAAGATAGGTACAATGGACCAAGTATTTAGATTCCCAGCTACATATTGGAAGATTGTGTCCATCGGCAAAGGTTAATTATATCTGGCCTTTATGGACCTTAAAACTGCCTTCCACCTTGTACCCCGCTCTAAATTGTGGCAGGTGTTACACGACATGGCTTACCGCGATACCTCCTAGAGTTAATAAAAAGACTCCATGATGGCACTTATGGTAGAATTATATAGGGGAGTGAGGGATAATTGACTGAGAAAATACCAGTGCAGAGGGGGGTCCGCCAGGGTTGCGTGATGGCCCCCACTCTGTTCTAGCTCTTTATAAATGGGGTGGCAGACCATTTGAGGGAGGAACCAGCGGATGCCCCTACCCTGGCGGGCGAAAAAATTCCGACCCTCCTCTTCGTAGATGACACCCTCCTGATGTCTAAGACCCCTCTGGCCTCCAGAAACTTTTGGATAGTTTTGGTGTCTTCTGCGAGGAGTGTGGGCTCACAATCAACACCACCAAAACAAAACTGATGGTATTATCCCAAAGTAAGAAACTTAGGAAGATCAACGCTACCCTCAATGGTTCAACCCTAGAGGGAGAGGATACATTTGACTACCTGGGAGTAAGGGTAAACCACAAGATGAAATGGGACTCACATGTAACCAAAATGCTCTTGAATCTTAAAAGAGTGTCGGGAGCAATTTCAAGAGACCATTGTGCTACCTCCAGTAGACCCATTGCCCCTGCTCTAGCCGTCTACGATGGAAAGGCACTGGCTGCTGAAACCTATGGGTCAGAACTGTGGGGTTTTGATAGTGTCCCTGAGCTAGTCAAAACTGAGAACAAGTTTTTGAGAGAGCTAGTGGGTCTCCCAGTTTCTACCCCTTAAAACCATTACTCCACAATATGGGTCGCCGCTCCCTTAAAGATATAGTTGGCCTGCGTCCATTACTCTACTGGGTGTGCCTTAGAAGGACGCCGGAGCTGGCACACTATGCTGCGGTCCTAGATGAACTCATTACCCTGAACAGCCCAATGAAGATTGTTTGGTTGAATAAATTAAGGGTACTGATGTTTAACTTCCGGCTAAGTGAAGAATGGTTGTCACAGTCACCCCCTCCGAGAGAAACTATCAAGAAAATGTATTGGGAGTGGATTTAAGCTAGGGACCTTGAAAGTTGAAAGTGGGGTGCTTTAACTGATCAGTTTCTGGACCACAAGCCAGTGAGAAAGTAGGAACCCTTTCTATATTTTATCAGAATACCGAGAGACAGAACTTTGTTCCTAAAATTAAGGTACAGGACTCTCCCCCTGAATGTGTTTAGCAGACGCTGGAGAGATTATTCGCACCATCAAGCCAACTGTCCGCGGTGTGCAAACCCCACTGAGTCCCTAGCCCATTTCATGTTTGCCTGTAGGGCCTATAGTGGGCCCAGGAGAAGATGATTAAAGCCAGTCTTTAGAGCTTTGGGAACAAGGCATTACACAGTGGCCCTCTGCATCTTGACAACGGACACTACATCTATGATGGTTATCTGTGGTATAGCGAAATATCTGGGGAAAGCATGGCAGATACGTACAAAGCTTGCACAACTGAGAGTGGGGTAGGGAATTGAGCTGCACAACTTTTATCATTTCGGCAACTAGCATTTAAAATTTATAGAGCAAAACTGATTGGATCTGCTTTTTAACGTGATTGTGTATTTTAATCCAAATATTTAACTTGTCCTTTCTCTTTTGTATTTTGAACCCTGTTTTTAACAAAATTTTATTTTACAAATGATGAAATGTACTTACTTTTATGATACTTTGCTATCGAATAAAGTATTTCAACAGCATGCATAAGCCATATCACAAGAGCAAAAAGAAGCAAGTGAGCATCAAGTGAGTAATGACAAGGCAAATCAAGAAGGTGGATTTGGCAAGAGAGGCAACAGTCCAACCAACATGACAGCAGCAAACCTCTGCGACAGCCCTTCGTATCAGGCTAGCACCAGTTACATATCAGCAGGGGGTAGGCCCAATGTATTTATGACAACAACAACAGAGCCTCCGGAGAAAGTAATCCTGAGTCATAATATGAGACTAGTCACCTAATGTAACATCTTAACTGCTCTCAGTGACTGCCAGTGCCAGATAGGATCCGATGAACAACTACCACTCCTAGACCTTAAGACCAAGAGTACCTACAGTTAACACATAGCCACCAGTGGGCAAGATGACGATGAATCAAAAAGCTAGTATTACCCTGTAGTGTCAAAAGTAATGGAATAGCAGAAGCTTAAGCCACAAGAGCTGAGAAAAAAAACTAGCAGAGCTCTGGGTAACCTGAGCAGGTTGTTCATGCTGCCAAGCTGTCCCCAATTGCATAGGCAAATCCTACAACACCTATTCCTAATTGGGCGGGCATGCCTAATGAAGAAGAAACAGACAAGACATTAATGATGAAAGCCCTGATTCTAGGAGAAACAAATATCAGCATGGAACAGGACATCACTTGGCTGTTCAGGCAGCACACTCAACAGCATCTTTATTAATTTCAGCTCACACCAGGAAGAGTACTGAAAGCAGCAAAAAAAGCCACACTTTTGAGGAACACCACAATCACAAACCACCCCCCCAAAAATACCTTACCTAAGATTTGCTACGAAGAAAGATGCAAAATGTGAGTTGTTAAACGAAGTCATCATTCCTCTCGCCTCAAAATGGGAAAGGTCTGAAAGTGTAACCCCTACAAATCACAGAATGATCAACACAGAGTTCATGTTGATTGTGTCACAAGTGCACAGACATTCTCAGAATTATGTTCAATGGCAGATATCATTCCCACATACACCTCACAGAGATAGACACAGGGAGCAGAAAAAGAGATGTCCAGTACCTACGCTCCCAAGAATACAAATGAAAATAACTCAAGTGTAACTGTTCCTAGGGAAGCATCCAGCCTATAGGCCACAGGCTAAATAGAGGAAGGATATGGCAGAATTCCCATAGAAGCCCAGGTTCTGGTGTTAACCTGGGCTTCTATGGGAATTCACAAGGGCCTATTATCAAGCTCATTATCACCACTTTAGCGGTAGTTTCCTGCGGATAAAAGCAGCGATAATGTATCGCCCTTGCTTGATAATATGGCCCTAAATTTTTAAGAGTTGCCTTAACACAGGTGTCATGCTTCATCATAGGGCATTTTTGCTCCTTGTGAGGTCGGCGCTGCACACCCCTATGGGCCCCATGAGAGTGAGTGCGGGTGTATGGGGATAGTACAGTGGTGGGTTAAAAATACTGTGGTGGTCCCTAAAAACTACTTTTTATGCCTGGGTCCACCAGGTATAGTAAAAATAGAAATCACGTTGTAACCTTCCACTATTGAGGAAGTGAAGTTTGGTTCAAAAGGTGTGGGAGGTGATAAAGGTCATGAGGTCAAAATGTCTCATGCCCTTTTGCTCCGGTAAGAATCCTTGGCGATTCATCAGGACCAAGTAAAATTGAAAAAAGTGTTAATATGCAAAAATATAAATTTTCTAGAGAGGTCAGAGAAGAAAAAAACACCCTGAATGGCAAGTCTTAATCAGACTTGTTGTGGCGTTGCCAAAGAATATTTATTTAACAATCACCCGAGATTAATAATCCAACCCTTAGAAGGTGAAGGGGAGGGCTCAGCGCAGGTAGCAGGCATATGCAAAGGTAACAGTGACCCTTCTCACATACCGGCGTATGCTACCGGCCAAACTCTAGAAGGTGGATTGAAAAGTACCCCTGGGTTTCACTTTTTAGATATATAGCGGCAAACAAAGCCCAATATTCCAGCAAGGTGCTTGGTTTTCAGAACAACTTATTTAAAAACAGTGAAAACAGCTTGACCAAAATGGTAGACTTCGTACAAATCAGGTTCATCTCTTTTTTGTCCTGTTTTTCTCTCTCTGATCTCCATTTCACTATTTGCCCCTTTGTAATCTGCATTTGTTTCTGTACTTTGACTCTCTTTCTCTTGTTCTACTTTCACCTCTTTTGACCTTCTTTTGCCATCCTGCTCTGCCATCCTGTGGTGCCCGTTATCCCATCTTCTACATAATGCACCCACTACATCCTCTCCACACTCCTTACCTGCCTTTCCATGCTGTTGTTCCTTTCTTGTGTACTTGCAAAGCCCACCTTGCCAATCCCTGTGCTCCTCCCACTGCCCAGGATCTACTGGTGTGCAAAAGGCTAGCTTGTCTACACCCATCTGCTCCTGGACCATGCCCAGCGCCACAACCCTGAGCCTTCTATCCCCTGCAATATAATGTGGCATTCCTCCAGTCACTGAAACTGGGGTGCCAATCCATGGGCTAATGTTGCTTCGCACCACACTACACAAACAGAGCTTTCATCTGAACCCACTGCCACTTCGCGTACAACTCAGCACCCACCATGTCTTCTCCACCCACACACCAAACCACCTCACCTCCCACCAATAAACCTGCAGCCAAAAACAGACAAGTGTGCATGCTTCTCAACGCCTGATCACTCAGCAAACATGCCACTAAACTCTGGGGCATCCTGGACAATGACACCCCAGATACCCTAATTCTCCTGGTTGACCACCAAATTGGCACATGACATCACCATGGCCATCCTGGCAGGATACAAGCTCACATGTCTAGATTGCCAAAACAGACCAGGAGGATGAATCTCAATAATATTCAAAAATCCTTAAATTGCAACACAACAACCAAGAATGTAACCCCCTACCTGGAGCACCTATACTTCAAGCTATGAATCTTGGAATCTTATGTCCTGAGAGGAACACATGTCTTCCAACCTCTGGGACCCCTAGCTACTTTCACAGACAACACTACTGAAGTTTTTATCCCCCTCTCCATTGACTGCAACAACTACATCTTACTAGGAGGCTTCAATTTCCATCTAGAAGTCTAGAGCAGCACCAATACCACCGCACTCCTTGAGAACCTAGGGTACTTCGGAAAGGCACAACATGTCAGATGACCCACTCATGCCACCACACACCTCCTCAACCCCGTCTTGACCTGTATGGTAATCAGCAAAACCCTACCCATGACCTCAACATAAACATCAAACATTTATTGAGTGAATAACAAAATGCGCCTGCTGACTGGCACCTCGCAAAACACAACACACAGAGGAGGACACTGAAGCAGGACAGCTGATACACTGTGGAACTCCCCGCAACAAAACAACAAGGCTAACAATTGGAAGGAAGATGGAGAGCGAATCACCTTGAAAACAAAAAGGGACATACAAAGCAGCCCTGAGAAGATATCACCAGCAAATGGAATAAATCAAGAATATGGCCCTAACAGATCAAATAGCAGCAACGAAGACTACCACACCAGCCTAAAAAATGGCCGTTATCACAGGAGCTTCGTGGCAACTTCTCAAAATTATTCAGCAACAGAATCAACCTTCAATCTCAAACTGAACGCCTGAACTCTCAGCCCTAGAACACCTACAAGCAAGCTTGGGAATACCCTGACTTGCTGGGAAACACTCACTGCTGAGGAAACAGCCAATATCATGAGGACCATCCACTCCAGGGCACCAACGAACACCTCCCCCCACCACATTTTCAATATGGGCTCCCCATCTGCAAAGTCAACACTCGGAACTTCATCACAACAGAGACGTTCTTGGATGCCTGGAATAACGCAATTGTCAACAACACACTGCAACAGGAACCTTACCCAGCCAAAGTCATGGAGAATGCTATCAACAAGCAACATGCTCACTACCTCAGTGTACTCCAGCTCCTAGACAGCAGACTATCAGGCTTCTGGTTCAACCACAGCATTGAGACTGATACCATTTCAGCCTCTGACTGTGGAGACACAGCAACTCTCATGCTGCTCGACCACTCTGCAGCCTTCTGCACAGTCTCACACTTCACCCTGATCAGAAGACTACATGAGAAGGACATCCAAGGACCTGTTTGGTTTCCTTCCTCACAGAAAGAAAACAAAATGTCAATCTGCCAAGCTACATGCTGGAGGCCAAAACCTCATATGAGGTGTCCCTTAAAAATCATCTCTCAGTACGATGTTTTTCAACATCACCATGACTCTGCTGACAGACCTTATTGGACCACACACCATCAACATACTATCCTGCGCAGATGACACCCAACTGATTCTCTCCCTGTCAGAGGAGACCCCCATTACAAAATCTGACTTTGCCACAGGCATAACCACAGTAGCCACCTGGATGTAATCCAACTGCCTCAGACTCAACACAAAAATAATTGAAGCAATGATCTTCAGAAGGTAAGCGTCTGATTGGGAATGATCCTTGTAGCCAGCTGACCTCGGACCAGACCTACCCCAATAATGCACACCAGAAATCTGGGAAGCATCCTGGATATTGAACTGGACAAAGAGCCCCAAAAATGCTGTGACCTTCACCTGCTGCCACTTATTGAAGATGCTGAGCAAAATATCAAATGACTACTAGAAAACACCAGGGAAATAGTTACCCAGGCCCGGATTATTACCAGACTGGCTTTCCACACAGTAATCACTAAGAAACCCCTAAACAGGATCTAAACCCTCCAAAATGCTGCAGCAATGCTCCTGTTCTAGCTACCTCACTATACCCGCATCACCCAACATATCAGAGAACTCCACTGACTCCCCATGCACATTTGCACCCAGTTCATACTGCTGACACACACACATAAAAAGCACTAAACAACACCAGGCCAGCCTGCCTCAAAAGGTGCATACATTTCCACCTACCTCCTAGGCACTTCCACTTGGTCAGACTCTCACCAGCACACATACCCCGCTTCCACAAAGCCATAGCTGGAGGTCACTCCTCCTATGTCGCCTCTAAACATGGAAGGAGCATCCAGACCATATCAGAGCCTCCTCATTGCTTCTCAAATTCGAGAAGAAACTAAAGACCTGGGGCCTTATTTATGAGGCTGTGCGTCACTTTTATGCCGCCGGTGCATCGCTTTTTGTGACGCACCAGTGGCGTACAAAATGCACCTTGTTGCGCCATATTTACAAAGTGACGCATCTAGGTAGATTCGTCACTTTGTAAACCCCTGTGCCACATTATGCATGCGCCAGGTATAATGTATGCAAGGGGGGCGTTTTGACGCAAGAAAGCGTCGTGGAAGTTACGCAGTGAAATCTATAAGATTTCACAGCGCCATTTATTGGCCACTAATGCGTCAAAATCTTACGCCTGCATCATGGCAGGCGTAATAGTGATGCAGGCACTAACAACATGGGACTTGCCCATGTGAAAGTACACATTGCTGGAGTTGCGTCACTTTTGTGACACACTCCAGCAATGCATCACTTTTGCGCCTTCAGATACGTCAGAAATACTGACGTATCTGTAACTCCTTGCGACATGATGCGTCATATTATAAATATAACGCATCACTCATGACGCAAGAAGTGCGCACTGAGAAGTGGGGAGAAGTGGGGCATCGCTGCTTTCACGCAGCGATGCGTCATTTCTCATAAAGGAGGCCCCTGGCATTTTGACTTAGTCCACCTCACCAAGGAGACAGCTGCCTAAACCTTCTGAAATCTATTAGGTTGCTCATCCTCTTTTAGTAAACCTCCTCCAAAGCAACTGGATACTTTCACAGGTGAATAGCACGCTATACAAATATAAAAATATTCATAACATAACAGTTCACACTGAGGTGCAAGCTCAATGACTCACCAACAGAAGTTGGTTGCAAACCGACCAAAGCTACGTAAGCCACGTTACTGTAGGCTGCGCCCCGCATTGAGCTCTGTCGTTAGGACTTTTTACCTATTTACTTTCCATTCAGGCAACTTGTTGTATTTTAAATACCTGGACTCGCTGCTGTCCTTCATCGCCCTGCACACCTCCCGCTCCGACCCCGGTCCACCGCAGCTGATAGCTGTTTGAGTGGAGGGCGGACCGGGTAGAGCGTGACACGCCCCCACTGGATTGTACCGTACTTAAGGGAGGCAGCCTCAGCGATGTGCGACCAAAGCTATATAAGCCGCGTTACTGTAGGCTGCGCCCTGCATTGAGCTCTGTCATTAGGACTTTTTAACTATTTACTTTCCATTCAGGCAACTTGTTTTATTTTAAATACCTGGACTTGCTGCTGTTCCTCATCCAGCCAGACTCCTCCCGCTCCGACCCCAGTCCACTGCAGCTGATAGCTGTTTGAGTGGAGGGCGGACCGGGTAGAGCGAGACACGCCCCCTCTGGATTGTACCGCACTTAAGGGAGGCAGCCTCAGCGACGCGCGACCAAAGCTATATAAGCCACGTTACTGTAGGCTGCGTCCTGCGTTGAACTCTGTCGTTATGACTTTTTAACTAATTACTTTCCATTCAGGCAACTTGTTGTATTTCAAATACCTGGACTGGCTGCTGTCCCTCATCGTGCCGCATGCCTCCCGCTCCGACCCCGGTCCACCGCAGCTGATAGCTGTTCGAGTGGAGGGCGGACCGGGTAGAGTGAGACACGCCCCCTTGCCTTATGGTCGGATAGAATCGACCCATGACAGGAACGCGCAGCGGACGCGCCGGTGGCACGCCAAAGGCAAGCCCGTCTGCCCCCGTCAGCGCCCGACCGGGCCCAGGGGCCATGGACCCTGGTCAAACCATTAGATATGCCCCTGATGAGCTACGGGCACTAAGACCTTCGGTGAGAGCGTGCCCTCCCCTGGACTCTACCACCTGTAGCCACATCTCAGCTAATGGTATCCCTGCATCACAGTGAGAGAATGCTCCTCCCTCACATCTTCATGTAGTTAGTAAGATCATGGTATCCAAGCAAACTATCTTACCGCCTCCTCTACCTCAACACGCGTTCCCTACCTAAACACCAACTCGACATTATTTTTATTGCTCACCTCGGATAAACCAGATGTACTCCTTATCACCGAAACCTGGCCACCCAAGATTCCCTACCTGACATTCTAGCAGCCCTCCCTTCTGACTATTACATCTTGACGGAAAACAAGGCGGGAGGAGGGGTGGCAGCCATAATTAATAAAAACTTGGAATTCACCACCATGACCTCTCTTATCCTCCCAGAGGCAGAGAATCTGGTCATAAAACTCGACATGGACTCAGGCTCCTTGGTACTGGCTCTCATTTACCACCCCCGAAGGCAATGCCCATCTTTCCTATGTCTCTCAGCGAACAAATGGCCACCCTAGTGATAAACCATGCAAAGGTACTTCTTATCGGGGACCTGAACTATTGGTTTGCTGGGGACTTGGGGGACCTCATGCCGCTGAACTAGCTGAACTCCTATCCAATCTTAACGTAACTCAACGCGTACACCGCCCACCCATGAAAAAGGACACATCCTGGACCACATTTGGTCCCACAATATCTCACTCTCCACCTCCTTAATCTCCCCATGCATTTGGTCAGACCATCATTTGATACAATTTACCATCACCTCCAACAAAGTAAAAAAAACACTACCTTGGCAGGGGGAGTCACCACGAAATGGAAATCACTAAACAAAGTGGACCTCATTAACACCCTGGGGAACTCCGTACCTTCCTTCAGTTGGGATGGCAATTCTATGGAGGGAAAGGTTACAGAGTGGCTATTGTCAGCTAGCAATACTCACGCCCCGATGGTCAAATTCTTTCGTGCTCGCCAATCAGATGCTCATAAATGGTCCTCTAAAGACCTCAACAAACAAAAGCTTGAGCTGCGTCAAATGGAGAGGAAATGGAGATCGAAATACTCTCCTGAAGACAGGGAACAATTCTCAATGGCCCGTCGCGAATACAAGAAAACTATCTTGACCACTAAAATGGCCTACTTCTCTGCAAAATTACTCAACGCCCACAACAAATCTAAAGAAATCTTCCAAATAGTGAATGACTTATGCAATTATGCCAGATCGTCACCTACACAGACCCCTACACAGGAACTTTGTAACACCTTGAATGATTACTTCCTCAACAAGGTTTCTTCTATCAAAGCCAGTCTCCACTGTGCCTCCAACGGGGAACCTTTCTACGACATTCTGAGCAATCAATGTCTGCTAGATACTTTTCAACCAATAGGTCCCACATGTTTATTAGAACTCACGATTCACGTCAAATCAGGTTCTCCACAGGACTGCTGCCCTCTGCATGTCCTGAAAGATTTCCTTACTTCTCTGCCCCATAGTGAGCAGCTGCTTCTCAACGAATCACTCACCCAGGGCATGGTTCCCAGTGCCTTCAAGCATGCTACGGTCGTCCCCCTTATAAAAAAACCTGGGGCTGACTCTAGCAACCCAGCTAACTACCGCCCCATCTCTCTCCTCCCCTTTTTGTCAAAACTATTAGAACCCCACGTAGCCGGGTGTGTGTCCAGCTTTATCAAACGCTCGAATTATCTAGAGCCTAATCAGGCCGGCTTCTGCCCGGCACACTCTACGGAAGCAGTGATCCTAGCAATCCTGGACAAGCCTAGAGCAAATGCTGATAGGGATGATCATCAAGCACTTGGGCTTCTGGATCTGTCGGCAGCGTTCGACACGGTTGACCATACCATCCTGTTGAACCTTGTCGAGCAGGCGGGCCTACAGGGCCCGGCACTTGGCTGGATTGAATCCTTCCTTGCCGACCGCACTCAAGCAGTAAGGCTGGGGAACTTCACCCCCTCAAAGCTCACCTCCTCTTGTGGGGTCCCACAGGGTTCTTCCCTGTCCCGTGTGCTGTTTAACCTATACCTAAGACCTCCGATTCATTCATTAAAAGACAGAAACGTCACCCTTTTCAATTACGCTGATGACCTCCAACTTACCTTTCCACTCTGCTCCCCTAATGCCGTAGCGGAGTTTCAGTCAACCATGCTCCATATCCAGCGCTGGATGGACATGAACCACCTCAAACTCAACCCGGGCAGAACAGAGTTGGTTCTGCCAGGGAAAAGCGAAAACAGTTGGAGCACAAATTTTTGGCCGGCGGAACTGGGGCCTCACCCTATCCCCACTCCCTCATTGAAAATTTTAGGGGTCATTATCAATGCTGACCTCTCGCTCCGCGGACAGGTGGGAGCTGTGATCTCCGCCAGTGTCCACCAACTTCGGAAAGTTAGGAAAATCGCCCACCTGCTGACCTACTCTGCTCTAATACAGGTGGTGCTAGCCCATGTACTCTCACGGCTTGACTTTTCTAACTCCATCTATCTGGGACTGCCAATCGGCCTACAAAAAGGACTTCAGATGGTGCAGAACCAGGCAGCAAGACTGATTGGAAAACAACCCAAATGGGTGTCTGCCAGACCGGTCCTGAGGAAACTCCACTGGCTCACGATAGCCCAACGAGTACCCTTCAAAACGGGATGCCTAGCCTTTAAGGCTCTGCAGGGCTTTAGCCCCAGATTCATTAGCAGCATGATCACCAAGCACACCCCCTTGCGCAACCTCCGCTCTGCCCATCTCAGCCTGCTAACTACTTCTACCTTTAAACGGAAGCGTTTGGGAGGTTGCCGCTTCTCTCACTTGGCCCCCAGACTCTGGAACTCTCTTCCTCTGACACTCAGAAGTTGCGACAACCTCCTCAGCTTCAGGAAGGCCTTAAAAACATGGTTGTTCAAGCAAGCCTACATCTAGTAACCTCACTATTGTAGCACTTTGCCCTCAGCGCCATGAAACCCAAGGGTGTACATGCGCTATATAAGCTCCTATTAACATATTAACATATTAACATAACATAACATTATCTTCTCCCATATCACAGACCCTACCACAAATGTGCAAAAAAAGTGTGCCCTGTAAAAAAGCCACAGAGGATCTAAGATTAAACAAAAGTGGACAACCCCCAGAAAGAAAAATGAAATATGCCTAACCTGGTTTATGCAATTAAGAATAACACATGATTAAGGATAGAATCTGCTAAAGCTGATCCGCTGCTGACACCAGCAAGGAGAATAAATCAGTAATCAATGTTAACCTACAGAGGAGAGATGAAAATTCTAAAATAGGCCCTCAATCGAACTATTTTACAAGAATGCCACTGAAACCAAAAGCAGACGTTTTCTCAAACACCAATATATTCACTTATTAAGTCAATGGTGAGAGATCACAGGAACGTTGTGCTAACAGACGCCTTGTGCACAAGCAAAGACTTACTCCTGGTCCTGACACACAAAATCAGAACCTGGATCGGCACAGCAATGGGCCTCAAATTAAATTTTTATTAAAATGGCACACATTCATTACAACAAAGCCAAACTAAGAGGGGCCTATTCACAAACTTTATTTTGTGGTATGTTTAGTAGTGCTATACTTTAACTATTTGAAAAAATGGAATAATTGAATTAAATGATAAAAATATGTATAAATAAAATCAGATATAAGTGTATTACCAAATATGTTCCTAAAACTTTAAAAAAAAATATATATATATTGGTACATTATTTAAAAAATATAGATATATATATTTATTAGTTTAAAATAATTTCGTCCATAACTTTAAGTATTTTTTCACAAAATAATAAATAAATATAAGTTATTTACTTTAGGTGGGATGTTTTACTAATGAATGCATTTGATTTAATTTAATATATTGAAAATATCAAATATTTAAGTAAAAATATGTTTGTAATGCTATTGCATTTTTATTTTGTTCTACACTTAAAATAGATATTTTAAAATGATTTACATTAATGTTTAACATAAAATATTTGTAGTCATTTGTGTTTTAGTTTAATAAACTTGTTTACTTTTTCCCTATGATCTCATCCTCATCCATGATGGCAGAGACCTCCATATACATTTGAAAAATGACAACTAGTAACTTTACAGACAGGATATTGCAGCATAGAGTTGCAAATTTTGCGACACAAAAACGGAAATTTTGACTCACAAAAATAGAAATTCTGCAGCAATATTGCGGCACTTTATTTGACTGAACTAGTTCTTTCACCCCATGTTATGTTCCCAAAAGCCTAGCTTACAGAACTTGAGGGGCATTGATAAAATTGTACTCATATTTTGTCTTTGGGGGGCGTGGCTTGCGCCCGTCGAGTATGGCGGCACTTGAATAGAGCTCCTTTCGACGAAGGAAAGCAGACGCGCTTTGAGGACCACTGGCGCGATTTGCGACAAAGAAATGCAACCATGAAAGAAACCTCACCTTCAGGAAGTCCTGTTTACCGCGTTTCAGACAATCACAAAGGTTTAATAAGCAATAATTCGCAGGGGGCGGTGCTGATTTTGCCGCGGCGGTGCTGATTTTGCTGTGTCCGCCATTTCTAATCTGTTTTTTTTCACTCCACCGCTGCTCTCCTTCCGATCACAGCGTTGTTTGAAACACAAAAGGTGCTTTTTCAGCATGTTTGCCTGCTCAGATACCATCTCTGTGTTGTTGACATCTACAGCCTGGAGAATGAAAGAAATGCAATAGTTTTGTTTTACTTTACTTCAGATAGCTTCTGAGGCAGGACTGAGCGGCCGCCATTTTGTGGAGCATATCTTACACTGCAATGCAATCATCCTTATCTTCCAAGTATAATGACGTCTTCTATATTAATGCTAATGGTTTGGAATTCTTAGTGCAAATGCCCTATTATTTATGCACTCAGGTCTATCTCACTTTCAAAAGGCGCTTTATCAGTTTACATGAAGTTTGTTGAGCAGGCAATAACTAGCAGTATTTTGTTATTTGTTGGATGCCCAGAATCCTGAGAAATGAATATGATGGGTGTTTATTCAGCCTTGCGCATTTTCCTGTGAAACCCATTCATCCATGTTGTGCAATTTTCTCCATCTGCCATTTGTATCAGTACCATACGTTTTATGCTAGATAGCTTGTCTCTGTGCCTCACCCATTCTATAAATTGATGAGAAGGATAAAAGGACATTTCTACACCTCCTCTAAGCCTAAGCAATCTTTTATCAATAATTCAAAAATCTTTTCAGAGCTTTCTAGACTTGAAGACTCAGGTGTGCTTCAATTGGAGGAAAACATGACAACTATGGATTCCACACTGGCCCCTGTGGGTAAATCAAATGGAAAACGCTAAAAGAAAGAATGTCCTCCACCGCCAAAAGCACCTTCTCCAGTCTCTATTGAATAACTGCTATAGGAGATAAGAGCACTTAGACCTTTTGTCAAAGAAACAAACTCCAAATTGTAATTTCTTTCTGACAACTGGTCTCTACTTGATGCCAGGCTCACGACAGTGGACAAAATGTCTCCTCTTTCACTGAAACCTCCAAATGTGTGTCCCTTATGCAGTCCCAAGTATCGTCGCTTTAAAAGCAGGTTGAAGATCTTGAAAATCAAAACAGGAAAAATAACATTTGTACTTATAGTCTGGTGGAAGGAGCAGAAAGGGCAGTCCCTATCGGCTTCTTCAAATCCTTTCTTCCCAGGATTCTTCATTTACCCGAGGATGTAGCGTTGAACATACTGCGAGCACACAGACTGGGTCGAGCTTCCATTAACAACTCCTCTTCTTAATGGCCTAGGGGTGTCATTCTGTATTTCTTCGAGTACCCAGATTTGTTGAACGTCTTATCAACTGCTAAAGCTACTCAACGTATTTTATGGTCTGGCTCTCCGTTGTTCTTCACACAAGGTTACTCCAGGGCTACTATTGCCAGGCGCTAATCTTTTCTGAATATGACACCAGACCTACCTCTATCGGTGCCATGCATGTTTATTTAAAGTAACTTATAATAATAAAACTACTGATTATGAGGATCCAGTTTGCCTACAAAGCTTCATTAACTCACAAAATGTGGTTCCTATGGACTCCTCTGGCTCAACTTCCTCAAGTATTAACTTACGTTTTTGAGTTGTACTCTCGGTATGTCCTCATTTCTTACATTGCAGGATTTATTTAGAAGCTTTATTTACAGTTATATTTAGATATCTTACATCTAAAAATGTTAAAGATGTTATGGGTCTTTGTTTATAGGTTCACATGGTATTTTAGATCTATTGCTCCTTGTGCTTTGTTTTTTATGAATTAATACGGTACTCTCCCTCTTTCCATAGTTCTGTCTGCTTTCCTGGTTCTGTCCTGTTTACCTCAGATGATCCGTCTACTCCAAGTGGCTCTACCCTCCCCACGTATTCCCTTTTTGTAGGTATGTTATTTGTTCTGTCTGTGGTTCTTTGTATTGTTCTTATCATCTCTATCTGTCTTCTTTCAGATGTGTACGCTTTCTCTTTCCCTCTCTTCATTCTCAAACTAGAATTTATTTTACATCAGTATATCCCTGAGCTCTTCTTTCTTACTATTCTCTCACCACTCACTAATGATTTATCTCTCTTTACGCTCTATCTTACCTCAGTTCTTTAATGAGAACCAGTCACTGGTTTCTTCTAACATCTTTTGGTATGGGGATTTTTTCTCTAATTACTTCTTTTTCTTCTCATGCATTCTTTGATACGATTTTACTGCATTGGACTTATGCTGTTGATTTCTTTATCATTTTTTTGTTGATTTACTATGTCGCTAAAACTAGTGTCTTGGAATGTTAGAGGATTAAACTCTCCTATTAAGTGACAAAGAGTTTTAACCCACCTCACCAAATTAGGTACTGATGGTATTTTTTTGCAAGAAACTCATCTCACGGAGGCGGATGGAATCTTTGAAGTTGAAAAAATGTTGGGTTGGGGAAATTTGCTTTTATCAAGAGGACGGGAATCTAAACGAAGTTATGATTTTGTGTTCCAAATCTCTCCCAATTACGATTGTCTCACAAGAATCAGATATTGATGGCAGATAATTACTGGTTAAGTTATTGATGAGGGGTGTTCCAGTTTCTTTTCTTAATGTCTATTCTCCGACAGTAGCATATGCCTCATTCTGGCCTATGCAAGCTAAACACATTTCTCAAAGCATTGACGATAATTTTGTACAAGCTGGGGATTGTAATCAAGTGTTTGACCTATTTGTAGATAGAAATTCCAAAGTGTCTTTTGTCCCTCATAAACCCCATAGGTCTTTTGTCCACACTATAACCCAACATAAGCTATTAGACGCTTGGCGTCTATGCAATCCAACCACTAGGGAATACACCTTTTACTCTCCAACGCATCATAGTCAATCTAGGATTCATTACATCTTTGTTTCCCATAATATCTCACAGTCCCTTATGTATGCCGATATTGACCCTATCCTTTTGGCTGATCATGCCCCGATTTCAATTGGCATAGACATAATACCTAAGATAAATTCTCCTAAACGTTGGCGTTTTAATAACGCACTCCTCTTAGACCCAAAATTTTCTGCATCATTCACTGAATTATTTAATGAATATTTTACGATAAATCTGTCTGATTCCCTACCCTTCTCCACTGTCTCCACTGTCTGTGATGCTTTCAAAGCCTTAGCCAGAGATTTCATCAACAACTTTTTAGCAAGGAAACAGAGAAATGCATGTAAACTTACTATTGACCTCCTTAATGACATTAAGAAACTGGATCACTCCTAATATATCTCGCATTCACAAGAAAGTTTAACAGCTCTGATGATGTCAGGAGTTCCCCCCTCACCCCTGCAGCCCGGTGACAGCAGCACAAGCCAGTCACGGGAACATTGTAATCAGCCGGCGGGCAAAGACTACAAGCACCAGCATGCCTTGCGCGATCTGCCCGCGGACCGGAAACGCCCATAAATAGCGTACACGACCAAGTAAAGGCATTGGATATTGAGATCCTTGCCGGCCTTTCTGGTATCCTGAAGACCGCGGACCCATGCCATTTGCTATAGCTACCGCGGACCTTGCTCACAGCTTAGCGATGTTGTGGAGGTAAGATAGAGCGGCGGCTCTCTTCACCCCCGGTTTTGCCTCATCTTGGTCGAGTGTCTAGTCTTACACTCCCAAGGAAGGAAAGGGCAGAGACGCACACCACGGAGGTGTTTGCCGCGTCTCTGCTTGGGTTTACTGAGACTTTGCCCCGGAGTGGAATCAAGTGTGTAGGTGCGGCGGACTTCACGAGCACTACACAGGAAACAGTTACTGGCATCCTTCTTCCTGGGATTTGGGGCTTCGAAAGGTCGAGCTGCTGCTCCCTTAGACGCCAGCACGAACATAGCGGTAGAGTTCCCGGCTGGGCATTCCCGAGTTCGTATCTGCAGCATTGAAGGTCGAGCGGCTGCTCCCTTAGACACCAGCATGAACATAGCGGTAGAGTGCCCGGCTGGGCATTCCTGAGTTTGTGAATACAGCGCTAGAACCTCATCCACAAGTGCTGTACACAGGCTGCAGAGTCAAGCCCCATTAGCCACGGTCAAGCAGCATTTTCGGCCGTTACTCAGCACAGTGCCCTCTGTTGGGGAATACCAGGACCGTTATTCTTGCGGAGGACGGTTGGAGCAAAAGCCCTATCTGCGTTGTTTTGTTGATCAAGTGAAGGAGGAATGGGTGGATCTCCTATGGATTGCAGAAATAGCCTACAACAATGCCACACATAGCTCCACCAAGGCATCCCCTTTCTACTGTATTTACGGACATCACCCCAGGTTTCTGCTGTTTCTACACCCCGTCAAGGACCATAGAGTGCCTGAGACATCCAAGAGGGTTGCCCACATCAAGGAAACACTCCTGCTTTCTCGGAAATGCTTGGAAGCTGCTAAGGCAACGTACAAAGCCTCGGCGGACAAGAGGAGGAGTCCTGGGACCGTGTACGATGTCGGCGATTACGTTTGGGTGTCCACCAGGAAACTGCAGTTTCACAAACACAGTATGTTTCATCCAAAGTACATAGGTCCTTATCGCATTTCCAAGTGTGTCAGCCCTGTGAACATGAGACTGTGTCTGCCGAAGCATATGCGGATCCATCCGGTGTTCCACATTTCCCTGCTTAAACCCTCGTCTACTAGCAAACGTGCGCCGCCCATGCAGGTGTCGGTGGACACTGATGTAGAATACGAGGTAGCCGGTATACAGGATTCCAAGTGGAGAGGGGGCAGGTTGTAGTACCTAGTGGCCTGGAAAGGGTATGGCCCGGAGGAACAGTCATGGGAGCCTGCATCTGGTGTACATTCGCCTCGGCTGGTATCATCGTTTCACAAGAAGCATCCAACCTGTGCAGGCCCCGTGGGAAGGGGATGATGGGAGGAGGATGTACTGTCAGGAATTCCCCCCTCACTCCTGCAGCTCGGTGACAGCAGCACAAGCCAGTCACGGGAACATTGTAATCAGCCGGCGGGCAAAGACTACAAGCACCAGCATGCCTCACGCGATCTGCGCGCAGACCGGAAACACTCATAGATAGCGCACACGACCAAGGAAAGGCGTCGGATATTGAGATCCTTGCCGGCCTTTCTGGTATCCTGAAGACCGCGGACCCGTGCCATTTGCTATAGCTACCGCGGACCTTGTTCAGAGCTTAGCAATGTTGTGGAGGTAAGATACAGCGGCGGCTCTCTTCACCCCCGGATTTGCCTCATCTTGGTCGAGTGTCTAGTCTTACACTCCCAAGGAAGGAAAGGGCAGAGACGCACACTACGGAGGTGTTTGCCGCGTCTCTGCTTGGGATTACTGAGACTTTGCCCCGTAGTGGAATCAAGTGTGTAGGTGCGGCGGACTTCATGAGCACTACACAGGAAACAGTTACTGGCATCCTTCTTCTTGGGATTTGGGGATTCGAAGGTCGAGCTGCTGCTCCCTTAGACGCCAGCACGAACATAGAGGTAGAGTGCCCGGCTGGGCATTCCCGAGTTCGTATCTGCAGCATTAAAGGTCGAGCGGCTGCTCCCTTAGACGCCAGCACGAACATAGCGGTAGAGTGCCCGGCTGGGCATTCCCGAGTTCGTGAATACAGTGCTAGAACCTCATCCACTAGCGCTGTACACAGGCTGCAGAGCCAAGCCCCATTAGCCATGGTCAAGCGGTATTTTCGGCCGGTGCTCAGCACAGTGCCCTCCGTTGGGGAATACCAGGACCGATATTCATGCGGAGGACGGTTGGAGCAAAAGCCCTACAGGCGGACCTGGGCTGCGAATGGGTATTGTTGCACTTACTTTATAGTTTCTTTCCTAGTAACTATTGGTCGTGGGGTTACCACGAAGTAGCGGGACTGTTCATTTCTTGTTATTCTTATCTTTTCTTCTTATCTTCAAACCAATAAATACCTATTGGGAAAGCAACCATTGGTGGAGCCTTATTGTCGTGTTTCCTCCTGTCCTTCCCCGATCTGAGAGCACCTGGTTGATTACAGATGAAAGCCAAATTCCATTTTAACCAAAAATCTACTGATGATGCCTCTCTGTGGCCTAGATGTAGGTAATTTTATTTTAAGAAGTGGTAAAATAGAGGGGGGGGATGTAGGTATTACAGAATCGGTAAATACCAAATCTTTATTCTGTAAATACCAATTCGGTAATGCTCATTGATTCCTATGGGCATTGAAGCCCATAGGAATCAATGGGCATTACCGAATCTGTATTTACCGATTCGGTAAATACCGATTCCAGCAAGGGTGCAGGGGGTGTCACTTTGACACCCTCTAGCACCCCAAATACAGGCATATGTGCCATGTGGCACACAGACATGCCCTAAGGGCATGTCTGTCTGTCACATGGCATAGGTGTGCATGCACACATGTGCATGCACACCTGGATTTGGTATTTTACCACCCAATTGGATTGGGTGGTAAAATACCGATTCTGAAAGGCCTTTGGGACTCAGAAGAGTCCCAACTACATCTAGAAGTTACTGAATCGGTAAAAATACTGATTTGGTATTTTACCGAATCAGTAAATTTACCGATTCGGTAACTTTAAAGATTCGGTAAAATTGACCCCCTACATCCCAAAAACCCATTTACCGGCCAGTAACGGACGAAATCGGCCGTTACCAGCCAGTAAATGGCCACCTATATCTGGCCCCAACTCTTTTAAAATCAAGTGCTAAATTTTATGGTGGTAAAAACAATGCAGGGAAGATTTTATCCAATTATCTGAAAGTACGGCAAAACAAATTAAATATTGAATCTGTATAAGATTATCAATAAAATTCAAGGATAACGAAATTTTCAATGAATTTTCCCTCTTTTATCAGTCCCTATATACATCTGGAGCAGTTTTTTTCCAAAATTCAAAAGCCACATTTTGATCCATCAGTAGTATCTTCCCTAGAAACAGAAATATCACAACAAGAACTGCAAAAGGCTCTTCAAATCCTGAAAAAAAACAAAGCGCCTGGGTCAGATGGTTTTATAGCTGAGTTTTATTTGCCTTTCTCTAAACTTCTCTTGCTCAAATAGAATAGATGTGAACTTGTAAAGCGCGATTTGCTGCCCGGAGGCGTCCAAGCGCTAAAGTAACCAGAACCTACCGGAGAACAGAGGATTAGGAACTAATGGTTAATGGGGGGAATTAAACAAGAAAGTCTTTAATTGTTTACGAAACACAGTGAGGTTGGGATTGGCTCTGAGATGTAGTGGCAGAGTGTTCCAGGTTCTGGACGCATTGTAGGCAAACTTCCTTCCGCCTGATCTGGATCTTTTTATTCTTGGCGCCACTGCTAGAAAGGTCTGGCTGGAGCGAAGGCTTCTGTTGGGAATGTAGTGAGTAACTAAGTCACGGGCAATGCTGGGGCCTGTGTCCCAGAATGCTTGGTGGGCTATGCACATTGCTTTAAAAAGAACCCTCTGCCAAACCGGTAGCCAGTGAAGGCTAACCAGTCCGGCCCTCACTGATTGTCTACGAGGGATTTTGAGCAGTAAGTGCGCTGCGCAGTTCTGCACTATCTGCAGTCTGCGCAGGGTGTACTCTGGGGCACCGAGATAAAGCACATTGTTAAAATCGAGGCGTGAGTGTATAAGACCTTGTATGGCCACCTGTTTGGCTTCCATAGGAAGAAGGGGGAAGATTTTATTTAACATCCTCATGATGCCAAAACAGGTGGCCGATAGTTTTGTGGCTTGAACGTTGAAGGACAGAGATCTGTCCAGCCACACTCCAAGGCTCCTAATATTGTTTTTGGGGACTGGGGGGGACCCAGACACGGAGACCACAAGGAGGGGGGGAGGCCAAGATCTGAGGGGCCTAGGAGCATCAGCTCCATTTTGTCCCCATTCAACTTGAGGGATGATGAAGACATCCAAGTCTTCACCTCCTCTAGGCATTCTCTAAGCCCACCTGGCGCAGGCCGATTTGCCTCCTGCATTTGCCTCCCTACATACCTTGATACACTTTTTTCACTCAGCAAATGGTTCCTCTAGTTTCTTCTCAGAAGCACACATATGCCTTATTCCCAAGGAAGGTAAAGATGCTAAATTTCTTAAAAATGATAGACCCATTTCACTGGTCAATATTGACTATAAAATCTTTTCCAAAGCATTAGCCATACGTTTAGACTCTCACTTGCTGACCCAATTAGGGAAATAACAATCCGGATTTGTTAAGGGACGGGTCATAACAGACAAAACACAATTAATTTTTCAATGTTTTATCCAAATCTTCACTTTTCAAAACCTCCCTAGCAGCAATAGCTTTGGAAGAAAAAAAGCTTTTGATGGAGTTGAATGGAAATAATTATTTTATACTCTCAGATGGTTTGGTTTTGGTCCGAATTTTATATCTTTAATCTCTCTCCTTTCTTCTAACCCTCGTGCTGCAGTTTTTGTCAACAGTTTGACTTCCCCTTATTTCAATTTAGGTAGAGGGGTACCCCAAGGATGCCCTCTTTCTTCTTTCCTTTTAATTTTGGCGTTAGATCCTTTCTCATCCAAATTGCGCCAAAATCCAAAGACACATGGTTTTCAAACTTCCAATGTCCATATTAAACGTGCAGTCTACGCTGACGATATTTTGCTATTCATATCAAGACCAGACATATCAATCTCTGCTTTCTTAGACAAAGTAAAATCATATTCCCTAGTATCCGGCTGTAAATTAAACAATGATAAATGGGAAATTCGGCCCTTAACTAAATATACTTTTAAAACAAAATTTGCTTCCTCTAATTTTACCTGGAGTTCAACTGTCATTAAACATTTAGGTTTACACTACTTCACTCTCTGACACATTAACACTCTGCATGAACAAATGTATTAAACTGCTAAATGGCACCCTCAATATTTATCATGGTGGTGCCGTTTAGATACTATTAAAATGATGTTAACGTCCATAGTTTTATGTATGGTCTCAAACATCCTAATTCCTGTTACTGCCAAACTTTTAGGAAAAGTTAATTCTATATTGTCCTCCTTTTTATGGAGTAATAAGAATCCCTGTATATCTATTTCAAAATTATCTCGCCCTAAAGCAGAAGGTGGTGTCAATTACCAAGATTTCCAAGCTTACCAGAAAGCTATTCTTCTACGGCAAGCTTCTCTTTGGCTGCTAGACTCTTTTGAGGAATGCCCTTTATGGACCTCCATTGAACACCTTTTTTATCTCCTTTTTCTTTTCACGAGTACTTATCCTTCTCATGTAAACCACAACATCTCTCTACCCCTATACTAAAACACACTTCTGAACTCCTTACCTTAGCCCCCCCTTCATCTCAACCCACCATTGACTCTTTTCTTAACTCAACGATATGGCACAACAAAAATCTAACCATACCAGGCAAACCCTTTTACTGGAAAACATGGAGACATAAAGGAATAATATGGATTCATCAGTTATTCCCTGTTTCGAAATTCATCTCCTTTAATCTGCTTAGTCAATCTTTCAGTTTGCCCTCCTCATTTATTCACAAATATGATTTTCTCAAACAGACGATTATGGATGTTTACATTCATCTTCCGCAATCACACGATAATCCTACTAGTTTAGATTCCTCTGTAAGACTTCATACTTTACTAAAAACAGTTCCCAAAGCATTAATTATTTATATATTTTTACATGACTCTGTTGTTGATAGGCAAAAATCCAAAACAGAAGAAGCTTGGGAAAAGGATTTTACTACGGTCTGGCCAGTATCTTTTTTGGGAGAAAATATGGAATACAATTTGCAAAGTCTTCCAGAGCAGCAAATAGAACACACACACTCTTTTTTGTTTATAATAGACTTTTATTCACACCAGTTACTTAGAACAGAAGGTTTCCGAATGTACCGGACTTATGTTGGTCTTGTAAAACATCAATGGCTGATTTATTCCATATGTAATTTTTTTGTACTTCTGTCTATATTTTTTGGTAACAGGTATGGTCTCAGATTAACATGATTTTCACCGCTGCTGCTGCAATTTGCCAGGAACCCTGCGCGGTCTAACGAGCGGCACCTCAAGGGGTGGCTGGTTGGTTTTCCGCGTGAGCTCAAGGAGTCTCAACGAGTTGTGGCAACGATGTGCTGCTAGCGTTCAGTGCGCGAAGGCAATTGAAGCAGCAGCCGCGGAACCCGTTTTTTTCCTTCCATCAGTGGACACAGCAAGGCGGTTAAGGAAGCTGGACTTCCCGCCTGGACCTCCTTGAATTACCTAATTGCTCCCAAGATATGCCGTAATGGTGGCAGCCATAAACACCAGGCAATTCTATTATTAGTCCTGATGATGATCCCCTTTTATTAGGAGCTAGGGATCGAAACGTTGACTTTTCTTAAAGCAAAGCTACAAGTTAACCATTGTGTACATTGATTGTGGTTTCTGTTGGTTTGAACTTGCTGTACCACTTACCAATTGAGTGCAAGTCACCTTTCGCTCCAAGTTATTGCCTGTCTATTGTCTGTCTCACACTATTTCTCTCCCTCACTACCTTTCCCTCATACTAGGTACAGGACTGTGCCTTATTGTAATTCTCTGTACGTCTATTTTTGCTCCTATTTTTTTATTATTGAACCAAAATAAATCTCCTTGTCTGGCTGGGCATGGACAAAAGATATATAGTACTTATCTAAGTCTATATTACACTTTTTTGATTCCGTGTACACTGAGGACCATTGTTTTTTGTAATAATGCTCTTTTAAATCAATGCTCCTCAAACCTGACAGGCAGCAGCCTCTGTAGCTCTAGTTGTATGATACATGCATATTCACAGAGGCAGACGTGACAGACTGGAGCATTTTGATATACCTGGGTAAAGAACTTGTCTGTTGATTCTGAAAAAGTGGCTAGAGAAAAAGAGGGCTGAGCCCTGCATGGGCCAGGGAAGATGATATGTGTACTAGAGCAAACATAAAAAATGTGCCTCGCTGCTCGCTTACGATGGAGCAGGGTTTTGCATAAATAAAACCTACTTGGATTGAACCCTCAATAACATATATTAACAGTGTGCCGTGAAGATTTTTATTAATAAATGCTTTAGCGCATGTATAAAACTAATGTGTGAACATGTGTAAAACTAATGTGTGAGCTAATGCAGTTGCTTACGGCTTTGAGAAAATAATCAAAAGAATAATGCTGCTTTTGTGCACGTTAATAATATTCTTCTAGGAATAACACAGGGTATGCATTGGTTAGTGCAATGCTGGGATGGTGTGCTATGAAATTACATTTCATGAAAATAATAAATGTTTTGTTTGATTCTTGTAGAACATACAAGCAGGGGCCTATATACCTGCATGCCAGTTTGCGGTTCACTTTGCCAAAGAGAAATAAAAGAATTAAATGGGCTTTGAATGAGGAGAAAACGTAAAAGCATGAAAATGTCCTTCGCGATGTGCTCACTGTCTACAAAGGTTGTGGAAAGGAAAATACTGATAAACAAGTGGAAGCGTGCAACTTCCTTCACGAGATGACAGAAGCAAATAATGGAAGCGTAGAGCCTTGCAACATGTAAAACATGTAATATGATTACGTACAAAAGTTCTTTCCTAAAAAGGATCTGTCGTAATGCTGAAAGTCTAAAACAATAAACTAGTGAATAAAGTGATCACAATGAACACCCCCATTATTTGCCAATGAAAGATGAAGTTGGAACTATATTGAAACAAATGTGGGTTGGAAATTTTAGTTTTATAGTATATTTAAGGTGCCCTGGGGGTATGTTTTGGCGGATGGGTCAGCTAGTGTTTAGCTAGCAGCAGATTTTCGCTGTTCTTTGTTTGCTGTTTCCAGATGGAGATTTATTCTTGTAATTGGTAAGCTGGGTATAAACTTGCATCACACTGACTCCCAGTTTGAAGAGATCAGTTGGGTAGTGTAAATGGACCTATGTTAGTGAAAAAAAGATTATTGATCCCTGATTGCTGGATCAGTTTGTGTAGCAGAGGATGGTTAATTATTGATTAGTTTGGCAACAATTATTGATTATTGATTTATTGATTATTAACATGAAAAGTTAGTGTGTTTTTTACATTTTTTCTGGAAGTACGGCTACTGAGTTACCTAAGATCCTGGTATGATATTATTTTAGCCTATTGTGGCAGAGGAATAGTGTGGAAAAAGGTATCACATTGCAGAAGTACTTTGTCTGTTGTCATAATATTGAACAGTGAAAGGCTGTTGATGTTATTTCAGGGACTATTTGATTGAGCAATGATTATGTGGAAACAGTGAAAGGTTCTCTTCCAAAACTTTGGCCTTTATCCCCAAAGGAGTATCCCTAGAGGAGTACCAAGACCTCCTTTAATTCGATTGAGAGTAGAGTAGCGCTGGTCATTATTTTACTAGAAGTGAAAGAATTTCTTGAGTATAAGGAAAATCTAGCTCTTTTACTAGTGGAGCAGACAAAGTAGTATTCTTTTATGTTGTTGCTAACAAGAATTTAGTTGAGAAAACCCTAGAAATACATTGCAATATTATTTTGTAAAGGGCGGGTCAGTAGCAGGATTAATACTGACGTCACAAAAAGCAGCCCTGTCATTGGTCAGACAGCGGGCGTGTAGTGAGCTGTGATTGGTTGATTGCTGTGAGCTGTGCTGCTATTGGTTAAGAATAGTAGATACGTATTGAGACCTGATTGGTGGGTTGCTGTGAGTCGCGCCGATATTGGACAAGCACTAGCAAATTACAATTGCCCAAAAAGATTGATGTGGTAAATGTTCAGCATACATGTCAGGAAATGACTATGTGACAAATGTAAACAGATACGCTGACCAAGTGGCTCGTTTCTGTGCACAAATTTCAATCAACAGAGGGTTGGAAAAGATAGATACAAATATCCATTTGATGTTCTCTTCTTTTGAAAAATGGGAAGAGATTAGACAACTGCAGGAGGAAGCAAATGAGAAAGATAAATGAATTTGGATAAAATCAGGTTGTGAAAAGAGAGCAGAAGATGAAATATGGGTGTATGTTGATGGGAAAACAGTAATACAGATTGTTTACTTTCCCATATTGCAAGGATGTACCATGGAATTGCCCATGTTGGAAAAGATGCTATGATTAGACTCTTCAAGCAGTCATGGTTTAACCCGAGAGTCATTGCAGAGTGTTTTTGCCAGAGGCGTATAGTATTCCAGCAGCAAAATCCCGCTAGAAAGACAGTTGTTAGTTGGAGTCGAATTGGAAAAACAGCAGTACCATTGACCAGGTTACAGCTAGACTTTATCGAACTTCCCCCTTGTAATGGACTAAAATATATTTTGGTGGTTGTCTGTTTGTTTTCTAGCTGGGTAGAGCCTTATCCAACAAGAAGGAATGACAGTCTGATTGTTGCTAAATTAATTTCAAGAGAGATAATCCCACAGTTCGGATTTCCAGTCTCTTTAGAAACAGATAGAGGACACATTTTAATATTGTAATAATTTAGATGATTTGCGCAACATTAAATATTGAGCAAAAGCTTCATTGTGCCTATCGACCAGAAGCCTTAGGTGTGGTCGAGCAAACTAACTGCACTATTAAGTCCTGACTATCAAAATTGTACACGTCTACAAAACTGTAATGGCCAGACGCTTTAGCCCTGGTAATAATGAGTCTTAGAAGCATTCCTGATAGAAACACTGGATTGAGTCTTCATGAAATTTTGATAGGGAGAGCAATGAGGCAAACAATTGTACCAGCAAACAAACTGATGATTATTATCAATGACTTAGTGTTTGATTATTGCAATGGATTTGCTGATCTGGTGCGTTCTGTGTCTCATCAGTTTGGAGAAATTACTACCACAACACAGCCGGAACATGCACATTATTTGAGTCCAGGCGAGTAGGTTCTGGTGAAGAAACATGTAAGGAAGACGTGTTTAGATTCCAGACAATGCACAGCTCCAGAATGGATATAGGTGGTGAAATTGAAAGGACAAGTGAGAATGAAGAAGAAGCTAGCACTGAACAAAGTGATCATAGAAAACCACTTTAAAAAGAACTGTGAAAAATAAGGTGTGATAAATTCAGTGAAGATTATTATTAAAGGTCCCAAGATTTGAAGAAGATAAGAAAGAAAAAGAGGGGGTAAAGAAGAGAGGCCTAAAGTGTAATAATAACACTGCTCTAAAAGGTTGTTGCAAAAGTTTTTTCACATTTTTAGAATGGTTAGGTTTTTCTTAGTTTTTTTATTTTTTATAAATAGTGTCTAAAATTGCAGAGAATAGATATCAAAATCATAGTTTAAACGTAAATGTATTACTGCTTGCCCTTGTACGGGTTTATTACTAACATTGGTGTGGTTACCATTGAATTATTTGTGCTTGTTTTAATGGTGACTAATTACAAAAAAATACTAATAATGTTGAAAGTGAGAAAGTGGATTCTGTTACTAAAGAAAATGTAAACACTAATATGAAAAAGATAGACGATGATAGTGTTTATCATCATGATAAATCAATTCATGATTTTTTTTAATGTTTTTACTAAATTGCAGTATGAACACATTAACCAAATGAATGTGAGAGATTGTTATGTGTGTATGCAATAACCATTGTCTGTCTCAGTTGGGGGGACGTATCATCACCTACCTTTAACCTATGGTGTGTCTTGCAGTGTTTTAACTAGTCTATTTTGAGAGGGAAGGTTTGGAGTATTATTACTCAAATTTTGATTTAATATTTTAAGAAAAACCAATTAGGAGAGATTTAAAAGTTGTTTATTGACCTATTTATGCTGCATATATGGGAGATGTTTTCATTAGTAATAATACAATACATACAATAGAAGCACATAGAAATGTTTTAACATGTAAATTATGGCATGAAGAAACTGAGTTTATGAATTTGGTAGAAGATAGAAGACGAAATTTTAAAAAGAACGCTGCTGAAAAAAAGTTTCATTTACCTCCATGGGCTTTCGGAGAGAGTGATTCCAAAAAGGGAGAGACTTATGCTGCCATGAGGAAAGCTTTATTTATTTATTATTTATTAATACAATTTATAAAGCGCATACGTTTGCCCGTGGGCGTCTTGGCGCTAAGATTACAACATAGGCTCTCTGAGGGTGGCAGCATATAGCCATGAGGACTCGTTACTGGTTGAACAACCATGTCTTCACCAGTTTACTAAACTGGAGAAGAGATTGAACCGATCGAATTGTCAGCGGGAGCGAGTTCCAGAGTCTGGCTGCAGACACCGTGAAACGCCTGTCTCCCCAGGTGACCGTCCTGGTACGAGGTACTGCTGGTTGATACAGTGACATCAATCTCAGTTGTCTTGACGGGCAGTAGGTAGAAAGCTGCTCTTGCAGAAACCTAGGGCCTTGGTTATGAATAGCTTTGAAAGTTAGACAAAGTGATTTAAATTTAATACGGTTTTTGATTGTTAGCCAGTGATAGCTTTTGATTGTTTGACTGACTGATTTGAATTTTGGGGCCCTGGAGAGTAATCTTGCTGCCGCGTTTTGAATCATTTGTAGTTTGGAGATTACCCAGGATTGCGCATTGGCAAATAAGCCATTACAATAGTCAAAAGAAGAGAGCACGAGTGTGCTCACCACTGTTTTTCCCGCTCTTTCCGAGAGAAATGGGATGATTTTCCTTATGAGTCCGAGTTTATGACGAGCATTTGCCACTGTCTGATTGGCGTGTGCTAGGAAATTGAGCTTCTCATCGAAGACTATTCCCAAATTTCTGACCCTAGCAGATGGAGTTGGTAAAACTCCTAAGGATGAAGGCCACCACACAGGAGACCATTGTGGGGCGATCTTCCCGAAAATGACTACCTCCGTCTTCTCGGAGCTCAACCTTCGGCAGTTGGCCTGCATCCAGTCTTTAATAGCCAACATACCTTCTTGAAACAGTGCCGCTACCTGTTCCCCATCATTATTGATAGCAAGCACCAGCTGGGTATCATCAGCATAGGAGGTAAGGCTCATCTAGTAGGTTTTAATAACTCTCGATAAGTCCAACACATAGATATTAAACAGTAATGGACTTAGCGGTGAGCCTTGGTGACCTCCACAAGGTAAGGCAAGCTCCGGCGATTTAAAAGGTCCCAGCGTTACTGCTTGTGTTCTGCTGGAAAGAAACGAGGTAAGCAGCTCTCTAGCGCTGGATCGGATGCCCAGATTTCCGACACGGTCAATCAAGATGGAGTGATTGACTGTGTCGAAGGCCGCCGATAAGTCCAGCATTATAAGGACAGTTGTCCCTCCATGATCTCTTTGTGTGTTTAGAGAAAAAGACTAAACTAAATAGTTACTTTATTGGTTCTAGTGAATGTGAGCATACTATCTTGATAAAAGGAAGTTGGGGATTTAAAGGAGGAACTGATCCTGTTTTCCCAGGAATGTATTATGTGTGTGGTAAGAATGCCTACTATAGGTTACCAGCAGGTTGGTATTTGTGTTGTTATTTAGGTATAGTGTTTCTAAAAGTTCACCATATAGATAACGATAATACAATTAATGAAATAAAACAAGGACTAACATGTAATAAGAGAGGAGCGAGTTAGTCTGAAATAATAGGGGATATTTTTGGAGCACTGATACCTTCAGTTGGAGTTATTCTGAAGTCACATAAAATTAGAAAATTGTCCGCACTGGTTTATCGTTTATCAACGGATACTGCTGGTGGGTTCTTCATGATTGATACTGAAATTGTTGCAATTATATCAATGGTTTTACCAAATCTACTTGCTCCTGATATATTATTGGCAAAAGAGGGTGGAGTCTGTAGTATGTTGAAAATACAACACTGCTGTACTTATATCCCTGACAAAAGTAAAAATCTTGAGGGTATATTACAAATATTACTGAACTTCATAAAGGTTTGACTCAGCTGAAAGTTGATGGTTTTTGGGAGAAACTTGGTAAGAGTTTGTCCTCAGTGGTAAATTTGTTTTCTACTTTTGGGAATAGCCTATTAGGGAAAATACCTATTTCTTCAGTAGTTGTAGTAATATTAGTAATCATTATGATTTATAAATGTTGCAAATGCAAATGTAGAAAGAAAGAGACTGATCTAAAATGTATAGCTAGAAAAAAGAAGAGAGATGAGATAGACTTAGAAGATAAAAGAGGAAACTACTACGAAATCATGAAATACTTAGATTAAAGAATGATAAAACGAGAAAGGACTACAGTATGATAAATCTGTGTCAAATTGTATCTTGTTAGGTATTTCTGTGATGCCTCAAAGACGCCATTGAAGGGGGAATTGATGGAGCAGGGTTTTGCGTAAATAAAACCTGCTCAGATTGAACCCTCAGAAACATATATTAACAGTGTGCTGTGAAGATTGTTATTAATTAATGCTAAAATAAGGGAAAATACTATTTTGCATGTGAAAAACGAATATGTGGGCTAATGCATGAAAACTGGGAGACAATTGCTTATGGCTTTGAGAAAACAATAAAAAGACTAATGCTGCTTTTGTGCACGTTAATAATATTCTGCTAGGAATGACACGGAGTTGTGCATGGGTTAGTGCAATGCTGGGATGGTGTGCAATGAAATTACATGTTATGAAAATAATAAATGTTTTGTTTGATTCTTGTAGAAAATACAAGCATGGACCTACTTTCCTGCATGCCAGTTTGGGGTTAACTGTGCTAGAAGAGAAATAAAAGAATTAAAATGGGCTTTGAATGAGGAGAGAACGCAAAAGCATGAAAATGTCCTTCGTGACGTGCTGACTGTCTGCCAAGGTTGCGGAAAGGAAAATACTGATAAACAAGTGGAAGCGAGCAACTTCCCACACAAGATGACAGAAGCAAACAATGGAAGCATAGAGACTTGCAACATGTAGAACATGTAATATGATTATGTACAAAAGTTGTATCCTGAGAAGTATTTGTTGTAATGCTGAAAGTCTAAAACAATAAACTAGTGAATAAAGTAATCACGATGATAGTGGTGTGACAGAAAGCCCTCATTATTAGCCAATGAGAGATGAAGTTGGAAGTATATTGAAACAAATGTGGGTTGGAAATTTTAGTTTAAGGATATAATTGAGGTGCCCTGGGGCGGTGTTTTGGCGGATAGGTCGGCTAGTGTTTAGCTAGCGGGATATCGTCAATGTCGTCGGTTTGCTGTTTACAGATAGAGGCCTCCCTATTTCCTGATTACTGACTTAATCTTTTCTGCTCGACTCTTCCCAAGTGGCCTACTGCCCTTAGGCCTGAGGATAGATTTCCCTGTTTCTTACTTGGGTTAGTATAGACAATCTCCTATATTTGCTTAATCATTTGCAAATGTATTTTGACTCTGAAACATTTCTCTCTTCGTATAGCTACTCCTTCAATGCACTGTTTATTTGTTATGAGTTTGTTTCTATACACTGCTAATGTTTTCTCTCTGTGATAATCTAGGATTTGCATTTGTGTAACTGTACTTGATGAGCATTTTATTTCACATTATTTACGATAAATATTATAAAATTTACACTGAGTCTTTTAATTATTTAGTAGTTATAGATAGGTACATAATATTGCCATCAACTTTCCACATTCATCGCCACAAGTTATATGTATTGTTGGGAGAAATGCAGGTTTAATTCTTGCAATTGGTAAGTTGGGTATAAACTTGCATCACACTGACACCCAGCATGAAAGGATCAGTTGGGTAGTGTAATTGGGCCTCTGTTAGTGAAATAAAGATTATCAATCCCTGAATTATCAATATCTGATCGCTGGAAAACTTATTTTTACCTGTTCTTTCCCCACCACCTGTGGTCTCTACTCTCTCTCCCTCTACTCTCACTCTCTCCCTTTCCCCTTCATCCTGTCACTATCTCCCACCTCCTCACCTGCTGAAAACCATGAGTTCAATAACAGCGCTAATCCTCTTTTTCCTGACTTTCCTTCATCCCCCCCACCCACCCCCCCCTCCCCCGGTGAAATGGATCCAAAAAAGACAAAGGAAAACACGATGCTTTAAAATATCATAAAACAATTTTCAAAATAAATAATTGGTTTTATTCACCAGTGTAGCATGCTAGAGTGCTGTTCCTAAAGTGACAGTCAACTGTCACTTTAGGAACAGCACTCTAGCATGATACACTGGTGGGTAGGTTTGTAGATCTGTATCTTTTTCCTCAAAGAGATTTTTAGTGAAGGTCAGTCATTTAGGAAGACCTATCCTTGTAAATCTATGATGACCTTACTATTTATATCTTTCTCTTTTCACGGTTCGCCTCTATTCTACTTGGTGATGGCTTTTGCTAGTGCTTTTGACTGTGATAAGCTTAATATTGCTGATAACATTAAATTAATCAGTCTGTTCACTAGTCGAATCTAGTATGGAGACCGTTTCACAGCTGTGTGGCCATTGGCCAGCTCAAATGTAAACTAGTGAAATATCTAAAAAAAAAAAATGATGTTCTGTATATATGCACAACAATTTCTATAATTTTTTTGATTTCAGATCCCCTGGTTTTTGTTGTGTAAGGAATGTTTGTATCTGCATAGGTCCTGAGGAAGGTGGTACATAACCCACCTAAACGCGCGTCGACCTTGCATGGAAACCATCTTTAACATCTGATGGTTAAAATTTAGGCAGTAAAACCTTTCTCTCTGCCATATCATATCAAGATTCGTTCAGATACTGCATTTGTATGGAATGTGTGGATGACAATAGGTTAGAATGAATGATAGTGTGTGAGTGGAATTGTATTAATATTGTTGTGTTTTTATAGCCCAGGGGCTATTTGCTATAAAATTGTTTGTACTTGCTGTAATATGTATTTTGCACAAAATAATATATATTAAAAAAAGACAAAATACATTTTAAGAAATGAAAATGAACAAACAAAGAATGATGAATTTATAGGAAATGCAAATGAAAAACAAAGAATGATGAAATAAAATATCAATGAAATGTCATTTATTAGTCCTGAGGTTATTGTTGTGTATGAACAAAGTAAATATATGCAAATCATGCTGATTATGAAAAGTTTATAGGTCTTGAGGGAGTTTCTTCAGTACTCATTACTTTTTCTCCCCTCTCTTCCCTGATCTCAAAGTAACGTTAGAGGGGTCCCCTCCTTTATGTGTCTGCATAGATGCAAATCTATCCTGCACAATCAGGACCTGATTCACAAAGGGTGCCACACTCAAGGTGGAGGCCGCGCAGTTGTGGCAGGGGGCCAAAACTCTTGGCTGGACCTCCGCAATAAGAAACCGCAATGTGGGAGTCCCGCCACAAGTATGGGGTCTCTGACATGACTTGACTGCGGGGTCTCAGCTACAAGTGTGTAAGGCACTTTGTGAATCAGGCTTTGTGACTGAACCCCCACAAAGCAAGAATAAACCAGTTCCCACTCCCTTAAAGTAGGATGAAAGTAACTGCACCCAAAACATCAAACATCTTGTCAAACCTGGGAGAAGATTATATGTAGCCCTATGTCTAAAGCGCAGATAATCAAACCTCCAGAGTCAGAGAAATGGCATTCCATACATCAGTCTTAAGGCACTAGGGAAATCACTGCCCAAAAGGCTGGAAATTTGGAATAAAATCTGCACAGAACAGAGCTCATCCTCAAAATATCTGACTTAAATCAAAATAATGCATTTTCTGAAGGATCCTCTGCCAGGCTCAGTATCAAAGACACCAAAAGACACCAATGAGACTAACAACAACAACGTACATTGGGGCATATTACCAACAAGTAGCGATATTTATTGCTAAATATGCTTAGCGGCGACTTTTTCATCGCTGCCTATTGCTGGATATGTTAGCGGAGAAAACATGCTATTAGCAACGTTTTTCTCCATTGTGCTAAAATATCCAGCGATAGCGGCGAAATGCGTGAATATCGCTGAGAATACAGCGATATTCACGCATTAGCGACGAAATGCTCTTAGCCATGTTATTCACCTCCCATTGGATAACATGGCTAAGAACTGGTCTGAGCAGGTGTTAGTTTTTGGCGATAGCGGGAATATTTCCATCGCTACGCCTGCCTTGCTAACAGGCGATAGCGACGTTAGCGGCTGCTTTGAGTCGCTAACAGGTTGGGTGCGCCCACTTCGCATGTCATTAGCAATAAATATCGCTGACATGCAAATCAGGCCCCAAACCTCTCACTATCACCTAAAAGCTTTCGCTAACATCAGTTAGCGACAGCTTGCTAATAGAGTGATAGATTTATCGCCGCTTAGCAGCCGAAAATGGTCGCTAAACCGGCGATAATTGCCTATCGCCCCCCTTGGTAATATGCCCCCTCATGAGTAGCATGAATAGCATGTCTAATACTAGATTACTAGATTCTTGGCAAAGGCTGGCCAAAGTAATAACCTGCAATATAGCAAGAAGAGTAAACAAACCAGGTGACAAATAGCTGAGACATTCCATGACAGGCTAGTAAATGAAAATAGGGCAGGCCTCAAAACCATGGAAAAAAGGTTAATTAGAATGCCAGGACCATTCGAAACAGTCGCACTCTTTTGAGGTCTCCAATACTCAAGAGAATTGAGCTATCTAAAGAAATCCAACGTTATAGAACAGTGACACAAGTTGTCAAAATGTGCCTAACAAAGGAACTTCCACTGAAAAACATCAATACATACCTGAAAAAAGCATAAAGCTAGTATACATAGTGTCCTGGACATAATACACTGTGCAAAGCTAAACAAACCAAGAGAAGTCCTTTTGATAGCTGGATACTTTCATTCCAAAAAATCTATTGAAATAGGGTTGAGCGAGGAAACCATCAACAAAAAATTCAATTAGGGTATAAAGATAGCTAGCTCCCTGGGAGAAACACAGGAGTGTCCTAATGATTAAGGCGTTTTGCATTAACAGATTACATTCTTCAGAAAATGTCTCAAAGGATCAGAAACACTGACTACATAATAATGCTGATCTAGGATTGGCATTATGTCAAATTCAATATCACTTAAAGGGCGATTAGCATTCACAGCCCACCGACTATCAAGCTAAATGTTCCCTGCATAATGACTTTGAGGCTAAACCACTCTAGACAGGCCATCAAAATGCAATAAAAATGAAATGAAAGACTGGTCTAAAAAGAACATGGAAAAAGTGGCAAAATATCGCTAGGTGCCTACACAGGCTCATGGAATGAGACCCCTGCAATGCAATCAGTCTTGCCAGGTATGGAAACACATGGAAGGAAAGAAATATTGACTTTCCGGTGACAATTGTATAGTCCACCGCTCTGTTTTTAATATAAAATCAGGACTTTGGCGGTCTTCTCACTGAAAATACAAGATTTGAAAAAAATATTGTCTATGGGTGCTTGTGGAAGACACTTTCTATGGACTGGAATCTAGAGAATGCTAAAGTGGTTCTGGTATTTTACTGACCTCTACTGGTCGTTTTCTATCAATAAAGTTAAATAGAAGCCGTTGCCAGAAAATTTAAAAAAAGAAAGTCTCTCAGCAGAGAGCAATTCTGGTATTTTACTGACCTCTGCTAGTCGTTTCCTATCAAGACAGTTAAATAGAGGCAGCTGAACAGAACAAAGTCCCTAATCAGAAGCAGACAAGTCCTTGGGCTGATCTCCAGGATCCACATAGTACATAATCAATCAATCAATCAATCACAGCATTTATAAAGCGCACTACTCACCCGGAGGGTCTCAAAGCGCTAGGGGAGGGGGGGTCCGCTACTGCTCGAGAAGGTGAGGTGGTCCTGGGTCAGGCGGAGGTGGGTCGGGAGGGAGTTCCAAGTCTTGGCGGCCAGGTAGGAGAAGAACCTTCCTCCTGTGGTGGCTCTTCGGATCCGGGGGACAGCGGCGAGGGCGTGGTCGGTCGATCGAAGTTGGCGTGTGGGAGCGTAGAAGTTGAGGCAGCTGTTGAGGTATCCTGTGCCTTGGTTATGTAGGGCCTTGTGTGCGTGGGTGAAGAGACGGAAGGTGATTCTCTTGTTGACCGGGAGCCAGTACAGATTTCTCAGGTGTCCGGAGATGTGGCTGCGACGGGGGATGTCCAGGATGAGTCGTGCTGAGGCGTTCTGGATCCGCTGGAGTCTCTTCTGGAGTTTGGCGGTGGTTCCGGCGTAGAGAGAGTTGCCGTAGTCCAGACGGCTGGTGACGAGGGCCTGGGTGACCGTCTTCCTGGTCTCGGGGGGGATCCACCGGAAGATCTTGCGTAGCATGCGCAGGATGTTGAAGCATGACGAGGAGACGGCGTTGACTTGTCTGGTCATGGAGAGAGAGGAGTCCAGGATGAAGCCCAGGTTGCGTGCGTGGTCTGTTGGTTTGGGTGCGCTGCCCAGGGCGGGGGGCCACCAGGAGTCGCCCCAGGCGGAGGGTGAAGATCCCAAGATGAGGACTTCTGTCTTGTCCGAGTTCAGTTTCAGGCGGCTGCTCATCATCCACTTGGCTACATCTGTCATCCCTTCGTGTAGGTTGGCTCTGGCTCTGGCGGGGTTGATGGTGAGGGAGAGGATCAGCTGGGTGTCGTCGGCGTAGGAGATGATGTTGAGGTTGTGTTGGCGTGCGATGGCTGTGAGGGGGCTCATGTAGACATTGAAGAGGGTTGGACTGAGCGAGGAGCCTTGAGGAACGCCGCAGATGACTTTGGTGGCTTCTGATCTGAACGGGGGGAGGCGGACTCTCTTTGTCCTTCCGGCGAGGAAGGAGGTGATCCATTCCAGTGCCTTCTCCTGGATTCCGACGTTGCTGAGGCGCTGCACTAGGGTTCGGTGGCAGACTGTGTCAAAGGCCGCGGAGAAGTCTAGGAGGATGAGGGCCGCTGTTTCTCCATTGTTGAGCAGGGCTCAGATGTCATCGGTAGCTGCGATCAGGGCGGTCTCAGTGCTGTGGTTGGCCCGGAAGCCAGACTGCGAGAGGTCAAGGGATCCGTTCGTCTCGAAGAAGGCGGACAGCTGCTTGTTGACGGTCTTCTCGATGACTTTTGCTGGAAACGGGAGCAGCGAGATGGGGCGGTAGTTCTTGAGGTCGGTGGGGTCGGCTGATGGCTTCTTTAGTAGAGCGCTGAGTTCGGTGTGCTTCCAGCTCTCCGGGAAGGTGGCGGTGTCGAAGGAGGTGTTGATGATGTCCCGCAGGTGGGGTGCGATGACAGCGTCGGCCTTGTTGAAGACGTGGTGGGGGCAGGGAACGGTCGGAGATCCGGAGTGGATGGAGTTCATCGTGCGGATGGTGTCTTCGGTGCTGATCGGGGTCCAGGCGCGGAGGGTGGTGGTGGGGGGCGGTGGTTCAGTCGTAGCGTGCGTCAGTTGAGAGTTGAACATATAAGTATCAATCAATCAATAAACTTTATTCGGTTTAGCTGTAGGAAACCATAAAAGTTACAAATTACAAACTACATTACAATCAAAGTTTAAAATACACAATATACATGTACTATAAATATTCATTCCCAAGCTTATAGAATAATGACTATGGTATGAGTTCAGTAGTTGCAGTGTAAACGGAGCATCACAAGAAATCCATTAAATGTTTAAATATTTTTGAAACATAAAGTACTTTAGCCAATTCATTTAAAGTTCCAAACATTTTCTGCACTTCAGGGAACCTTTCAGAAAGCCAGCCACAAAAGGGATACATTCGGGTTTTAACAGTTGTAAATAGTAGAGAGCGGAGCGTACCTGCTTAAAATGTAACTTTTTTAAAAGGATTTTTAAATAAGAGCTCCTGGGCATTTCATGAAATTTGCAAAAAAACATGAAGTGCAGCAAATCCTGTGGAGACATATTGTTGCAGCCACAGGGTGCTAGCACTTTCCCTTTATGACTTGCCCTAGGGACAGCTAATAAAAAATGGAAATAATCCATTCTGAACCTGATTAGCAGAAATCGCTCGTGGGCGGGAACGGCCACTGTAGATATGGCTCCAGATCTATGGATGTCTTAAGCATTGTGTGTTTACGAACACTAATCTTTAAAAGTTCTTTCTCCTCTCTTTCCATTTTTTTACATAAAGTAAAGGAGTGTTTTACAAGAGCCACATCTTCCCCGGTAATGCAATCAGGTGTTAAAAACAGGTCCGGACGTGCCAGCTCTCTAAAACACTTCTGTAAATATTTTATCCACGGAATGTGAGTCATGTGATCCAGGCTCAAGACAGGCCATCAAAATGCAATAAAAATGAAATGAAAGACTGGTCTAAAAACAACATGGAAAAAGTGGGAAAATATCACTAGGTGCCTACACAGGCTCATGGAATGAGACCCCTGCAATGCAATCTGTCTCGCCTTTGGGACCTCATATGAATTTAGCTATGCAGCACATTAGCCTGGGTGCTGAAACATCTACTGTTCTTCATCATGGAGGGAAAGTAAGCACCAAACTGCATAACACACCAGGTATGGAAACACATGGAAGGAAAGAAATATTGACTTTCCAGTGAAAATTGTATAGTTCACCGCTCTGTTTTTAATATAAAATCAGGGCCAACGATTATGGTATGAGTTCAGTAGTTACAGTGTAAACGAGGCATCACAAGAAATCCATTCAATGTTTAAAAATATTTGATTTCATTTTTTTTTTTGGGGTCAATTTTTTATTTGACAAGCAAGTCAAGGAGATTAACATATCCAAATACAAAATCAGAAAAAATAAAATAAATCAAATTCAATTTGGTGCAAATTCATATTATAAAAAAGAACACAGAAAAAGGTAAGAGAAGTAATTCCTAGTCAGGACAAATCGTTAATAATTAATGTCATGGCAAAAATTACCCCATATTTTGGTAAATTTTATTTTAGCTTTAATTCCTCTATTCCTGGCAATAGCTTCTTCCATAGTATAAATTTCATAAGCCAATGTCCACCATTCGGTTGTATGAGGAGGGTTCTAAGAAATCCAGGCCCTAGCTATCACTAGTCTAGCACAAGCCAATGTAATATTTTGCAAACCTTTATAGATAGAACTAACCGGGTATATGGACAATAGTACTGCAGCGGCATTTAATGAAAAATTAATCAGTTGATTCTCGGTTAAAATATTTTCTATGTCCAACCAATATTTTGCTAATGATGGGCACAAATAAATCATATGTATAAGGTCTGCTGCCACCAGACCGCATTTAGGGCATTTAGTACAATCATTATTAAAATTATTTAGTGCCCATTTTGAAATTTTTAATGGAGTGTAGTACAGTTGACTAATCGTCCTATAAGATTGGAGTTTCAAACTGGAGGACTGGACGGCTTTACTGATATTTACTAAGGCAACAGAGATATTCTGAGTAGTCACGTTAGATCCTAAAATAACAGTCCATTTTAGTGCCAATCTAGGGGCTTCAACAGAGCTATTTTGACTGAGATACTTGTATCCCAAACTGATTTTCTATGCACAGAATAGAAACAAGTCCATATATCTGAGCTAGTAATTTTTACCAGATTCATTTTGCGTATTAAGTAATCCTTAACTTGAATGTATTTATATCTCATTTTTTCGGGCAATTTATACAAAAGTTGTAATGTTGGAAATTGTAGAAAACCATCCGTACTATAGAGATCCCCTAGTGTCTCAATTCCATAATTAGCCCATTATCGGCCAATATTATCTCTAAGAATATCTGGAAGCCCAGGATTGTCCCATATTGGCAGCTCTTTATGAAAAAACGAGGTATTGCACTTAGTCAGCATCTGTTTCCATATAAATACAGCATCTCTCGCAGTCTTAAATTTTACACGTTTTAAGTAATTTGGGTCTTGAACATTTGCCAGGAATTGTTTTGAGTGATCACCGAGCATGAATTGGTGAAAAAAATATTGGGGCATATTATCAAGGGGGCTTATCTCCGCTTTTTTGTCTTTAAAAGCCAAGAAAGCGGAGATAAAATTATCTCCCTATTACCTAGCTGTCGCTAACACCAGTTAGCGACAGCTAGTAGGAGATAGCGATCATCTTGGGCCCAGCTTTGCATGTCAGTGAAATTTATCACTAATGACATGCAAAGTGGGCGTTGCAAGATGTTAGCGACTGGAAACAGTCGCTAACATCGCTATCTCCTATTACCAACTTTTGGAGATATTCGCGCTAAGCAGTAATATCTCCAAAAGCTAACACCTGCCCTGAGCGGTTCTTAGCCATGTTATCCAATGGTGGGGGATAACATGGCTAAGAGCATTTGCTCAGTAATGCATGAATATCGCTGACTTTTCAGCGATATTCATGCATTTTGGCCGATTTTTATCGCTTAGGAGATAAACCTTGATAATAGCAAGGCTCCTAAGCAATAAAAATTCCCGCAACTCGGCGATAAAAATATTGCCGCTAAGCCAACATAGCGATAATTATTGCTAGTTGTTGGTAATATGCCCCATTGATTGTTAGCGACAAATAGGCTATGAAGCCGCCCTAAAAAAGAAGCAAAAAAATAAGCTTTGAAATCAGGGAAGTTTAAGCCTCCCTTTTCAGATGGGAGTTTTAATATTGTCATAGACCTACGAGCCTTCTTACAGCGCCAAATGAAACTACTTAGAATGCCGTCTAATTTTTTAAAGAATAAGTTATTAACGCGGCAAGGTATGGAACGGAAAAGATATAAAAACTTCGGCAGTATGTTCATTTTGATCACATTCATACAACCTATGAGGTTTAATGGGATCTTGTGCCATTTTTTCAAAAGATTGGTCACTTCTTTTAATAAAGGATCATAATTTAATGAGTTTATATCAGCAGTATTAGATGATATCTTTACCCCTAGATATACTGCAGATTGACAAAGTCCTTGCACTGGTAGGTTGACCTGATAGTTCATAATGACTTGTGTTTTATTTATATTGAATTTATAGCCTGAAATAGTTCCAAAATTTTTAGCTTCTGCCGTTATCCCTATTAATGCATCCACAACGTTGGTAGTGTAAATAGCTAAATCATCTGCATAGGCGGTAATTTTTAGAGTTTTACCTTCGTGCAGAATAGAGGTAATCTTGGTGTGAGCTTCCAAAGCGTTAATAAATGGCTCCATGGAGAGAGCGAAAAGCAGGGGTGATAGCGGGCATCCCTGCCGCGTCCCCCACAGAATTGGGAAAGTAGATGAGAGAGCCCCGGCATAGCTAGTTTTAGCATTAGGGTCCCTATTTAATGCCTGTATACTTCTCAAAAAAACGCCCTCTAAAGCCAAATTGCCTTAGGACTCCCCACAAAAAATCCCACCCCACTCGGTCGAACGCCTTCTCCGCGTCTAAAAATATCATACCAAGTGGGGTGAGCTTAGTTGTAGCCACATCGAAAGCAGTAATAGCCATGTTGACATGTGTGGTGGTATCTCTCCCAACCACAAAGCTGTGTTGTTGATCATTTACCAATTGGGGCATAAGAGGAGCTAATCGCGTTGCTAAAAGTTTCGAATCAACTTTAGCATCAGTATTTATCAGAGTAAGACCCACACTCCACAGGAGGTTTTTTTTTTTTTTAAAAGAACATAATTTTAGCTGTCTTCCAGGAATCTGGGGCCTCCCAGTAGCAGCAATTGAATTAATAACCAAGCAGAGCAGTGCTAGAATTACATCTGCACAAGTTTTATATAACTCTATGGGAAGTGTATCCTCGCCAGCCGCTTTATTAGATGGAAGAGAGGTAACAAGGAGGCGAAGCTCTGTTAATGTAACCTCCTCTTCCAATTGGTGAATTAATGTTTGTTCCAAGTATTTTCCTACAGGCAAGTTCTTATTAATATAGGATTGTATCTGAACTTCAGTGCATCTACTCTCGGGGGGTATATACATTTTCGTAATATGAGACAAATTGTCCGAGAATTTGTGCTGATTGAGTGTATTGAATGTTCTGGGGACCCTTAATGGCTTTAACTAGGGTTGTTGCACGATCATCTGCAACTTTATATGCCAGAAGCTTCCCAACTCTATCCCCACATTCCTATTGAGATAATTTGTATTTGATAATTTTCTGAGAATTTTTCTCCCTAAGAGAGCTTTTAAGAGTTGAGGGCTGACTTACAAGTTTAGTTTCTAATTGAGCTACTTTATCCAATTCATTTAAAGTTCCAAACATTTTCTGTACTTCAGGGAACATTTCAGAAAGCCAGCAACGAAAGGGATACATTCGGGTTATAACAGTTGTAAATAGTAGAGAGCGGGGTGTACCTGCTTAAAATGTAACTTTTTTAAAAGAGTTTTTAAATAAAAGCTCCTGGGCATTTCATAAAATTTGCAAAAAAACAGAAGTGCAGCAAATCCTGTGGAGCCATATTGTCGCAGCCACAGGGTGCTAGCACTTTCCCTTTATGACATCCCCTAGGGACAGCTAATAAAAAATGGAAATAATCCATTCTGAACCTGAGTAGCAGAAATCGCTCGTGGGCGGGTAACGGCCACTGTAGATATGGCTCCAGATCTATGGATGTCTTAAGCATTGTGTGTTTACGAACAATACTCTTTAACAGTTCTTTTTCCTCTCTTTCCATTTCTTTTCGTAAAGTAAAGGAGTACAAAAGGAGTACAAAAGCCACATCTTCCCTGGTACTGCAATCAGGTGTTAAAAACACGTCCAGACGTCCCAGCTCTCTAAAACACTTCTGTAAATATTTTATCCACGGAATGTGAGTCATGTGATCCAGGCTCAAGATCTCTTTTAGAAGTTTGTGCGTGAGATCAAGATGGTTGTTAAGCCAACATTTGAGCCAAAAGATTAGGGGACGCATAGCCAAAATGTCGCAAATGTATGGAGTGCCTGTTTCTTTGTGTACTGTTACATTTGCAGTCCCTTTTGGTACACACAACAACAGTTTAAAAAAGTGGTTTTCTGTCACCTGTAGGCCCTCAAGTCCTGGGATACCCCCATAATTCGCTCACATAACTAGCTATAGATACGCTCTTAGCTCGGTAGATCTTTAACATTTAACATTGCCGCCACAGGGTGATTGCCCATTTTAGCTACAAAGCCAAATAGCGCAGCGTTAGACCTGGTAACCTCTCCCCTTTTCTTGTTTAACACCTTAGCTGCGTGTAAACATTTCTCCCCAGTGCTGCGCTGTCCATTAGAACTAGTGCTGAATGGACGTTCAATGGTCGTGCGCAGCACTGGGGTGGTAGCGCTGCTGACGACCATTGGCCGTCAGCAGCACTTAAGGGGTTAACAGTGCAGCCCAATTCAGGCGGTCATCCAGTAGGACGCCCAAATAGGAAAAGGTTGTGCATATTGGCACTCTATCACCGTTCACCTTGAAGGGGTACTGTCTTTTTGGGCGCAGCCCTACCTGCATCACATAGGATTTTGAATTGTTTATGGCCAGATCTCTATCATCCATAAACCCATGGAAAGCATCAAGTAGGGTTTGTAACCCTTTAGGGGTACGGGCCAAGAGGACTGCGTCGTCTGCATAGAGCAAGACGGGCAGGCTCCGCCGTCCCACTTATGGGTAATCAGCCCCTGTTTCCAGCAGTGTTCCTTCTAAATCATTAATGTAAAGATTGAAACGAAAAGGTGCCAAAATACACCCCTGATGCACCTCCCTTTTGGTGTTAAAATTCCTAGTTACCTTGAGGTCTAAGGCATATCTAATGTTTGCCCTTGTGTCTCTATGTAGTTCCATTAGGAAGTCCACCAGATATGACTCCACTCCAATGGCCCTCATGGATTGCCACAACTTTCCCCGATTGACACAGTCAGAAGCGGATGAAAGATTCATGAAGGCCATGTAGATAGTCCCTGGGCGGGCGATGGTGTACTTTCCAAGAATCAAATAGAGATTAAGGCATTGTGCCATGGTCGAGTGGCCTGGGCGGAACCCATACTGGATATCCATGATGATCTTGTTCTCTTCTGTCCAAGCTGTCAATCTCTTTAATATGACACCCCCTATGACCTTTACAACAGAGTCAGTTAGGGAGATTGCCTATAATTCATAATACAATTACGGTCTCCCTTTTTGAACACTGGCACGACTGTGGAGACTCCCCAAGATGTTGGGCATCCTTCTTTAGCCGCGGCGTTACCCACCGCAACCAGGATTGAAGCCCAAAATGAGGGGTTTGATTTAAAAAGGTCCAGGGGAATACCATACACATATAAGTATATAATTAGTATATACTAAAATATATACAAGACGTCTTGAATGCTTGACCTAATAAAAATGAGGCAAAATAGACTGAACCAGTCTAAATTAACATTTTGACTCTTTCTTCTACTCAAAGGGAGAGGAAGGAGTGGGAACAGGTAAGTCTTCAATAACCTATGTCAATGATTCTCTAGATCAGTCAGAATCATTGTGTGTAGGCTGCACTACCACAATGCTGCCCTTAATATTTAAGTCATTTTCTGGGTGATGGGAGCTCGTGCTCCTGTGAAGTAGCATATTCGTCACAGTAAAAGACCAACCAGACTGCTAAAGAATAAGAATTATTATGCCTATGTATAAAAAAAGGCCTTTCCATAATTACAGAATCCTATATATCAGTCTGACAGTTATGCTGAACTTAAGTCTCGAAAACACAAATATTATTGAATAAAGTACATAGATCTGGAGGGCTTACTGATCATACAAACAGCATAGCTCGAAACAGAACAGCACTAAATATAAGTGACAACTATAAGGTTGAAAGAAAAGATAAAGGAATAAGAGACAAAATGAGAAATATGCAACTGATACGATTTGAAAAGCATTCCGTAAAATAATATGTCAAAGTGTGGTCAAACATTCAAAATACAAATTGGCATTTCTCACATGAGAAGACCACCACCTTTTTATGACGGCCAGAGTAAACACCCAGGACGTGGGTCTCACCAAATACAGCTTTTTTGAGGGAATCCCAGAAGATGTTAAGTGAGGCTGCACGGTTGGAAAGAGAACACATTATTATAAATTTGGGTACATAAGGGTCTAATTTGAAAGGATTTTTCTGGAATTAAGCCAGGACAAGACTAAGTACAGCCAAAGTTTTTGAATCAGTCTCAACAGCTTGATTTGCAGATGCTGATATAACTTGATTGTATCTAATATTTTATTTTATGTAGCAATACATTCTGGAAGTCAGAGGTTCTTATGAAATAAAACAGGACATTCCATTTGTATTTAGTAGGGGTAATTTATTAATATCTAAATGAATTTATCTTAAAACAAGGTTCTTTTGAGAACACAAATTGTTCTTTAGGCTACTTTTTCGAAATACGTTAAAAGCACATTGTTTCCTAATTTCCTTGTTAAGGATGTTTAGGGATTTTATTAGCATGAAACAAGCCCACCAATGCAAATTAAATATCAATTAACAAGCTACTTAAATGTCAATTAGTGCACTTAGCAATTGCTTCAAATTTAATTATTCAAATGAGGCCTTTCAGCATAAGTAGGGTGCAACTTACAGGTGGTATCAAAAGCAAGTCTTTTTCGTAAAGAAATAAGCAAGTGTTGAAGGATAATTGCATGCATTCTGAAATGAATACCACAGTTCTAGTCTTAGCTGAGGGAACATTCACATTTTAGATATGGTTAGTAGAATAATTTAAGGTACTGGATGAAAATGGACTAAATATTGCTTGACCCACATTGCTTTTTTCAATATTAAACACAAACGTATAACAACATATGAGTTATTATACGGCATTATACAGGTAATGAGGTGATATTTTTAAATTATATTTAAGACAAATACTTTTTTGTAAAAATATATGTCAGTAATATTCGACATAAAACCATTTATTTGAGTAAGCCAATCATGGTGACCTATGAAATCAGAGAGGGCATCTGTTGATATGAAAATGAAGCAAATGCTTGTATGGTCTGGTACTGCCTAAATCCCCCTCCTCTTTACCAAGAACCCTTGGTGATGCCCGCTAAGGACCGAAAACTATGCTTACCAATCATGACCTTACTGCCACAGGCCAGTATAGTTGACTGACTATCGTGCCTCCCCTTCTGCCTCCTAGAAAAGTCATGCTTCGTTCTTTGCCCCATTTAACCATGCCAGTAGTTTTTCCCAATGCACTTTATTACCCAGTCTAGAGAGGTGTATGCCATCTTGCAGGAACAAAAGCTCACACCGGATGCACCCCTTGACCAATTGTCTGTAACTTCGGGGTCCTGAATAATTTAACCTACCGGTTGATAATTCTTTCCCTGGGTGATTTAAAGGCCCACACAGACTTACCCCCTTTTCAGTGAAATCTCCTCTTTTCCGTGGCATCTTGGACTCATGTGTGACCGTACTATTGGCGCTTCAGGGATCCTTTGCTAATCGCCCCCCTGTCTCCACTACACCCATCCCACCCCAGATGCACCAGCTTGTTTCCTCCTATGTAGCCATAAGTAGCTTGTTGACGGACACCTGTCCTTGTGCAAACAATTGCGGCTTGTAACGTCGCCCACTTCTTAACATTGGACCTTGCCGTCGGCAAATGGCATTTCTAGGCGTACACCCTAAAATAGTAGATCTTATTATTGCTAAGATGCCAGGCCCAGTTAGGCTTAACTATGCACTTTCTGTGCCAAATTACTTAATGCAGAAAGACTCATCCTTGTCACTGGAAGGAAGGCCTGCCTGAAGGTACTCAAAATAAACCCGACCAAATTGCGATTCCGGGTGCTGCATTGCGCGCGTACCCCAGGACTCTCCAGGAAACAGGGTCGCCTTGTGCAGACCTTTAACATGGCAAGGTCCATAGATACTTGAAGGTACACTGGCAATGGCGTTGATACGAGACCCAAGCCTGAAGTGGCTGAATTAGGAAAATGCTGCCCCAAAGTATTGCAGAATACTTTGGAGCCACTGTACATTTTTTCTCCAACTGGCTGGTAGCAAAATATTGCCTGGCACATGCCACCCTCCACCCTACACAGGGGAAATCCAATATACTGGTTGTGCACCGTGCCCAAGGCAGTCAAAAGTCAAAGCATCCCCTAAGGGGTTATATCCTCTTGCACTCCATCCACGGCGGATGATATTCCTGTAACAAACTATGTTCCGGAACCTGCTCAGGGTGCATCTCTCAAATACTAGTTACAAGCCTACTGCCTGATTTTTGACAGCCTTGAAGCAAAGAAGGGTTTAGCTTGAGCGCAGTAAGGCTACGCCTACAATTATACGTAACAAAACAAATGCCAGTACTGCTCGAACAATTTAACCAGAGACTCAATAAGCTGAGTTGACACTTCTCAACTTAGAATGATCACTCTTTCAGTCCTCCACAAATGCTTTTATGTAGTTGTTTAATTTCTACTAACAAAATTATTTTGAGATGCTTTTTAAAATTTTTTATATATATATATCAACTAAAGACAACAAAGAGGAAACAAGTCTAAAGGCCTATACACAAAAAGGAGTTGTCAATATATACAATTCAGTGTAAAAAGGGGGAGATGTGTAGGCAACGCGGGGAAAACGACAAACAACATAAATGTCAGATTCAACTTTCTCAAACTCGCAACACTGGCATTCATACAACAATCATTCTACATGGATACACTGCATATACAAGAGGTGGGGAAGTGAAAAGGTGTGAGAGAAACTATTTACAAGGAGATAAGATTCCTATCTAATATATACAACTAGAATAAGCAAAAAAAGCTCAGTTCTTAATGACAAAACAAAAACAATACATTCAATATGGAAAAATACTCAAACTTAGATTTCTCGGATCAAATGCACAATATGCAACCATCTAGTTATATCTCAATCACTCCGATGGCACATGGTCATCGTGAGGAAAAATAAACAATTATTCAAAACTAGAGGGGTCGACGTGTTTCGAATCCCATTACTCCTTAGGATTCTCCTCAGGACCAAAAGACAGATAAAATCTGAAAAACATAAAGTTGACACAAGAAAAAGCTCAGTCAGATATCAGCACACAAGAGAGACACTCAACTTAACATTCGACACACCATTCACACATGTAGTATCTGTCGGGTTTTCTTGTCGGGTTCTTTAATGAAGGCTGCGAAGAAAAGGAACAATCCATAAGATGTCTGTTCGATGGACTAGCGGAGCCTCAAAGAAAACGCAAATTGCTGAACCACTTACTGAGATGTATTGTATAATCCTCTGTAAAATTTGACGTCTGTGATTCAGTCTCAATGAATGAAGGAAAAGGCTTCCGTTATGATTTCGTCTGTTGAAAAAACCAAGAAACAGAATTCAGTGGTAGGTTTCTTGTTCAGAACTCATAGACGGGTTTGTAAAACAAGGCACTGTCTAACCCTTTTGTTTACTGACTGTGAATATCAGTCTTAGAACTTCTGAGATCTAAGTTTTCAGAAATTAAAGTCGCACAGTCATCGCAAGTAAGTATTGAGTTTTCAATGAGCTCTTACCGTCGGTAGTCTTTATCCGTGAACCTCGTTTGGCAATGAATTCCGGCGCCGTGTTGACACGTCACGGGTTAGGCGCTTATAACCGTGATCCTCAGGGCTCCTAGGGGTGCTGGGAAATGTAGTTTATTGAACGTGAGATGTTTGAACAGGGCGCACATGATGGCAGTAAAGTTTTCTTAAAAAAGAAGAAGGTGGTGAGGCTCCTATTTTATTATTGAAAAACCACAGATGGTCCAATGTAGATATATTACGGCATTGCCTATAGATTATATAGTTCTGACATTTCATTAAGTCCTTTAGTTGTAGTGTTGAATTTGAAGATAAGCATTGCCTCCCTTTGTCTTAACTTTGCTTCCAGGTCGCCACCTCTTTTATCAGGGTCAATTTTAGAAATGACCGTTCATTTGAGGTCGGTGTCAATGTGTCCATTTTCTAGCCAATGTTGGACTAATGGCGCTGTGAGAACTTTCATTTTGATTCTTGATTTATGTTGTGAGATCCTTTGTCTTATCTCTTGGTTTGTTTTACCAATGTATAATTTGCCACAAGGGCATACAATGCCGTATACAACATTGCGGGTTTTACAGTTGGTGAAACTGTCGTGTTTCCAAAAGATTCCGTCATGTTGGAATAATGATCCTTCCGTTGTTAAAGGGCAATTGACACATGTCCCACATTAATGGTGGCCTTTTATAGGTGGCAAGCTACATATTCTCTCATTGTGGGGCTTGGTGCTTTTGGTACCATTGCTCGTACTATCTGATTGGCAATGCTCTTATCTTTTTTGAAAGCAAAGAGCGGTTTGTTGTTAAATTTAGGGTCTAGTTCTTTTATTAAATGCCAATTCTGATGGATAGTCTTTTTTAGCCAGTTGGACGATGGACAGTAGGTGGAGACGCAAACAATTCTAGATTGTCTTTCACGTTCTCTTCTTTTAAGTAATTCTTCCCGTGGTGTCCACCACGCTCTTTTTTGAGCTTGTTTTAAGAGTTTAGAAGGATAGCCTCTCTGAAGGAGTCTCTCTCTCAGTACGTTGGCGTGCTCTGTATATTCTTCTTTAAATGTACAGTTCCTCCTTATTCGGAGGAATTGGCCTACCGGTAGATTTTGTTTTATGCTTCGCGGATGGTTACTTGAGAAGTCTAGTGCCTTATTTCTATCCGATTTTTTCCGGTACAAAGTTGTTACCAATTCGCCATTGGTGCAGTAAACTTCAACGTCTAAGAAGGTGAGTCTAATTTTCGAGAATTGAATGCTGAATTGAATGTCTCTGGTACGATTGTTCAACCATCCATGGAAGTTCATGAGTTCGTCTTCATTCCCCGTCCATGTTAGAAAGACGTCGTCGATGAATCGTACCCATCCTCCAATCCAATCTATGTAAGGATTGTTATTGTACACGAATGATTCTTCGTACTGGCTCATAAAAAGTACGGCTAGCTCCGGGGCAAAGGGGCAGCCCATCGCTACTCCCTTAATGTGGAAGAAAAAATCATCTTTGAACTTAAAATAGTTCCTAGTAAGGGCCATTTTTGCGAGTTCCAAGATGAAATTCGTGGGAATCTTAGTTGGTCTATCCCTCCGATCTAAGTAAAGTTCCAAAACCTCTAGGGCTTGATCTTGGGGGATTTGTGTGTATAACGACACTATATCCATACTTACGAGAAGATCTTGGTTCTCAGTAAATGGTAAGGTGTTCAACTTATTGATAAAATCAGTTGTGTCTTGTAAGTATGACTTCACTTGTGGCATGAATGGTTTCAAGAAAAAATCGATGAATTTTGAAATGGGTTCGAAAAGTGACTCACAACCAGAAATGATCGGTCTCCCTGGTGGCGCTTTTTCATCCTTATGTACTTTAGGAAGCACATAGAAAAGTGGTATTCGGGGATGTCGGTTTTGTAAGTACTCAAACTCGTTTTTGCCAAGAAAACCCTCTGCAAAACCTTTGTTCAAGATAGAAAATAATTCCTTTTGCAAATTGATTTTTGACAGGGCAGGAGTTGGCTACCTTATGGGACTGCTGTGCTAGCTGTATACCCATCCACGTTACCTTGAACAGAATTAAAAGCATATTAACAGACTATCCAGGAGCTGGTTAGGCGCCCGATCAGCATTGAGGGCCTCACAACCAGTGAGGTCCAGTTATTCAGACTTTCTGGGAGCCAATAAATGGCTTCAATTGATAGAGACCAGTCGAGCCAGACAGTAAAGTCATTGCTAGTGTAACTGCACCAACCTCAACAGAGTTGGTGCCATACTGGATTAGACCGCAGGGTGGGAGCTCTGAAATCGAGCTCCATGCACAGACGATAAATCTTCAAGCAGTGTTACTCCCGCGAGGCCCCCCACCCAGCCCCTGGCCCCTCATCGGATTGCCGAACTTGGAGTGCAGCCTGACTCATGAACGGAAGACAGGGAATCCCGCCGGATCACACCCACAGGTAATCGCCGCTCCCCTGCCCTCTTGCTACCCCAGGACACCTTCTTCCCAGAGCCGTTGGAGCGACAGTCCTTCTTCCGACCTCGGCTGCCACGGGACGCCCTCCACACATCGCCTGCTGAGGAAGCCGACCGCCGCCCAGATCCAAGCCGAAAACCAAATTGCACGAGTCCCGGACGCTGCTCTCCGCCTCAACGCCTGCTCCTAAAATGGCAGACCTTCAGGACTCTCCGGCCCAGGGACACCAGCTGCAACAACCCACAGGGCTCCTTGTCACAGGCTCAGGTGAGCCGCGCCGGCGTTAAGCCCAGGCGACCTGACTCCTGTCTCCTACTCGTCCCCAAGCGGCCCCCATGCCAAAGCAGAGCAACAAATCTCCTCTTCCATGCCTGACCTACAAATGGTAGCCGAGCAGGGTCGTATAGACCAGAAATTCCCAGGCTACATCCTCTCCAGGGGGCATCGTCAAACAGCTAAGGTGAGCCGCGCCTCTCTCTGAGCCCTGGTGACTGCTCATTCCTCGACACTCGCCCCGAGCCTCCCACGCCCAGACACTGAACCCTGCCTGACCCTAAAATGGTGGCCATCATAGGACAACTTGTCCTGTAGTTACAGGCCACACTATCTCTGGGGTCCTGGCGCGGCTGAATCATACCCCCTCCTGCCCGTGAGACCTCCTCCTGCCCCGATCTATCCCCCAACTGCTCCTGCTCCAAAACCGAGCAAAAACCCCAAACCCTGCGACCCGCCTGACCAAAAAATGGCGGCCTAACAAAGACGTCTTTAACCTAAGGCTACCAGCCACAACCTCCCCGGGAGCTTTCCTAATAAATGCGAAGGCATTTTGCACCGGACCACTCCTAGAGATTGCCTATTGGTCCCTGCCAGCTCACCTCAGGTACTGCCTCACTGTCCTGAACCCATCATATGCCCTCTCCATTCCGCCTGACCTCAACAGGGCGGCACAATCAGGACTGCTCATCTCAGTTTCCCCTGCCATCGACCCCCTTGAGAGCTCCCCATAGGAGGCTCAGTCGAGCCACGCAGCGCTAGAGACTGCCTCTTGCATCATCCCTCTCACCCTTCTGCCTGCTCCTGAATCCGGAGCCTCTAGCTTTTCTTGCCTCCTCGCCCCGGACTCAACTTGGGCTGCACATCCAGCCTTGCACCTGTCAGTACTCCGCCTCCTCCTAAGGGGCACCCGGAAGCCGGCTCTGGAAAACCGCGCTACATCAAAAGCCTCCATTCCCTTTCCCCCCGTCCCTCATGACCTCTCCTCTTTTATCCCCTCTCTCACTTCTGGACTGAGCTCCCTCCCCCTAATCTCTGACCTGTACCGGGCCTCCGCTAACAGCTCCGCTCTGCAGCGGCTAACACTCCACACTCCCCTGGTTACAAATTAGCCCTTCTCAATTAGACTCCATCCTCCCAAATCCCTCACCATCTGCCAGCTAGAATGCCTCCCACCTCATCTCACTCCCTAAACCCTCTCTCCTCTCCCTACATAAAACAGCACGCCCATAACTCCTTCTTGATCACCCTTCCACCCATCCCTTTTCCGGAGGCAAAAAAAGCCCTCAAACACAAACTAATCAGACCATTCCCGGAATCCCTCTTTGCCGACCTATACCACTCCTCCGCCTTAAGCCAATTAAAAACGAACCTCATATTCCACACAATCAGACCCACCTATTGGATATTGGCCCTGAGCGACAGATGCCAAATCACCAAAATGACTAAGAGATCCACAGCTGCACACTCTCCTTTTACGCCCCCTCCCCTTACCACTATGTGACCATCTATTTTAACGACACAGTCCTGATCCAAGCCAACAATGCCAACCTGGAAGCTTTTGACCTCCTCTTCCCCTCTCTACTAACAATCAGCTCCCCCGCCTTTCTCCCCCTCCCTCCGCTCACCGGCTGCCTGGAAAGTCAATCCCCCTTAAGGAAATCCCACCACACTCCGCCTCCTGCTACCCCATCCACCGTAGCGCACACTCTGACCATCGGAAACCCCCCTCTCACCAATGTCTCACCCCCCGCTCTACCACTTCCCCCAGGGCAACCTCCAGCGCGGAACCCCCAACATCCTGTGATGGGCATCCACAACCCACCCCGCAAGCTTCCCCCCGTCCTCCTCCCTAACAAGAAAAATTACCCATCTCTCCCAGATCCCTCGCATCCCTTGTCACTCCCCATAACCCAACCCGTCACATCCACTAACAATATAAGTCATCCTAACTCCGCCAGGGCTCCCCCTCGCCGAAGAGATCTCCCCCAGCTGCAACCCACCCCTCGTCAAGAAGAGACGGATCGCCGCATCGCCAGTATTGAATGCCTACTCTCCACCTTACTACAGGGCATAAGTCTCATCCTAACCAACATCTCGTCACTCCCCCTTCACACCTCCTGCAGCCCCTCCTCCCCTCCACACTTCCCTTTGGCCTCCAAATCCCCTGCCCCCAAAGCAGTCAGTCCCCCCTTTATCCCCAGGCCCTGAGCTCTAGGAGGGCTTTGGAAGCCATGTCCTCGGAGGAAGCAATCAAGCTGACCTCCTCCTATTCCTCTCCTCCAAACCTCGACCTGCACTCCGCAATCCAGGTAATCACCTGGACCAGAAATGAGCTACCTGTCCAGAAACCCCTCAGAACCCCCTCCTCCTTCATCACCATCCCCACAGATCCTATGAAAGAGACTAACCACACTAACTGCATGCTCATAAATTGCAGTTCTGCCACGAAACACGCAACAGAAGTAGCCAAATCCATTCTCAGCCATGACATTGACATTGCCTTCATCACCGAGACCTGGCTCAATGACTCCCCCCCTCTGATCCAGGATATGCTTGTTCCCCGGGGTTTCTCTATCATCAAGAAAGACAGAATGGACCAAAAAGGCGGAGGCGTGGCAATCATCCACAACAATAACCTATCGGTGTCCAAAGCAGATAACATCATGTACAACTCATTTGAATTCCTAACCGCCAACATCAAAACCACCAACAATAACCTAGTGCACTGCCACCTCCTATACCATCCCCCAGGCAACTCCGTCATGTTCACAGAACACCTGTCAGACCTAATCGCACATTGCTCTCTCCAAGATACCAACAATGTCATTCCAGGTGACCTTAACCTCCAATGGAATGATAAAAACAGTGCTCCTGTACAAAGCCTAAATTACCTTCTCCTTTCCAACAACCTCACCCAGCACTGTTCTCAAGAAACCCACAACAAAGGAGCTATCCTGGATGCCATCATCGACCATCATGACGCACTCACCATAGATCACATCCTGCCGGTCGACTGGTCAGACCATGAACTTATCCTATTGCACCTCCCTCATCAAACCATGCCTCTGCCCCCCATCTCTATCCTCCCATCATGGTCGAGAAACTTATCTCAGTTCAACACAGAGGAGTTAGAGAAAATATCCTCCCGCCTGCCCATCTCCCCGGAAGGCCTCTCTACTGAAGAACTCCCAACCCACTACAATGTTACCATGTCCTTCATCCTTGACAAACTAGCCCCCTCGAAACTGAAAAAATCCAGGAACATTCCCTCCAGATCCTGGTTCAACAAGGACATTAATGAGGAAAGAAGGCAACTTAGAGCCTCTGAACGTCTCTGGAGAAAGGACCTCTCCTCCAGCGGTTTCAAGGAACTCAGAGCAGCAAGAAGAAAGTACAAAGAACATATATATATAACACTGGACAAGGCCAAAAACAGACCAAGAGAACTCTATGACATCATTAAAAAACAAACGTCCAAGCCAACGACAAGCCTCGTCCAGCCCTCAAAAACCTTATGTGCCAACTTCGCCAACTTCTTTAACGAAAAAAACAATTTGATTGAACTCTCTCTGGACCTTAACCTCCTTCCCCCTGACAAAGACTGCCCTCCAACAAGCGAAATCACCACGAAAAGGTGACAAGCAACAAACTGGTCTTCCTTTGACCCCATCTCAGAAGCGGAGATCCTAAAACTTACCTCCTCCTCCAAGCCATCGTCTCACAACCTCAACCACATTCCCTCTCAAATGGTCAAAGAGCAGAAACTCATCCTGGCTCCACTTTGGTGCGAAATCATACACAGCTCCCTAGAAACTGGCACCATTCCAAACTGCCTTAAAGTGAGCCAAGTCACTCCTCTTCTGAAAAAACCTGCTTTGACGAAAACGACCTGAATAATTTCAGACCTATATCCAATCTCCCTTTCCTTGCCAAAGCCCTCGAAAAATGTGCTCTCAGTCAACTGAACAAACATATTTACAACATAGCTTTGCTTGACCACCACCAATCAGGCTTCAGAAAAGGCTACAGCACTGAAGCTGCAATCCTCAACATCATGGACGAATTCTTCAACTCACTCGACGCAGGCCACTGCTGTGTCCTCATCCTTCTAGACTTGTCAGCTGCTTTTGACACTGTAGACCACAGTCTTCTCATCAAAGCTCTCAGAGAACAGGTAGGTGCAGACGAAGTGGTCCTCCAATGGTTCTCCTCCTTCTTCCAAAACCGCTCCCAAAGAGTGAAAATCAAATCCTTTGCCTCCCAACTTGTCCACGTAAACAGAGGCACCCCTCAAGGCTCCATTCTCTCCCCTCAACTGTTCAACATATCCATGGACCCTCTCACCTCCATTCTGAAATAAAGCGAATATCCCCTTACATCTATATGCAGACGATACACAGATCTACCTGGAAACCTCCTCCTTTAATGACATTTAAAGACTCAACAACACCCTCTAAGAAGTCCAAGAACCATTGTCCAAGAGATATATGGCTTTAAAAGATGTTCCTTCTGCAAGCTTCCCTGCTGAAAAATTGTGACTTAGATTTAAAAAACAAGGGGGCACATTAGCAAGAACCTCCTTAAAATTATCGCCGTTTTAGCGGCTAAAACGCCGTTTTAGCCACTAAAATGGCGATAATGGGCTTGCTAATATGCGTTAGAGACATCTAACCTAGGCTTCAATTGGAATTCTGTAACGCATATTAGCAAGCCCATTATTGCCATTTTAGCTGCAGTTTCCTGGCGCTAAACGGCGATAACTTTAACAAGGTTCTTGCTAGTATGCCCCAAAGTGCTCATGGAAAATCTTTAACTGAAATGAACCTGCCCGTTATATCCATCCCATGCTACATTGTGTGGAGCTTGAAATTGCTCCTAGGTCCTTATCAACTGTGAACTTATTATTCCCCTATTGGATTCTTGTTGTTTTGGCTGTGATTTTCATCATTAAAGTTTACTCTATTTTTATAAATTGAAGTGGAATTTGTGTTGTGGTTTTGTTTCAACTTTTTGCTTCTAAATGTTGTACACATTTTATCTGCATTATGTCTGTCTACGTGCCATAGCTACCAGTGGTTTAGTTAAAGTTTAAATTGTTGAAGCCTTTGCCTGGACCTAAACCTTTAGTGACTTTATTATTTTGGTAAACTAGCATCCACCCCAACTAATATTTCACTTCCTTACAGCAACTTTTTTTTAAAAATAAACATTCCTATTTTATGAGCAGGTGTGATATGTTTCTTTGTGATATACTAAGACAGTCCCCTGGTTATCCAACCCTAGCCTGCATATGGCGAAATGCAATGTACCAAAGTGGGTAGCAAACTTCCACTTAGCATGGTCTGTGGCTTTTAGCATGTGTAGAAGTGGATGGCCTCATGCCCTGCACCCAATTGGATTGGGCGACCAACGGGCCGATTGTAAACCTGATTCTTTGCATGGCTTTTGCCCATGTGCAGTAGCAAGTAGCAATTGGACACATGGTAAGGCCCACGTACAGGCTCTTTATCAATCTGTTCATCATACCTCCAGTATACATGGCCTTTGGCCTTATGTTGTATGTGTTTGGCACATCCTCAAACCAGTGTGTGGACTTGTCAGGACTTGCTCTCCATTAAGGGCCCGGGTATGGGATCAGACTTTTTCTCAGATTGTCTTTGGCTGTGTGCTGGGAACAGCCTACTCTACTCACAGATTCTAGTTATTTACACTGAAGGTTCTGTCTCTCTGTACATCCCACAAATGAAGTCAACTGAGTGAGTAGGAACAAACACTTTTGCACGCAGTCCTCTGAGTCACATCTTAGGCTTTGGTAAGGCACTGAACTCATCCCAGAATGGATGTTCAACCCTCCACTCTTCATAACGTTTATCAGAGGATGTGAACAACAGGGCTTGTACTGTTAACCAACTAATGCTGCTCATGGCCTCAGGCTATGTTTAGCAAGAGTTGGCAACAGTACCTGAATTGTGGCTCACTGCTGCTCCCTCTGCTTGCAGGGTCTTCAGAGAAGGGTCTGGGGTTGTGTGTCCAACCCAATATGAGTGACCAACACTCACTGAACATGGTTTATGGCCTTTAGCCATGCATAGCTTGAGCTGGTCATATGACCAACCACAGCAAACATATTTAATCAAGGATTAGTGAAGGTTCCCTGAAAAGCAATGCAGCTCATTACACAAAATCTCAAAAGACAGCAGCAAATGCCCCAAGTAATGAGGTAAGTTAACTTTAGTTCCTACCATTTCCAGAATAAAATGTATACATTAAATTATTAGACACATACAATGTCTTGCACAATATTATCTTTTCTAATATAGATACAATTATATGACAAAACTTTACAAAAGTGAAGGTCCTAATTCACAGGATGATGGTGGACGGCCTTAAGTCCATCCTCCATCATATTCACCCCCTAAGTCTCAACAATATATGTACTTTTCCAAATATTGCTGGGACTGGAGTTAAAAATATAAATCTGACACTTAGTAATGAATGTCCTTTCCCCAGTGGCTATAGGACTGTATTTGTCATAAATAATTCTATGCTCAGGCATACATCTATGCTCTTTTTCTAATGTTTCTTGAACTGGAGTTTACAATAAATAATCTCACCCATCCAACTGTATGCACATTCTTGTTTTTAGTTCTAAGAATGGCTTGAAAACCTGTCCCACCCCAATATGTTCTTTGCACAATGTCTGTGGAACAGGAGTCAGACTAGTAAATCTGACCACCTTTATTTATGTACTTTCCTTGAGAGTTAATTGGATTAGGTGTAGGACAGTAAATCTATTAAGTAAAGAAAAAGGTTTTCCCTGTGGGAGATCCAATAATCTCAAAACCAAACCGAATTCAGAGACCTGTCTCACTCAGTTCACATCACTCATTCAACTGTCATCATTGAGCTCGGGGAACACTCACCAGAAATCAATCAATCAATCAATCAATCAAGCATTTATATAGCGCACTACTCACCCAGAGGGTCTCAAGGCGCTAGGGGAGGGGGGTCCGCTACTGCTCGAACAGCCAGGTCTTGAGTTGCTTCCTAAAGGCGAGGTGGTCCTGGGTCAGGCGGAGGTGGGTGGAGAGGGAGTTCCATGTCTTGGCGCGAGGTAGGAGAAGGACCGTCCCCCTGTGGTGGCTCTTCGGATGCGGGGGACGGCGGCGAGGGCGTGGCCGGTCAATCGAAGCTGGCGTTTGGGAGCATAGAAGTTGAGGCGGCTGTTGAGGTATCCTGGGCCTTGGTTGTGTAGGGCTTTGTGTTCATGGGTGAGGAGTCGGAAGGTGATTCTATTGTTGACCGGGAGCCAGTGCAGGTCTCTCAGGTGTCCGGAGATGTGGCTGCGATGGGGGATGTCCAGGATGAGTCATGCTGAGGCGTTCTGGATCTGCTGGAGTCTCTTCTGGAGTTTGGCGGTGGTTCCGGCGTAGAGGGAGTTGCCGTAGTCCAGACGGCTGGTGACGAGGGCCTGGGTGACCGTCTTCCTGGTGTCGGTGGGGATCCACCGGAAGATCTTACGTAGCATGCGCAGGATGTTGAAGCACGACGAGGAGACGGCGTTGACTTGTCTGGTCATGGAGAGGGAGGAGTCCAGGATGAAGCCCAGGTTGCGTGCGTGGTCTGTTGGTTTGGGTGCGCTGCCTAGGGCGGGGGGCCACCAGGAGTCGTCCCAGGCGGAGGTTGAGGATCCCAGGATGAGGACTTCCGTCTTGACCGAGTTCAGTTTCAGGCGGCTGTTCTTCATCCATTCGGCTACCTCTTTCATCCCTTCGTGAAGGTTGGCTCTGGCGGTGGCGGGGTCGTTGGTGAGGGAGAGGATCAGCTGGGTGTCGTCGGCGTAGGAGATGATGTTGAGGTTGTGCTGGCGTGCGATGTCTGCGAGGGGGCTCATGTAGACGTTGAAGAGGGTTGGACTGAGCGAGGAGCCTTGAGGAACGCAGCAGATGACTTCGGTGGCTTCAGATCTGAACAGAGGGAGGTGGACTCTCTGTGTCCTTCCCGCGATGAAGGAGATGATCCACTCCAGTGCCTTCTCCTGGACTCCGACGTTGCTGAGGTGCTTTACTAGGGTACGGTGGCAGACAGTGTCGAAGGCCGCGGAGAGGTCTAGGAGGATAAGGGCCGCTGTTTCTCCGTTGTCGAGCAGGGCTCGGATGTCATCGGTGGCTGCGATCAGGGCGGTCTCGGTGCTGTGGTTGGCCCGGAAGCCAGGCTGCGAGGGGTCAAGGGATCTGTTCGTCTCGAGGAAGGCGGCCAGCTGCTTGTTGACGGTCTTCTCGATGACTTTTACAGGAAACGGGAGCAGCGAGATGGGACGGTAGTTCTTGAGGTCGGTGGAGTCGGCTGATGGCTTCTTGAGTAGGGCGCTGAGTTTGGCGTGCTTCCAGCTCTCCGGGAAGGTAGCGGTGTCGAAGGAGGTGTTGATGATGTCCCGCAGGTGGGGTGCGATGACAGCGTCGGCCTTGTTGAAGACGTGGGGGCAGGGGTCGGTCGGCGATCCGGAGTGGATGGAGTTCATCGTGCGGACGGTGTCTTCGGTGCTGATCGGAGTCCAGGCGCGGAGGGTGGTGGTGGGGGGTGGTGGTTCGGTCGTGGCGTGCGTCGGTTGAGTGCTGAAGCTGTTGTGTATGTCTGCGATCTTGTTGTGGAAGTAGGAGGCGAGGGAGTTGCAGAGGTCTTGCGAAGGGGTGATGTTGTTGTTTCCGGCGTTGGGGTTGGAGAGCTCTTTGACGATGTTGAAGAGTTCCTTGCTGTTGTGTGCGTTGTTGTCCAGTCGTTCCTTGAATGCGGTTTTCTTGGTGGCGTGGATGAGTTGGTGGTGCTTTCGGGTGGCGAGCTTGAGGGCAGCCATGTTGTCCGGAGTTGGGTCTCTGCGCCAGGTTCTCTCAAGGGCTCGGCAGTTCTTCTTGAAGCTCTTGAGTTCGTCGGTGAACCATGGGGCTTTCTTGCTGCCGGGTCTGCTAGGCGGGGTCCTCAGTGGGGCGAGGTCGTATGCGCAGTCGCTGATCCACTTCGTGAGGTTGGTGGCCGCCTGGCTTGGGTTCGTTGTGCTGGTGGGAGGGTTCACTCTCAGGGAGGTCGCGAGCTGGTCGGCTGTGATCTTGTTCCAGCTTCTGCGTGCAACCTGTTGCTGGTGGTGGTGGATCGTGGTCCTTCTGAAGCTGAAGTGGACGCAGCTGTGGTCCGTCCAGTGGAGTCCGGTGGCGTGGCTGAAGGCGATGTCCTTGCTGGATGAGAAGAAGGGGTCGAGTGTGTGTCCGGCGTAGTGGATGGGGGTGGTAACCAGCTGCTTGAGTCCCAGGTTTGCGAGGTTGTCCAGCAGGGTGGTGGTGTTGCGGTCGTTGTTGTTCTCCAGGTGGAAGTTGAGGTCCCCGAGGAGGATGTAGTCAGCGGAGCAGAGGGCGTGCAGGTTGATGAAGTGGGCGATGTCTTCGCTGAATTGTGTGCGTGGTCCCGGGGGTCTGTAGTTGAGGGTGCCTCTGAGGGTGGTCTTGGGGTTGATGTGGACCTGGAAGTGCAGGTGCTCGGCGGGTGCGAGGGTGTCGTCGGTGTTGGTAGTGATGCGGATGGTGTTCCTGTGGATGATGGCGATGCCTCCTCCAGTGTGGTTGATGCGGTCCCTTCGTATGATCTTGTAGCCGTCTGGGATGGCGATGGCGATGTCGGGCGCTGAAGAGGCGTTCATCCAGGTTTCCGTGAGGAAGGCGACGTCTGTGGCTGTGGTGTTGAGCAGGTTCCAGATCTCGATGGCGTGCCTGTGGACGGAGCGGGTGTTGAGCAGGATGCATTTCAGGTGGCTGCTGCTGTTGCTCGTCTTGGTCTTGGTTGGTGCTGGAGTGGTGCAGGTCCGGATGCAGGTAAACTTGCAGGAGTTGCAGCAGAAGGGTCCGTGGGTGCGTCTCGGGGTGGCTCGGTAGCAGCCCGGGAATTGGCCGGCGTTGAGTGTGTTGAGGGTGGTGGTGTCGTACGTCCGGCGGGTGGGCTGGGGTCTGCGGGGGCCAGGGGTCCTGGCACTGGGCGCGGTCCAGTCGCGGACGGGCGCAGACGGGCTTACCTTTGGTGCACCTTCGGCGCTCAATCGATGCTCCCGCTGGCGTGTCCGCTGCGTGGTCGCTGAGGGGGCGTCATAAGAAGGGAGCCAGGAGGGCGGGTCAGCTGGGAGGCGGGATTGTCTTGACCAATCGTCTGGCGTGGGGGCGGGGCCGCAGGCAGGAAACGGTGGGAAAACGGGAGCAGGCAGAGCTGGCGGCCCAGTGCCGGCTGGGGCGCTGCTATCGGCGTCGGCGCAGGCTCTCAGCGGCGAAGATTCTCAGGCAGCAGGAGGCTCTGGGGCAGGAGAGGTGAGGAGCGAGGGGGTGACCAGGCCAGAGGCGCAGTGGTCACTCCCCAGTGGCAAGCAGGGTCCCCTTAAGAAGGGAGCCGGGAGGGTGGGTCAGCTGGGAGGCGGGATCGTCTTGACCAATCGTCTGGCATGGGGGCGGGGCCGCAGGCAGGAAGCGGTGGGAAAACGGGAGCAGGCAGAGCGGGCGGCCCAGCGGCGGCTGGGGCGCTGCTATCGGCATCGGCGGAGTCTCTCAGCGGTGAAAATTCTCAGGCAGCAGGAGGCTCTGGGGCAGGAGAGGTGAGGAGCGAGGGGGCGACCAGGCCAGAGGCGCCGTGGTCGCTCCCCAGTGGCAGGCAGGGTCCCCTTAAGAAGGGAGCCGGGAGGGCGGGTCAGCTGGGAGGCGGGATCGTCTTGACCAATCGTCTGGCGTGGGGGCGGGGCCGCAGGCAGGAAGCGGCGGGAAAACGGGAGCAGGCAGAGCGGGCGGCCCAGCGGCGGCTGGGGCACTGCTATCGGCGGAACAAAACAATATCTATATAAAAAAATATACATTTTATTTTGAATAAGAAAACATATATGAATTTCTATGTTATACTAATTAAAAACACATTCAATATGCAATGAAAACCACCTAATGTGGACATGGAGAAATCAGGGGAAAAGACATTCATATTTATCTTAATCTTGTCAATTTGGACCCTTATTTGACAACACTGGGAAGGATTTTCTTTCCTTATAACCAATATGATTGTTGACAACACCAAATTTACCACTTTAAAATTGCGTTGATGCGAGGGTTCAAGAAGGAAACTCCGATTTTAGGGTGATTTTGTCACTCGAATATGACGGAAATGCTTGTGCATAGTATCTCAATCATTATCGGTCTGCTGATACAAAAATCGTCATGATACGAAGATGTTTATAACACGGGTCCAGAATCTTCTATACTACAGGCCCTCCTTTTGCCCTTACATAGGCAATAACCTATACTCACGCTAATCTGAGTCCAGGTCTGTATTCATAAAGTCATTGAGATGCTGCTGTAGCATCATCCTATTACTTAGCTCGTTTCTTGATACAGATTTCTTTACACACGATGTAGCACAGAGGCCACATATTGCAGGAGCACACTGTACACACAGACAGAACAGGAAAAGAATGGCTAAGATCATCCCAATGACTATCAGAATCTTTCATCCCCAGGCAGATATCAGTTCCCAGAACCACCCCATCAATGACCAATCCCCTTTATCCATGTGGATAGATTCGGAGATCTTATGCAGTTTGGAAATGGCCTGGTAAACTGTTGGAGCGTTGTCGGGGATGAAAATACAGCAACTTGATTGGATCACTTTACATACCCCACCTTGGTCTGCAAGCATGACATCTAATGTGACCCTATTCTGAAGAGTCATAAGGCGATCCGACTGGAGCTCAGCCGTCAAATTACTAAGGACACCGGCAGTTTCAACTATAGTAGATTCAACCACCCTTGTCAACTGCCTTATGTTCCTGCAGTTAACCATAGGTCCCCAAAACGGCAGAAAACCCTTCACGTAATCTCCAAATTCTTGTCCTGCAGTGTCTTCTTCACTCATGACACCTCTAACTATCCTTGTCCTGTGTTAATCTGCCGTAGCCTTGTAGGTGGGAGGCAACAGGAACGAAACAAAACATGTGCCCAAGAAGTCAGGGGCAACCATGTATAGGCTCTATCATGGCAGTTGAAATAGGTACCCTTAGCTGCTAGAAACGGAGGGGAAGTCTGAGACGCAAAAACGTATGTCCCAGTGCAGATACTTTTCCCTAACTGAGCTCTGGGATTCTTGACATTACCTTGCAGACATAGGTGACCCACATGAGGTACGATCCAAATCGAGGAGGATCTCTTTGCTCGCTGGTTCTCACTCAAAGCAACTCCATATTTTGTTACATTCCATCTAACGTAAGCTTGTAACTCATATTTGCAATTCCTACTACCAATGCTTTATTGCTCGAGTTACTTCTCGTGGAACGCGGAGGATATGGTTCGATGGCATATATGAACATCGTCTGAAACGCCCACAAAGAACCATTGTAGCTAAATGGTAAGACCAAGTATGGGATACCTTTATCTGTTGTATGTGGCATAAGACCACACACCCAACAATTAGTTGTGTTCACTACTAATTGGTGTTGGTGCAAAAGCTGGATGAAAGAGTTATTGATAAACTCTAATCTTCTAGTGGACTCATGCTCAGGCAGAGGGTGAAAAGAATGCGAAGAAACAGTAGGAGGAGGTCTGGGCTGTGTAGTGGGTGCAAAGGTCACTTGAAAAGAGAATAAAACAGATCCTATTAAAAACATCATTACACTAAGCAACATGAAAAATGCATAATATCAAAAATTGTGTCTTTGTCATTAATATACACATTCTGGCTTTAAAGTTCATCTGTTTGGCTGGTCTCTCCATCTCGAAAAACTCCATCCTCTCTAAATAGCTGCCCGCGGCGGTAGGGTGTTCCATGCTAAGGAATGCTTCTGTCAGTACAGGGCAACTCCCTTACACCAACCAGAACTGTCAACCTAACGTCTTCAGCTGCACTCCAAAAACTTAAGCAACTGCGACCCTAGCAGCTGAACCCGGATGGCGGTTCGAAAAACAAAAATAAGCAAGTTTCACAGATGAGAGAGCTGCACATTAAAAAAAAATAGAAAAATAATTTTTATTTGTCCATAGTTCTCGGCCTCAGATTATAATGGCTTTTTCCAGGTACTGTCTGGTTCTGAAACAAGAGTTCAGGCTCTGTAGTGTTCAAACGACTTGACGGTGGCGCAGCTTCTTGCAAGATATTGTCACTTTCTTGTTCAGAATTTGTTCCTTTTATACTTGCATCGCTAAAAGGCAGAAAACGAGGCACAGTCTCAGTTTCAGAGTCAGCGATACTCTCCTGGATCCTACGGTCGTACGGGAGAGGCAGTGGGACCCTCTTACAGTGTATGCCGTGGATCCAGTGCTTTTTCCCTTCTACCCGAACGGCTGATCTCGTTGAGAGAAGAACAAGGTGAGGTCCGGTCCAACAGGGCTGGTCATTCTTTGTCCGCTGGAAATTCCGGATCAGCACCCACGATCCAGGATCAATAGGATCAATCAATCAATCAATCAATCAAAGACATTTATAGAGCGCACTACCTACCCGTAGGGTCTCGAGGCGCTTGGGGGGGGGGTGCCGCTACTGCTCGAACAGCCAGGTCTTGAGCTTCTTCCTGAAGAAGAGGTGGTCTTGGGTCAGGCGCAGGTCGGCCGGGAGGGAGTTCCAGGTCTTGGCGGCCAGGTAGGAGAAGGACCTTCCTCCTGTAGTGGCTCTGCGGATGCGTGGGACGGCGGCGAGCGCGTGGCTGGCGGATCGGAGGTGGCGTTTGGGAGCGTAGAAGTTTATTCGGTTGTTGAGGTAGCTCGGGCCTTGGTCGTGGAGGGCTTTGTGTGCGTGGGTAAGGAGGCGGAAGGTGATTCTCTTGTTGACCGGGAGCCAGTGCAGGTCTCTTAGGTGTCCGGAGATGTGGCTGTGTCGTGGGATGTCGAGGATGAGTCTGGCTGAGGCGTTCTGGATGCGCTGGAGTCTCTTCTGGATCTTGGCGGTGGTTCCGGCGTAGAGTGCGTTGCCATAGTCCAGTCGGCTGGTGATGAGGGCCTGGGTGACGGTCTTCCTGGTCTCTGTGGGGATCCACCAGAAGATCTTCCGAAGCAGGCGCAGGATGTTGAAGCACGACGAGGAGACGGCGTTGACTTGTCTGGTCATGGAGAGGGAGGAGTCCAGGATGAAACCCAGGTTGCGTGCGTGGTCCGTCGGTTTGGGTGCGGTGCCCAGGGCGGGGGGCCACCAGGAGACGTCCCAGGCGGAGGGCGAGGAGCCCAGGATGAGGACCTCCGTCTTATCTGAGTTCAGCTTCAGGCGGCTCGTCGTCATCCACTCGGCTACCTCTCTCATCCCTTCGTGTAGGTTGGCTCTGGCGGCGGCGGGGTTGTTGGTCAGGGAGAGGATCAGCTGGGTGTCGTCGGCGTAGGAGATGATGTTGAGGTTGTGTTGGCGTGCAATGGCCACGAGGGGGCTCATGTAGACGTTGAAGAGAGTCGGGCTCAGCGAGGATCCTTGAGGGACGCCGCAGATGACTTTGGTGGCCTCTGACTTGTACGGTGGTAGGCGGACTCTTTGTGTTCTTCCGTCGAGAAAGGAGACGATCCATTCCAGCGCCTTCTCCTGGATTCCAACGTTGCTGAGGCGCTGTACTAGGGTGCGGTGGCAGACCGTGTCGAAAGCCGCGGAGAGGTCTAGGAGGATGAGGGCCGCTGTTTCCCCGTTGTCCATCAGGGCTCGGATGTCGTCCGTGGCGGCGATGAGGGCGGTCTCGGTGCTGTGGTTGGCGCGGAATCCGGACTGCGATGGGTCGAGGGATCCATTCGTCTCGAGGAAGGCGGCCAGCTGTTTGTTGACGGTCTTCTCGATGACTTTGGCTGGAAACGGGAGTAGAGAGATGGGGCGGTAATTCTTGAGTTCGGTGGGGTCTGCTGTAGGTTTCTTCAGTAGAGCGCTGAGTTCGGCGTGCTTCCAGCTCTCGGGGAAGGTGGCGGTGTCGAATGAGGTGTTGATGATGTCCCGCAGGTGGGGTGCTGGATGTACTGGAGCTTCAGAGACCGGAGGCAGAGTATCATGAACCTGTTGGTGTAAAACACGCAATTTAGCCGTCAATTCGTACAAATAATCAAGCAGTACAGGATGTTCGAGTTCACTATATTTTTTCAGCCTTGGCACTCCCCATATATTGGCCGGACGGCCAAACACAATCTCGTAGGGACTAAGTCCCACTCGTGAGTGAATAGTCATTCTCGTTGATAGGAGTGCTAAGGGCAGAGCGTCAGGCCATTTAAGACCAGAACTCGCTTGAATCTTTGCTAATTTCAATTTCAGTGTGCCATTATAGCATTCTACTAATCCAGCTGATTGGGGATGATTTGCAGCGTGGAATTTTTGTTGGATGCCTAGTCCTTCACATACTTTCTTCATCACTCGACCCACAAACTCACTTCCATTGTCACTCCAGACCATTCTCGGCATTCCAAACAGAGGAACAGAGATGAAGTGACTGCTGCCACGCTGAAACCAGCCAATAGAGGGGGACCATTCTGCCTCCTTCTCCATTAAGTTTTGAATGGACCATTCCAGCCATGATGTTCATTTCACAGAAATTAAACCTCAATAGGAGGCATTTACAAATATATTCATAGCAGGTGCCCCTTTTGAATCTACATTTCTGTAAAGGACAAATGATCCTAACTTCCAGGGCTTGGCGAAAGCAAACACAAGTGTGTTTTCTTGGCAGTTACACAATGTAAAATAATCAGAAATCCTTGGTGAAGGTGAATGCCTCGTTGATCAATCAGAGTGCCATCTATACTAACTGTGACCAATAGGTTACTTCTTGGCCACTCCTGATGACAACAGAGTCCATGGTTCTCCCTTTAAATTAATGCAAGTGATTGCAAGTATTCAAATGAAGCTCCCCCCTTTTTGCCCCTCCCCAACCACCTTTGTATTATGCAAAGGTCTTCCCACCTTTTACCAAGATGATGTATACCACTCAGCATGATCTTGCCAGTTTTGGTGACGCCTTTTTGATTCTTAAGAATATGAGGGCATCTCCACCAAACAAAGAAGCACTTGCTTCATATAAGTAAAAAGAAGTCCCCAAGTTTCATGGTGATTCACCTCTTTGTATTCTTGTTGTATTTGCTACTGGAGGATTCATGTTATCACAATTTCTGAATGAAGACACACAAGGAACAGTCACATTGCTGAAATGTACACAAGGTTTCTGGAGACATTTCCTCGTGGTCCACTACGCAGCTGTAGTGTGGAATGCGCAATGCACATTTACCCAACTAGGTTGCACTTACTAATTAAACAGCAAAAACTACTCCAGTTTGCTAGACATATTTTGCAAAACTGTGGACTCTTGTTGGATAAACAGGTAGGTGCAGTTCTTTTCTGACACTGATTCTCTTTTCACAGAAATTAAACCTCGATGGGAAGCATTTACAATTATAAACATAGCAAGTGCTCCAGTTGAAGCTCCACTTCTGAAAAGTATAAATGAACTACCTGAGACTGGTGAAGGCCAAGCAAGCGTGTTTTCATGGCAGTTCCACATTGATGTATCAGGGCACAATCTGTAGTGACTGTGATGAGTGTGTTTTATCTTGGCCTCTCCTGGAGAGAGTAGAGTCCATGGTTCTCCCCTGAAATAACTACATGTATTCAAAAGTGAAAAATCAGCGGGAGGTATTGCGTATGTCGTTACAACGCGATGTTTTACATCGCAGTACTTTCCGACGCATGTTTTACAACGCAGGTTGTTACCAGGACTTGCGTTGTTGGGGGCTGGATAGTGAATAGTTTAATTTACTATTCCAACTCCAGTCCCCGTGGATAGTAGGGAAGGAGTTGGATAGTAAATTAAACTATTTACTATCCTGGAGCGCCCCTCAGCGCAATTCGTTGTTACAACTTGCATTGTAAAAGTTGCGTCGTAAGGGAACTGCGGTGTAACATCCGCGTTGTAAAGGATGTTCCGCATTTGGCACCGCCTCGTCCACTTTAGTAGCAAATGACATTAAATAACCTCTGACAATCACAAAAAAAAACAAAGATTTCAGGAGCATTAAAGTTATGTAATAGCAAGAAAATAATTTTGAAGTTCACTAAAAAAGCAGGTTACAGAGTCCTCATAGGTAGGAAATAAAATGTAAAAAAAAAAATAGAAATTCACTGAAAGACACAAGGGTTACAGTAATGTTACAGATAAGAAATACAATTAAAAAACCTTAGAAATTCTCTAGAAAAAAAACTAAGGGTGCAGGGACTTTATAGTTAGGCTCAGATTTCACTTGTACAAAACCATTGAAATTCAGCATTTATAGTTACCTGAGCTAACTATAACTTACGCCCCCGCAATGTACCACTTATGCCTTCACATAGTAGATCACTCATTTCATGGTCATGAGTGATCTACTATACTAGTTACAACCCCGGTAAATACCCCATGTTTATGGTCTGACCATTTTCTTCTTAAATTTAACCTCGTCTATTCCCCTAAAAGGACAACCGCTACAGCTATGGTAGGACTAGCCAGGAAATGGAATTCCCTAGACAGGCCTGCATTTCTACAAACACTTGCCAATTCCATTCCATCCCATCACCCTGACATTAATATAGCAGAAAACAACCTCTCTGGCTGCAAAAAGCTAGTGACGCCCATGCCCCATATAGGATGGTCAAACTGGCCTGATGCGCAGACACCCAAAAATGGTTTTCACCGGACCTTAAAGCAAAGAAGTTGGCCCTTCGCCAATTAGAGCACCGTTGGCGCCGCAACTACGCCCCTGACTCTAAATCTCAATATATCATGGCCAGGAAGGAATATATGAAAATTATCCTATCCACGAAAGCTGCGTACTTCTCTTCCCGCATTATTAACTCAACTAATAAATCAAAGGACCTTTTTTCTATCCTCAATGAGTTAACAAACCTTGACAATGCCCGCCCAAGCTTACCTCCGACCCAAACCCTCTGCAACTCACTGAACGTCTTTACAGAGAAAATCGCAGCTATCAAAGCCAGTATTTCACAAACCATATACCCCACCCTTTCTGTTTCAAGTCCTAATACTACTGACTCACTTAGTAGCTTCACTCCTATCACCTTAGACCAATTTCAGGAATTACTGGTGAGAGTAAAATCAGGTGCCCCATCGGACAGATGCCCACCTTACATCTGAAGGATTTCCTTTCAGTTATTCTGGTCCCCGCCTGCTCCCTCTTAAACAACTCATTAGCCACTGGAAAAGTTCCCCTCGCCTACAAGGAAGCAACAGTAATACAACTCTTAAAGAAACCTGGGGCAGACCCCGCCTGCAAGGCAAACTGCCGCCCAATCTCCCTTCTCCCCTTCTTAGCAAAGGTGTTGGAGGCTCATGTTGCAAACTGCCTGTCCAACTTCATGGAGGCATCAAACTGCCTCGAATCACACCAGGCAGGTTTTGGCCCAGCCCATTCAACGGAGGCGATGGTAGTCTCAGTAATGGATACTCTCCGGGATTGTGCCGACGAATGCCGTCCGCAGGATTTAGTGCTTCTGGATTTGTCGGGCGCGTTTGACACGGTCGACCACACCATCTTGATCGACTGTGTCACCCAGGCCGGCATCCGGGGCACGGCAGCCTGCTGGCTGAAGTCTTTTTTAGAGGATCGTTCTCAGGAAGTTCGCTTGGGCAACTTAGTTGGCACCAAGCAGGTCATCATGTGTGGCGTACCTCAGGGCTCCTCCCTGTCACCCCACTTGTTCAATCTCTACATCTTCCCCTTAATTCAGGCCCTCAGAGACAAACAGGTGATGGTGCTCAACTATGCGAACAATCTACAGCTTCTATTTACAATCGACAATTCGGAAATGTCCATTTCCTTCTTTCAGTCAACAATGAGGTTTATCCAAGCTTGGATGAACCAAAACCATCTGAAACTGAACCCAGGAAAAACCGAGCTGGTTCTGACTGGGTACAGTGGTAAACACTGGGGCTCACACTACTGGCCGACAGACATGGGTCAGGCTCCAATCCCTTCATCTTCGGCAAAAAAGCTTGGTGTCACCTTAAATAGCGACCTCTCACTCAAAACGCAAGTGGGTCAGGTGGTCTCCAAGTGTCTCTTCCAACTGAGAAAAATCCGGAAGGTTCGTCGCCTGTTGACCACTGAAGCTCTGACACAGGTGGTGATCGCTACCGTGATCTTTCACCTAGATTACGCAAATTCGATCTATCTGGGCCTCCCTCAGTTCCTTCTGAACCGCCTTCAGATGGTGCAAAATCATGCAGCCAGACTGATTCTGAGCCAGCCCAGATGGCAATTAGCCACCTCCCTTCTGAAGACACTTCATTGGCTCCCTGTGGCCCAGCGCTGCACCTTCAAAGTGGGATGTATGATCTTTAAAGCGCTCTATTACAAAAGCCCTAAATTCATTACGAAACTTATCAGAAAGCATGCCCCGTCCCGAAATCTACGCTCGGCTCACCAATGTCTCTTACAGACACCATCCTTCAAACGCAAACGCTCGGGCGGCTGCAGATTCGGCACCCTGGTTCCTCGCCTGTGGAATGCCCTTCCTCTTGAGATCCGGCTATGTCCGGACCTCATGTCATTTAGGAAAGCCTTAAAGACCTGGCTCTGCCAACAAGCATACCACTAACTCCGCAGGCCTTAAACTCTGACTCCGTCCTATGTCTTCTACAGCGCCAGGAAACCAATCGGTGTCAGTGCGCCTAACAAATCATTGTTAACATAACATAGTATAACATAACATGGTCAGTGACATCACTTTTGGCATCACTGATGACATCTAAAATAACATCACTCATAACATCTTCTAGTGATTGTGAGTGTTTTCTAAAAGCCTATGTGTGTTAAACATATATATTAGTTTGGAAAAAATGGGGACCCCTACATACTAGTTAGTTTGCTAATCGTAGGGAATATATAAGCACAAATTGAGAAAGGTAATATCTAGCAAACCAGTGATAGTTTTATAGCCCTTATTTCGACCTCATTTCAAATACTGTCTGATAGACAATAATAATTCACTGAGACAGTAGTATATCAAAATTATTTGATTATTTTATTTTTCATTCTATTTATTTACTTTTTATATTTTTTAGATATTAGAAAAAAGTCTATATTTTTTGTTGCTTGGTTCATAAAAAGACATATATAATTCATAACAATGACATTAAGTGACATACAATACTCATATTGACAAAGAACAGGACAGTTTGAACATAGATACAGAAAACGTGCTATACGATATATTCAGTCGATGGAAGAAATTTATGAAGAAGGCAATTGCGGTAGAATGGAACACAACGCGTTTCGGCCGGAGGCCTTCGTCAGGTGACCGTCATTCGTATTTTACATATAGACTGGTGTACAACATAAACCTATACAGAAAGGAGTAAAAAACATATAGAATGCACATATGAATATTTATAAATCACTGATATATATATACTGTCTAAACATATATAGCAAGGTCGAACAAAAATTGTTGTTTTAGCAACCTTATATTCGTTTAGGGTCAATTATTTTTTATATAATTTCATGATGAAATTCCATTTTGTGTACAGAGTGTGCTAGCACAGTGGATCATATTTACTATATGATACTTTCAAAAGCTCATACGTTACATTAGCTGAAACAATCATATGTAGCATTTCCTATAAGGCATTCAGAGTTATATTATCCCTTTCTCAGCAGTATATCTGTTAGACTCTATTTCTGTTACATTATCTTATATTTCTCATCGTGAAGATAGATGGTAAAGCAGTTGTAGAAAAAAGAGGCTAAACAGATGTCTAGAGAAAAATAGGATAGAGGGTAATGTTCTAGATGTTAGTAAATTTCTAATATAGGACTATTTGTCTTTCATCATGAAGATAGATGGTAAAACAGTAGTAGGAAAATGAGACTAAAAAGATGTTTAGAGAAAAGTAAAGAAAAGGGTGATGTTTTAGATGTTAGTGAATTTCTAGTATAGGACTACTTGTTTACTCACTTTAACTTATTTTTGTGAAGAGTAGACTCTGATTTTTTCAAAAAAAGCTGATTGATTATTTTTAGAATCTGTGGGACATCTTCGAGATATATATAGCACTGGGGAGACAAATACGATCATATTTACATACTAAAAGAATATTTGAAAACTTTAGTTACATAAGGTAGTGGTAAATTATATAGCGATACCTGGTATTTTCTTTTCCTATTTCATTTCTCTCTTTTCGGATGTCCCCTGAAGTCTACAGTTGGGCCCATGATCGACGTTACGGGAAGTAAAGGTCATAGGTACCTTAGTACATATTATACTCCGGTACACATCCACGTGATAATCTAAAGAATGAAGCAGCTTTTTAATTTTATAATTTCAACATGGGTATGTCTTTAATCATACACAGAGGTTCTTTCAATTATTTAATTATTAACTCTAATGTTCAGATATTTAGTTTAAGTACGCGATGGTAGTCTGCATTATATTTCCAGAATACATTCTTCATAGCTCTTTTGGGTTACTTCCTCCTTTTTATATTACTTATTTTTCTGTACCATGATAGATGTGAAGGTACTAGTTCTGTTAGTAAATATGGAAAGATGCATAGGGTACGGGATTCTTACCTCAATTTAAATGATTAAAAGAAAGGATATTTTTTGCGCAATAATTATATAGTCCTTATTTTGTTCTTTAGGTGAAAACTTCTGTTGTTCCTCTTATTTTGGTGGAAACCATGTACTTCTTTTAATTCCTGAAACATTGTTAAATAACGCAATGTCAGTTTGTGACACATCAGTCTTTAATTTAATTTAATTTATTCTATCAGTATTTTTGTGTATAGTGGTTAGCCAGTTTAAATGATACTAGCTCATTGTCACACAGTCTGTAATCATCTCTGAATCTGTCCCTTTCTATTTCTCATTCTCAAATTCTCTTTTATGATAATTAATTGTCATCAATTAGATTAACAAATATAGTTGTCATCTGTGTTGATAACCACAACTGTATCCACCAAATCCCATAATGGCCAGCTTAAAGGCATTTGGATACAGTGACGACGATTTTGCTACCATGGTAGGATCGTCCACTAGCTTTGAAAATAGAAACACTACTAATGATGAACAATGTGGAGACCTCATAAAAATATCAGCACTAAAAAAGAAAAGTAAAAGGATTGAACTTCATGGTAGATTCATACTAGACTATCTTAAAGCTGGAGTAATCCCACAGAGTCTTCAGATCAAAAATGTCCCTGGACTCTTTGTCCATCTAAAACATTTCCTAGAACGTTGGTCCCTCAACTCAAACAGATTTTCTAGAGATCACATGATGCTTATAGTGGACACTGTAAAAGAAGTTCTAGAACAGTTAGCAAAAGAAATAACAGTACTTGAGGACAAAATTAAAAACTCTACAGTCATACTAGATATCAAAAAAAGCTTGAAGATATAGAGATGGATCTTAATTCATACAGTGAATACTTAACAAAACGAAAAATGGATAAACTTCTAAAAGATATTCGTTTTTTTAGCAAAGAAAGAGTTTATCCCTATTTGGCCGAGAACTTTTATGGTCAGTCAGATGGAACAGATCAGGATTTCATGATGAACATAGCACAAATTTGTCACTTTCTCTAATTCCTCAGACTCAGGTAGCAATTCAAGTATGTCACCCTATCAACCCAGAGGAGGTAGATTCAGATCTAATTAAGGCTATAGACCTTTTTTAGGGAGACGCCAACAGAGAGGCAACTGGAGACCCAATTACCGCGCCCAATACCGTCCCCAAAATCTATATCAGCAAAATCAACAATATCAGCCCCCAGCACAATATCCACAGAATCAGTCCTATCAACCCCAGGGTCAATACCAACTTCATCCCCAGGACCATCAACAGAACACAGACAGATTTCTGGAAACAAGAAATGCGAGATATTGGAGGCAGTAAAAACTATACCTATTTTTAACTTAAGTACCCATGAAGCTAATTCGGCCACCTTCTCTTTGTTATCAAAAGGACTGTCGTTTGTTCCCCATTCTGGGTTAAACAAGTTTGAGCTTTTCAATGATATGATGGAATTCTTTCGCAAGATACGATTAAGAAGTTTTTTCGCAAATAGAGAAACTAATACTAGTGAACAAAACAAATCAGGTCTGGCGCCAAAATCAGTGTTCACACCTACTCTTGACCAGATAAACCCAGAAGTGGAAATCTTTGAAAAAATTGTATATGCAAAATTAAAAAATATCACTAAATATATACCACGTACCCCATTTAACATCTCCATTGAAGAACATAATGCCCTTCTTGAACTCAAGGATTCCGCTCAAATAACTGTCAAAAGTTGCGACAAGGGAGGGGGGATCGCAATTTTAGAAACAAATAAATACATCGAGAAAATGGAATCCATGCTCAGTGACACTAGCTTCTATACAAAAATCCTCAGGGACCCTACAGCTAAGACAAAAACAAAATTGCTAAATTAACAGCTAGAGCGTTAAGTAACGGTATTATCTGTCAAAAAGAACATGACTTCATGAATATAGATAATCCTAAAATGGCCAGTATATACGGCACTCCTAAAATACATAAAAATGAGTATGATCCTCCATTCCGTCCAATTGTCACCACAATTGGAAGTGTAACTGAGCCAATATCAAAATATTTGGATGCAATTCTGCGCCCACATATTGGTAAAATACTAGGATATATCCAGGATACTAGACACGTCATTACCCAACTAGAGGGCACAGCATTCAATGCCCGAAGACAGTGGATGGTAACACTAGACGTTGAGAGTCTATATTCGAATATTCCATGCAGAGGTGCCATTGAAGCAACTAAATGGTTCATTGAATCTTTCCAGATTGACTGTAATTTGCCTTTTATTCTGGATTGTCTTAAAATTGTACTGGAAAACAACGTCTTTGAATTCAGAGGAAGCCTCTATCAGAAAATAAAAGGCGTCAGTATGGGCGCGTCATGTGCCCCAACAATTGCTAATATCTATGTAGTACAGTTTGAGGAGAAACATATCTTTAATGAAATGGCCCCTTTCTTTGAATCAATTTTTTACTGGTCGAGATATATCGACGACATCATCTTTATCTGGGATGATAATGAAGATGTCCTACAAGAATTTCTATTATGGCTCAACACCTGTGATCCCAATCTAAAATTCTCTGAAAAAATAAGTAATTCACAAATAGAATTTTTGGACCTAATGATTAAACATCATGAGGGTCAACTAATCATGGATCTCTATGTAAAACCCACTGCCCGAAACACACTACTTCAATACAGTAGCTTGTATCCTACCTCACAAAAAAATAGTATTCTTTTCAGTCAGTTTCTTAGATTGAGAAGAAACTGTACCAGACTAGCTGATTTCGATGAAAAAGCTACTGTAATGAAGGATAAATTTAAAGAACGCGGTTACCCTCATAGATTGATAAGGGAATCATACAAAAGAGCCAGATACTACGATCGACAGCACCTCTTAATAAATACTAAAAACAAACGAGATGCTAGCCTAGTTTTTGTAACCAGACATTCGCTACTCAACAACCAGATTCGCCAAATTATATACTCTAATTGGCACATCTTAAATGTTAACAAAGTAGGTACTGAAGTGATCCCAAAACCTTTATTCGCATACAAAAAAAACAAGAACATTAAAGACCTTGTTGTCAGATCGAGAATGCCAACAATCAAAAAAGACACCCATCATAAAAATATAATTACCGGGGCTCCGGTAATAGGAAATCATAAATGCGGAATATGCAAAATTTGCCCTCTAGCAATAGAAACAGAAGAATTAAAATTCAATGACACACTGATCAGATTACATTATATGACTAATTGTAAAACGACTAACATCATTTACCTACTGATATGTCCCTGCAATAAGGGATAAGTTGGAGAATCTTCACGTTCAGTTTACACGAGAGTGACTGAACATAAATCAGCTATTCGCACCAAAAAACTAAATGCTCCTATGGTGGCCCATTATATTGAAAATGATCATAATCCGGAACAAATAAAATGGATAGTGCTAGAAAAAATTGTGCCAAAACCAGGAGTGAATACAGACCAAATCCGTAGAAAACGCAAGGTTTTTTGGATATTTACATTAGATACTGTAAGATTAGGACAAAATTTTGAAATTCCTTGGCAGCAGGCCATTTTATGAATACCTGTTATGGTTCTAGATGTAGAATAAAGAATAAAAATATTTTCTGCCATCTAGATGACTGCCAATATTATATATACTGGAAATCATTACACCCTCTGCATCACGTCTGCTGTTTGCTGTAATGTAAAACATGAAGACAGCATAAATAATTTTGCAGGACACCTGATGCCACTTGACTCTCAAGATGAAGGCAATATACTATATGATTCTAAGAATGTAATCTGCTTTATATTAGATCAACACTTAAGGAATAAAACAGTGGAAGTTCCTTTTTCTTTCTTTCTCCTCAATTTACCAAAGTTATGTAGGTAATATTAGCACCATAAAATATACCGTTTTTCCAATATTAAGGTCCCCCCTATGAGCGACACACCATAAGATATTTGAATGTATTTCATCTCATTAGACCAACACTTCGTTTTTTACTACAGCAAAAATAAGTGAATATGAGATCCAGAAACTAGTTTTGTCTCTTCCCTCCTGAAATATAGCTTGTACACTTTATTTTTCGATTATGGTAAGACTATGAGGCTTTATAACCATATTCTATCTCGTTTAAACTAATCCGGGAGAATCTCATCCCGGAAGTCTGTCTTCGCGCTTCATTAGAGTCACCTAGTCACTATCGGAACTACACTGGGTCCTTCTTTCCTTTTCACTGACCAATATCAATATAGGTAGTATGTCGACCTTTAGATACGTCATTTAACCAGGACAAGTTAATTAGGAGACCAGCTGTAACCATTTAACAGATGCATGACCTATAAATACTGGGCGTTTTCGTTCTCAGTCTCACGCCGGCACTCACGGAAGTGCACACCAGCAGACCCCCCGTTACGGAGAAGTACCATCAGTATAAAGGTATGTTTACTCGCTGAAGGCTAGGCTATGGTTTAGAATCCGCCCATATATATAAAAATTGTATTAACAAACAAGTGATTTAATAACGTTTCTCTCTTGTACCTTGTCTGTTATTCTAGACTTCAAATTCGTCACAGACTACCCAGAAAGATCAGGACCTTTTACACTAAACAAAAGGTAAACTTAGATTCATAAGATAAAGTAGAAAAATTAAGACTTCCTGTCGTATCAGATCATGGTGTGTGATTGCGTTATTTAACAATGTTTCAGGAATTAAAAGAAGTACATGGTTTCCACCAAAATAAGAGGAACAACAGAAGTTTTCACCTAAAGAACAAAATAAGGATGATATAATTATTGCGCAAAAAATATCCTTTCTTTTAATCATTTAAATTGAGGTAAGAATCCTGTACCCTATGCATCTTCCCATATTTACTAACAGAACTAGTACCTTCATATCTATCATGGTACAGAAAAATAAGTAATATAAAAAGGAGGAAGTAACCCAAAAGAGCTATGAAGAATGTATTCTGAAAATATAATGCAGACTACCATCGAGTACTTAAACTAAATATCTGAACATTAGAGTTAATAATTAAATAATTGAAAGAACCTCTGTGTATGATTAAAGACATACCCATGTTGAAATTATAAAATTAAAAAGCTGCTTCATTCTTTAGATTATCACGTGGATGTGTACCGGAGTATAATATGTACTAAGGTACCTATGACCTTTACTTCCCGTAAAGTCGATCATGGGCCCAACTGTAGACTTCAGGGGACATCCGAAAAGAGAGAAATGAAATAGGAAAAGAAAATACCAGGTATCTCTATATAATTTACCACTACCTTATGTAACTAAAGTTTTCAAATATTTTTTTAGTATGTAAATATGATCGTATTTGTCTCCCCAGTGCTATATATATCTTGACGATGTCCCACAGATTCTAAAAATAATCAATCAGCTTTTTTTGAAAAAATCAGAGTCTACTCTTCACAAAAATAAGTTAAAGTGAGTAAACAAGTAGTCCTATACTAGAAATTCACTAACATCTAAAACATCACCCTTTTCTTTACTTTTCTCTAAACATCTTGTTAGTCTCATTTTCCTACTACTGTTTTACCATCTATCTTCATGATGAAAGACAAATAGTCCTATATTAGAAATTTACTAACATCTAGAACATTACCCTCTATCCTATTTTTCTCTAAACATCTTTTTAGCCTCTTTTTTCTACTACTGCTTTACCATCTATCTTCACGATGAGAAATATAAGATAATGTAACAGAAATAGAGTCTAACAGATATACTGCTGAGAAAGGGATAATATAACTCTGAATGCCTTATAGGAAATGCTACATATGATTGTTTCAGCTAATGTAACGTATGAGCTTTTGAAAGTATCATATAGTAAATATGATCCACTGTGCTAGCACACTCTGTACACAAAATGGAATTTCATCATGAAATTATATAAAAAATAATTGACCCTAAACGAATATAAGGTTGCTAAAATAACATATTTTGTTCGACCTTGCTATATATGTTTAGACAGTATATATATATCAGTGATTTATAAATATTCATATGTGCATTCTATATGTTTTTTACTCCTTTCTGTATAGGTTTATGTTGTACACCAGTCTATATGTAAAATACGAATGACTGTCACCTGACGAAGGCCTCCGGCCGAAACGCGTTGTGTTCCATTCTACCGCATTTGCCTTCTTCATAAATTTCTTCCATCGACTGAATATATCGTATAGCACTTTTTCTGTATCTATGTTCAAACTGTCCTGTTCTTTGTCAATATGAGTATTGTATGTCACTTAATGTCATTGTTATGAATTATATATGTCTTTTTATGAACCAAGCAACAAAAAATATAGACTTTTTTCTAATATCAAATAAATATAAAAAGTAAATAAATATAATGAAAAATAAAATAATCAAATAATTTTGATATACTACTGTCTCAGTGAATTATTATTGTCTATCAGACAGTATTTGAAATGAGGTCGAAATAAGGGCGATAAAACTATCACTGGTTTGCTAGATATTACCTTTCTCAATTTGTGTTAAACATATATACCAAGGTCCCACACAAGTTACATTAGTATACTTTGTATACTACTAATGGGTGCTATTATTTCTCACATATGTTATGTAAGTGGCTGTGTGACTGTAAGTATCTGTGTGTGAGTGGCTGTATGGGAGTGTGTGTGTGTGTGTGAGTAACTGTGGGTGGGTGAGTGGCTCTTCAAGTGGCTGTATTGGTGAGTGAGTAGGTGGGTCAGTGCATGTATGAGTAAGTGAGTGGCTGTGTGAGTGGCTAGCTGGATGGGTGAGTGGGCATGTGAGTGACTGTAGGGGTGAGTGAGTGGGTGTTTGAATGGCTGATTGAGTGACTGGGTGTGTTCAGTGGTTCAGTGCAGTTGATATGTGAGGGGCTGTATTGGAGAGTGTCTGTGGTAGTGGCTGTATGGGTGAGTGAGGGTTGTGTTGTGAGGCTGTTTAGGGGAGTTATTGGGTATGTGTGTGGCTACATAGGTAACTAGGTGGGTGTGTGAGTAGCTATACCGATGAGTGACTGGTTGTATGCGTAGCTGGATGGGTGAGTGGGCATGTAAGTGACTGTATAAGTGAGTGAGTGGGTATTTGAATGGCTGCATGAGTGAGTGACTGGGTGTGTAAGTGGCTGTGTGGGTGAGTGGGTGAGTTTTTGAGTGGGTGTTTGGTTCAGTGAGTTGGTATGTGAGGGGCTGTATTGGAGAGTGTCTGTGTGAATGGCTGTATGGGTGAGTGAGTGGTTGTGTTGTGAGGTTGTATAGGTGAGTTAATGGGTGTGTGTGTGGCTACATAGGTAACTAGGTGAGTGTGTGAGTAGCTATACGGGTCAGTGACTGGTTGTGTGAGTAGCTGTATGGGTGAGTGAGTGGTTGTGAAAGTGGTTGTATAAGAGATTGAGTGGGTGTGTGAGTAGCTCTTTGGATGAGGAAGTGGTTGTATGAGTACTTGAAAATGTATATATATATATATATATATATATATATATATATATATATATATATATATATATATATACCCGCATATATCACCCACTTCCTTCAGAATTTGAAGAAAGAAACAGCACTCTGGGATGGAAGAGACCCAATTTATTCCATCAGGCCACTCTGGACAGGACATGTTTCGGCTGCACAGACAGCCTTTGTCACCAAAGGAGTTCAATTTTAAAACATTTTATGCACTCCTTTTTACATAAACAAAATACTTTTGGGTTTCTTGCAAGCACCTCCCTTTAACATTTCTACCACACTGAAGGTCATGGGATAATACCAACACAATGTTGTAATAACTGTATTCATGAACTTAGACAAGCTACTGCACCAAAAAAGTTTAAACTTTAACTCAATCTCTTGTCACACTAAAATAGCGAGTTCATGCTCTGTGCATCAATCTACATTTAAAAAGCCAGATTTTGACTTCCGCATTTCTAGCACACTGATATTTAACCAACATAACTATATTACTTTATGCTCAGCAAAATTAGCCAAAGTTCTACATGCATGCTGTTGAATACACAGGCTAGAGAGACAGAGTTAATATGGCATATTTCGACAACATTCAAGTGTTTAAAGTCACAGTACTCTTGATTAAAAATGTCAAAATGATAAACTCAAAAAATCACACAGTGCGCACTAGTAAATGCACCTCGAAAGTCACAACCAGTTCTTTGTACTCTATTGTTGGTCCAAGAACTTGACTAAAATGTCACTGTTCCAAAACAGCTAAAAAAAGCAGTCTATGCAGCCTTTAAGGCACGGCAAATGGAAATTTCATATTTTCTCAGTTTTCAAGTTCACAACAAGCAAGTCATTCAGGGGCATATTACCAAGAACGGCGTTAAACTTATCACCGTTTTAGTGGCAGTAAACTGCCTCTAAAGCCGTGATAATGAGCTTGATAATATGCCCTTGAGAATTCCCATAGAAGCCCATGTTCACACCAGAACATGGGCTTCTATGGGAATTCACAAGGGCATATTATCAAGCCCATTATCGCGGCTTTAGCAGCAGTTTCCTGCCACTAAAATGGCGATAATTTTAACACCGTTTCTGGATAATATGCCCCAAAATGAGCTATTTCATTTTACCTCCCTTTGTAGTGATGGCTATATAATCCTAATTGTTATGAAGCACCTGCTAGGATGAATTCTCATTTAGTTCTTTACTACTTTAGTCATTAAGTCTGCATACTGTAATTATTTCACAACTCCGGTGAGTTCCAATCACCCAAAAATGTGTGAGTTACCTTCCCCCACCACATGGCCAATGCTGCGCTGCCCAGCTCAGAAATACAATAGGGCATATAGAAAGAACCTTGTTAAAGTGATCGCCATTTTAGCGGCAGGAAACTGCCCTAAAACGGCGATAAATTGTTTGCTTATATGCGTTATGGAAGTCCGGGTTAGAAGTCCTGCATCTAAAGAGTAGGCCAGGTGCACACCAGAAGCTTGTTTGTCATTTGAATTCAATAGGGCATATCATCAAGCCCTGTTGTGTTGCTGAAGCAGCAGTTCCCTCCTGAAAAAGCAACTACAATGTTGACAACATAATCGATAATATGGCCCATAGTGGCGGGTCGACAGACCATAAAATGTGCACAGAAAAGCTAAGCAAACATAGTCCAATAACAATGTTAGAGCACCCCATATGTGCAGCTGCAAACCACACAGTGGCACAACAACTTGACATGCGGCAAAGTGGCCAAATAGCCCCCTTGCCACATCACCATGCACATACAAATTGACTGCACAAGTACACATGTCACTTGGATGCCATTTTTGTGAATGTACTGGGAATGTCTATGCTCCTGCGCACAATCACAAACAAAACAGGTGATGGACCGAATGTGGATCAATGTCACACATTCAACCCAGTCAAAAGATCTGGGCCCAAATCCATCGTTTTTTTGCACTCCACACCACCCTGGGTTAGACAATGGCGATATGCAAATCAGCTCTGACCCTGTGCCCCATGAGAACAGTCCAGTCCGAACTACAAAAGCCATGTCCTTCCCAGAATGGAATCAAGCATCCGAGGACATTGATCTACATTCTGTCCATCAAATTGTTTTTTGTAATTTTCTCCCTGAGTGTACTGGGGTAGCTCAGACGGGGGTCCCAGAGCCTCCACCCCACTGGAGTCAAGCTAGCCGGGCTGATGAGAGGTGTTACCTCGAAACCGGTCCGGTCCTCGGATGCTTGATTCCGGTCTGGGAAAGATATGGCTGTTGTAGTTCGGACTGGACTGTTCCCATGGGGCACAGGGTCAGAGCTGATTTGCATAAAGCCATTATCTGACCCAGGGTGGTGTGGAGTGCAGAAAACGATGGATTTAGGCCCAGATCCTTGTACTGGGGTGAATGTAAGACATTGATCTACATTCTGTCCATCAAATTGTTTTTTGTAATTTTCTCCCTGAGTGTACTGGGGTAGCTCAGACGTGGGTCCCAGAGCCTCCACACCACTGGAGTCAAGCTAGCCGGGCTGATGAGAGTTGTTACCTCAAAACCGGTCCGGTCTGGGAAAGATATGGCTGTTGTAGTTCGGACTGGACTGTTCCCATGGGGCACAGGGTCAGAGCTGATTTGCATAAAGCCATTATCTGACCCAGGGTGGTGTGGAGTGCAAAAAACGATGGATTTAGGCCCAGATCCTTGTACTGGGGTGAATGTAAGACATTGATCTACATTCTGTCCATCAAATTGTTTTTTGTAATTTTCTCCCTGAGTGTACTGGGGTAGCTCAGACGTGGGTCCCAGAGCCTCCACACCACTGGAGTCAAGCTAGCCGGGCTGATGAGAGTTGTTACCTCAAAACCGGTCCGGTCTGGGAAAGATATGGCTGTTGTAGTTCGGACTGGACTGTTCCCATGGGGCACAGGGTCAGAGCTGATTTGCATAAAGCCATTATCTGACCCAGGGTGGTGTGGAGTGCAAAAAACGATGGATTTAGGCCCAGATCCTTGTACTGGGGTGAATGTAAGACATTGATCTACATTCTGTCCATCAAATTGTTTTTTGTAATTTTCTCCCTGAGTGTACTGGGGTAGCTCAGACGTGGGTCCCAGAGCCTCCACACCACTGGAGTCAAGCTAGCCGGGCTGATGAGAGGTGTTACCTCGAAACCGGTCCGGTCCTCGGATGCTTGATTCCGGTCTGGGAAAGATATGGCTGTTGTAGTTCGGACTGGACTGTTCCCCTGGGGCACAGGGTCAGAGTTGATTTGCATAAAGCCATTATCTGACCCAGGGTGGTGTGGAGTGCAAAAAACAATGGGTTTAGGCCCAGATCCTTGTACTGGGGTGAATGTAAGACATTGATCTACATTCTGTCCATCAAATTGTTTTTTGTAATTTTCTCCCTGAGTGTACTGGGGTAGCTCAGACGTGGGTCCCAGAGCCTCCACACCACTGGTGTCAAGCTAGCCGGGCTGATGAGAGGTGTTACCTCGAAACCTGTCCGGTCCTCGGATGCTTGATTCCGGTCTGGGGAAGATATGGCTGTTGTAGTTCGGACTGGACTGTTCCCATGGGGCACAGGGTCAGAGCTGATTTGCATAAAGCCATTATCTGACCCAGGGTGGTGTGGAGTGCAAAAAACGATGGATTTAGGCCCAGATCCTTGTACTGGGGTGAATGTAAGACATTGATCTACATTCTGTCCATCAAATTGTTTTTTGTTATTTTCTCCCTGAGTGTACTGGGGTATCTCAGACGTGGGTCCCAGAGCCTCCACACCACTGGAGTCAAGCTAGCCGGGCTGATGAGAGGTGTTACCTCGAAACCGGTCCAGTCCTCGGATGCTTGATTCCGGTCTGGGAAAGATATGGCTGTTGTAGTTCGGACCGGACTGTTCCCATGGGGCACAGGGTCAGAGCTGATTTGCATAAAGCCATTATCTGACCCAGGGTGGTGTGGAGTGCAAAAAACGATGGATTTAGGCCCAGATCCTTGTACTGGGGTGAATGTAAGACATTGATCTACATTCTGTCCATCAAATTGTTTTTTGTAATTTTCTCCCTGAGTGTACTGGGGTAGCTCAGACGTGGGTCCCAGAGCCTCCACACCACTGGAGTCAAGCTAGCCGGGCTGATGAGAGGTGTTACCTCGAAACCGGTCCGGTCCTCGGATGCTTGATTCGGGTCTGGGAAAGATATGGCTGTTGTAGTTCGGACTGGACTGTTCCCATGGGGCACAGGGTCAGAGCTGATTTGCATAAAGCCATTATCTGACCCAGGGTGGTGTGGAGTGCAAAAAACTATGGATTTAGGCCCAGATCCTTGTACTGGGGTGAATGTAAGACATTGATCTACATTCTGTCCATCAAATAGTTTTTTGTAATTTTCTCCCTGAGTGTACTGGGGTAGCTCAGACGTGGGTCCCAGAGCCTCCACACCACTGGAGGCAAGCTGGCCGGGCTGATGAGAGGTGTTACCTCGAAACCGGTCCGGTCCTCGGATTCTTTATTCCGATCTGGGAAAGATATGGCTGTTGTAGTTCGGACTGGACTGTTCCCATGGGGCACAGGGTCAGAGCTGATTTGCATAAAGCCATTATCTGACCCAGGGTGGTGTGGAGTGGAAAAAACGATGGATTTAGGCCCAGATCCATGTACTGGGGTGAATGTAAGACATTGATCTACATTCTGTCCATCAAATTGTTTTTTGTAATGTTCTCCCCGAGTGTACTGGGGTAGCTCAGACCTGGGTCCCAGAGCCTCCACACCACTGGAGTCAAGCTAGCCGGGCTGATGAGAGGTGTTACCTCAAAACCGGTCCGGTCTTCGGATGCTTGATTCCGGTCTGGGAAAGGTATGGCTGTTGTAGTTCGGACTGGACTGTTCCCATGGGGCACAGGGTCAGAGCTGATTTGCATAAAGCCATTATCTGACCCAGGGTGGTTTGGAGTGCAAAAAATGATGGATTTAGGCCCAGATCCTTGTACTGGGTGAATGTAAGACATTGATCTACATTCTGTCCATCAAATTGTTTTTTGTAACTTTCTCCCTGAGTGTACTGGGGTAGCTCAGACGTGGGTCCCAGAGCCTCCACACCACTGGAGTCAAGCTAGCCGGGCTGATGAGAGGTGTTACCTTGAAACCGGTCCGGTCCTCGGATGCTTGATTCTGGTCTGGGAAAGATATGGCTGTTGTAGTTCGGACTGGACTGTTCCCATGGGGCACAGGGTCAGAGCTGATTTGCATAAAGCCATTATCTGACCCAGGGTGGTGTGGAGTGCAAAAAATGATGGATTTAGGCCCAGATCCTTGTACTGGGGTGAATGTAAGACATTGATCTACATTCTGTCCATCAAATTGTTTTTTGTAATTTTCTCCCTGCGCACAATCAGGCACGCCTCCACACCTGCAGCATTGCCCATATGTGCCTGAGTAGTGTCCAAGCTCGTGCATGCCTTGCCAGCCTGACACATATGCACATGCACATACCTGCAGACTACTCAAGCACATGTGCCTAATGCCACCTGTGTGCTGATGTCGGAAGCGGCATGCCTAATTGTGCACATGATCATACACATACATAATGCATCCACAATGTGGTGTCAGAGTTGCATGTGTCTGTGTGCACCCAAATCAAATGTGTGTGGTGATGTGCAGTCATAAAATAAGACAACACCTGCATTCCCATGCAATGTGCCTCCTTGACTCTTCGTAAGATGTGGAGCCAGATTACCATGAATGGTGACATAATCATCACTGCCTTGCAGTAGGAAAATGCTGATAAAGTGGCGGCAAGAGGCGTGATGAAATCCCCCATAGAACTGCATCCAAAGTCCAGTGTCTGGTGTGACCCTAGGCTCATTTGGTAATTCCATTGGCCACTTGATCTAGCTGCTCATTGTTGCCTCTGCGCCTGTACTCTGCTTGCAAAGCGGTGTTAAGTTCATCACTAGTCATAGCAAAATGGCCCACAATGCAAACATCTGCCACACAGAATACAGCATCCAATATTACTCATGATCTGAGTTGACCATCACACCCTTATGTGCCATTCAACATTACAACATGGCAAGTGAACTGTGTCATTCAACTAAAATGCAGTTAGGTACCCATCTCACACATGTGAGACTGTGAATATCAGAACCAGTACAGAATATACCATCCATGGCAGCAGCTGAGTGGCACATACACAAACACACATCACCCACACATTAGCATCACATGTGAGGGTGGCATTGACGAGGCCCGAGCAGTAGAAAAAGACATCATGAAATGAACTCACTTCAACCAACCACTCAATCAATGAATCATACCATCTGTAAAGCGCACTACTGACTCATGAGGGTTTCAAGGTGGGGGGTGGGGGATTGCTGCTACAGCTCAACGAGCAAGGTCCTGAGGAGTCATCTGAAGGACAGCAGGCTTTTGGTCTGCCGTAGGTGGATGGGGAGAGTGTTTCAGGTCTAGGTGGTGAGTTGGGAGAATGATATGCCACAGGAGGTTGCTTCTTGGGTGCAGGGGACAGGGCGAGTTCAGCAGAGTGGAGCTGGCGAGTGGGGGTGTAGAAGCAGAGTCGGCTGTTGAGGTACACTGGTCTGGTGTTGTGGACTGCCCTGTGTGCGTGTGTGAGGAGTTTAAAGGTTATCCTCTTGTTGACAGGGAGCCAGTGCAGGTCTCTCAGGTGGGGTGTGATGTGGCTCTGGTGGGGGATGTCGAGGACCATTTGTGGGGAGGTGTTCTGAATGCATTGTACTTGTTTCAGGAGTGTGGCTGAGGCTCCTGCGTAGAGGGCATTTCCGTTGTCCAGCCTGCTGCTGACGAGAGCATGGGTGACTCTTTCTCTTGTTTTGGTGGGGATCCACCTGTAGATCTTGCAGAGCATGCATAGGGTGTTGAAGCAGGAGGAAGAGACATTGTTGACCTGCTTGGTCATGGAGAGGGTGGATCCGAGGATGTCACCTAGGTTGTGTGTGTGGTCGGTGTGTGTTGGAGCTGTTCCCAGTGCGGTCGCCCCCAGTACTCGTTCCAGGCCAAGGGGGTGGATACAAGGATGAGGACTTCGGCCTTGTATGAGTTCAGCTTCAGTCGGCTGCTCCTCGTCTATTCTGCAATGGCCTTCATTCCTTTGTGGAGGTTGGTTTTGGTGGTGTGGCGGCCCTTGGTGAGGGAGAGGACGAGCTGGGTGTTGACCTCGTTGGAGATGATGGTGAGGTTGTGCAGTCGTGCGACGTGGGCAAGCGGTGCAATGTAGATGCTGAACAGCAATGGGCTGAGGGATGAGCCATGGGGTACGTTGCAGATGATCTTTGTGGCTTTATATAGGAAGGGAGGGAGGCGGACGCTCTGTGTGCTGCTGGCGAGGAAGAAGGTGGTGCAGTTCAGGGCAATCTCGCGGATCACGGTGTTGTCGAGGTGTGCCCGGAGTGTGTGGTGGCAGACTGTGCCAAAGGCAGCTGACAGGTCCATTAGGATGATGGCCGCGGTTTCTCTGTTGTGTAGCAGGGTCCTGATGTCATCTTTGGAGGCAATGAGGGCAGTTTTGGTGCTGTTGTTGCTGCGGAAACCAGACTGTGATGGGTCCAGGATGCTGTTTACCTCAAGGTAACAGGTCAGTTGTATGTTGATGTTTTCTTAATGACCTTTGCCGAGAACGGGAGCAGATAGATGGGCCAGAAGTTCTTGAGGTCCTTGGGGTCTGCCTTGGGTTACTTGAGTAAGGCGTTAATCTTGGTGTGCTTCAAGCTCTCTGGGAAGGTTGCTGTCTCGAAGGCGATGTTGATGACTTTCCGGAGATGGGGTGTGATGGCTGTGCTGGCTTTGTTGAAGATGTGGTATGGGCAGGGGTCTGACGGAGATCCAGAGTGGATGGTGTTCATGACCTTGATGACGTTGTCGTCGTTGATATAGGTCCAGGAGAGTAGGCGTTTGGCGCTGATGGAGGTCATGGGGTGTTTCAGTGGTTGTTGTGGTGGTCGTGTTGTTGAAGCTGTCAGGCATGTCTGCGATCTTGCGATGGAAGAAGGTGGCCAGCGAGTTGCACATGTCTTGCGCAGGTGGGATGGCGTTGATGTTGAGGTGGGGTTGGAGAGTTCCTTCACAATGATGAAGAGCTCTATGCTGTTGTGTGTGTTGTTGTTTAGGCGTTATATGAAGGACACCCTTCTGGCAGATCTGATGATGTGATGGTGTCTGTGGGTTGCGTGTTTGTGGGCTGTGTAGTAGTCCAGTGCTTGTTCATGGAGCCAGTTCTTCTCCAGCTTTTGGCATTTTGCTTGGAGGCCTGGTGGTCTTCAGTGAACCAGCTGGCTCTCTTGCTGGTGGGACTGTTGGAGGGTTCTCTGAGCAGGGCAAGGGGGTTGGTGTGGTCGTCGATCCACTCTCTGAGTTTGCAGGCGGTGGTGTCAGCAGCTCAGGGCGAGGGTGGTGGTTAGCTGGTCTTCGGTGACATTTCTCCAGCAGCAGCCAGGCATTTTTTGGGAGCGGAGGTGCAAGGTGGGATTCCGTAAGGTAAAGTGGATGCAGCAATGATCGGTCCAGCGGAGTTTGCTGGTTTGTTTGACGGAGATGTGGGAGGTTGCGGATAAGAAAGGGTTGAGCATGTTTCCGGCGGAGTGGGTGGGTGTTGTGACGAGTTGGCTAGGTTTTCGATCACAGTGGTGGAGTTTGTGGCGTTGTTGTTATCGAGGTGGATGTTCATAGCCCTGAGGAGGATGTAGTCCGTGGAGGGCATGTGTGCTGATGAAGTCACTGATGGAGTCGCTGAAATCTGGTTGAGGTCCGGGGTGACTCTAGATGAGTGTTCCTCTGAGGGTGGTGTTGGGGTTGATGTGGATCTGGAAGTGTAGGTGTCCAGCGGTGCTGAGGGTGTTGTCGGAGCTAGTTGAGACTCTGGGGGTGTTCCTGCATACAATGGGGATTCCTCCTCCTACTCCATTGGAGCGGTCCTTGTGGGTGAGCTTGTAGTCGTCCGTGATGGCTATGGCGATGTCGGGTGCCGAGGAGGGGTTCATCCTGGTCTCTGTCAGGAATGTGATGTCTGGGGAGGTTGAGTCGAGTAGGTCCCTGAGTTCAACGATGTGTTTGCGTGCAGAATGGTTGTTGAGGAGGATGCATCTAAGGTGGTTGGGTTCCTTCCTTGTCGGTTGGTTGGCGAGTCAGATGCTGGTGTAGCTGCAGTTCAGGAAGGAGCAGGGTCCTTGTGTGCGCTTCCGGGTGGCCAGGCAGCAGGTGTGTGATCGTCCTGCATTTAGTGCGTGGAGGGTGCTGGAGCTGGAGCGGAGTCTGGTGTTGTGGAATTGCAGGGTTCTAGCGCTGTGCGAGGTCCAGGCATGGACGTGCGCAGACGGGCTTGCCTTTGGTGCACCTTTTGCGTGCCAGCGGTGCTCCCGCTGTGCGGGGGTACAGCGGCTGCCATAAGAAGGGGAGGTTGGAGTGAGGAGCAGCTGGGAGGTGGGGGCAGGCGAATGGGAGAGTGGAGGGGCTGCAGGGGGAGCAGCAGTGGTAACATGCGGGCTATGAAGAATGTACAAAAATGGAGAGGGCTAGGAGGGGGGAGCAGAGACCAACAGTAAATTTAAAAGCACAGCAGAACTCACAGGCAGGCACAAAGAGCAACAGTGAACTATACAAAAGCACAGTATAGAATGAAATGAAACAGAACTCCGATCAGGGGCAGGAGGGGGCCTGGAAACCCTGACAGCGGCAGCAGGTTGGGGCACAGGCACACAGGCGGAGCGCACAACCAAGGGTCAGAAACCTAGAACACTTACACACCACAAGTTGGCTCAAGCTTGAGGGTAGAGTGTGTTTACACCATTAGCCATATCAACAAGCCCCCATCACAACGACAATGTCACTCATTTTGGAATCAGCGGTAGTGATAGGGACAGCGCAACATGACCAAGCCAGAGTCAATTCTCCGAATTTTTAATTATGCTATGTAAAGTGTCTTCACGCTGATTTGCAAATGTGGCCACTTCCATGCTAAACCTTCTCTGAAAGGGGGCATGCAGTTGTTGTAGTGGTGGGTGTCACCACAGAAGCTGATGCTGCCATTCTACAAGAGCGGATATTACATGTGGCAGTGCAGATGTGAACATCACTGAATGCCTGGGCCTAAGGTACCAACATTTTGAGAAATGCATGACATATCTTCACATTAGCTAGTTCCGGGTGTACCACCACGTGCAGCCCACATCAGAAAAGTCAAAGCCATAGTTTTCAAATGCGCTGGAAGGTGTCCTTACCTGTACATGAGCAAACTGTGGAACCAGATGCCAGTTCCTGAGTCACATGTATGCTGCATCGAGCAGCACATATGAAAGTTCAAAAATGCTGTCTTTGAGCACTCCATGTGCAATAAGAAAATACTAATTCCACATACACAAACCTCCCTGCTTGCAGACACACTGGTAAAATATTGCTACGGATCCTGTGCCAGTGTAAAGTTGTTCCACATTCAAAACATTGCATGGGGAAACAACAGCCTGCACCATACCCACTCGAACATGTGTGAGCCTGGTGCAGTGTAAGTGGTGGGGGGAGTTGTTAGTAAAATGGGCAATATCTGTAAGAAAGACAATCACATCCTTGCTGTTTTTGCTGAAGGGAAATCATGCTAAAGTGTCAAAATTGTCCTTGAAATATTCAAGTCAAAATAACTAAATAATCACCGGTTAACACAAGGACATGGCTTGCAAATGGAAGTCTGCAGGGCATAGTATCAAGCCCCTTATCGCCGATTCGGTGGCAGTTCGCTAATGCTGACGCTAAAGTAGGAATATCCTCAACACCATTCGTGTTCATATGGCCCCTCATTCCTTCAAAAAATTCCTTTATATGGCTTAAGTCTATAACTGCCACTTCCTTGGTAACATGCCCCTGTCTGGATTGCCAGCCACAAATGTTTGAACACACAAAGAATCACACACACAACGCGTTTCACAAATGGAGGGCACACAGCAATGCAGGCGTGACGTACAACATGCACACCAGACACATCACGACAGACAAAGCAACATAGATGTCCATGTGTACCACATACAGCTGCACAGGTTGAAACTGCAAGTAAGCTCTCCTTGCTAAAGGGCCTAAAGTGTGCCCCAAACAGACAGCAACATACCCAGACTACAAACCTGCGCATATGCAGTACACAGATAACTTGTGTGTCTCTGAGCCACATTGCCAAGTCAAGTGCCACTGCCTGATAAATAGTATGTGTGCAGGCCATACATTGTACAAGTATCATGTCATCTCACTGATTTTGCTGAGTGTGGACAACATCATAAAACATGCAAACAACACTGACAAATTCTTTTGTACATACAACCCCTTATATAAAGAAGAAACAAAAACTGCAACAACCCTGACCAAGACTCACATAACTCCCAATGTGCCACAGCACACCGTTCTCAAACATCAGAACTCTAAGGCCCATCAACAGAAAGGGAATATGGCCTGTGAAAAAAAGCTGTAGGTACCACCAGCCCACAATGCAGTGCATACACATACACTTCTGACCCCACCAACAATAACTACTCTGTGTTGAAAAGTGCATTGCTCACACAAATAAACAGAGGACACAAATTGGGAGACCTGTGTATAGAGATTGTCCTATAACTTCTGTCATATTAGTAAAATGTGTCCCACATTAGCAAGAGGCTTGATTAAATGAGCGCCACTTTAACTGCAGGAAAATGCTGCTAAAGCAGCGATAAGGGGCGTCATGAGATGCGCCATAGAATTCCAATAGAAACCCCTTTTAGATGTCCTGCACATGTAACCTAACCTTCTACTGGAATTCTATTGCGCATATCATGAAGCATCTCATCTCCGCTTAAGTGGCAGTTTCCTTGCGCTAAAGCGGAGCCATTTCAATTGATCTTCTTGCTAAAATGGCACTGTGAGACCATCATGTACCACCACAACTTCACATAAGCAACCTCATCAAAATCATACCCATCCGACAACAACTACGCCTCCCCTCAAAAACAGTATAAATTGACATTGTCCTGCTGTCTGCAAGTCAAATAATCCAATCCATGATTGTAGATGACAAACACTGTTAAACTATATCTCCCATATCACATTTCAAAGGGAGAAACAGTACCTCCTGGACAGCAGCCTGGCCAAACCACCACTAATGACGAGGACATGTACAACATCATCGACGAGGAATCCCTGCAATTCCTGATTGACACCCTCAACTGCTCACCTCCATCAGCAGGGCAACCCAGCAGCATTGCGGCAACCCCACCTCCTGCACAAACCAACCAGCAGCAGGCACCTCCCGCCACAGCTGCCTCCCAGGAGCCCGATACCACAACCCTGGCCTTCCAAAGGCAGATTGAAAGCTCCAGCAGCAGTTGGCAGAACAGGTGCAGGTGGGGTTTGAGCACCTGGCAGACAAACTTGAAACCCTACGTGGGTGTCTCAGTCCCGTTAGGGACCACATGCAGAAGATCACGGACACCAACGGCCCCTTCAATGCTCTTGAAAGGTCCATGGCTGACATTGCTAGAGTTCTGATACAGAGACACCAATTACTATCAACTCTGAGTGGCACCAGCAGTGTCAGCCAGGATCTGGCCAACATCCGCAGGATTATGGAGACCATGGAGTGCATACAGTCCCAAGACATGGCTGCCAGGGCTACCTGCATGCGTGAGGTTGCTGGGATCTACCATGCCCTGCACTAGTTCATTGCCTCATTGCTGCCACAAGGATTGGCGCAGATGGATGCTGCTGCTGCCTCAACATCCTCGGCTCCACCACCTGATGTGTCAGTGCCTCACAGTGCTGCACCCACAACACCAACAAAAACATGTGAGGCACATGACACACCAGATGATGGAGATGAGATGACAATGCAGTTCGGCTGAGGAGAAAGCGGTAGCATCCCTCTGAGCCAAAAGGCCAGTTTCTTCCTTGGTGCTGTGCTCAGTATCATGCCACGGTTACACTTCTTGCACTTTCTTTCACTGGCCTCTGGAACCAACTTGGACACCCCCATGGACTACCATATCACCTCATTCCTTGCCAATTCCACTTCAACCAGCCTGTGGACTGAACAATGCCTCTTCCTTTGGACCTGTTACCATCAATTGACTCTGTCTGGACCGCCAACGGGCACCCTATGCAATGTGTGAATGTATGGCCATGCACTGGTACAATATCCAGTCCATTAATGTAAATAAAAATGTTCAAATCACACATATGCTAGTTGTTTTCAAAATATCAAGTTACAAAGTCAGCAAACATGGTCTGGACACTGAGTCACCCAGAAGGTACACCAAGGGAAATACTAGCAGTGAACATGTTTAAATAGATACAGAATATAAAAACAGCAAAAAAGGAGTGACTAAAGTAAAAAAACAAATAAAAATATATCTAAACAACAATATTTTTGGTGTCTTTTTGTGTCTACACTTATACATATCTATGTGTATATCACAATCTATACATACACACATGTACACATATATACGTGTACATGTGTGTATGTATAGATTGTGATATACAATAGATATGTATAAGTGTAGGCACAAAAAGGCAACAAAAATATTGTTGTTTAGATATATTTTTATTTGTTTTTTCACTTTAGTCACTCCGTTGTTGCTGTTTATATATTGATTGGGGTACAGGAGTGCCTGCTCATGCCCTTTCTCTCTAGTTGCTATTGGAAGTAAATAGATACGGAGACACTGAAAATTGGGTCTATATATGTGAACTGGTGGTGCCGCCATTGCACTAATACAACAATATTCAAATGTCCCAATCTAGGCCAATAGACCATCAGGTAAAGTCATGTATCCGTACATGTCAAAATCTGTTGTTGCCCATGGCTTGTGTCATCATTAACACTTGTAAAATGATATGTCTTGTCACATCCACTCACACATGATGTGGTGGACTAACCCTGTTGGTATAGATCAAATTACACATCACATTCCAATAGTCAGGACTGCACATCCTCATTGATGGAGACACAGAAGGGCACATGTCCAACACAGACATACCCCACCTCATTGTCAGCATCAACAAAGTAGAGTGGCACATAGGGGTCAACACCAAAATGCCAACCCTCAGTCAGCCCATCTCTGTAGCCAAACAAGTTAAGGATAAATATTACCCCTCTCATGCTGTGACCGCTGTGAGTATATCGAGCAATGTGTGTAGTGATGTATATGGCACTGCACTCAGCAGATAGTCAAAAGCACTGACAACAATTCTTGTGCAGCATAAGCATGTCTCAATGGCAGTAGTAACTTCAGAAACAAGTTTCCATTACACTATCAAAAACAACAGTTGATGGACAGAATGCAGAACAATGTCATACATTCTCCCCAGTACAGAGATCTGGGCCTAAATCCATCGTTTTTTTGCACTCCACACCACCCCATTTCAGACATGACCATATGCATTTCAGCCTTGACCCTGTGCCTCATGGGAACAGTCCAGCCCGAACTGCCAATCCATGTCTTTCCTGGACCGGAATCAAGCATCCTAGGACAGGTTTCTGGCTATCAGTTGTCATCAGCCAGGATAGCTTGACTCCAGTCGTGTGGAGAGCATGGGATTCATGTCTGAGCATAGCCATCCCACTCGGGGTGACAAATGCAAAAACAACAATTGATGGACATAACACAGAAAAATATCATACATTCACCCCAGTACAGAGATCTGGGCCTAAATCCATCAGTTTTTGGACTCCACACCACCCCAGTTCAGTCATGGCCATATGCAAATCAGCCTTGACCCTGTGCGTCATGGGAACAGTCCAGCCTGAACTGCCAAGCCATGTCTTTCCTCGACCGGAATCAAGCATCCTAGGACCGGTTTCTGGCTATCAGCGGTCATCACCCAGGATAGCTTGGCTCCAGTCGTGTGGAGAGCATGGGACTCAGGTCTGAGCATACCCATCCCACTCGGGGTGACAAATGCAAAAACAACAGTTGATGGACAGAATACAGAACAATGTCATACATTCACCCCAGTACAGAGATCCGGGCCTAACTCCATCGTTTTTTTGCACTCCACACTACCCCAGTTCAGCCATTGCACTAGCAGTACAGGGAGCAACGCCACATTTCACCCTTTTGTGCATCACAACAATGAGCCACAACCCAAACGACTTTTAGTATGAAGTCAAAACATGATTAGTGCAGTGAGTCACTTTAGCAATGTAGGAGATTAAACACTGTGAAGCAGGATTGCACTACTCCCACATTTACTTTGCGAGTTATGCCAATTGTGAATACCTCACTTACTACCTGAATACTATTTTAAATCTGGATACTGCTGTGCCATGTCCATAAGACAATGCACACAGATGACTAACAACTCATGGATGGGCCTGAGAGTGAGCAGACAAACATAGAAGCATATCATCAACAAGGGCGTTAAAATTATCGCCACCTTAGCGTCAGGAAACTGCTGCTAAAGCTGCGATAATGGGCTTGATAATATTCCGTTGGGAATTCCCATAGAAGCCCATGTCCACACCAGAACATGGGCTTCTAAGCAAATTCTCCAGGGCATGTTATCAAGCTCATAATTGCCGTTTTAGCAGCAGTATCCTGCCACTAAAGCAGCTGTAATTTTAACGCCCTTCTTGATAATATGACCCATTGTCACTTATTCTGCTCAGGAAGCAGACTCACTGGCACCACACAGTAAGTGTGGCTATGTCTGTGCAATGTAGATGGACTCAGTGCCATGAGCATCTGACATGGTGGTATGTGACAGAATCCTTTGAACTATGCTCATCCTTCAATCTCCATTTTGGATGACAGTACCTACCTGTATTCACATGCCATGGCATCGCATCAGGTGAACTGCAAAATGGGCCACATGTGCAGTCCAAAAGTGTGCGTCACAGTCCATGCTGAACGTAACAGATGAGTGTCCCTATATCTTGAAGTTAACACAAATGTACTCCCAGCCATCCATGCAAGCTCAGTGTGCTCACATCAGAGGTATGTGTCAAAAAAACATTCTGCAAGCTAACATGTCATGTGCATACTTAGCAATTTGAAGGGATAGTCCAATGATGGCAAGAGGTAGCATAAAATGGCTTGAGACACATTGCACAAAATCATCCCTGACATGAGTGCAAGCAGATTTCAAAACTATAAAACTATTTATTGACACAGTATAAAAAACACAATAGACCTACAACTACACTTATATCTAAAAAAACACTACTTACATCTAATCTAACTAACCAAACATTACTTATCTGAACTAGCTACCCTGACTAATTCTAAACATGCAACAACACATTGTGGACATCAACCCCCCTCCCACCCTTAAGGCACATCACGAGACGGGCCTAGGACTTCTAAGTTATGCATATACTAACTAAACATGTAACACACACAAAAAATATTTTTGGGGGTTTTTGTATTTTTTTAAACAGTAAAAACATCAACCCCCCACCCAAAGGAAAAGGAAACTTATCCACAACTACAGAAGAACCAATACAATCTTATGCCTACCTAAAAAGCTAACACTATCTAAAACCTGCAATAAAACTATACTACCTAACAAATTAGAAACTACCCTAACACTACAACATCAAGGAAGTGAACGTTGGGTTTGGAAGAAGAGGGAGATTGTGTCCTTCTGGGCAAGACTTCATGGCATGCCTAGGTGGCGCTGAATGTCCACTACACGCATGGTAAGGTCAGCAATTTGCTTCTTTATGGTGTCAAGTGAAACAACAATGTCCTGCAATGTTGTCTGGTCCCACAAGGGGAAATGGACCACCTGGGCACCACTTCCAGAGCTGACAGTGCCTGTTGATGGTGCTGATGCAGGAGGGGGAGGTGCCACCTGTTGTGAAATTGACACACCACTGACTCCTAATGGTCTAGCAATGGGTTGTGGGGCATCAGTGTAATACTATGGCAACGCTTTCCATGTGCCGTTCTTATACTCATCGCGGTACCTCCTGGCCATGTTACGGTACCCCTTACCCACCTTCTTACCATGACGGTACCGCTCAGTTCGCACTTCAAAAGCATGGATCTGCCCTGGAGTCATGTTGTCTGTAAAACACAAATAAAGCCATATATGAGTATTGTACACATTAAAATTCATGTCTGTGCACTTGTGCAATACAAATCCAAATTAACAAGCAAGCCTACACCACAGCGTAAAAACATGAAGCCAGCAAGTGACCTGGTCAATGACATGTAGATGTATGGATCACTGGATGCATGCTGGGGTGACTGGCATGACAGTGCATGACATTGTACATGCACTGTCACACACAAATTCAGTTGTCTGTGCCCAATGATTGTGCCAATACATAAATGAGCAGAGGGAGATATGTACAAGCATATTGAGCGGGTAAGCATCATCACCCTGTGTGTAGCACCATCCTCATCGACAACCAATATGGGGTTTATGAAGCGCGCTAACAACCTGCAAAGGTCCCAAGGCACTGGGGTGGCGGGATCAGCACCAGATCATTTGGTGATCCAGTGTCCACATTAGCAACAAGCGCAATACATTTGTCACAACTTCAACAACAGGAAAAGTGGTGAGAAGGGTCTACATGAATAAGCACCATAGAATTCAAATAGAAGACCAGGTGAGAAGTCCTGCGGGCGGATTGGATATTGAGACTACCTGTGATGCTTTAGATAGACACATCACAGAGGCTCTCGATAGGAATGCACCCTGGTCCACAAAGGTGTCAGGTAGACAAATAAAATCTGCCCCCTGGTTTGGGGTTGAACTTAGAATGGCAAAGGCAGCTTGTAAGCGCCTCGAAAGAACCTGGAAAAGAGATTTCTCGGCGCTTTGCAGGAGTGAATATAAAGCCAGTCTCAAGGGCTATCATGCCCTAATTAAAAAGATGTGAGCTCTTTAGTATAAGGGGAGGATATAGACAGCAGAGGACTCAGTCAAGGAGCTATTCACTGTCTTTAAAGAGATATTCTACTTGTCCAATATTGTTGCTCCCATGGTAGGCTCAGTGGAGTCCAGCAACCGAGTGGCAGACTTCTTCTCAGATAAGGTCTCGGCTTGGAATGGGCATATGGATGCTGATGTGTTCATTAATAGAAGGGGGACAGAATGTCTTGATACTTTTACGGTTCTACCTTATGACATTTTAAACACGATAGCTGCTAACATTACGCCTGGTTCTCCCAGGGACCATGTACCGCCCAAGATGCTGTATTGAGACCTTCGAGCCCCACATCAGACATCTTCTAGAGCTTTCCTTTAGCTGAGGCATCATTCCTAATAAATGGAAGGAGGCTGCTGTTCTCCCTCTGAAAAAGAAACCCAATGTCAGCATGGATGAACTGGACAATCTGTGCCCTATCTCGCTATTAGCCTACATCGTGAAAATTGCAGAGAAGGTAGCCAACACCCAACTGACGGCCCATATTAGTAAACACAGTCTTCTCCACCTGACCCAATGAGGCTTTCGAGCATCTTACTCGACCAAATCGGCTCTGCTCCTGTCGACTCAACTATTTGGAAATAAGCGCCACATTCGATATGGTGGCTCATTACACGCTGCTTCGGTGTCTCAGAAAGGGAGGGGTGTTTGGTAAAACCTGGGAATGTATGGAATCTTTTCTGCAAGACCACAGTTTCCAGGTAGTCCAGGGACCCCACCGTGCAAAAAACATCAAGTTGAAACAGGGGGTCCCATAGGGGTCCAACCTCAGTCCGACCCTATTCAATCTCTATGTCACACCGATCGCAGAGATTACGGAAACACTTGGGGTCACGGTTGTGTCCTATGCTGACGACACATGACTGATTGTGTCTCTTACACAACCAGATGAGAAGGAGCCAGTAATTTTACAACATGTCTGCAAGAATTGGCATCCTGGATGGCTACCAATTGCCTCAAACTGAATGGAAATAAAATGGAGGTGCTGGTCATAGGCAAAGCTCCATCAGTGTGGATGTCGGCATGGTGGCCACAGACATTGGGCCCAACTCCCACACCTAGCAAACAGGTTAGGAATTTAGAGGTGTGACTTGACACCAAGCTCTTATTTGAACACCACACAAGACGAGTGGCAGGCACATACTTTGGAGTTCTGAGGGGACTTAGGAAGACCATAGTCTTGCTACCCACCACAGTTAGGAAAACCATGTTCCATGCCTTGGTGACATTGAGGCTGGACTATGGGAAAGTCCTCTACCTGGGAGCTAATGCCAAATGCATTCAGAGGCTACAACATATCCAGAATGCGGCAGCCCGCCTAGTTCTGATGCTGCCCAAGAGAGCCCCTTCCCTGCATTGGCTTCCGATCAAGGAGTGCATCCTGTTCAAGGCTCTCTGTGTGAGCCAATGGATTTTAAAGAGGAAGGGGCCAACCTAACTCCACAATCTTTTAACTCCTCATACCCCTACCCATCAGTTAAGATCTAGCGGGATGGGGAAGGTCAGTATACCTACCATTAGGAGAGCAAGGATGGGTGGTCGCTCCTTTCATTTTGCGGCAGCACAACAGTGGAACAAACTCCTGTGGGTGATCCGGATGGAGGCTTCGGAGGTGATTTTCCGTAAGGAACTGAAAACCCATCTCTTCCCACAGAGTAAACTAAAGGGGGTTTTTACTTGTGTGGGTCTGTATTGTCTGGGAGGGTGCTGTTGGCCTTTACTGCAGCGCAGGGACACTCTAGCTGATAGTAACCAGGCGCATTATTAAAAAGAAAAAAAAAGAAAACATTTTTTTTAACCTGGGCTCATATTGGAAATCCATACTGCATATAATGAAACAAATAGTTGCAGTTTGAGCTGACTTTTCCTGCTCCTAATGTGGTAAACAATCTATTGGGCTACTTGCTAACATTTACTTAGGTAATGAGCTCAATCGTGAACATGTGTAGGGTTGTGGAGTGAATGATGTTCATTGGGCAAATGTTTCATGTCTTGACTGTGGTGTGCGATAATGCCCACACTCCTGTTCTGTGCCTGCGGATGTGGAGTACCTCTGCCAGGGCGAGGTTTGCATTGCCGAGGTGCAACTTGTGTATGTGGGGGAAGCTCTCTTGTTGAGGAATGTAGGTACAATGTTGATGATGGCTTTGTAGGTGTGTGTGAGGAGTGTGAAGATGATCTGCTTGCCCCCGGTGAGCCAGTGGAGGTTTTGCAGTTTGATCTGACTGTGCTTGTGACGCAGTGTCCCAAGGATGAGGCTTGCTGCGGCGTTCCGGACGCCTCTTAGCTTGTGTCAAATGCTTCTGTTGTTCCAAGCATCCGGTGCATTCCACAGGCAAGACTAAGGCTCATGACGGCGGGGTTGATGGTACTTCCATTTGAAGTGCAATTCGAACATGCGTAGGCAGTTGACGCTGTTGGAGTCCACAGCGTAGCTCTTGTGGTTAATGGAGAAGGAGGAGTGGAGGATGTTGCTGAGGTGGGGTATGAGGTAAGGGGTGATGGATCTACAACGGCAGGGGGAAACCAGGTGCAGGTTACAAGGATGAGGGACTTGCTTTCCACCAAGTTGATATCAAACTGCTGTATCTCCTCCAGGCAGCTACATACAAAATTCCTTCATGCCAACAGAGTATGGTGTCTTTGGGTAACTCAATGACTGAGAGGATGAGCTGGGGTGTGTCTGTGTAGGGTACACCGCTGAGCCCATAATGTCTTCTGATCGCGGTGAGGTTTGCCATGTACATGTTGAAGAGTTTGTGATGGCCACGGATCCATGGAGTTTTGCAAACTGATGTATGACTCTGATCCCTTCCTTGGCCGTTGCTTGTGGGTATTGTTAGTAAAGGAGGTATGTTTGCTGTACATTACATGCTTGTGGCATTACTTCTGGTCACTACTATGGAGGGTCCCACTGTCCATGGTTCCCCTGTGTGGCATGTTTTCCATATTTGTCCACAGGAGCTTCGTGCGTCTGGTATATCTGTGTTGAACCAGGTGGCCTCCAGAGGACGTTGTGGGTGAGGAGGATGAAACGGTCCCAATGGTGTCCCGTCCATGAGTGCTGGGTGTTGTGTCTGAAACTGATGTCTCTCCCTCACGCAGGGATTTCCTGGAGGGTGTTTCCACCAATGTGAGTGGGCATGTTGATCAGCAGTACCTGTCCAACGTTTACGCGGTCGACTAGGGGAGTGATGGCATTGGTGTCGTCACAGTTTCCGAGGTGTACGTTCAGGTCCCTGAGTTGAGAGCAGTCTGTGGAGGTGATGGCATGTGGGGCGCAGGGCTTGGCAATGGTAGTTGGAGCCTGGTAGTGAGGTTCCGGTGGTCTAGTGGAGAGGGTGCTGCACTGGGTGGTCCTGTGGCTTGTCTGGATCTGGAAGTGGAGGATTCCTGTGTTTCAGTGCTGGTCATTTCTGCTGGATGTGGATGTCCAGATGGGGCTCCTGTATGCGATGGTGAGTCTTCCTCCTCGACAGTGGAGGTGGTTCTTTCTCTGGACCTTGTGGTCTTGGGGATGCTCATTGGCGGTGTCATGCCTGGATGTGGTGTAGCTCCAGCTTTTGGAAACAAAGGCGACGTCGGTCATGAGGCTGTCTATCGATTATAAACAACAAAGAAACCTAGGGGTCTAGAAAAGAAGATAAATGAATTATCTCAAGCTGTCATCAATAGTACTTAATACATTAATGACTAACAGCTAGTTTCAACGAGTAGGACAATATTATCAAACACAATGTCTGCAGTGATTTGTGAGTAAAACCCAAAAGGTATTCGTAGGATTCCCATCAAAAACTTGTGATGATCAATGTTATCATTTGGTCATCCAACCAAGGTAATAAAGTCTCTTGATCATTGAGACCATGTTCTTACCTTGTACCACAGTAGGGTCACTGCCCACAAACACTTTTGGGCCAAGTGATATCAACCTGATGGGTTAAGATGCAGTGCAAGAAAATCATGAAGGTGGTGAATTTTAAAAAAGGATAGAGGACAAGAAAAGTAATTTTATTAGGGATCTGGCCTCCTCCTAGTTAAAAACAAGAACAGTGCAAGAAAGCAGTGTTTAACAAATAACTGCATAGGGGCCAACATGTTTCAGCCTAAATGGGGAAGACCCAAGGCTTTCTTCAGGGACTCTGTTCTGAACGTTGCTACTGCAAAGTGATTATGTCACGCAAAAAAATACAGTGACAGAAGAAATGATCAAGTGAAAAATCAAAAAGGATACAGTAATGCAGTTGCATATCCTCCGTGTCAGTAGATGATTGAATGCATCTGGAACAGCAAAACATAAAGCAAACATAGTATTCAAAATAAAACAAGTCCCACTCATTCTCCTCCTAGTGAGATAGAAAGAAAAATAATTACACTCACCCAGCACAACCGGGGGTTGTACCTCACCTCACCTGGACACATACTCAGGAATAATGAGGCCACGCTCTAGAAAAGTAAGGATACGGGTGCATGATGCAAATGGGTGAAAAAACCTAATTCCACTCTACTCTGTACTAATGTAAGCACTCCTGTCGTTATCCTTAACTTCGTGTTCTGTTGCTATTCAAGTACCCTCAAATTACTAAGGGCTCACACCTCTCACCAGGTCTCTCAAACAGAGGCCTATGCCCTAATAAGCCTGGTCCTGATAGTATAGCCGATTATAAAATAGGCTTTATCTGATTGCCAAATTCACTAAATGTGAGACACATAATCAAAGTCTCAAACACACATCTATGGGGCCGATTCACAGAACTAACTTAAGACAAAATCCTAAACTTACTACATTTGGTATTCACAGAAGTTAGGATTTTGTCTTAAGTTTGTCTTAAGACAGACTTAAGAAAGACTTAAGACAGACTTGAGACAAAATCCTAACTTAAGTCTGTCTTAAGTTTGTCTTAAGACAAACTTAAGACAAAATCCTAACTTCTGTGAATATCAAAAGTAGTAAGTTTAGGATTTTGTCTTAAGTTTGTTCTATGAATCGGCCCCATAGATAGCATCACCCTCTTCCGACATCTAAGCATACCTGTCCGTCGTTGCCTCTGGCAGGTCCCGAGTTTGGGGGAGGCAACGAACGGAGCAGTCGCAGCGAGTCAAATAGAGTGTAATGCCTACGAAGTGTCCAATCACAGACGCGCTCTCCAATTCAAAAGCAAGACGAAAAACGTCTTTTCGCACACCTGTATCTTAAAGCTCCATATAATGTCATGGCAAATGATTGCCTAGAACAATGATCTAAAACATGAGCCAGAAGACGGCTTACCCCATTGAGCACCGGCTCGCTGTTTACTCAGAGCCGGAAGACCGAGTCAGGCGCGTAATCCAGCGAGACTCATCGAACTACAGGATGACGTCATCCTGCTCAGAGTAGTAGTTCCTAAATGAGGCGCTTGCGCTCACTGATCGTGAAAGCCTCCAATGCAACCCAAAATTCACGTGCCTCATAGGCATTCTCAAAAAAGGACGCCACAACAGCATTTTAAACGGAGTGACTAGGTAAACGTTTCTTACTCTGTAAATGGTAGTAATGCACAGCCAAAAACCGCAATATGGTCTGGCAGTATGTCTTAGAACTGCCAAATGGCTATCTCAGTCAATAGTTGTAATGTATTTGTCCAGATACACCGCGCCCAGTCATTGAATGGCGACAATAACCTGTAACATGATGGTAGATTGTTACCCAGGTATATAATGTTCACAAAGGTAGCACATGACAACCGAGCCTCATATGTGTGACCTATATGTAGAATACACGCCAAACGCAGCAGTATGTAAGCAGATTCAAATAGTGTATGTCAAAAACCATCTCATGTTTCCACGAACGACAGTGTCAACAATGTCATATGCAGTTCTAAGTAATGGGCCCTCCTGCAATGATATTGTATTGTCAGAGGGTGGTCCAGGGTATTTCATCATTCAACCCCTGGCAGTCCGAGCGCAGCTTGTATATCCACCTCTGTTCTTTCATAAAAAGAAATTTAGAAACATCCAAAATGTGAGAGAGGATCAACGGGTTTTCTAGGACAGTCCAACTGAAATCAGTTTCCTTGTGACGATGCTCTACAAAATGTTTGGTTAAGTTAGATACACTCTTCATGCAACTAAAAGCGCTCTTATGCTCTAACATGCGTGTACGAACCTTACGTGTAGTCATCCCAATAAATCTCTCATTGCAGGGACAGACCAACTGGTAGATCACATGCAAGCTGTTACAATTGGAGAAACGTTTCAGTACCCAAGGGCGATTAGTCCCTATGTCAATTTGGGTTGTTCTACTGGTCTGGGCACAAACAGAACACGCTCCACAAGGTTGGTGTCCTTGTTTTGCTGGAAGATCCCAGAGAGTGCCACGGGTCTCTGTTAATACCTCCTTTGGACAGGTATGTACCAGACGGTCCCAAAGATTCTTTGAACGTTTAAAAGCGAACAGTGGCTGTTCGATCTTATCATTAGTGCAATTCAGTACCCACCAATGGCGTCTTACAATTTTTCGGATCTGGTTAGATTTGGCATTAAAAGTACTGACAAAAGTCAAGCAGGTGAGAAGTGGCTTCACTACAGAGGCCTCTATAAGCGCCTCGCGATTGTTATTGCTGGCTCGTTTTAGGGAGCGTTTGATCAGTTGCCTCGGATAGTGTCTTGCTTGGAGTTGACCCGTAAGGTTTTCCGCATGTCTCAAAAAGGTTTCAGTGGTAGAGCAGTTCCTTCGAACTCGAAGGAACTGCCCATATGGCAGATCGTCGCAAAGCCACTTAGGATGTTGGCTGTCGTATAACAAGAGTGAATTCCTGGCCATAGGCTTCCGGATTAATTCACTCCGAAGCCCCGTGGGGGTGGCATATATGGAGAGATCTAAGAACGCAATTCTCTCTTTGTCCATCTCCACTGTGAAACGTAAAAATCTGTTCCGGGTATTTAGCCATTCGTGAAAACGAGTGATCGATTCCGCCTCACCGCGCCACACCACAAGGATGTCTTCAATATAACGTTTCCACCAAATTATTGACGAAAAGAAAGGGTTACTGGCTGTTAGTACTTGCTCTTGTTCAAAGACATGGACATAGAGGTTCGCCAGGCTTGGCACAAAAATGCTGCCCATGCTCGTACCCGAGATTTGAAGGTACAGCATATCCTCGAACCTGAAATAATTCTCTTTCATAGCGATTTTAGCTATCGATTCCCATATCTCTACTGTGTGTGTGTGTGTGCATGGAGCACACGTTGTTGTAAATACAAGTCAGGTGTTCTGCTGCGTTTGCGTTGGTATTGTAGTTGTTGACAGCTCTGTGGCAGAGTCTTCAGGGGAACTCTCCATTGATTCTGTCTGGCGAGGTTCATTGGGAGTTGGGGTGTCATCCTGCATGGAGTGCTTTGAGTGTGGCGGAGGCGTATCTGCGCAGTCACAGAGATTCTGGGTTCCTGGCGCTGCCCGTGGTTGGTTTCCAGATGGACACAGTTGGGTCCGCCTGCGGGGTGCGCTGCACGTCACTGCTGTACAATGGCGCTGTGCCACCAGGATGTGGGGAGGGGGCATGGACAAGTGGCGGGGAGGCGGGAGCTCGGCAATCCTACGGGTGGCGATGGCTGCAGGAAGGTGTGCAATATGCAGTGAAAAACTCAGGGAACGTAAGTTTGGATGACCAACAACAGTGAGGCAAGTATTAGGAGATCAAACACTAGTCATTCACTACCCAGCCAATGAGACAGTATACATTGTAGTCAGAAAAATAGCAGTCAAACAAATTAGTGCCTATCACAGACTGGTGACAGGTACACTGCCCATGTGCAGGGGTGTGTGGTTCGTCAAAACCATGACACCACAGGCAATGTAGCAGCAGACTGCAAGGTTGCCTGCAAGCATGTATATCTGTTCATGTGTTGGTAGTGTTGTAATTTAGAAGCGATTAGGTTAAGCATTAGGAGAAGACATCCTGTATTTAGAGATTATCTTGTCTGTTTTATGGAATCCATTTTGTATTTCTGTCAGCCATTTTGTTTGCCATGTGCAACCATGTGCTCGCCATGTGCGCTGTCCTACCTTCCGGTTAACTGCTCTTGAAATCTGCCCAGAGACGAGATATATTTACACCTTTCCTGTTCTCCACATGCTCACTGGAGCTTGCAGCTGTTGTCAATTTATATCTGTCAGGATGTGGTTACTAGAAACTGGACACTGTTAGCTCCTCCTACTTGTCGACCCTGCATTTTCTGTATGACCTTATATGTACATAAAACCAGCACTCTCTGCTTGTACCGCCTTCTTTTGAGCCCCTATGTGGGTATAAAAGGACCATGCTCTTTCCATTCAGTATGCTACTTCATACATTGCCGAAAGGTGCTGTGTGAATATAGTACCACCTCTTGAGGTTAATAAACTCTGTTTTTTCTGTTCCAGTTTCTGTGCCAACTTTTTCCTATTGGTCTGAGGACTCTGTGCAGAGAAGGGGGGACCCCTAGCACTGGTAGGCCTTGCAGAGGCCCACTACTTCAGGAGGACTCCGGGGCATAATAGCAAGAAAGGCTTTAAAAAATATCTCAGCTTCAGCGGCAAGAAAGTGCTGCAATAGTTGCTGTAATGGGCTTGACAATATGCCCTTGAGAATTGCAATGCAAGACCATGTTCTTGTGTGAACCAGGGCTCCTATTTCAATTCTCATTGGCATATTAAGAAGCCCATGATCAACACCTTAGCGGAAGTAAACTGCCACAGAAGCAGAGATGACTTCAAGGCTGTACATGCAAATATGCCCCTAACTCCTGGCATATAAACAGACCTGATATAACAAATTCAGACTTACATGTGTGTTGCTTTGTGCTGCATACATGATAGATACATTGCGGAAGACTGGCGTATAGAAATGTTTGTGCTGTAAGGTCCACCTTGCTGTGCTCATGCACACCATGTATTATTGCTAATCCCATGTGGGTTGCACTGTGCAGCTCACCTGTACAATCATACATGGGCATCATTATACATGTCTGCTCATCATCAATTAATTCCACAGGGATGTGATACTTGGAGCTCAGTGTGCTGCAAAATATGATTTCCCCAATTAGACCTCAGGGCCAGCCTCTGATGCAATGTGTGTTGTCGTGTTACAACATACAGAAGCTACAATGCCCGTCCGTTGATACACAACACTGTGCGACCACAGCTCCACTAAGAGCCTCCATCAATGCTGCAGCCGAACTCATCACAGGCTCGAAAAGAAGGTCCCACATCTCCCCTGACTTAAAATCCTTGAATTGGCTACGATTGGAAGCCAGATTTCACCTCAAAATTTCCTGCATGACTCACAAAGCCATACACCATAATGCACCCAGCTATCTCACCCAGAACCGGACTATCTCTGGTGGTAATAGATCCACGAGAAGTGCGGAAAACCTATTATTGAAGCCAGACAGATTCAACAAGACGAAAACTTATAAATGTTCATTCTCAGGGATGGCTCCTAGGATTTGGAACGCACTAACCCCAGAAACAAGACTTGTCACATCTACGGCATTTTTCAAAAAGGAAGTAAAAGCGATTCTCATAGAAAAATTCACATGAACATTATCTACGGAAACTACGAGTTCACTAGTACCTATACCTATATTTCTTTTATCACATGGGTACAAACAGACAACTTATGCTTCACAGTTGCCTCCCTATTTTGCACTTCTTTGTTAAGATTTACTCTGCACAATATGTGATGTATACTTGATTTTCCTGTTAATGTTTTAATTTACTTTCCACATTATGCTATGTATACTCTATTTACCTGTTGCTATTTTGTTGCATAACTATCCTTCACTGATTGTAAAGCGCTCTGATATCCGCAAGGTTCTTGTTCTCGCTCTATAAAAGTTTCAAAATAAACAAAAATAAAATAAATACCTCATTGTCATGTAGGCGTTGGTACACGTGGAGTTACGTAACGTTGCTTCAAACATGATGCTAGGCCCCTCTTAATAATGCTACTTTGATTAGAGTCACGTTGAGTGTGCGAATAGGCTTGAGGATGCATACATCACTTACAATGTGGCTTTTAACCTTGTGACGGGGAAGTCTCAACAGTGATCCAATGCATTTGTCCAAGGTCACTTACTGATTGGTGCACACTGCTGCCTTCAACACTACATCCTCAAACTGTAGTCGGGGAAGCTGTGATACACACCCATCTTTCATCCAGCTGTGTACATCATGTGTGCCAGTCATCCATGCCACTGCAACTTGCTAGTCAATTTATTTTATATTCACCAGTGGTGTGTGGGTCCTCAAAGCTGTCAATGTCCCCCTGTGTCATTGGCGGATGTCTATCTGTGAGACAAGTGAGGAAAATGTATGTGTACCAGCCAGCAATTCATACGTGACGTATTCTCCTTAAAAATCATCTATGTGACAATGTAAGCTACATTACACTAGTGTGTCATTGCATGTTGAATACATAGTGCATGAATGTTCCAACTTTGAATGCCATTGACACCAGACGTGTGACAGTAGATATTTTGATAAACAAGACTGCTATGCTTGCTACCATGAGCATGAAAGTTGTGTCAGTCAGCCACAAGAGTCCATTGCTCCACGCATCATGATGTTATACATGCACTGTATACAATTGAGTTGCTGCCGTTTACACTACACCATTACACAGGTGTTGTTTGTCTGAGACGATGTGGAGATGTACACTTTAATTTCATCTCTAGGCACATTCCCTTGCATTTGCCCACAGTAACTATGTCCTGAGGTCAGTGTAGCTGACATGACACAATTCATGCTACCTGCAAATTGATCCTTGCTTTTAGACATCACATATATCACATCCTACAAAAATGGATAGTAAATGTACTCTCACACCTGTCAGTCACAGAAATTGGTGCATATTACCAAGGGCAGTATCGCCACTTTAGCAGCAGTTATTTGCACAACAGCAAAGATGTCTACATCACCCTATTAACAAGGTGGCACAAACATGCTATGGCGCATGGATGCAGCCGTTTGGATATTGCCTAGCTTCCCATCGCTAATGAGATGCTAAGCAGGTGCAGCTTTAAGGGTACAACATTGAAACGTTTTCTAACCGCACATAGTGGGAATCACAAGCTGGGCCAGTACTTGCATAGGGAAGTAACTTCCACACTAACAGCAGATATGGGGGATAACTAACAACTACAAATTGCTGGACTTAGCCATGTGCATAATGGATAGTGAATGTTAAGGTTGCATCCACCTCTCACTATTGAGAACATGTCCGTCAGCGTTTGTTATTTATATCTGGTTTACACGACATTTTGTTGGAGTGGGCCGTATATGGCTGGGTTACACTTTGCAAGTCCGGTACTTGTTGAAAATACACAGCAATGTGCTTTGGCAAGAATCTGCGAGATTCAAAATGGCGTTAAGCGCAATTGGCATTGGTCAAGGCAAAACCTTGCTAATATGCCCCATTATTCTTCCTACAAGCACATACATTCACAGTCTTCCTGCAATGGCAGGACAGTGCTAAGTGTTGTAACTGCGCAGTGGGTGACACAGACTTGCAAAAGAATGCAGGAGAAAGTTATGCGTATTTTCTGCTTGGATGTGCCAACATTGTGCACACACTTTGCGTATCACACCTCAGCCAACATCCATATCTCACCATCTAGGTGGTGGTCCACACATTGGGGTTTTCACTCCTCACACTCTCTGAAAAATGATGTAGAGACTGTACTTACCACCCTGTAGTCCTGTCATCACTCCCACATAAGCTAGGAGGACAGCCTCACGTGTCAGCATGTCCTGCCATGGATGTTTCCACTTGCGCACGCTGCAGTTCACTCTAAAGCTCCTTTGCATTTGCGCACGCAGATGCTCCCACTTTAGCTTCCACACTGTCACATTGTTTCCCTGCAGGATACAGCGTGCTGTGGTATGGTTTGTGAATCTTGTTCTGCGGCGCATGGGTGTGTGAGTTTTTTGAGGGGTACATCTCAGACCTGCACAATTGGGTATTTGCGCAAACCCGCACTTTACTCCTAGTGTAGCGTAGTGCTCTCAGCTTGCACCCATATTGTGAAGGATCTTTTTCAGTTAACCGGCGCTGGTGGGTCAGTGTTTTTCCATTGTTTTGTGAGAAGGCATCTTGCCGTTATCAAGCCCTTGTCTCAAAATCTGGATGTTACTCTAATCTTTTTTTCTGTGGGTAAAGCCCCAGGACACAGGTTTCCCAGTTGAATTATAAGTGCTCTGCGGTACAGTTTATTAATGCGTTCACTACTGCGTGCCAGTAGGACCATAGTGAGGCACAAGCCCACACCATGTGTAGCATATCAGCACCAATTACTTTACACCGGGGACAAGCAGCATTATTGAGGTTGAAATAGTCATTGATCTTATCATGGGAGAGGTACGCCTTATGTATTGTGTATGCCTGAATAAGTTTGAATCTTGAGTTGCGTGGTATATAGGTGGAAGCAGTTACAATTGTTGCCCATTCCTTATCAGTCCACAACCGTCGTCAGTCTGCAGTCCACTTCTTGCCAAGTCTCATCAATGGCTTCAACGTGTGTTTCAGGAGAGAGTCTGTCAGCCAGTGTACCACATGCAAGCACTACACCATTACATGCAGGTGTTGTACGAGTAAATGCGTTTTTGGTTAGGTCATGATGCCTCCCCAGGCAACCGTTAGGGTACGCACTACTACTGTGTGTGGGAGAAATCGGCTGGCAGGAATAGCATTTTCCATGCCCAAAGTATCAAATGTGATATGGTTGCCCTCCGCATATAAATTGCCCAAAGCGCCTAAACCTGCCTCATGCACGCTTGTAATTCAGTATCAGACACTTTCCCCTTGCCCCTGGGGGTTCATATTAATGGTATTAGCGGAGCATAGGGAGGCGTATTGCGGGTCAGATGGAGGCTTCTCCTGTAGCATTTATGAGCCAATTATACATATATCTGGGGCAGACAGGGGAGCCAATTCATTGGGTGAAAGTAGTAGTACAGCTGGAAATGTGGCCACAGCGGCGCCGTAGTTGCAGTGTCCATTAACCCCTACCCGCTTATCCATTTTGACACCCACTGTAGCTGGGAAGCCAGGTAATACAATTCCATATTTGGGACAGCTACTCCGCCTCTGCACATGGACGCATACAGTTTGCTTACAGCTATTTGCGGCCTGCCTTTGTTCCAGAACAAATCACGAGGAAGCCTTCCTGGCTCTGGATAATCTTGACTGGGACATATATTGGGAGGTTGGAGAAATAATATAACAGTCACGGTAGAATGATCATTTTTGTCAAGGTGATACGACCCATCACACCCAATGGCAGCGTTTTCCAAAAGTGGACTTGCGCTCTGATTGCCATTATGGCCTGCACCAGATTGCCCTCCAATATATCTGTGAGGGTTCTGTATATATATACGCCGAAGTACCTGAACATCTCTCCGTCAGTCCCCCTCTCGGACGCCAGAGAGGGGTACCGACAGAGAGAGTGGTGCCTCAGTTTTCACGAGCGGATGCCGGGTGAGGTGAGGTCCACCACCCACACACAGCTGGGGAAGGATCACAATATTCAACACCCCAGGGTACATTGGGGCTCCAAGGTCCTGGTAGGATGATTATAATTTTGTTTATTCACACTTACACGTATTTATGGTGAGAATTTTTTCAGTGCAGTAGCATTAGATTTTGATCTGGTCCTGAAGAAAGCCGGATAATACTTCCTCCTGGCTGAAACATGTCAACCGTCTAACACAGCTCCATTGGGTAGTCATATTGTCAGACTACCAGGCGTAGTTTTTATGTTTGACGCCAGAACAATATCAATTAAACATATTTTTGTTTTGGTAATCAATTTTAAAATTCACTCACTTTCACGCACTGCACCTCATCAGCAACCAATTGAGAATAACCCCTGGATGGAGATAACAATTGGTATCCACAACTATACAGTCACATGATGGTCTGGGTGTTGTTTGGATCCACTATCTAACCTCATATGAAGACACTCCGCCATTTGGGTGGTCTGATGAGATTCTCTCAGCCTCTGTCTATTCTCCTTGGTTAGCTTTTAGTCTCGTAGTTTGCCTACATCTTTGTTTCAGGATACATTAGTTTGTTTTATGACCCAGATATTCCATTTTGTAGTTCAACGTAGTGAGCCGTCACAAGATGTAGGGTGTGACCCTCCAGTTCATCTTTCTGGGATCGGGTGTCAGCGCACCGGACAGCGTGAGCACACCAAAGGTTGGGGTCGTGGTCCAAGGTGCTCTGATGGTCTGGTCCTGTGGAGCATATGTCCAGGGCACAGTTTGCGCTCCGCTTTGCAGTGTGGCCCCGAGTCCTCCTCCCAATGGCACCATAATAGTAACTGCGCCACTTGGTGCAGCCTTGTGGGCGGAGCTCATCCACAGCCTCATGAAGCCAGCGAGTCCGGTATGTTAGGAGCGCGTTCTGCTGTTCACGAGACCCTGGCTCAGCAGCGCGGTGAGCGGCCCTTGATTTTCCTGAAAATTCCCCTCAGGGCTGCAGCAGGTGAGTAGTTGTGCCGCCGCTCACAAAGAACTGCAGCAGGTCAGCATACAACGGGTGAATGTGGCCGTAGATAGGGAGCTCCCGGCGGAGCTCTACCCGAGCACGTCTGCCCTCTTTGCTGGCTGAGCCACCACACATGTCACACCATGTTGGCATATCTCACAAGTGGACCATCAGTAATCAATGTTTATTTTACGTGTGCAACTCACCCATGGGGGACACATGACATAGGGCCATCACTTTCGGAACACTTCCAGTTGTGTGGGTACCTGCATGTGTTTAGTCAGATGTTGCGTAGTGGTTTGTATGCAATGGGATATGTGTCTAACTGGTAGCTATGAGTGAGCCAGCCATCTGTGTGTGTCCTCATATGGTTGTCTTTTCGGCTGTAGGAGGTGTCTTCACCCATGCATGGTGCCTTTTTGGAGATGGTGGTCTGTTTTTTGTGTCAGTGGTGGTGGTGGTCCATCAGCTTTGGCAAGTAGCTGGTCCACATATTATTGTAGACCTTATAGATCTGTATGTGGTATTGACTTCCATGCTAATGTCTTCTGACAGACAGAAATTTTGTGACCCCATTTGACGCACCATTTCCATTTTTCCCCCAGAATCAAGCCCAATTTTCATAATGTGCCCCATTTCACGCCCCATTTCCATATTTGCCCTAACTTCATGCCCGATTTTAATATTATGCCCCATTTCACACCCCATTTCCATATTTGCCCCTAACTTCATGCCCGATTTTCATATTTGGCCACACTTCACGCCATAGTTGCTTATTTGAAAACATCACATGCCCTCTTTGCAGCTCTTACCCCATTCCACACATACATTTTCAGGGCATATGCTCAAGAACCTCATTAAAATTATCGCCATCTAGCGGCTGTAAACTGCTACTGAAACTGCGATAATAGGCTTTGCGAATATGCGTTATCGATTTCCAATACAAGCTCAGGTTAGATGTCCTGCAAATCTAACCTGGGCTTCTATTGGAATTCTATAACGCAAATTAGCAAGCCTATTATCGCTAGTTTTGAGACAGTTTCCTGCTGCTAATACTGAGATATTTTTTACAAGGTTCTTGATAATATGCCCCATTTTCTTTTGGAAGATTGCATGCACTATTTGCATCTTTTAGACCGTTTCACACACTCCTTAATTGGAAATTTCACACTACGTACACCTTCCAATAGACCTTTGTTTAGGCAATGACAACAAAGTATAATTCTTATCATCATCAGAGACAACACCCTATTTTGCTTGATTTAAACTTAGGAGACACAACATTTTTACATTAGCTATCCTAGGTAGCACCATGATACTCTAGTCTCATAAATTCGACACTCTGCAAAGCATATCTGTACTGTGGACACATTCCCAATATCAATGGAGTTGTGTTTTTTCTTACCACATGTTGAGCCACGTAACCCTTTTATGAGTGCAGTGCCCATGCCAGACAGTGACATGCAGACATGGTATGTGTGTTTGACATTTTATTTGAAACATGCCACGTGGGTGATTATTTTGCTCTGACATACATCGGAGGGGGACCGTCACAATGTGACAGACTCAGTCAAAGAAATTGTTTATGATTCTGTTCCTTTGGGCAAGTCCAGCTGCATTTGCTGTGGGGTGTACAGCACCTGCCTCTTCTTCATCATCATCCTCATCTTCATCTGGTGGTGCAGGCACTTATATCCATGGAGCTTTTGTACACACACATATGTTGTGCAACACACAACATGCCATGATGATTTTATTGACCATTTCTGGGCTGTACAGTAGTCTGCTGCCTGTGATGTCCAGGCAACAAAAATGTGAATTTAACGCGCCAAATGTGCGCTCCACAATGGACCTGGTGCATCTGTGTGTCGCATTATACTGCCTCTGGCCTTGGGTGGTGGGGTTTCGGAGGGGTGTCATCATCCACAGGCCGAGTGCATATCCTTGGTCACCTGTGACATATAAGGGAAAGATGAATACATCATAGGTTGTGCTGGATGTGTTGATGTAGATGGATTTGTGTGGTGTCATTTATGTTATGTTGTTTCTCATGTTGGCCATGTGTTGCTTCTGAATGCTTTTGTGCATGTTTGCAGATATTATTGACTCTCGGTTGTTACTCCCTCCACCCCCCAAAATCGATTGGGTGTGCAGCTCAGTTGCATGAGTGGCTCTTCTCCCGTCTACCACTGACACTAATCCACCAACCGCACAGTCTTTACCATTTGCAAAGTAGGATGCAATCGGACACCCAACACACAGTTGACATTCTGTGCTGCTGCGGCTGGCCAGCCTGCAACAATGCACAACACATGTTGTTTCCTGCCACGAGCTGACCCAAAAGAACAGTTAGCTGCCCCCTCACATTCATGGACCATTGTGGGCTGGTTCGCTTCTCCCACACCACAGACTTCAGCAGATGCAACACCATCCACTCCCTGGACTACGTGCTCCTTCCTGGCTTAGACTCTAACTCACATGCCATGACTGCTCAACATACATTGTACATGTTGACATATTACATTTTGTCTGACATCAGGCTGACCAGGGTTGTCACCACACTGAGCCACAAAGCAGGGCACACCTTTGACATCTCGTAATGTGCACATAGTGCTAGCACGTCGGTGCCTGTTCGCACCCAGCGAGGACCAGGCCCAGAACCTCTGCCAGTCGTACCCCCCATCAAAGGATTGAGTACACGGCAGATGAACTGCAGAGCAGGACTCCAACGTTTGGGAATGTACGTCAGCAATGTATCCTGGGAGACCAGGAGACTTTAAATGATAGACACTGCAACAAGGAGATCTCACACTTGATTACGCTCATACAACTGGGTAAACATCTGTCCTTCCTCCTGCTGAATTGTCGGTCCATTACCAAACATAAATATGTAGACCTCACCATACTCAAGGGACAAAAGCCGGAATGAGATGCTCATTACAGAGACATGGCTTGTTGATAATTCCACCCCTGACATCCTTGATGGTCTACCCGAAGGCTATGGGATCACAAGACAGGATCAGGTTGGACAAATATAGGGTGGTATAGCAATAAGTTACAAATTATCTTTAACATGCCAAATGGGAGAGGCAGACAGGTACAAATGTGGAGGATCTTTTTCCACACTGACCATCATTGACAATGACAACATAGCATGCTTCCTGATTTCCTGCACCACTGGCCCTGGATATCAATTTTTCACTAGCCTAAGGATATCAGTGATACATAGAGCAATCTGACACAATGGATTCATCATCTTAGGGTATCTCAACATACTCTTTGGTGATGTATAGAAATCAGAGGTACCAATAGTATGTGATGGGCTCATGATGCTCCACCTCACCCAAATGAGGCATTGTTCCCATACACCAAGCAGGCCACTTCCAGGATATCATCATCAATGACTTGACAGCCATGGCATTTTGGAGCTTTTGGACAGTTCCATGGTCCTAACATCATAGTATCCCTTTTCACATCCCACGTCAAGTTGTAACAACATGCAAACCCAGTGAGATAGTGACCCACTGGAAGTTGGATGATTTAAAACAAATGCACTGCACTGGCTTTTCATGCAAATGAACCCATATTGGGGTAAGGACATTGACATAGCCGACAGACAAGTAGAAACCTGGCTCACAGAGGCACTCAATGAGTTAGCACCATGGTCCACTGACAATGCCAGGAGAGCTAAAGCCTCTGCACCCTGGTTCAACAAAATCTTACTATAGGCCAAACAAATATGCAAACAGCTGACACGCAGATGGTGTAAGAACTATTGTGTCATAGTTAAGGAGGCTTACAAGCATGTGCAATCACAATGTTACAAACTGATAGGGGCAGTCACCACAACTTTTATAATAGGGAAATTGATATGTCTGAATACTCATCTACAAAAATGTTTAGCTTACTGAAAGTCTTACAATGAGATGTGAGATTGACTCAGGCCACTCATACATCTGAGGGGTCCTGTAATAGAATATTCAATCTATTTTCAGAGAAGGTGAGAGAGATCTATGACAACTTTCCTCTGGAGGCTCACCAGGGCTTAGGCACCAGAACCACTATGGATATAGCAGTCAAAGGAGTAACCTTAGATGAGTTTGGAGTGCTAGCAACAGATGTGATTAGGAATCTAGCAACTGTTATCAAAACAGGCTCAGCACAGGATCCTGCACAAACTGACATTCATATGCAGGGAGGTAACTGCATCATGCCATTAATGTCATTACTGATCTCCCACTCATTCCAATCGGGAACAGTGCCCTACAAATAGCACCAAGACATAGTCCGTCCAATGAGATGAAACCTCACATAGATTATGAAGTGCATTAGTTTTTGTGGCCCATTTCAAAGCTACCTTTTCTGGGGAATAGTTGCTGTAAAAGTAGTTAATCTACAGCTCACAAACCATTGCACTGAGAATGCTTTACTACACATATCGCAATCGAGTTCCCAAGCTGCACACTCCACTGAAACTGCATTGCTCTTGCCTAGTGAAACCCTGGAACAACGAGCGAACGTGGGTCAGACTGATGCACAGATCCCCTTGTTTCTCAGTGCAGCATTTGACACCGTCTCGCATAGGCTTATTCTCATGTGACTGGAGTCATGTGGAGTGAAGAGCTTAGCCCTAAGATGGATGAGTTATATCATAACTTCAAGGGGCGTTCATGTACTACAAGCGAGATTCTCTTCTGAAAGTACTCCCCTCCTACAAAGACACCCTCAGTGCTCGATATTGAACCCAAAAATGTTTGATCTATGTTTGTAACCACATGCCAGCATGGTGTAGGTGCAGTGGGTCTCAATTTTCTCATACGCTGATGATACTCTGCTTATCTTCACTGAATGCACGCGGTCATTCAAGATTCAGAAGAGAGTCAGAGAGGGTTGTGTTCTCACCCCTTTTCTTTTCTCCATCTATACCCACCTGGGGGAGGCAGCACTGTCGGGTCTCTCCCTAGGCGTGCCAACATTTGATAACATCTCACTCCCAATATTGGCGTACACTGATGATGCGGTCTGGATCGCCATGACTGGGGTAACCCTTCAAAGCATCATATCCTTGTATGCCTTTTTTACGGCTTCACTAGACCTCAGAGTGAACACATCTAAATCGTTAATTAATATAGCGGGGGACCCCAGAGGTGCAAAAGCGCCGTATTTTCATCTAGCCTAAACAAAAATTGAGCTAGTGGACTTCTTTCCATACCTGGGGATCTTGTATGACGACAAGCAATCCTGGAATAAACTGGTCCGAGCTAGAACCCTGGGAATGGAAAGAGGTCTTCAAGCCATAAAGGGGTTTGCTAAAAAAGTGGACGCCAGCCCTCTGGACACAATCAAAACCTGCTATCAAGCTAAATGAGTTTGAAATGAGTCTCCCATTTTTCTTTGACTCCATTAGAATGGCCCCCACCCTGCTGTGGTTCTCGATTTGGCGAAAGGGACACTGTCAATTTAACCCAATGCATAATTGGTTATTGCTTGGGGCTCGAGGCCCACGGCAGAATCGGCTGGCTCAGATATGTGGAAGTGGAACTACATGCAATAGGGCAGGGAGAACTCTTCAGGGACCCTACATTTTGTAGTAAGATCTCTAAACGGAAATGTATTGACCTTTATCTACAAAACGTTAATCGGGACAATATGGAAAAGTACAGGCATTCACAGGCTCTTGCAGTCTACGATCAAATTCCGCCTAGAATAGAGGAAGGTTATTGCTACTTTTTCTCCATCACAGTAGCCCAGCATAGATTTATTATGTTCCATTTTTGACTGAAGCTAATCCCTTTGATGTTTGGGTTCCCAGAGACGAAGTTCAAGCATGCAGATTTAGGTCCCTCTGACAATCGCTCACACCAGTTCAATCTAAATCTGGTACTGTTCTATACGTTTTAGCTTACTGAACGAGAAAGGTTCTTTTTCCCAATTTTAAGGCGTCAAAACTTCCTGCAATGCAGAATGGCACTGCACTTTTTAAAAGCTCTTCTGCATCCCTATGTTTGCTTTTTGGTAGCATACTTTTTTTGGGCCTGTTGAAGGAATAGAAGGGCCAGGGGTTTGTTTTCATGAATTTTAATATTCTAGGCCCAAAATGTACAGACGATCTTTGTTTTTACAACGTATCCAAAAACAGATTTTTTAAAATGTCATCTGATGTTTTATGTAATTTATTTTACTGTGATTTGATTGTTGAAATTGTGTTTTTATGATCTGTTTGTACATAGATTGAATAAAGATTTGTATGAATGAACTCTCTTTGTAGTGATTGCCATATAATCCTTATTTTTATTTAGTGGCTTCCAGGACCAAAACTCCTTCTGTTCTTGACTACTTTAGTCATTAAGGCAGCATATTAAAATTATTTCTCATCTTTGGTGCATTCCAATGACCCAAACATGAGTGAGCTTCAATCTCCCACTGAATGGCCAATGCAGCGGTCTCCAGCTCCGAAATACAATGCCACTCCAGTGAGGGGTGCTGACTTCCAGTAAAGAAATGCCCCACCAGGGGCACACAAGGGCTCACCACGCCGAACCTTTCGAGTGCTACTTGCCCGCCTCCGCAACTCCAGCATTTCCATGTTTTTGGGGGCCCGCCGACTTACATACTGCTTCTCCTGGTTTGCAGTTCGGTCTGATTGCTTACAGAACGTAGGTGATATACGTTAAAGCACTACCGCTTGAGCTTTTTTAATCCCCACAAATCCTTCCCACTTTAAAGAAAGAAACAGTACTCTAGGATGGAAAAGATCCAGTTTATTTAATCAGGCCTCTCTGGAAATGATGTGTTTCATCTGTACAGACAGACTTTGTCATGTCATCAGTGATGTCATTTGAGATGTCATCAGTGATGTCAGTGACCATGTCATGAGTGATGTAATATTTGAGGTCATAAACATTTTTTTTCTTTTTTTATTTTGCTGTGGACTTGCAGGTGAACCGCAAATCAGAGGCAAATTAAAAAAGAGCAACTGTTTTTTATTGCCGGCAGGGTCCCTCATGGACCCCCCACCATATCTGCGGGTGGGGTATACCTACCCTGCCCCCTTTTCTTTTTTAAAACTTTTTGTCTAGGACTCAGCTTCTAACTGACTCCAGAGATGGCTGCCTAGTTGAAGTGTTGACATCCACTCAAATTTTAGTACGGTTCGCAAGTCAACTGCAAGTACTTGTGTCCCAGATATCTATATTTTTAAAAAATAGTTATCTCAAACACTGCTGAACAGATTTGCACCAAGTCACAAAAAGCACACTTTCTGGACCAACATTTATCTTTCTGCTAAATTTGGTGTAATTCCTTTCAGCAGTTCAAGCTGTAGTTGTGTTCACAAAATGAAAAATCCCCTTAGACTGATAATGGCGAAAATGCATTTTGGGACCCTGTCTTTTCTTGACCCCCGCTTGACAGATCACCCCAAAACTTTTAACAAAGCAGCTGAACGAAAAAGGGGAGTTGTGTGAAAGTTTCGTGGAGATTCGTTAAGCGGTGCCAAAGTTATTGGCAAAAGAGTAAATGCTTTTCTTACGGAAATGTTGGTCCTAACTATAACTACCTGCTGGCAACCGGCTGAAATTTATTCAGCAACGTGTTTCAGCCTAAACAGGTCTTTGTCTTGGCCTCATTGGCACATTGTGCCCAATCACCCATAAAAATAGTTTTACAAGGTGTGCAACACAGAAGATATACTACCAACATTTCCCGCTTGCTTGAATCCAGTGGCAAAGTGAGCATGGGACTCGCGTTTGAGCATACCCTGCCAACCTATGGCTAACAAAGCGGGACAAAAGGGGGGGGGGAATGGACGTGCATCACCACCCCCTTTTGTACCGCTTTGTTCACCATAAGTTGATTTGTTTATGGCCATGTCTAAACTGGGGTGGCAGAGTGGGCTAAAGAACGGTGATGGATTAAACCCAGATCTGTTGACTGGGTGAGAATAGTTGATTGGTTCAGATGCTCGGTCCATCACCACCCCCTTTTGAACCGCTTTGTTTGCCATAAGTTGCCAGGGTATGCTCAGACGTGAGTCCCTTGCTCACTTTGCCACTGGATTCAAGCAAGCCGGGATGAAGACAGCTGAAATGCCAGATACCGGTCCTCAGAAGCTTTTTTCCGGTCCAGGGAAAGCATGGCTTGGCAAATGGGGCTGGACTGTTCCCATGAGGCACAGGGTCAGACTGATTTGCATATGGCCATGTCTGAACTGGGGCGGTAGAGTGGGCTAAAGAACGGTGATGGATTAAACCCAGATCTGTTGACTGGGTGTGAGTGTTTGATTGGTTCTGATGCTCCGTCCATCACCACCCCCTTTTGTACCACTTTGTTTGCCATAAGTTGGCAGGGTATGCTCAGACCTGAGTCCCTTGCTCACTTTGCCACTGGATTCTAGCAAGCCAGGCTGAAGAGGGCTGAAATGCCAGAAACCGGTCCTCGGAAGCTTGTTTACGGTCCAGGGAAGGCATGGCTTGGCAGTTCGGCTGGAATGTTCCCATGAGGCACAGGGTCAGACTGATTTGCATATGGCCATGTCTGAACTGGGGTGGCAGAGTGGGCTAAAGAACGGAGATGGATTTAAACCCAGATCTGTTGACTGGGTGTGAGTGTTTGATTGGTTCAGATGCTCCGTCCATCACCACCCCTTTTGTACCGCTTTGTTCGCCATAAGGTGGCAGGGTATGCTCAGACGTGAGTCCCTTGCTCAATTTGCCACTGGATTCAAGCAAGCCGGGCTGAAGATGGCTGAAATATCTGAAACTGGTCCTCGGAAGCTTGTTTCTGGTCCAGGGAAGGCATGGCTTGGCAGTTCAGGCTGGACTGTTCCCGTGAAACACATGGTTAGACTGATTTGCATATGGCCATGTCTGAACTGGGGTGGCAGAGTGGGCTAAAGAACGGTGATGGATTAAACCCAGATCTGTTGCCTGGGTGTGAGTGTTTGATTGGTTCAGATTCTCCGGCCGTCACCACCCCCTTTTGTACCGCTTTGTTAGCCATAAGGTGGCAGGGTATGCTCAGACGTGAGTCCCTTGCTCACTTTGCAACTGGATTCAAGCACGCCGGGCTGAAGACGGCTGAAATGACTGAAACCGGTCCTCAGATGCTTGTTTCCGGTCCAGGGAAGGCATGGCTTGGCAGTTCAGGGTGGACTGTTCCCGTGAAGCACATGGTCAGACTGATTTGCATATGGCCATGTCTGAACTGGGGTGGCAGAGTGGGCTAAAGAACGGTGATGGATTAAACCCAGATCTGTATTCTGGGTGTGAGTGTTTGATTGATTCAGATGCCCCGTCCATCACCACCCCCTTTTGTACCGCTGCTGGAGAAAAGTCACCAAAGACTAGCTATCCACCACCCTCGCACGGAGCCCACCCGCAGACCCCACCTACCCTGATGTCGCCACCCGCAACCTCAGACATAGGATCGATGACTACGCCAACACCCTAGCCCCGCTCAAGAAACCCTCCAACAGCCACATCAGCAAGAAGGCCAGCTGGTTCACTGAAGACCTCCAAACCTCCAAGCAAACCTGCCGAAATTAAGAGAAGAACTGGCTCTGCGAGTGAACACTGGAAAGCCACACAGCCCACAAGAACGTCACCCGTAGACACCATCACCTCATCAGATTCACCAAAAGGGCCTCTTTCAAAGACCGTCTAGAAAACAACACACACAACAGCAAAAAGCTCTTCAACATTGTGAAGGAACTCTCCAACCCCAGCTCCAACACCAACAAAATCCCACCTTCGCAAGACCTGTGCGACCCGCTGGCCACCTTCTTATACTGCAAGATTACAGACATCCATGACAGTTTCAACGACACAACCGCTCCAGCAACCACTGAGACCTCCGCCCCCACGACCACAATCTGCACCATCCGCCTGCTCCCCTGGACCAACATCAACGGCGACGACACCACCAAGATCATAAACACCATCCATTCAGGATCCCTGTGAGACCCATACCCACACCATATCTTCAACAAAGCCAGCACCACCATCACACCCCCTCTCCGGAAAGTTATCAACATCTCTTTCGAGACACTAACCTTCCCGGAGATCTGGAAGCACGCCGAGGTCAACGCCTTACTCAAAAAACCCAAGGCAGACCCCAAGGACCTCAAGAACTTCCGACCGATCTCCCAGCTCCCGTTCCCAGCGAAGGTCATCGAGAAGGCCATCAACAAACAACTGACCAGCTACCTCGAGGAGAACAGCATCCTGGACTCATCCCAGTCTGGGTTCCGCAGCAACCACAGCACCGAAACTGCCCTCATCGCCACCACCTATGACATCAGGACCCTGCTAGGCAACGGAGAAACCGGGGCACACATCCTCCTGGACCTGTCAGCCACCTTCGACCTGGTCTGCCACTGCACACTACGAACACGCCTCCACGACACCAGGATCCAAGAGAAGGCCCTGGACTGGACCACCTCCTTCCTCTCCGGCAGAACACAGAGCGTCCATCTCCCCCCCTTCCGCTCCGAAGCCACCAAGATCATCTGCGGCGTACTCTAGGACTCATCCCTCAGCCCAACGCTGTTGAACAACTATATGGCACCGCTCCCCCATGTCGACCGACTGCATGACCTCAACATCATCTCCTACGCCGATGAAACCCAGCGGATCCTCTCCCTCACCAAGGACCCTCATACCGCCAAATCCAAAATCCACAAAGGAATGAAGGCCGTCGCCGACTGGATGAGGAACAGTCGACTGAAGCTAAACTCAGACAAGACGGAGGTCCTCATCCATTCCACCCCCTTGGTCTGGGATGACTCCTGGTGGACAACCACACTGGGAACAGCTCCACCAACCAGGCACACAACGTAATCCTCGACTCCGACCTCTCCATGATGTAGCAGGTCAACGCCAACTCTTTCCCCTGCTTTAACACCCTCTGCATGCTCCGCAGAATCTACAAGTGGATCCCCACCGAAATAAGAAGAATGGTCTCCCAGGCCCTTGTCAGCAGCAGACTAGACTACGGAAATGCACTCTACGCAGGAACCTCGGCCAAACTCCTGAAACAGCTCCAACGTATCCAGAATGTGTCTGCAAGCCTGATCCTCAACATCCCTCGCCGCAGCCACATCACACCCCACCTAAGAGATCTGCACTGGCTCCCCGTCAACAAGAGGATAACCTTCAAGCTCCACACCCATGCACACAAGGCGCTCCACAACACCGGACCAGCGTACTTCAACAGCTGACTCTACTTCTATACCCCCAACCGCCAGCTCTGCTCCGCCCCACTGACCTCACCCTTGCCACTGTCCCCCGCATCTGAAGAGTGACCACTGGTGGCAGATCATTCTCCCACCTCACCACCAAGACATGGAACACCCTCCTCATCTGTCTACGGCAAACCCAAGACCTACTGACCTTCAGAAAACTCCTCAAGACCTGGCTTTTCGAACAGTAGCAGCTCCTCCACCCCTTAGCACCTTGAGACCCTTACTGGTAAGTAGTGCCCTCTACAAATGCTATGATTGATTGATTTATTGATCGATTGTACCAAGATATCACTTAAAGATTTAGGTTTACGGTACGTGATTTGTGGAAACTGATAACCGTCTTAATAATGACAGGATGACTTTTTACTGAATGCCAGTGTCGGGCAAAGATCTTTCTTACGGCCTGGCTCTCACTGTTGCATGTTGTAATTGGTCTAACTGAACCTTGATATTCTTCTTTCTCCTTCTTTTTAGTAAGGAGGGTGTCTTGTGTAACTTGTGATGCCTCAAAACTGGTTGCTCTCAGAACCTTAGACAGATAGCCTCTAGCTCGGAAACTGTGAAACATTGTGTTCTTTTCCTTTTCATACATGAGAACTGTGCTACAGTTACATCTGGCTTGTAGCAATTCTCGGTAGAAGTTGCTCCATTTCAGGTTCTGTGAATGATGACTTTCTGAATGTAAAATGCTGGTACCCACTGTCTCTTTCCGATACAGTCTTGTGTGCAGCTGACTTTCACAGATCTCAACAGAAACTTCCCAAAACTCTATTTTGGTTTAGCGTATCCTGTGGTTAACAGGCAAGTTAGGGTTGTCTGTGAAATAGGTGTCAGAAATTGCTCCAACTCAAGCTTGTGCCCTCCCAAATAATAAAGAGGTTGTCAATGTACCTAGTCCATAATATATTATGGCTTGTCCATTTCTCATTTCCCTCCACCCATACATGATTGGCCTCCAACCATCCCAAGAAAATACAGTCATAGATCAGTGCAATGCCCATCTCTGTTCCGACCAGCTGACAAAACTACAAATCATTGAATAGAAAAAAGTTATTGTTAAGGCAGAAATCCAACATTTCAAGTAACATTGCAGTACGATCAAACTTACAGATGGGCTTGTCCCTGAAGAAGTATTTGCATGCTTCTATACCCAAAGCATGGCCAATGCAAGTGTACAATGCTGCATCCATGATGACAAGTAATAAATTTGGTTGCCATGGAACATTCTGTAGCTTTTTGATAACACAGTACTATCCCTGCAATAGAATGGAAGAGCCAAAACATAGGGTAAGAGAAAGAAGTCTAGATACATGGACGTGTGCTCAAGGAGACTATCATTTGTTTACATAAAAGGTCTGCCTATTAGATTGTCCCTGTCCTTGTTTATTTTCGGAAGCATATAAAAACAGGGGTTCATTGGACGTTTCACAAAAAGAAACTGAAATTCCTCTGTAGTGAATAATCCCCTGTCTCTACATCAAGAAAGCAAGAAATAGTTTGTGCCTATCGATTGATTGTAGGCCTCAGTAGTAGCCCTCTCATATTCTCCATTGAGATCCAACTGTCTAAATGCCTCCTGATTGTATTAGTTGATATACCAGAGGACCAAATTGCCTCCCTTATTTGAGGGTTTTATGATGCTATTTTTATTGCATCCCTCTGTTTCCTACTTCTGTTCGAGGCATAATTGTCACTGTATTCTGTCATATTTTAATCAGATCCCTAGTTACCACTTCATTGAAAGTAGCAATAATGTTGTGTGGGGTGATTTCATAAAAGGAAACTGAAATTCCTCTGTAGTGAATAATCCCCTGTCTCTCCATCAAGAAAGGCCTTAATGTATTTAGGAGGAGCTCAAAGTAGCTTTGAAAAATCACAGGGGTTGCAGACTATGCTGTTCTAACCTTGGTAGTAGGTTGCATTTACTCAGTATCTAGTTATATATGTGTCCATTCCTAATGTATGCATATGTATTGATAGTGCCCATAAGGACTGCAAAAGAAGAATCAAGAATATCTCCATCCATAGGGACACACTGTCACACCAAGGGGTCCATTACGATGGCAGGTATAAAGGTACTCGGGACCGACAGCCAGATGTGAGGCAGTTCCGCCATGGCAATCAGGATGCCTTGGTGGCGGTCGCAGTGGCATCCTGCATATATTGCATTTTGGTGGGTGGTGCTGTAAGCAGCACCCACCACAATGCAATATATGCATGTTGTGCATTGTCATGCACAATGTGACAGGCATCGCATGGCGCCTGCCACCTTGTGTATGCCAATATTGGGGGGTACCATGGGTACCACCCAATTGCAACCCCCAACCCCCCAAGGGCCCGCAACTGGCCCCCACAGTAAACAACTCATGCCTTTCCATGAAGGAGTCTCCACCATGGAAGGCATTGAACCGCCAACATCATAATATGGACCACCGCCACCATATTGCAGGCCTTTACTGGCCGGTAGGCAATTGTGATGATTGCCTCCCTGTGGAAAAGCGGAGGACAGTCTTTCCGTCTGACGCGATACCACCCGCCATGCTAATGTGGCTGGGGTTAATAGGCCGTCCTGCTGGGTGTTTTGGCCGGCGGATCACCACTGCCGGAAGGGTGGAGGCGATCCGCCTGCCATGCTAATGGGCCCCCAAGTGTGAATTGTCGAGACCATAGAAGGGGTTCTGTGGGCAGGTGGAAAGAAGTGCAATGCGTAGATCCAGCCTTTCACTCCCTAATTTAATATGTTTTTTGGTATTAGCAGGACAAAATAGCATGACACTTCAGTATTTCAAATATAAACATCTGAATGACTTAGACTCAGTGCTTTTTTAAAACGTACCAAAGGGAGAGTAAAACCCACCCATCAAAGAGGAAGCCTTAAGGACTGTTAGCAGTAGTTCTCACATTTGTTAAGGGTAAGCCTAACTTTCTTTTGATGGCTGGTGTAGCCTAGATCTTCCTCAGTTGAGCTACACCTAAGGCCACGCTTCAGGTGAATGAGAAAGAGGACACCTACGCCCATACTTGCTGGCAGGAAGGAGGCATGTAGCCAATTTAGAAAGATATGACCGGCATACAGATCAGACATTATGTTATAACATTTATCAAACAATTAACACCTGCTTTTCTAAAAAAGTGATGATAAGCAACATATATAAAGGTGACCAAGGGGTGCCTAATTTACAGTTTGCCAGATGGGTTACGTGTTCACAAATGTAACAGATATTCTGTCCACCTAATTATAAGTGTATTATGTCCTAATGCACTTTTTAATATGACAAAATGGGATAATCTATACATTTGTGATGGAATACCCATCCACTAAACTAAAAGTTAGGAAAACAATACTTTTTTATTGCAATTCTGAGTTTGCACGTCAACCTTAATTGCCACAATGAGGTCTGGTTGTAGCTAATTTTAAATCCAAAATTGGTTTTGTGTTTTTATTGATTTCAGACATTTTATGATTTTATTTCTGATGGTCGCATTGGAAGAACAACATGCACCGTTCCCATGGTCATTTCAGTACTGCTTCACTCTAAAACTTTAGTTATCTCCTGAATCAAGGTTACCTTATGAGTTGTAATGAGGGCTTTAAGAAAATGGATTAGATGGGGTGGATGGTAGTCGCTAAAAGTCCACTAAAAGTAATAATGTCACTATTCTTGCTAGGTCCAATAAAGGCTTCTTTAATTTAGAACTGACCTCAACCCCTGGTAGCTATGGCACAGAGCAGCGAATCTAACACAAAAATAGTGCCAAGCATTTAGAAGTATCAAAAAAGTTCAAAAGTCAAACACACAACACAATAAATGTGCCACCCCATCTATAAAAAAAGAAAATAATGTATTGAAGAAACTAGGACCAAAATGACAACTACCAATAAAGGAAACCAGAGATAAGCATTTTTGCAGTTTAAAATTAAAAAAGCTCAGAAAAAGCATTAGGCTCCAACCATGTTTATATGCTTGCTCTTGAACGGGTCCTAGAAATCTTATAATGCTGATAGTGATGGAGCACACATTAAATAATCATTGGATACAGAAACCAGGTTTGTCCAAGTCAGAAGTTTGAACTTTTAAAGTAGTCTCCGAAATGGGAGTCAAAACTCTTATGCAGGGCAAGGCAGAAGGCTGTGTCCAATAAGGGATCCACAAGGAAGGATAAACATCGGTTGAGGTTTTGGTGAAACTGATGATATTTGGTGGGAGAACTCAGAGTAGAAGAAATTCAAAATTCACGCCCAAAGAAGGTCCTTTTTCGGGCCAGATACTTTTGGTGCCTTCTCACACTGAAAGTTGCTAAATTTGGACTCAGTCATGCTGCTCCGATATTAATTTACGTTGAAAAATAAAAAGACATAAGGTGTTTGGCAAAACCGGAACAAGTTGGTTTAATTAAGCATAGTGGCTAGAAGAATATTGACAGAGTAGCGTCTGAAGAAAGTCTCTCATTGTACAGATGTTTTGGATGACTGTTTATACCTTCATGAGGTACAATAAACTGATCTGGCATTCCTGGCCTAAACATAAACAATAAACACATACATCTGATAAGGCGGACAGAGGTCGTCGGAACCTTGGGGAGAGCTAGTGTGGGCCATTCAGGCATGGGCGTAGTTCGCAGAGGTTGCTATGCAAAATTTTGCTAAGTTACAAAAAAACTTTGCGGCGTTCCGCAAGTGGTGGAGCGCAGTGCGTACTGCTGTTCGTGTTGGTCTTCCTTCTGCTTGGGTAGAAATTCTACCTGAGCGGCAGCTCACGCTCGCAAACTTGTCGTTCGTGATTGTGAGCGGGGAACACTCTAAAAACTCTCTGAATGGAGCAGAGTTCGGGCTGGAAAGATGGCAGCTGTGTGAACTGAGCGGGTGTCACTATCTGACCGCTGCTCCGTGTTATGTGATTTTCGAAGAAGAACTCTCTTCTGAATACTGAATGAGTAACAATTGAGATCGGAGGGGAAAAAAGGAAAACTGAACTGGATGATTTCGCTCGAACATCATAAGCTGTGGCAGCGAGTAGCGAAGCTTGGTTTGTCTGCTCTAAGAAGCTGGGCTGACCTGTGGACTTGGCGGGCTTGGTCTGCAGGGAGAACGCGGCTGGGTGAGAACAAGAGTGGAAAGAGCAGCATGCCGCCGCAAAAAAAATCCAATTTCAAAGGAGTCTGAGCTCGGCTCTAAGGCAGCAGCGGCTGCAATCCCAAAGAAAATGCCAGCGACTAAAGACTCCGAAGCATCACGCACCCCCCTCCATGAGAAGGGTGAGAAGGCAGGTAGCAAGAACGGTTTACTGGGGAATGTGCTGCACCAGCCTGACGGCGCTGGGAGAGGGAGGATGCCAACAGTTCCTGGAATGTTTTCCGGTAAGTCGACAAGTGGCAAACAGCAAAAGCCACTGTTGAAGAAACTTTCTGCTACTGTTAACAATGCTCCCTTAGCCCCGATGAATCAACCCGACCACAATACTGGTAACAATGTAGAGGCTATGAACGAGACTGTTTCTCTGGAGTCCTCTAGCATGGCAGAGACTTTGGAGACTTGTGTGCTAGTCAATCCTCATATGGACCTTAATCCAGCAGTAATGGGGGCTGAGGGATTCTCTAACAATGGAGTACATGAAGCGGAGACAGATACTGGTGTCACTCTTCCTCTCGGAGACTCTGCTAGGGATCTGCAGGAACTTGGGGGTGCAGCGCCAGGCACTCAAGATAGGGAGAACTTTTTTTTGGATGTATGATGTTAGACGCGCGCGTTACCACGACCTACTATTACAACGCGGTCGTAACAATGAAAGTTGTTACCACGCATTGCGCTGGGGGGCACAAAATTAAATAATTTAATTTACTATTCCAACACCAGTCCCTGTGGATAGTAGGGAAGGTGTTGGGATAGTAAATTAAATCATTTCCTATCCTTGAGCGCCCCCCAGCGCAATGCGTGGTAACAACTTTTGTTGTTACGACCGCGTTGTGATAGTAGGTCGTGGTAACGCGCGCGTTGTAAGCGTTGCATACCCTTTTTTTGGTTAGCAGAGAAATCAGATCTCAACATCACTAGTGATCCTGATAATATGATGAGGTGACCAGAACGATAGTGATAGCCCCCGACAACTGCGGACACCTTAAGAAGGGCTACACATCAATCTAGGAGATCTAGGAAAAAAGGTTTTGATGGTTCACAGTGAGGAAGTTTGCATTCAGAGGCCAGTTACCACCTTCAATGAGATTATGTCTCTACGAATTTGGCAGAGGTGGGTGGGCGAGGTACGGGTTTTCAAGAAGACGATCAAAGGGCTTCCAGCAGCAAGTCTGAACCAGTCCCCTCAATCAGCCTGATCTATGCTACACTTAGAGCCATGCAAGTAGAGGCTCGTCAGGAGCACAAAAGAGCCCAAATAGCAACTAAGAAGATTCAAGGTGCTATCCGCAAAAGCTTGCTTAGAAGTAGCAGCCAGAACGACTACTCTTAAGGAACTGGTAGTATGTTTGGAGGCTGATCTAGAAAATACAGAGTCAAAGACAACGGCAAATGATGCTAGACTTGTGGATGTTATGTGGAAGCTAGAAGATTCCAAAAATAGACAGCGAAATAATATTTTATGTTTACTTGGCATTGAAGAAAAAGCCGAGCAGGATGATTTACGGGGATTTGTGTTGAAACTGTTCAAATCGTCTTTTCCAGAATTATCGCACTGGAATTGGGAAACAGATTTGCCCTAATGGCCAAAAACAACCCTGGCCCTGATTCTAAGCCTTGAGCAATTTTAATTTTTTTGGGAACTTTTTGTTACGGCAGTAGGTATTCGAGAAGGCAAGGCCAGAGGCAAAGCTGAGGGGCAAACTTTTTTCGTACGGCCAGATTTCTGCCATACAACAGTGGAGAGAAGATGGCGGTTACTGCAGCTGATTAGCCCCTTCCAGAAAAGCAGATGCGAAGTGTACTTGATGAATCCTGCACGACTGAAAGTCATATATCAAGGGAGGGTCTGTGTATTACCTCTGAAATCCAGGCTGAAAGCTACTTAAAGGAACTGACCACTGGCTGAGAGACTTTAGCTGCCTATAGCCAAGGGGTTCACTTGTGGGTTTGCATTTTTATCTGTTTCTTCATCAGGCTTCCTAGTAGAGAGGGATGGTATTGTATTGATATATCGAGGTTCATGGTCTGAAAAAATTGTGATTTTTCCTCTATGGAGTAGTTTGTTAACTTTAATGGGGCTGGGCTTTTTTCTCATAGGTTTATTTTTGGGGTTGGGGAGTGACAGGGGATCCACTCAGGAACGCAGGAGGCATATCAAGGGTCTGAGGACCTTTTTTGTTTAGTGAAGGGTGTGGTGGGGTTGAGGATGGTGGATCCGTCCTGGGGAAAGGTGGTTGTTTGCTATAATGGTTGTACATTTTGTTGTATGTGAGCAGTCCGATAGGTCTCTTTCTTGATTATGAATTAGTATCTGTAGAATCATTTGTCACAAAAAATGGGGTGTATTAGGGTAGCCTCTATCAACATTTGCAGGCTGAGCGACCCAGTTAAAAGGCGCAGGGTCAGAGAAGACGTTCGAATCTTGAAGGCAGATATCATCTGCCTCCAAGAAACACATATTGAAGCCAGTCATAATACTTTTTTTAATTTGATGGGTTTCAATTAATCTCTTGGACGAAGCAGGAAGTCAAAATGAAAGGTGTTGCCATATTTGCACGTCGGGGTTGGCTAATATAGTTCGTTCTTCTGCCGATAAATACAGCAGGTGGGCTGTTATACAATGCTCTATTGAAAATATTATGTTTACACTTTGTTCCATCTATGGGCCAGTTTTGGATGATCCCCAACTTTACAATTGGTTAAGTTTAGAACTGGTGGGCTGGCCATCCCTGATTACATTATGTGGCGATTTTAATATTAACCTAGACTGTGCGGTTGCTAATCACCCAGTACTATGGTACTAAGGGCGGAAACTGAAAGTTTTTAAGCCTCTTGTCCAATTGAAGGGGCTGCATGGCCTGGTTGATATGTGGGCACAAGCTATGAGCAATGATCCTGGGTTTACTTATTTTTCTGTGCCACACAGAATCCACTCTAGATTACACTATTTTCTTATTTCTCAATGTTTGATACAGGTTGCTAAAATACCTAAATTCCCTAGAGCAAAGTCTGATCACAATCCGCTTGTATTAGAAGTTAATATCAAATTCAAGAAGCAACAGACTAGCTGGACTTTCAACAGGGGTTTGCTAAGGGATAATTCATATGTAGAGTATATGGTGATGTGGATAACTAGATTTTTAAAGGAAAATATGGGTAGCACAGGCATACAAAACGTTTGGGATACCCTTAAAGATCAGGGGTGAAACCAAGCGGTATGGGAGGGAAACTCAGAAAAAAGAGAAGGAGAAGATCTTGCAGTTGTATAAAGTGTTGGGGTGCTGAAACTAACCTGGTCAAGGTATTATTGGTGGGGGGGTGAGGCCGAAATGGCACAAACTAGGATCTCAATAGTGAAATCAGCCATAAAGGAAATTTCTTTAGCTAAATCTGAGGGTAAATACCTCGCTTGGCAATCCAAAGTATACGAGAGCAACGAAAGGGTGGGTCATATGTTAGCGGTACGGACCAAAGAAAAAGTGGCATCTTCGCGGATTGCTAGCATTGTAGATCCGGATGTTGGTTTGGTCTCTGACGAAGAGGCAATTCATATGGCCTTTCAGAAATTCTATCAAAAACTTTATTCAGAGGATATAAGGGATAACGGTGAGTTACAGGCTGAAATACAAAGGTATCTCTGAATTAGATTTATCGCCCCTCGATGATCAGGATATGATAGATGCTCCGATTAATCTGGGAGAATTATCCCATGTCATGGATTCTCTTCCATCATGCAAAGCAGTAGGACCAGATTTTTTGCCAGGGGAATTTTATAAGATCTTTCAAGCCCAGCTCATACCGATAATGTTTGAGTTGTTTAGTGCCATTCAGAGCGGTGATACACCTCCAGATTCATGGCGGACGGCAAAGATAGTTATGTTTTTGAAAAAAAGGGAAGGTAGCAACAGATCCAGGCTCATATCCGCCTATTACCTCGATTAATAGTGACATAAAAATTTACTACAAGATCTTTACCAATAGATTGGCATCAGTCATCAGAAAATGGTATTCCCCCCAGCAACATGGCTTCGTGCCCGGACAAAAAACAATTGATCACATAAGTCGGACAATTACCCTTTTCGATTACACCAAGGTTACAGGAGACCCTATGGCCCTTATTCTGCTGGATGCGGAAAAAGCATTCAATAGGGTCTCCTGGCATTTTTTATGGGCTGCTCTAAAGTATCACTCGCAATCAGATATGGTATTAGCAACACCACAGGGCTATTGTATTCAATCCCTACCCCGCCCTCTAGGTAGAGGAGGCGGTGTAGCTATCATCCATCGAGAACACCTCCACTGCAAAACCCACGACGCTCAGATTACCGACGCAGAAAGTCTGCATTTTACCGTTACACTTAACCCAACCACTTCCCTAACAGGACTCCTCGTTTACCGCCCCCCCGGCCTCCCAGGCCCCTTCACCTGCTCTCTTCTAGACCTAATCACAACTCAGGCCCATTCCCTATCAAACTATGTGATAGTGGGGGACCTGAACATCCACCTAGAAGATCCGGCCGACTCGGCAGCCAATGATCTCATTCAAGATCTAGCGGCTTTTGACATCCGCCTATTAAACTCCGGAGCCACCCACACCAAGGGCCACCTATTAGACCCTGTGTTCACCAGCTCACCCTCGATGCTAGCGAAGGAGGACTTTCCCCTCCCTTGGACAGACCACTTCCTTGTCCCCTTCCAATTACCTGGAACCTTCAGGAAAAACCGAAGACCTCCCACCTTCAGTAAGGACAGGACCTGGTCCAGACTCCCCACGGATGATTGGGCTAAGACCCTTGAAAAAAACATCCCTGCTCACGCTGGAGATCCAACTACGGCAGACAGAAGATTCAGGGACTGGATTACCGCCTCCCTAGACATAGTACTCCCACTCAGAAATAGGGAAGACAAAACCGGCAAACATGGCTCAGCACCATGGTATTCCGCAGATCTAAGAACACTTCGCAAGAACTGCAAAAAAGCCGAACGATTCTGGAGAAAAAATTGGCAACATGCCAATAAAGAAGCCTACCAGTCTACGGTCAAACTCTACAAAGAGGCCATTAAATCAGCCAAAGCTTCACACTATGACACGCGAATACAAGAAGCAGCTAATTCTGCCCGAGAATCCTTCTTAATCGTCAAAGAGCTGATCAAGGTACCCACCACCTCCCCCTCCAACACCCCCAAAGTTGACAGAAGTAATGAGCTAGCTAACTTCTTCAACGATAAAATCACCCGTATCCTGGCCTCCCTCCCACCCCCCAGCTCCCCCAGCCTCACGGAAAGCCGTACTCCCCTCGAACAGACTGAAAGCATCTGTCGCCCCACGCTCCAAACATTCCGACCTGTCACCCCCCTAGAGGTTGAGCGAACCCTAACAAAAATGAAAAGTGGATCACCCTTGGACCCAGCCCCTATCAGGTTCCTCAAGACCGTAGCCTCAGTAATTGTACCTACCATCACGGATCTCATCAACTGCTCGTTCGCCCAAGGAACTGTTCCCGACAGCTGGAAGAGTGCTGTGGTCAAAGCACTCTTAAAAAAACCTCAGCTAGATCCTTCGGACCTGTCCAATTACAGACCAATATCCCTACTCCCTGGCATCAGCAAAGTCACTGAGAAACTGGTAAACATCCAACTATCCCAGTTCCTTGAAACTAATAACTTGCTCCGTCAATCCCAAACCGGATTTCGCCCGGGCCATGGAACGGACACTGCACTCCTCGCAGTCGTTGAAGAGGCAAGGGGCATACTGGATTCAGGAGGATCAGTGGCAGTGATCCTCCTGGATCTAAGTGCAGCCTTTGACACGGTCAATCACCGTGTCCTTCTGCATAGACTGGCGAATGCAGGACTTACCGGGACAGCAATCAAATGGATCGAATCCTTCCTTACAGGACGCACTTTCCAAGTGTGGGACGATAACCATCATTCATCCACCCTCCCACTCACCAGCGGCGTCCCCCAGGGCTCCTCCCTGAGCCCGACGCTTTTTAATGTCTATATGGCCCCCCTCGAGGACGTGGTAACACCATTTAACATAAAAATGGTGAGTTACGCTGACGACACCCAACTAGTCGTCTCCCTGTCCCAGTTGATTGACCATCCTGAAAATCTGACTAACTGCCTCATAGGTATCCACAACTGGATGAATGACTCATCACTAAAATTGAATGGGACAAAGACAGAAGTAATGCTACTTGGCAAGCAATGGACAGCTATCCCTCCTACACTATGGCCCGATGTGTTCGGAGAAATTCCCCCCCCCAAAACGCGAAATCAAGACACTCGGGGTGTGGCTTGAGCCACAGCTCACGATGAAAACCCAAGCAACCAAAACCTCGGGCACTTGCTTTGGGCTCATGCGCACGACCCGCAAAATCCTGCCCTTACTCCCACCTATGTCCAGGAAGCTCCTTATCCAGGGACTAGTGCTGTCCCGCCTGGATTACAGCAACCTGGTCTACCTGGGAGCCCCCGAGTCTACTATCATGAAACTCCAGCGGACACAGAACGCGGTAGCACGCATGATTACTAACACTCCCTCCAGAATGTCCGCCAAGCCAGCCCTCAAAGCCCTGCACTGGCTCCCCGTGCGCCAAAGGGTGCTCTTTAAAGCAATGTGTACAACACACAAGCTTTACAACGGATCTGGTCCAGCGATCCTCAGTAAAATGATCACACCTTACACAGCAACCAGATCCCTACGATCTCAAAATGAGAATTTAGTCAGCACCCCCAGATTCAAAAGATCCCGCACAGGAGGTCGACAATTCTCCGTCCAAGCGGCTAAGGGCTGGAACGCACTCCCTCGCGCCCTCAGACTAGATTCCAACTACCTTTCTTTTCGCAAAAAACTAAAGACCCATTTGTTCCCTAAATAACACCCTTTCGGTTGCCTTCCCCCCTCTCTCCCCCTCATTAGGATTTCAAGTTACATAGCGCGGGGATGCCCTTGGGTCACCAGGCGCTTTAGAAATCGCTAAAATAAATAAATAAATAAAATATAGTATAGGGGAAAGATTTATTAGAGCCATTCCGAGCATGTACAAAGACCCAATCGCCACAGTATCTGTGATGGGGGCACAGTTTGGCGTAATCAATGTATTGCGAGGAACAATACAAGGTTGTCTGTGCTCCCCTTTGTTATTTGCCATCTACATTAATCCCCTAATTAGGAAGATCCAGGATGACCAAGTAATCCGACCTCTGCATGCTAAGGGAGGAGATGTAAAAATTTTGGGTTATGCCGATGACTTAGCCATTCTGACATGTTCTCCACAGTTGGCTTTAGATGAAATTAATATTTTAACCTCACAGTATGACAAGATTTCTGGCTATCATCAAAATGAGGGAAAAACTCAAATAATTTGTAACGACAATGTCAGGTTAGTAGATCGGCGGATAGTACCAAGTGCTAGATATCTAGGCATAGAAATTAGCTCTAAATCCGAAGAAATTGTCAAGATTTACCTTAAACCACTTATACAAAAAATTGATTTGGATGCCCGTGTAATGAATAACTTACACCTGACATTGATCGGCAGATGTAATGTCTTAAAAATGATATTTCTCCCCAAAATGTTATATTGCTTTTGAGCAATTCCCTTGTTGATAAATAAATCATGGTTTCAAAAGTTAGATCAGCTTGTCTCATGGTTTTTATGGACTGGCAAACACCCAAGAAGGGCTCTCAGACTTATGACTCTGCCTAGAGATAGGGGAGGGTGGTCTGAGTGCAATTTCTCAAATTTATTATTGGTTGATCACTATGAAACAGATAGGGGAATTATTGGATGGGGGGATTTCAGGTAGCTCTGATATATCGATTTATCATTTATTTATGGGGTAGAGGCTAGGGGTCTTTTTTTGCACCATATACATTTCCCCTTTTTTAAAAGGGTTAAATTCAAGGTCTTGTTAAGTGCCTTCAGGGTCTGGACTGCGGTTCGAATAATGTTTGGAATCAGGCGGGTACATTTATATTCCCCCTTTGCAAGGAATACCCTACATCCAGAAATATTTTGGGATGCATTTTTTAAAGATTGGTTAGACCAAGGGGTTCAGTGTATAAGGGATCTTATATCTTATACTAAAACAATGTCCTTCAAAGCTATTAAAGAAACATTTGGGATCGAGAATAAACATTTCTGTAAATATTTGCATATCAGGGATTTTCTTTGTTGAAAGATCTGTTACTTGGGGGCGTATCCCGTTACTTGATTTGATAAATGAGGGTCAATTGACTATATCTGTTTTATACAAATTGGTAAATGAGAAGAGGTGTTACGATTTAGCTAAACATTTTGACAGGTATTAAACGATTTTGCAAGCCGGGCAGGGAGAGTGTGAAGATTCTCTTCTGCATAGTCAAACGACCTGTATCTCTGCAAACCTGCAGGTACAATGCTCCAAGACCTGGTGTAATCTATACATAACCCCTGCTCGTATCTATAGATGGGGGGGCGGACCTCCCGGATAAATTGCCCAAGCTGTGGTCTTCTTGCTGCCGACAGTACACATATGTTTGCCACCCGTTCTAGTTCGCTGCAACTGATAGCCAAAATTGAGCAGCGTTCAGAACATATATTGGGACATTTAGTTTTATTGACCACTCAGGTTATAATGTTAGGATCTCCAACCAAAATATGGAGGAAGCGGACCATAAAATGGTTTTTGCAACAATGGCTGTATTGCGGCTTTGTTTAGCCATGATCTGGCTTGAACCGATTCCACCATCGATACACGTCTGGTTTACCAAATTATTATTTGTGTACCATTGGGAGATTTCTGTGTTTAGGAGAAGAGGAAATCGGGCTAGGAGGGAAGGAGAAAAGATCTGGGGATCTTTAACTAAATGGCTAAACCAGGACAACATTCTAATTTTAGTCTGATTGGAAGTATGTACTCTTTTGTTTTTAATTTTCCATCTTTTCTCTCAGGGGATCCACTGGGGTGGGAGGTGGGCGGTGCAAATAATTTTAAAAAGGGGTTTCAGATATAGTTGTTCATTTATTTTTTCTTCTATACTGTCTGATGACCTAATAAAGATTTTTTTTTTTAAGTGAATGGAGCAGAGTTCATCGCCCAGGCCGAAGGCCTGTGTGTATGTCTCCAGATTTTCGGCTTGGGGAGCACTTGATCACTATGTGTTGTGTGTATGATGTGTCCTGATTGGGTGAGTGTTCCTAACTTAGTGATATTTTGGGAATGTGTGCCTTTGGCCAAACGTGTTTTATTACGGACAATTTCCTCAGACTAATTAGTGGTGTAACTCCCTATCTGTGGGATTGATCAGTGTTTTCTTTGGGTCTTTGGGTTAAGTGTAACCCCACCAGTAAACTGTAAATTGGTAGGCTCAGGTTTGGGTCGTATCACACATCTCTGGTTCAGGGCTGATGGGGAGGCCACCTTGGGAGAATCCGACAGCAATAATATGACTTTGTTGAACTGTGTACGATTGCAATGTCGGTCATTGACATTATTTTTACTGACATCTACAGGATTGTGCTTACAGTTGTCATAGTGTACATCGATATTGTATTTACTGGTAATGTCAGTGTAATGCATGCATAGATTATGGCATACATTGACATTGTTTCTACTGGTATCATCATTGTTATGCAAGCACATTTTATGGCATACATTGAGATTGTTTTTACTGGCATCGACATTGCTATGTAAGCACATTTTATGGTGTTCATCGACATTGCATTTATTGGTCTTGTCGTGGTCGGGCCTGCATATATCATGGTGCGTAATGATATTGTATACATGGGTTTCAATATTACCCCCTCTAATTGAATTTTCAACTACTTAATCCTCCCATATGTCATGACAGTTATATTATTTGAGACAGTGTCAGTTATACTTCCCTTAGCTATTTGTGCACTACCTGATTTGAGAACTGTGGGCCTCATTTACAAGCCATTTTTTTTGATGCACCTGTGGTGCAGTATGCCTGCTCATAATTGGCAGGTTTTGTACAGTCACCCTGCATGAATTTTCATGGCCTTGCAAATCTGGGTCCCTTTCACTTATCAATCTGCAAGAAAGGGGATTTCCATGAGTGGAGCTGTGGGTCTTGCCATGCAACTTCCATGAAACCTGACACAGTCCAGATTTACAAAGTGTTGTAAACTTGAGAATATGGCAGAATCCTATTCCTCCCCATGTGAGGCATAAGAGTGGAGCAATGAGGAGAAGTATTTTTATTTATCCTTGTTTTTTCTCTTTCTATGTGTGCTGCATATCCCTTCCTACACAAAAACAATCACTGTGGTGCACGGGTGTCTGTGTTGGTGTGGGGCTGCTGTTTGTGCTCTGGTACAGGGGAAAAGGATAGGAATTTGCTGTATCTTGTAAATAAGGTGCATTCCTTACCCTTTTATTTTGACACACAGCAGCGCAGTAGAAAGACGAAATGAGGGAAATGTGGCCCTGCAATTTTACAGCAGAAAATCCCCATTTGTAGGAAACCACACAACAGTAGTACACCAACGAAAACTGGAAGTCGTGACTTGAATAGTTTGGAAACGCATAGGGGATCCAAGAAAAAATCCTATGAAACCAGTCCTGCTCTAAGGCACCTCCTCTTTCTTCATGTCAGCTTGTAGACAATGCAGTGCTTGAATGGCAAGAGCAAGAGTTCTATTTTTTAGAGCATTTCCAGGAAAAAAGTACAACAAGAAGCACCAATCTTGGAACACACCCCACCTTCCATTGAGGTCAAGTCCAGTCAGATGTTGCATCACCATCGGGTGGATGGCTCTCAGATGCTCATTGATAGTGTTTAGGCAAAGCTCAGTGTCATTGATAATTTTTAACTTCTTCCATCTTGTTATTTTTAACCAGCATGAGTTCAAAGTGGTTTGCATGGCAATGAAGGGTACTTTAAACAGTCTAAATTTTCCTGGAATGTCCTTGTAGTGAGTCCTGCAAAAATAATCAGAAGTTCTTTTTCTTCAAGACTGATGCAACAGAGTTGTTTTCTTCTGTAGCGGATGTTGAGACAACTCAGCCAGATCTTCACCAGGTATGACCAGCTTTGGGTTCTGTATGGTCGCAAGGCTGCAGACGCCCCACCATCTGGGGACAAGCTGGGAGTAGGCAGGTTCACCACACTGCCAGTAGAAATTGATCAACATGGAGGTACCCCATTGCAGGTCCGATATATGCAGAACTACTTCCCAGTTTTCAGTATAACCAAGCATCATGGCTCCCTTGCCTCTGAAACACAAGGAATATAGTGTACGTTTCCAAGCAATTAGGGGTGCCCATTCCCCTCCAAAAATGTACATATTAATTTCAGTATTCCATATTTCCTGGCACAGGCGTTTATTCTTACATTTAACCCCTCTCCCACGAGATTCATTTCTTCAAGCCTAATCCAGCCAAGCAGCGCGCATTGAAATTCCATGCCTAGGGTCCGCTTGTCATTAAGAAAGGTGGCCTCTAATACGTCAAGAGCCACACTGGGACCACAGACAAAGGTGGGAACAGATATATTTGTGCACTGGTGAGGTGGCCTTGCTATCTCCAAGAACCTCTTTTCTATGAAGTCCCAAGACCAAACAGCTTCCTCCCCTATAGTGCTGCTTCTGCGCAACCTGTCTACCTTAATTTGGCTATCACTAGGTTTGGTAAAAGGGTATAGTGTTGTGGGTTGGTCTCATACCGGATGATGTTTACTATTGCTCTATGGAGTTCTACTATGGAGATCTACTCTAATTCTGAATCTTGGCCCTGATCCTGCATAGGTACAAGTAGATGAGGCTTTTTGCTTTTTCTGGTGCTATCTCTTGGAATAAGTAAAGTCTGTCTGCGCCTATGTCGTGGGGTATCAGTGAACATATGTAACATGACCTGTTTGTGGTTTGAGTGCCTACGGCAATCATACATTGATACTGAGGGCTGTGTCGGAATGAGTTATATGGCGCATGAGGAATGCTAACGTGTGGTTTAGATTAGGTGTAAGTGAGGTGTGAGGGGTCCTGTGCATACATTTCAAGAATGTTGAACTAGATTTTATCACACCAGGCACATTTCTAGGTCCAAATGGAAACAAAATCATCCAGGCTAAACAGAGTGTGTCTAAGTATACATAAAAAAAAAGAACTGAAAAAACATGTGTAGGCTGTGTGATGGTCTTTAGGGGAGATTTCTGTTGTTTGGGAGCGCTGGGCATTTTTTTCTTGGTGCATTGAAAAAAGAGTCTTTTTATAAAAAAGGTTGTTGGAATGTCTATTTATAGTCTGTGTTCTTGAGAGGTTGGCCTTGTTGAAGTCCTTTTGGAAGCTTTGATCAAAGGGGCGGCAGACCATGGTAATGTTGGTGCACATGCAGCTCAATTGCAGACCTATATAATAAGAGCTGTGAGTTGTAGGTTAGCTTAGAAAAAACACATTGTTAGGCAGTTTTTCAGAAAATTCCTGCATTTACTTTTTAATGATACAATCTATGGCTGTTGGGACTCATGTGCTCAGCCCGATGTGAGTAATGCTATTAGACTTAATGGATTTTTCCCTATGGACTGGGGTTGTGTGGTTGTTTCTTTTTGAAGTTTTGAGGAAGTCCCTGCCCTATGCATGTGAGAAACCTGTTTCCCATCACTGGAGCATTTGCCTCCTTTTTTTAACTATAGGAGGGCCTCCATTTGGTGGAAACCCTGGGGTTGGTGAGACTCACATAGCTCGCCCAAGGCTAAACTTGAACTGCTTGACCTGAGTGCCCGATATATGCACCAGTCTAAGGGGCTCCCTGCTACCTCATCAGACTGTCTTGTCTCCGGGGGCATGGTCAGCCAACCCCGCCCCGGGGAATCAACAGCAGTGGGAGCTCTGGCTCCAGTAGGCACCCAGATGGCAATCTATAGTGTGAACTCCCAGTTGACATAGTAAAATAGCCCAAATGTCATCTCAATGTTCTTGTGCTGTGTTTCAGGTTAATCCTCTTTGAGTGCTACATAAACATTTTCTACATTGCCTCTAAGTTAAGCCCGGCTGCTTTGTGCCAAGCTACCAGCACAAGTTCATTTTTTACTTTAGTGGTACTTCCTGGCAAGGATTTTGATTATTATTTCAGGTGATTTGTCACCCTCTCAAATAATGCTCCAATTTCTTACATCAGGACTTCTAGTCAAGTTGACTATGCGAGTTAGTAGTATAGTCAATTTCATCATGCTTTTAGGGTTCAGAGCACATGAACTGAGGCCTGGTCAGCAGAGTTGTAATGCATAGAGTCAAACGAGCAACAACATCAGTCCAAAACAATGAGGGTGATCATGCAAAAAGAGGTATTTTCCTACAAGGGCTGATGACGCTCTTTAGAACTGATGCTCCTACCATATGTTCATGCTTCTGCTAGTAGCAATCTCCATGCGACACACTATTTACTTCTCAATAACAAGTGATTATACATTCTAGCACAATGGATTCTGTTAACAAATACATACCATAGTCATAGATAGCAAGAAATCTATTGAAATCCAATTGTAACTGTGTTATATCATATCAATATTACCACTCTTAGAAGCAGCCTATTGTGTTATACAAATGTTGATATTTGCTTGGCCATGTGACTGCATTGATTAACAACAACATTTTAGTTTAATGTTGATACTAAGGGCATGATTTAGAGTCTAGAGGATGGGTCAATTGTCACAATTCTTATGGATATCCCGTCTATCTTATTTCAAGTGCTGTAGGGTATAATCCATTTGTAGTAAGGCAGAGGAATACCCATCATATTGTTGAAAGAGTATCCCATCTACCAATCTCTAAATAGAGCCTTAAGATTGAAGTCAAGTTTAATAATATCACTGAAAAAACAGTGATGCATAAGAGTTTTGAAATATAAAATATTCTTATGAGATTCTGCTTCACCACTTCTAGGGCACCAATGCCTCAAAACCTTAAGCCTGTCTCCTGGCAGACGTAAGGGTGACGCAGGCCCTTTCACATGGGGCTTGCCCCATGTGAAATGACTTAAACAATTTACTGGTTCCTTTAAGGAACATAGGATGTTTTCTTTAAAAAAGAAAACAATCTATTTAAGAATGCAGACAGAGATGGTGAACTGCTGTTCTTTGCGCACCATGATAACTGCCATCTCAGCTAATCAATGGGGATCACAAATTGTGGCATGCCTGATGAATATTTATTAGTTAGGTTCTTCGTGGACTCTCTGGGATTCCTCGGGGGCATATTACCAAGCAATAGCGATAATTATCGCTATTGCTTGGTTAGAGACAAAAATTTACCACTGAGCTGCGGCGATTGTTATCGCAAATACACCTTGGTATTACCAAGGTTTATCGCAAATGCGATAAAAATCGGCCGCAATGCATGAATATCGCTGAAAAGTCAGCGATATTCATGCATTACCGAGCTAATGCTCTTAGCCATGTTATCCACGTCCACTTGGATAACATGGCTAAGAACTGCTCAGGGCAGGTGTTAGCTTTTGGAGATATTTGCGCTTAGCACGAATATCTCCAAAAGATGGTAATAGAAGATAGCGATGTTAGCAACTGTTTCCAGTCGCTAACATCTTGGCACGCCCACTTTGCATCTCGTTAGTGATAAATATCACTGACATGCAAAGTGGGGCCCAGGATGGTCGCTATCTCCTACTAGCTGTCGCTAACTGGTGTTAGCGACAGCTAGGTAATAGGGAGATAATTTTATCTCCGCTTTCTTGGCTTTTAAAGCCAAAAAAGCGGAGATAAACCCCCTTGATAATATGCCCCCTCGTTTTGTGAAAAACCTATAAGTACATAAGTTGGTTTGCAAAACCAGATTCCATTCACAAACATTAAATGCACAATTTAGAGCAATCCTTTGCGAATGGAACCTTATCACATATGCTACTAGATCATTTCTTTTTATTTCAAGAGGGTGTTTTATCTTTTTCTGCAAATAAACGTTATACACGCTGTGACATTGCTGCATCTTTTTCACCTGCCACTAAACGAGTACCTTTAGAACTTACTATGCTTTCATGCTTGTTGGAATGCCAAATGATTATATTCAACTATAAAATGTATGTATGGCGCCGTATGTATTGGTGTTTATAGGAGAACCTTGTATGTTTGGTTATTCTACGTCATCGGTTGCCCGACCTATGCAGAATGCGTTGCGTTCCAGAAAGCATTGCTGCTGCTCATGGGACAACAGTGTGTGATGTTTAAGTCAAGGTTATCACAGCAGAAATAAGATATATCTTCGAGTCAGAATGCTCGTGAGTTGGCAGCAATTTAACTGCTATAAGGCTTTGGGGATGCGTTGCTCGCATAAGGATTCAGAATTCGGATGAATACATGGGCAGTTATTTTTTATTTCTTTCCAGTGTGAAACAGGAAATGGGAAGACTGGGTTCACGAAAGACCCATATCTATTTGTACCACGCAGCACTGCTCCTCCATAGAAGGTTTCATCTTCCCCGCTCAATTACAACTACGATTTCGGAGTCTTAATATAAATGGCAGCAAAGGTCACCCGTTATTGCAGATAGGATTTAATTGAGAAAGTCCCAGTTTACTCTATCCTTGAAGGTCGGCGGCAAACTCCGTAGGCTGCTGGGGTGCAATTAAATATGTGACAAATATTGCGCAACAGCCTCCAACAGTCAAAAAAAAAAGACATCATCAAACACGGATGCGCTCACAATTAAGAAGAACAAACAAAGGCCCTGCTGCTTCCTTGCATGTTTTAAGCAACTATGGGGCATATTATGAAGGACGACGTTAAAATTATCGCCGGTTTATCAGCAGAAAACTGCTGCTAAAGCGGCGATAATGGCTTGATAATATGCGCTGGAGCATTCCAATAGAAGCCCATGTTCACACCAGAACATGGATTTCAATGCTATTCTCTAGGGCATATTATCAAGCCCATTACCGCTGGTTTAGCAGCAGTTTTCTGCTGCTAAACTGGCAATACATTTTAACACTGTCCTTGATAATATGCCACTACTTGCGTGTGATTTTGATGTCAGTGTTGATGGCACCTGACTCGGCCTTGCAGCCTCAAACAAAAAAGAAGCAAGTTTTAATTAGATCAATATTAAAAAGTTCCTATGAAATATCATCTATAAAACATCAGCACGATATCCAAGGGTAAAGCATTACACACGCACTGGGTACTGGTTATTTTCACACGCTGATTAGCTGCGTATCACTTGTAATTAAGTACCATTAGATATCAAGGTCTTATTTATGAAGGCCAGCATCACGTTTGCGCTGCCGTTGTGTTACTCTTAGTGAAGCAGTGGCGGCATAAATAATGCGCCATGTTGCACCATATTTACGCATCATTGGTGTCGCAAGGAGGCCACACTGAGAAGTGTTGCATCGCTGCTTTCACGCAGCCATGCACCACTTCTTATAAAAGAGATCCCTAGTTTATAATAATATTGTGTCATATGTATGTAATGAAAATTAATTGTTTTTAAAACAAAAAGTACTTATGCGAGGACAACTAAGTTTATGTAGAAGAGATCAGGCATACATTAAATAAGAATAAACGATTCTAGCTTCTGTGACTGAGACACTGCAATTAAGTGAAAGGGCAGGAAAGTACTATTTTTTTAAAGGTGCAATGCACGATCTCTTAATCATTGTTAACAACTCTGTCTGGGTGGGCTAAAAAGAGCAAGTTTCCAATAGCTGTAATTAAGCATCTCCTCTTTTCAGGTAAGAAGAGATGTAGTTAAGTATACATTACGAACAGCAGGAAATCGTTTTGTCAGATAACGGAGGTTGAGAGAGAAGGTGGGAGATTGGACAGAAGGGGATATTTCAAGCTGACTTCAGAGGAGCAACTGTGCCTCCAGGTTAGAAGAGGTGTTTTGCAATTAAAAATGCCTCACTGTGGGGCTTTCGGATGTTTATTTAACGTAGATTGAAGTGCCTAGAAACAACCTAGCTGTGTAATTCGCTGTATGTGTTTTAAGAATACATCATTCATTAGCTGATTGGGGGGCATAAATGACTCTGGCCCCTTCAACAAGACGCCACCAAATACCGAAAAGCAAGTTCCATGCACTTATTGTGCGAGCGCAGTGCGTGGTACTGACTCCAGCCTACGTGACAGTAAGAAAGATTGGGTAGGAAATGGCATAGCGCACGGGGAGTTTCCGGTCATTTATCGCCTTGTCGTGTCAGGGTATTATTTATTGCTCAGACCGCCACTGCTGTGACTTTTACATTCAGACTGTAATTAGAGACATGAGATGCGCTTTAATAATGAGCCAGAGACCATTGCATCCTCTAGAACATTACCTGCAGGGATAGAAATATCTGCAATACACTAGAAAGATCATTTCCAGACTTAAGCAATGACACAAAATGAAAAGGTCTCTGGGTGTCTAAGGTCTCCAGCGCTGTAGGTTTTATTTCAGAGACAAGTATGAAAGTCACTCACTTGTTCACTCATTCTGGGTTGTGACTTTTTGTATTTTTTTTTAATCTGATTAGCGCCTGGTGTGATGTGTCGGTACTCGCTGCCTTTAAAGCATCCATTCCAAAACATATATATTACATATATATATATTTCTATGAACAGTAACATATGCACAACAGTAATATATACACAAAAGCATCAAACGTGAACATCATTGTTTTAGCTAGTGCGAAAGCATGGATTTTGAATGCACATATGAAACTGAACACAATCATGAACTAGATCATGTCTGATGGGGTAGATCTGCGAAGCAGGAGCTCTTATTCTTGTGTTTATGGCATTTAAAAGAACCGTCAGTTCTAGGCATGCACCCCCTGTGTTCCAAGCATTGGCAAAGCTAATGGGTCCTGGCTCAGAAAGGCTGAGCAATTAGCTTTATCAATTTTTTTAAATTCCCATTTGCATGCAAATGCACGTGTCACGATAGTTGTTTTCGTTTAAAGAAAGCCCATCATAAGATGACCACCAATGCATTCGAGTGCTTAATGAAGTATTCACAAGCACTCGTCGCGTGCAGCATGACGAATGCATGGGATTGAATCATGCCGTATGGCAGCCATTATTAATTTAACACTTTAATATGGAGGATGGCCATTTTAGAACGGAAAATATCAAGTTTGAAAATAAAAAAATCCAGTATGCTTCGAAAGAAAAAGGAACCAAAGTGCCCAGGAGTACTTTGCAGCTGTCTTACGTCAGTAAATGAAAAAATAAATAAACATGTATAAAATGGAAAATGACATGAGGAGCAGAATAGGGAACATTGGCACCAAAACAGGACGCTGGGGGGAGCAGAAGCAAGAGAGAAAACAAGGAAGCATATGCACGCTCATCGAGTACAAAATGCAAAGTAAAAAATTAAATAAGTAGGAGCCCTCTGAAGTGAAATCAGAACACTGAGACTGAAATACTCCCTATTGGGACCAGTACAAGAATAGGGAGGCAAACCATTGAATCAAAAGTATACTCTTGAGTTCAGGGACATCTTAAGAATTTTGGGGCCCCCTGTTCAGAACAGTTTTGAGATTAAGATACAATTTTAGATTTTTCCTGACCTCTTTGGCCAGGTCACTGACAGTGCACAGACACACTCGTCCAAATTTTAAAACCATTAACCAACAATTTGTAAAATGCTGCTTATCTCCTGTGAGGGTATCCAGATGCTTGGAGGGCTTTGGAGTTGTCAGTCAAACGTCCAGGTTTTTAGGCCAGCTCTAAACTTTGGTGGTGGAATGCAGTCCGGATGCGGACTGGGAGCCCAATTTAGGTCTTGGCAGCCAAAAGGAGAAGGACTAGCAGCTGCTTCTACATTTGTGGAAGCGGGATGCGTGGGTGAGAGAGATGACGGTTGAGCGTATTTGTCTGCCAGGTTGGTGGAAGTTCAGTCTGTGGTTGAGGCAGGCTGGTACTTTATTGCACAGGACCTTCTAGGCGTGGGTAAGTAGGTTGGACTGGCACAATTTGTGGATGGGGAGCCAGTGGAGTGCTCTGAGGTAGGGGTGGTGTGAGCGCTTGTCTGGAGGTCATGAGTGAGTCTGGCTGCAGAATTTTGGATGGTTTGCACTCTGCTCAGTAGCCATGAGGTGATGCCCACGTAGAGTGAGTTTCCGTAGTCCAGTCAGCTAGTGATGCAGGCTTCGGTGACGGTGCGTGTGGTGTTGATAAGAAGCCATTTGAATATTTTCCAATGCATACAGAGGTTGAGGAAGCAGGCTGAAGAGACAGCGTTTATCTGCTTCTTCATGGTGAGCTTGTTGTCAAGTATGATCCTGAGGTTTCTGGTATGGTCTGTTGGAGTGGGCGAATGCGAGGGGCCCACTTTCACTGGCCAACAGGAGTCATCACATGGGCTGGTGTTACTCTCAAAGATGAGTACTTGTTTTGGTGGTGTTTGAGTTTCAGGCATTTGTTTTGCATCTAACTGGCAATGCTGGTCATGCACCTATGGGAATTGGTTTTGGTTAGTGAGGTTTGAGGGTAGGGAGAGGTTGAGCTGAGTGTTATCAATGTATGATATGATGTTCATGCCATAGGATTAGACCAGCATGGTCAGGGGGGCTGTTAGACCTTGCCCTTTTGACAGGGTTATCCCCAAACCTGTTGCCTTTTGCCTCCTATTTTTCTGACCCTGTTTTCATTGGCTATAGGATTCTAGGCACTTTACTACTGCTAATCAGTTCTAATGTGCATATGCTTTCTGTATACATTGTAATATGATTGGTCATCCATGATTGGAATATTTTTTTTACTGATAAGTCCATAGTAAAGTGCACTGAGCGTGCCAGGGCTTGTAAATGAAATGCTACTAGGGGCTTGCAGCACTTGTTGTGCCGCTGTTGGAAAGTGGGTTATTAGAAAAGGTAAATGTATATCTGCCTTTGACAATAAGTCCACTAACACAATATAGGGCTAAGTACAGGGTTTAGAAAATCATTCCCATGTTTAACCCTTGGTAGCTTGCCTGCGAGCAGGCAGACTTAACTTCAAAGACAGGTTTGTAAAGCACTTAAAAACACCAATTCAGTATATAATTAAGACACAATACACAATAAAAATACAACACCAATTTATCAAAATAGGAAATATTTTTATCTTTAAAATGACACCAAAACGAAAAAATTCAGTGCATGGAAACGGTGATATGATTTAAGAAAGTTTTAGCACTATTTGGCACATAAAAATGCAATAAATTACTATTGAGACATCTGGTCATGCTAGACCGTCACAATGTCAAAATTTCAGGCTGACTGCGATGGAGCTTTGCCCTACTCAGTAGGTCTCGGTCACAGTTTTTGCCTTCTGATTTAGAAACTTTTCTGGAGCTTTTCTTGTCGGGTCCCTCGAATCTCCCATGCAGTGAGGGTTCACTGGCTTGCCTTGAGACGAGCGCCTGGTCAAACTTATGAAAGTTAGACCTCCAGAGCTTTTCAGCGGGATGAACCAGAGATCCAGGTGGGCACGAGGTTGAAGGTTGACGGCTTGACTCTTGTGGTTTGTTACGGCCCCCTCTCATTTGTTTTGATGCAGAACATTTTATGGATCTTTGTCTTCAGGGGTCCCTCGCTGCTCTTCACCAAGCTTGCTTTAGTGAGGGTTAGCCGGTTTGGGTTGCCACTTACTCCCGGTCAAACTCTGGAAGTTGGACCTCTAGAAATTTTCAGTGAGACGAACCTTGACGGCAGGCCAGCTCGTGATTTAGGGTCTCCAGCTTGGCTGGCCAGGTCGATTCGATTCACTTATTGAGCTTTTTTCCAAAGTTGCTCTAAACTTCTCCAAATATCTGGAACGTCTTCCTAAAGTTCATCTGAATGTCCCAAAGTGTCCAAAACTTACTCCAAGGGTCAGAAAGCTAAACAATGGCCCTTGAAAGTTTTCACTGAATACAACAGAACCCCCAGATGCTGTGATCGGAGGAGCAGGGAGGCCGTTTTTTCAAATACAGATGTTCTAGAGATCGTGAAGACTATAATTAGCTGACGAAGCATATTTAGCACGCGGATATAGCGATTTACCAAGTCCATCTCTAGTTTATGTATACCAATCGGTGGCCCCTCTGACACAGTGAGGAATCGACAGACCTGATAAAAAGACAATATCAGTTACAACTATACCCTGACTGATCAAATGGGATATTTGTAGTCTTGAGCGTGGACCCAAAACAGGACACCTCCTCCTTTTTATCGATCCCGACCTCAGAATGAATATCTGACTGAGAAACTTTTATATTGTTTGAGAAACTGTCCTGAAGAAGGTTTTTAACCAAAATGCCGCGTCGACTTGTGTCCTCAAGAACATTTTTAACGTATTGTGCAATAGATTGTACATTTTTTGAAAACATGATGTACTCAACTATTGTATAAAAACCATAAAAATTTTAATTTGTCCAGAAATGTAATACATTTATGCTCAATTTTTAATTATTTTTGTTGTATTGCTTGAACCTGTCACAAATACACATGACATTGTCTCTGAGTGATTGTAATAACTGCATGCCGTTTTCCAGTCTAGGATTGTTACATACCTGAATTGTTGTGATTTAGATAACATCTTTATATGTACTTGGTGGTTGCGCCTATAAATTAAATTAAGCATAGTGGGTACTAAGTCCCGGGTGATCATTTTCACGGGCATGTTTGACTTTAGGGACATTGTAACTTTTTTTCCTTGAAAGTTTGGAACTTCAGTTTCCACAATCCACTTGGACAAAACACTTACACATCCAATGGCAGCACTCCAGGCTGAGATGTCTTGGTGGTGATGTTGCAGGTGAGTTCTGTTAACTTGTAGCTTGCAGGAAGTCCCCTCTTTAGTCCTTTTGAAGCAGGTTTGACCCAGAGGGCTGCAGTTTCAGATTATGCAGCATGTGCAGTCAGTCTGAGTGCAGGGCATTGTAGGTGCAAATCAAACTTCTCAGCATGGACCCTTCTTCTTCCTTTAGTTTCAAGCAGCAGCGCACCCATATATATAGACAATGATGTAAAGGTAACACAATACGTTACAGAATGCTGCATTGTGAAGAAGAGAAAAAAACAATGCCAAATATCGTACTGTCATGTTGAATGTAATGTGAGGTTGTATACTGTAGAGTTATATGATAAAATCAATAAATACATAAAAAAAGTTTCAAACAGCAGATCTGAGAGGCCATACCCTCTTAGATACTTATTCCAAGTTCTTGGGGTCAAGCAGGAGGGCATTCATGTCCAATGTGGTGCAGGGCAACACCCCAGGGTATGACCACAATATACAACGTGTGGCAATATGTTCTCACAGAGAGTACATTTCTCCAGAATTCATCATGGCAGATTTTCCATAAGAGAGACAAGATCTGGATAAGCCCTCCTTCAGGATGGTCCATCTCCGCGCTGTCTCTCCCCTTTAGATCTTCCCATTATTTCCTTAAACCTGCCATATGGCTGGGGGCAGAGGGAAGAGATGTAAATGAAACTGGGTTCTCTAGTCTTTTCTCAACGTCCTTTGAAGAACATTATTTACAACCCCTGCCGCTGGCTCTGGCATTCCTATGCCCAGCAATCTTCTCCTCCCAGAAGGGCTCCCTAATCACTGGGGTTATTTATGCCCTCTTCAAAGCCGCCTGGCTAATCCACTTAACTCTGACCAATCAGGACAGACCCCTGGAAGACTCAATTGTGGCTTACAGGCTAGAAGGTCTTGTAAGTTCTAGTCAGTAAACTTTAGGATACATTTAACAATGTCATATTGTTGGATTTGTCAATAACATTCTAGGAAGTCGTTGAATGATATTTCTATCACCTCCTTGACATTAGTTATTTTGTAATACATTCTTGCCATTTCAACCCATGTGGCTGGGGATCTGCAATAAGAAAAATGACTTGGGCCAACTTCTAACACTGGGGCTTATGCAAACATATTTTATACGGTCCCTGCCTATATCTATAGGACCCCACACCCCTGGGATACCTATGGGAGAGTTTAGGGGTTCTGAATATGTAACAATATTTCAGAACCTCACTCCACAGTGCTCCCTTTTACAAAAGTCACTGCTGGGAAGCACTTTACTACATTGTTAGGCTTGAAACGGGCCATTTCATTCAATCAATCAATCAATCAATCACTTGTAAAGCGCACTACTCACCCATGAGGGTTACAAGTCGAGGAGGGGGTGCTGCTACTGCTCAAAGAGCCAGGCCTTGGGGAGTCTTCTGAAGGTGAGCGGGTCCTGGGTCTGCTGCAGGTGGGTAGGGAGGGTGTTCCAGGTCTTGGCAGCAAGGAAGGAGAAGGACCTGCCACCGGAGGTTGCTCGTTGGATGCGGGGGACGGCAGCTAGGGCAAGGCTGGCGGAGTGGAGCTGGTAGGTGAGGGTGTAGAAGCTAAGTCCACTGTTCAGGTAGGCTGGTCCGGTGTTATGGAGTGCTTTGTGTGCGTGGGTGAGGAGCTTGAAATTGATCCTCTTGTTGACGGGGAGCCAGTGGAGGTCTCTCAGATGGGGGTGATGTGGCTGCAGTGAGGGATGTTGAGGATCAGTTGGGTGGAGGCTTTTTGGATGTGCTGTAGTCGTTGTAGGTGTTTGGCCGGGATTCTTGCATAGAGTGCATTGCTGCAGTCCAGCCTGCTGCTGACGAGGGCCTGGGTCACCGTTCTTCTAGTTTCGGTCAGGATCCACTTGTAGATTTGCGGAGCATGCGGAGGGTGTTGTAGCAGGAGGAGGAGATGGCGCTGACCTGCTTCGACATGGAGAGGGAGGAGTCGAGGACGAATCCTAGGTTGCGTGCGTGATTCATGGGTTTCGGTGCTGTTCTCAGTGTGGTCGGCTACCAGGAGTCGTCCCAGTCAGAGGGGGTGGAGCCAAGGATGAGGACCTCTGCCTTGTCCGAGTTCAGTTTCAGGCAGCTGCTCCTCATACATTCGGTGACGGTCTTCAATCCCTTGTGGAGGTTGGTCTTGGTGGTGTGTGGGTCTTTGGTGAGGGAGAGGATGAGCTGGGTGTCGTCAGCATAGGTGATGATGTTCAGGTCGTGCTGGCGGGCTACTTGTATGAGGGGGCCATGTAGATGTTGAACTGGGTCGGGCTGAGGGATGAGGTGGCTTTGGATCGGAAAGGTGGGAGGCAGACTCTCTGGGTTCTGCCGGTGAGGAAGGACATGGTCCAATCCAGGGCCTTCTCCTGGATTCCAGCTTCTTGTAGGCGTGTCTGTAGTGTGCGGTGGCAGACCATGTCGAAGGCAGCTGATGGGCCCAGGTAGATGAGGGCTGATGTTTCGCTGTTGTCTAGTTGGCATCGGATGTCGTCTGTGGCGGAGATGAGGGTTGTCTCGGTGCTCGGTCTTCAGAATCCGGACTGGGAGGGGTCTAAGATGTTGCTGTCCTCGAGGTGGCGGGTCAGTTGCATGTTGACGGATTTCTCAATGACCTTGAGAAAGGGAGCAGAGATAAGGGCCGGAAGTTCTTGAGGTCCTTGGGGTCCTCCTTGGGCTTTTTGAGGAGGGCGTTGATTTCGGCGTGCTTCCAGCTTTCCGGGAATGTCGCTGTCTTGAAGGAGATGAGGATGACCTTCCTTAGTTGGGGTGCAATGGATGCGTCAGCTTTGTTGAATACGTGGTGTGGGCAGGCGTCTGACGGGGATCCTGAGTGGATGGAGTTCACGACCTTGTGCGTCTCGTCGTCGTTGATGTAGGACCAGGAGGTCAGGCGGTTGGTGCAAGTGGTGTTTGCGGGGGGTGGAGTCTGCTGTAGTCCGGGCGGTCATGGTGTTGAAGCTGTTGTGGGTGTCAGCGATCTTGCGGTGGAAGAACGTGGCCAGTGAGTCGCACAGATCTTGTGAGGGCAAGATGTTGTTGGTGATGGCGCTGGGGTTAGAGAGTTAACCAAGGGCATCTAAAACTCATTTTATATGGGCCCTCCTTATAAATACCTGACCCTCACCCCTAGGACAAGTAGAGGAGACCCTGGGGGGAAACAGCATTCATAATGCTGTCAATACCATGGGGGTAGGTAACAATACGGATGTTACATCGTCCACGTTGTTACCACGCATGGCATTACATCGCAAGTCTTTTCTGTGACTTACACTAGATGGCGAGCAACTCTAAGGAATGTGTTGGATTTTAAATCCAACACATTCCCTACTGTTGCACTAACTGGAGTAGGAATAGTAATTTATACTATTCCTAAGTCCAGCGCGCCATCTAGTGCAAGTTGTAGAAACAACTTGGATTCTAAAGCCATGCGTGGTACCTACGTGGACGATGTAAAGTCCGCGTTATGACCTACTGCGTCATGCTTTAGTAACATCATACATACCCCTGTGGGTACCTTAAATGCCCAAACATTGTAGTTTATCAATGTGTAAGTGCCTCAAACACCTAAGTAGAGTTTGGGCACAATGTGCATTTGAAAGCAGTCCTGAAACATAGGGCTGTTTTTAAACTGACCTCAGTCTTCAGCAGTACACACATGCAAGTGCATACGGATTGATGGCCTTTAAACTGCCATGCCCTTTTATATACTAGGGCCTTAAAGGTAGTTTCAACACCCCTGCCCTAATATGTACTAGGACCCTACAGGGGAGGCCATGCCAATCAAAGTGGTACCCTAACCCATAGTGAACCCCAGTGTAGGTATGTGTTTTCACTGTATTCTAAGGGTGTCTCCAGCATTGCACTGTCCCTGGGCCTGGTTAGGTGGAGCCCAAGCTCAGTCAGTGTCAGTTACCACCAGTACCAGTCAGCAAAAAATGTGGGGCTGCCCAGGGCAAAGGATGACTTTACAACAGCCTCCCACACAAATAGCTCTGTAAATATGTCCCAGGCTTACCAATGTAGTGTCTGTGTGCTCAGTTGTAGACTTCTATGTTGGCCTGGCAAGTGCACCTAATTGCCATACCTAAACTTTTTTTGTAATATAAGGCAGCCCTAAGGTAGGCCCAAGGTAGGCTCATGGGCAGGGTGCAGTGTAAGTGAAAAGTAGGACATTACTGGTGTGTGTAACATGTCCAGATAGGGAAATACTATGTATTTCATTTTTTACTATTAAAAGGCTATCTGTGCAATAGGCTAACATGCTTTGTACAATCCTACAAGTATAACATTCCAAAAAGACACAACAGAGAAATGGAGTTTAGGCTTTCTGAACACACCTTTTGGTGAAAGTGTTTTTCAAATTTCTGTGTGGAAAAATGGCACTTTTAGAAAGTGGGCATTTTCTTACTTTACCGTCCTGTCTGCATCTGACTGTTTGTGTATTTAGCAACTGGTGTTGGAGGGACAAGAGCTGGGGATGTGCGGTGTGCCCTGCCTTGCCTGGGTGACTCATTGCTGGCCTGAATAGATCTAGGCTGCTTTTAGAGTGGTGGGAGGAGTTTCGCTTGCAGCTGAATAAGTTGTGTCTCCTTTTCACAATGCTCTTACTGCCTCCTGTGATCATGCTGTAGCAGGGAGGACAGGACTGGTTTGGAATGGGTTCAGAGACCCTTGCCATAAAGAAAGCAATGACAAAATGGGGTGTAACTACTTGTCCCAAAACCCCAAGTTTTTACATTACTCCAAGAAAGAAGAGGACCCTGCAAGAACTAGAGCAGAAGGACTTTGTGAGGAGGAATGGGAACTTTCCTGCAAAAATGCAATCCTTTGAGGCATTTTCTTCTTTCTATGTTTGCTGGAGAATGCAGCACTCATAAACAGAGGAAGTTTCATTTAGTAATACAGATATTTCTACTTGTTATGCCTCACTTGGGAAGGCACACCATTTTGACGGAATCCCAGGTTTACTCACCTTAGTAAATCTGGGATTGAGTCAAAGTCCATGAATGGGTAGCTGAGAATGCCCATTCTCCTTCCATGGAATGCCTTCTCAACACAGGCAAGCAGGAATGTTTGCTCCTTTTTGTTACTGCGGATTAACTAAGCAATACAGATCCATGGAAGGTGCCTTTGCATGGCTTAGTAAATCACATTTAGGGGCTTTTGTTGCTTTGCATCGCCTTGCTTTATGCAAGGGAAACATAAAACCCTTAGTGAATGTAGCCCTAAATGTATTGTAGTATTAATGCATAGATCAGTCGGATGCATTTTTAATGCCATGATTATAAGAAAGGGCCCCTTTTGATATGGTTAGCCCCCACTTTTTGATTTATGTCTGATATCATTTTGTACTGTGCCCCTGCTAAAAAGGTCCCCAGCGCCTGATCTCTTTCCCCAAAACTGTACCACGATTGGCAAACATTTAGAGCTATCCCTGGTACCCAGGGCATGGATTCTGAAGAGGGTCCTCAGGGCCTGAAGCACTGATTACGACACTCCAGGGACCCCTCACCAAGGCCAAGCACTCTTCCTTTGCAGGCTGTGTGTTTTGGTGCTGGAAAATTCGAAGAGTCAACATGGCACACAGCCATGCTTCATATGCGCTGCATTAGATATAGGTATGTCACCCTTACTGCAGTCCTTTAGCCATACGGCAGGGTGCACTATATCCGATGTGTCTGAAACCTGCATGAGAAGATATGCTTCTACAATGTCCGGTCTATTCTAGGATCTTGAAAGGGAACAAGGAAGCCATAAAGTGTACATGGGCTGGATACTTGTCAACTCAAGTTTCCTTGCTCCATGATGGCTTCACTCATTTCGAAGATGTTAGGTATCAAACGTCTAGTCTTAATAAATCCTCAATGATGCTCCTGATTGATTTATTAATACATTCATTCAGGATCCTCTTTTTAGGTGGTCCCCTTAAAACCTACCAAGCACTGGTGTGGTAACTGACTTGCTTTCACCAGCCTGCCACTACCAGACATGTTACTGACCTAATCGGGTAAAGCCAGTGCTGTTAGAGGACTAAGACAAAGCCTGCCCTGTGCGGAGGTGTTTCATACCTCCTCCAGGACAGAAAGGCCTTCCTGGGTGGGAAGATTCATAGGCAATGCCACCTTTGAAATCCAACCCAAGAATCTCCAGATTTTGATGGGAGGAATGGTGGGAAAATTAGTTAGATGAGGGGGAGGGTCCCAACTTAGCCTACACCACCCATTGGGCAGGGCAGGCAATGCGAACCCCTCTCCTGAAATTTCACCATTTTGGAATGGTGGAGAAAGCTCCAATCAGGGCCAGGGTAGTGCCTCTTACCACAGGAAGTTGTCGTACAGAGGGTATAGACACCCTAAAAGTTAGAAGTCCATTGGCTACTACCCGTTTCTCCTTGTAACACCCCGAAATTCAGTATTTAGATGGCATCCCTAGACCTGAACAGCAGATTTCATGATCAGGACAAAGAATAACCACTGCTCAAGATGATGAAGACCTGTTCATGCTGCACCCGGCACCACCAGCTCATACAGCAACCAACCTTCCCTGGTCCAGTGGTCCCCAGGTCCTTGCGACTTCCTCCCTCTAAGGACACCCACCGGGCTTACCTTTAAGTACCTCTGTGCACTGCTTTTTCAAGTGCCCCACATTGTCCTTGATCCTAGCCAATCAGGTACGCTTCTGAACATCTCCTGCTGGAACTTTGGACCTTGTCCTGGTATCAACCTCAAATGAGAAGGTGAACTTCGTCAGAGCATTGGCTGCATTTCTATGTGTTTGCTTGGTTTCCTCCCCATTATATCCTATAGTGCATAATTTTGTATAAAAGTTATATATATTTTAAGAATTTTGAAAAATCGTAGCTCTGAAAGTAAGTATCTTGGAAATGTGTTCATTGTCATAAAAGCAATGTATAAATCGATCTGATTTTTACAAGTTGGCTGGGATTTTTTCTTGAGTGTGTGTCTCATTTTTTGCCTCTATGAGAACAACAAATACTTTACACCACCCTCTGGTAAGCCTAACTGCTCGACCACACACAAAAAAAGAGAGTTGGTATTTTCTAGTCTTACCTCTACCTGCCTTATTGGGATCTCTTGCACTCTCTACATACTGTACTTCATTTTAGTACACTGTACAGAGAGGCTCTTTCCGACAATGATGGAGAGTCAATACAGCTTCCCCACACCGTGGGATTGTATTGACTGCCTTCTGTGGGTAGCAGGGGGAGAAACAGAACTGAAGTGAGAAGGAATAAAGCAAAGGGTAGCCAAACCAAGGGGCAGATTTACAAGCCCCTGGTGACACAGTTATGCCGCTGTTGTGTCACTCTGTCGTAAACAATGCACCACGTTGCAACAAATTTACAACATGACGCATCTAGAGGGATGCATCACGTTGTAAAGCCCAGCGAAACATTACACCTGAGTCAGGTATATTGTATGCATTGTGCGAGTTCCGTTGCAGGAAAGCCTCATAACAGTGACATAGTGAAATCTACAAGATTTCACAGAGTCACTTTTATGATGCCGCTGCGTCAAAACCTTATGCCTGCTTGTAGCATGCGTGAAAAGTGACACATAACAGCAAGTATAGGCTGCCCCTGAGCCGAGCTGGAGTCGCAACATGACTCTAGCCCTGCGTCACCTTTACGCCGACAGATGCGTCACACATCTTTGTAAATGCCGCGCAAGGTTTTTTTTCGTGTTGCATTTTAAATGGCGTATCCCTGCCAATATGCAGGGATGCGCCAATTCTTGTAAATATGCCCCTAAATATTTAGGTATTTTTTAGTAAAGAGCTGCTGAGTGACAACATGGGGCAACTGGTAGAAGTAAGTGTAAGTCATAGGGTTCTCTTGTTAAAGGTATTAGTGTTTCTAAGCAGGTTGCCCTTTTGTCTATGCCTGATAACTACTCAGAAAGGCTGATGATAGCAGGGTGCTCACATCTCATGCTTCAATGTATCCTAATGTTAATGTTAATGTTAATGTTAATGTTAAATGGTTTTTGTAAAGCGGGATGCTACTCAATTGAGTGTCCTGGCGCTGATGCGCGATGACAGCATCTGCTGTTCATTGTGACCACCGACTGAGCATTAAAGATGAAACAACCAAGTTTTCAGTGATTTCCTGAATGCCATAAGATCCTCCGGCATTATTAATTCCAGCGGCAAGTTATTCCACAATTGCGCCGCTTGCACCTGGAAGGAGCGTTTACCAATACGTGCTCGGAGGTATCTGGGGGTTCGTGCCAGCTGAAGTGCTGATGACCTTAGTGTGCGGTGAGGGTGGTAGAATTGGACTCTCTTCACAATGTACCTGGCACCTATTCCATGGAGAACTTCAAAAGCCAGAACAGTGTCCTTAAATTGGATGGTCTTTCGGACTGGGAGCCAATTCAGGGATTTCAGCTGTGTGAACATAGAAACTCTGGGGCCAGGCATGAGTATTGCTCTGGCTGCTGCATTCTGGGCCACCTGCAGTCTTGCCAGCAAATACTCTGGCAACCCTAGATATAGTACATTCACATAGTCCAGCCAGGAGACTATCAATGCTTAGACCACCCTTTTTCTGTGGGGAATTGGCCGGAGAGGCAGAAGCTGCTTTATCGTCTTGAGCATGCCAAAGCATGTACCAGCCACCGTCTGGATCTGTGCATGCATGGAGAGATTTTCATCCAGCTTCACCCCCAGATTTTTCACTGTCTATACTGATGTTGTAGGAGGGACATGTCAGCTGGCCACCAACTGTGCCAGGCGTTGCTGGGGCGGTGGCCGAAGAAGATGATCTCCGACTTAAAAAGGATTGCATTTAAGCTGGTTGCACTGGAGCCAGGAGAACACTTCTGTTAAACAGCTGTTATTCATGTCTCCATTGAAATCCATATCTTTGTTGCAGGTGAAGAGCAGCTGCGTATCGTCCGCATACAATACAATTTTTGTTCCAAGTTCCTCGGCCAAAGTCGCCAAGGGTGTCATATATATATTAAAAAGGGTGGGACTCAAAATGGAGTCCTAAGGCACGCCCACCTCTAGAGGAGGGATGGGGCAGTAAATCATACTGTTTGGATACTTCTGCTTGGAGCCAGCTCCATTGTTGCTGCTGTGAGAGACATCACTTAGCGCAAAGGCTGTGTCTAAACAACAGCTAAAAAATGATGTGTGGAAGAAAAACACCCCCAAATCAGTTCTGAAACCTCAATTCTGGATGCACATCCCATCTGGAAAAGGAGTATTGAAGTGAAACTGAAATGATCTTATCATGTATCTTACAGATACATGATAAGAGGTAGCAAAATGTCTGTTTATTCTGTGCCATAATTCTTACAGTATTTGTCATAAATGCAATGAATGAAAGTCACATTTTTTGTGTATCTTTGATGCATATATGACTTTCTCTGATTTATTGGGAACATTAATTCATATTCTGATGAAATTTTGTTCAAATACTTTTCGTCCTATTCCTTTGCCTGTGGCTTCTATCACGTCATTAAATGTGTAGAGCATGCATTTACCTGGAGGTGTCTTGGTGCTTACTGCAATAGAGCATGAAAAGTTCACCTTTCATTTTTAAAAAGCCAGGTTTTATGTTCCTTTTCTAAAGGAAAGCAGGGTAGGCAAGACCCAGATGTAGGGAGGGAGGCTGCTCCAAAATGTAGTAGTTCCAGTGAGAAAACTTCTTCCACCCCAGTTAGGCTTCCTGAATCTGGGGATCATGAGTGTTTTGGCCCCAATTAGCGCAGTGGCCTGCTGGGTGTATACCAATGGAAGATATGCCTCAGAGACTCAGGGCCTGTATTGTGTAGTGCCTTATGGGCAGTGCTGAGGATATTACATTTCAAGTGACTTCTTAATGGAAGCCAGTGTAGTTTCCAGATTGCAATGCAGACTGGTTGGAATTTAGGAATTCCTAATAACATTCTGGATACACCATTTATCACCATCTGCAGTCTGTTAGCATGTTGCTCCTCTAGATTCAGAGGCAGTTACAATAGTCTAGTTTGGATTACACTAGGGGGTGATGACTGTTCTTTTGGAATAAGCTGGAATGTAGGGGAGGGTTCTTTTTATCATCCTGAGGGTGTAGAAAGATCAGGAGACTACAACCATCAACTGAGAGCCATTGATAAGCTTATTGTCAATTTGTACACCCGAATTCTTGGCCTTCGCCACTGGGGTAGGAGGGGGCCTAGCTCAAGCAGCCAACAGGAGGGAGACCAAGCTAGGGAAAGGCTGCCATAGGTTAACATCTCAGTTTTCCCTGAGTTAAACTTCAGCCAGTGACTGTTCCTACATTAATTAATTGCCCAAAAATAGGCAATGCCCGGTGCCTGCCATGCTGTGCATGGAAGTGCACAGCATGCCTTCCAGCGATTGTGGCGGGCGCATCCTAATGCTGCCCACTGGACCCCAGCCCTTATGGTGGGCAGTCCCTTTCACCGACAGGATGGCGGGCGGGCAAAGTCCGCCCGCCATCCTAATGGGCCCCTAAGTTTTGAAGGGACTGACCATGTTTCCTCTGATACAAAGATGAAACAGCCATGCTGATTCTGGTTTTCAGAGGCCGATCACCAAATCGCTAGCGTCTGCGATTTTCTTTTAATATAATACACAATAGATGTCGACATATTACCACTTAATCTGCACTGATGTTTTTCAATCCTGCTAGCATATTTGTCTAATTGTATTACCTCTCCTGATTTACTGATCCTTAAGACACTTTTTAAGTTTGCAGCTTAAGGAATTACTATGAATCTCTATCAATTATAGTCACTTGCTTCTGAAAGATGTGCATCACGATTATGTGTGTGTATATATACACATGCAATAGATATTTTCTGTGCATTCTTACCTTTTAATTGGGCACTATGAGGCATACCTAGAGCTTGGAGAGCTGTTCACATCCATAATAGGTAAGATAGACTAAGAATATACATATATATTGTATTTCTACCTTTTTATATTATGATGAGAATAATCTGTCAATGTGATATCAGACCATGATAAACATGAAACTATGACTGTACTTTTATTTTCAGGAAGACAAATCCCTAAGAATTACATGGGTTTTCGCCAATCTGACAGCCCTGATCCTGTGGTGGCCAGTATATACACGCTTTCATTTTCTCAATCACCTATACGCACTGTTGCAGAGTGACTGCTCAACCCTAAGGTCTTGACGAATGCCACTGGATCGCTGTAAGGGACCAATCTATGACAGAAACATGTTGAACATTGTGAGGGATATATTTGATTAATCCCCAGTCCTCTTTTAAACCCTATCCCTGAGGCCACCCAATAAAGATTTTGTTGACCCCCGTATACAATATTAGTCACCACAAATACCACATCATTGTGCACTTTGCCCCAAAATTCACCTTCTTTCACCTCTCATCTTGAGAAAACACCTCAGTTCCTCCCCTAGGGGAGCCGTAGCTTACACCTCGGTGTGAGAAGGGAACTCATATGATGAAGTATGTCACCTTATGGTGACTGAGGGTTCTCGTCCTGAAAGGATTTCTCCCTCATCTATTTCTTTTGCTCCGATATCATGCTACTCCAGTGGTACTTTGTGTGTTATTCTAAAGTATTTGTGCAAAACTTTAAACAGTAGCACAATGAAAACACATCATAATAGGAGTCGACAACAGAGTTAGAAAAAGTGAGTCATTACTAATAAAGAAAACAAGACCATAATGACAAAAATCCAATTAGTGGTACGAGAGATATTCAGTTTGAAATGTTTTAGTACAAACAGCACGTATAACAGGCAACTGTGGATAGATGGTAATGCTGCACCGGGAAAGAAGCACAGATTCAGGCTGACCACGATGGAGAAAGGGCTGGCTACAGGGACCAGCTTAGGCCCTCTGAACAGAGTACATGATGTCCTGGTTTGCAGAGCATTACGCGGATCTGCGACAACGTTGCATCAACAGTTTAGAGACACAGTGAGGCTGTGATGTGAGGGATCCCATCGATAAGGCTTGCTATGCAAAATCAGGCATAGAAGATGCAGCATGCAGTCCTGTCCTAAGAGCTGTGATGTGATGTGGGTCTTTGTGATGGGTCTGATCCATGCGGGGATTGGTCATTTCCGCTCCGGCTTGCACCAGGCAGCAGAGGAGATGCATCTGTTCCACTGGATCCACAGAGGCTGGTTAGCACCTTTATCCCACTTCCAAGGGTCCAGACCACGATGGCACCACTTGGCAGGGTAGACTCACAAATAGAAGAGTCCAGGTGCAGATGCAAGGTTGTTGAAAGCTTCAGATCAGGAGGCCTGCCAACTAGCCCTTTGAGTCACTCTGGGTTCTGGGTTCAAGAGATGCAGGTCCAGTCCTTCTCACCTAGGCAGAGGGGAGCAGGCAGCATGCCAGCACAACAAATCCACAGCACAGCAAGGCAGTAGTCCAGCAGAGTGCATTTCAGCAGAGTGGCAGTTCTCAGCAGCACATACGTCCTTCTACTGGCGCAGTATTCACAGGCCCAAAGTGTATTGAAGTGGTGGCATTTGAGTTTAAGGAAAAGATGGTTTTTAGAAGTCAGAGAATGGGCGCACTGCCAGTATGGAAGCACTATAGGGCAAAGTGGGAGGTGGTGCAACTGGGTGAGTGGACAACCATATAACCACTCAAAGGAAAAGTCAGCAAGCTGTACTAATCCAACGCTACAGAAAGAAACATACCCTATGCACACACTCAGTAAGTACAAGATGGTCACAATGTGGCCTAAAACAAATGTTCAATATAGTGCAGAGAAACAACAGTGATATACAGTAGTTGATGTAAATAAATAAACATGTGTTGTAAAAAGGTCTTGGTCTCCTTGTTTTAATAAATCACAGCTTGAGAACAACCAGCGGACACGTGTTTCATCGCATCTCGCGAATCTTCAGGGCTGGAAACAATACAGAAAAACAGGGGGCTATTCTTAGGAATAAGTACAATTGTAAATGGCAAATGATAACCTTAGAACCACTTCGGGCCAGCTGTCGAGACAAGCATCAAGCGGGATAACTTCATGCATAGATCTATACCCTTGAGAAGGTTTAGGAAGACATCCTTTAGTGTGCTAGGGTGCCCGCAGATAAGTCATTCGCTATATATCGGTCTTGTGTGCATTCCATGCGATTGATTGAGCGGTTGTGCACATTGACACCCCAACAAATTGTGTGAATCCGTGTGAGTGATCTGTGATTCTATGTTGGAATTGTTGATAGTGAAGTGCTAGACTTAATTCTACGGCGGTGTAAAAGATCATGCGTACAATAAGTGCACCGTGGTTCAAAATTGAATATTCCGACACATACCTCAAATGGTTGTGCTTGGACCAAGAGGTCTAAAATTTGAAGAAAATGAAAAAGCCAGGAGAAGGAAAAGAGGCATGGAGAAGAAGGGGAAAGAAAAGAAGAAAGGTGGGAAAATTAGATACAAGGAAAACATAAATTTTTCGAAACTAAGTACGTGACTATGCACAGACTCAAGGTCTGATCTAGTTAATTGCATCAAAGAAATTGTCAGCCTTGAGGGCGAACTTAGATTGAAAGTTGGGTAGCGAAAATAATGTATAAAGCAATAGGCTCACCGCTCTTCCGGTGATACTTCCGACCCAGAAGGGCCCAAGACCAGCAAATTTCAATAATCAAGTGAAGTAAACTAGCTGCAATAGAGTTGAAGAAAAATATATTCAGGTGTATAGGAAAGTAAACTAGTGAAGCTTAATTATTAGTCATTATTACTGACGGAAAAAATAACAATAACATGTCCCCACTGGTGCTTGTTATATCTACGCTCCTCTAGTCTACAGACTGTAGTTGACAAAAGGTGATTATATGCCAGACAAACAATGCAACATCTAGCTTTAACCAATGTAGAGATTTCAATGGGGTGAGTTATCAGATTTACTAGTATGGAAGAGGAATCCTATATCTTTCCAATTAAACATCGCTCTATTCTCAACGCCCTAGATTTTATGAAAGTAGTGCCCCTACATGAGCAAAAAACAAATAGAAAGGATTTTTTATTATTTGATTGTCAAGTTACCTTACAAGCGTAATGCGCTTTTGTGGGTCACCCGGGAGAAGGTATAATGATAAAATAGTGTTGATTCACTCAGTATCTGAAATATGATATACACGGGTGGTATTAGGGAAAAATACTAATGCGTGGCATGAAGCATGCATTTAAGTAATGCAAAAGAAATTAACCTAGGTTGCTTACCTAAGTGTTCTAAGATCGAGGACTGGTAGAGGTCGCTCTACGGCCTCGTGTAAGTTTTGACGTCTGGAAGACAAACAGTCAGAGCAGAAGGTTTTATGCTCTGAAGCAATAACTATGAAAATTTAGCCCCTAAAGAAACCATTTGTTTGCGCTACCTGAAAGACGTCTTGTTTCTTTCGTTTCTCCCGGGTCTCTGTGTTCGAAGTGCGGACACGTGACCCGGAAGTATCTGCTACTTTTAAAGCGTCCGGTCCCCTTTATGACGCGATCGTCGTCTTCAAAGGAAAGATTTAAAGAAACAGTAATAAAGAAGGGAAGCCGAAACAGTGATGTGCACAAATCGAAGGTGTATGAACAAGTCAAGTAGTTTGTCCAGGCAGTAATATATCGCCGAGATAGAAGTGCGCATATAGTTAAGAAAGAATAGTTCTTGTTTGTCACAAGGTGATATCTGTACATGCTGGTGGGGCATAACATTATAGAATATTTTGTGAAAAAGTGCTTTATCAATCTTCGTGACACCGCCAACACGCAGTGTATAGTGGGAGATTGCGAGATAATCCCGCAGATGCCGCGCAAGCATGTATACATGCTCAATGCCATCATGATACCGCCAGTAAGCAGTGCTTCATGAGTGTTTGCGAGAAGATGTTGCAAAAGCCTCGCATATAAAGTCATTTGACATACAGGTTGTGGGAGACGTGTAAACGATATCTTCCCAACCTCTCTTACAATTCTAAGAACCTTGCTCAGTTCCATCAGGTTAAAAAACATAACAACATATGGTATATATAGGATGTTACAATAATTTACATTGCAATTATCACGTCTATATGCAAGCAAATTTGCATTTGATACGGTATTATCAGCGAACTCGATATCCAGTAGATACCTCCATGACAAACAACATATTCAATAGATGTAAATCACTGTGTAGAATTCATCAAAAGGTTGCATCCTGATTTGCGTAAGGATAATATATATGTCTGGTATTTCACTGGTATTATTCAAAAACTCAGTCACCCAAGAAGAATTGAAGCTCAGAGTCGAAGTTAAGACCTAGGCCAACTGCGTACATTTTCATGATCCACATGGCTTCTGTACGTCTCAATTTCAGTTCTCTATTACCTCCTCTGATTCCCAAGTTGACTACATCTATGCCAAAGAAGGAAACAGCTTTCTCATTTTCAGAATTTTGGCATCCTGCCACATGTAGGGCTACAGGATACTTAGGGTCTTGTCTGAGGATTGCTCTCATATGTTCCGAGATTCTGTCCTTAAGGGCACGTATAGTGCTCCCTACATATTGTTTTCCACACTTACATTCTATGATGTATACTACATATTTGGTAAGACAGTTAATGTTGGTATTTATAGAAAAACATTCGCCTTTGGGATTTGAGAATAGTTTAGTGTTATGTTTCGCCCATCTGCACATGGCACAAAAACCACATTTGAAAAAACCTTTGCTTCTCGTAGAAAGCCAATCTGTTGCATGTAGGCCATGCGGTACAGTGGGACTCAATCTATTTCTGAGGGAATTGCCTCTCCTGAAACAGATCTGGGGCCTGTTTGTGACAAACGGAAGTAAAGATTTCTCATTTTTCAATATCCCCCAATGTTTGTTCATGCTTTTTCTCAAAGTGTGGTGAAAAAAATTGAATTCTGTGATCAACCTAATTGTGTTATCTGTAGAAAGAGGTTGTTTTTTAGGCTGCAGAATGTCTGTTCTCACAGTTTTGTTAATTCTTGTTTCTGCCTGTTTGATAATATTACTGGCATAACCTCTTTTGGAGAACCTGTTTTTCATGTCATGTACGCAGTCTTTGAATTGAGATTCCTCACTACAAAGCTTTCTAGCTCTTAAGAATTCCCCATACGGTATAGACTTAATCTGATGCGGGGGGTGTGAACTGTCCGCATGTAATATGGAGTTGCATGAGGTAGATTTTCTGAAAAGTCTACTGTGTAAAATGTTGTTTACCACATACAACTCTATGTCTAGAAATTCAATTCTGGTTCGACTATATGTCATTGTAAATTTGATTTCCCACGTGTTGTTGTTCAAATAGGTAAAGAATTCTGTAAGTAGTTCCTTAGAGCCTGACCATAGGAGAATGCAGTCGTCTATATAGCGTCCCCAGAAAATTATAGAGTCAATATATTGAGAGCCCTTCTCCCCCCAGATGAGATCAGATTCCAGATTGCCCATGAACAGGTTGACGAAAGATGAGGAACATTTTGATCCCATCGCCACCCCCTTCTTTTGGCGATACCATTTCTTGTCAAAAACAAAAAAGTTGTTGTTCAAAACCAATTCCATCATTTCTGATAACATTACAGTATGCTGGTACAGTGAAGCAGGTCGGTTATGTAGAAATCTCTTCATAGCGAGAAGACCCAAATCAATGTTAATGCTTGTGTATAAGGACACAACGTCCATAGTAACAAGAAATGTATCGGGTTGCCATTGAATATCTGAAAGAATACTCAGGATGTGTCTGGAGTCTTGAATGTATGAGGGGAGGTTGTGTACTAGTGGACCTAGAAAAAGATCAATGTATTCTGCCATCCTTTCCGTTGGACCCCCTATGCCTGAGACAATTGGTCTACCAGGAGGGAAGGGCTGATTCTTGTGCACCTTGGGGAGTGTGTACAGCCAAGGATATGTTGGTCTGAAAATTTTTAGATAGAAGTATTCTTGGTCATTTAACAGACCTGATTGTTTCCAAAACAGCAATTTATCATTGATCTTAGTTGTTAAAGGACCTATTGGATTAAAGGGTATTGATTCATAGCAAGTAGCGTCCGCAAGTTGGCTGTGGATTTCTCCTTCATAGTCAGTTCTATTCATAACTACTACATTGCCGCCTTTATCAGCCTCTCTGATGATAATATGTTCATTTTTGCTGAGAGATGTAAGGGCTGCCCGTTCTCCTGTTGTCAGGTTGTCATGGTACTTGAAAGATTTTAGTAGATTGTTGGTGTTGAGTTTGTCAATGTCTTCTAGTACCCTTTTGTGAAATTGATCTATGGCATTACCCCCTGAAAGTGTAGGTATCCATCTTGATTTGCTTTTTAAGCCACTAGAGAGACTATAGTCTAGGTCTATGTCAAGTTCCTTTAGAAGCCTATTCATGTCGTATGGTGAATCTTCCATATCAGTAATTGACAACAGTAAATGTGTAGCTTGTACATCTTTTATTGACAAAAAATCGTCTGTATTAGTCAACACAGGAATATTCTTACTACCTACATCAGTACTAGTTTTGTCAGAGAAATGTTTTTTTAGCTTTAAATTTCTAATAAATTTAAACAGATCTATTTTGAGTTTACAGAGATCACCTATAGCAAACGGATTGAAACTCAGACCTTTGCTCAATAGTGATATCATGTCTGTAGTAAGATCGTGTGAAGAAAGGTTGATTACTTGAACTTCTGTCTGGTTAACAGCGTTCAATTCCTGTTCATTCCTGATCTGAGCTTGCTTCTGTATCCTGCATTTTGGTCTCCTGCCCCTGCGAGTTTTGGATCGGGTGGATCTCTCTGGACCGTGAACCTGTTGCCTTTCCTTATTCTCTGGACCTCCTGAGAAAAAGTTGCCACACTGCCAGTGGTTGAGGTCTCTAGTTCTCCACCGCTCAATCCAGCACTACTGATTGAGGCATTGCTGGATGAAACGGAGCTAGCTCCTGCTGTAGGTGGATTGTTAGTGTTTTTAGTTTTACTATTGGGGATAAGTGAATCATATTTACTGGCGTAGGTGAATACCCTGCCTTGTTGATAGTCAATCTCATCTCGTCTGATCTGTCTGGCTTTTCTACTCTTGATGTCATTTTGTTGTTTGAGGAGAATATCATCTAGGATATCATAGTTCTTCATTGTCGCTTCGGGTATATTAAGATCTTTTATTTCTTGTTCTACCACAGCAATATCGGCTTGCAATTTAGTAACCTTGCGGTCAGAACTCTCTATTAATATATCCATAAGGGTCATTGAATTCGCAGTAAGTGAATCTTCCCACTTGGACATGAGATCCGTGTCCAAGTCATCATAGGTAGGGAAGATTTGACCTCTGAGGCCTCTAGGTATTCTTTTTAATCTCTGGTATTGTTTAAGAGTAGTGCCGTCCCACCACTTCGCATTCTCCTGTTTTTTAAGTCGTTCAAGTTTGATAAACTTGTCTCTAAGGCTTTCCTTTCGTGGGGGATTGGTACTGGTGGTGGCAGTTATAGTGGACATGCCTTTAGCTAAATTGTCAAAGAGTTCCTCTGCCGCTTTACCGCGATCCATGTAAGCTTAATCAGGTGAGGGTCTAATAGAAACAAACAATTCGAGTAAGATTGTTTGAAGAGTGCTAGGCGGCAACCCTGAACTGACTGCAACAAATTTAAGGAAAAGATGGTTTTTAGACGTCAAAGAATGGGCGCACTGCCAGTATGGAAGCACTATAGGGCAAAGTGGGAGGTGGTGCAACTGGGTGAGTGGACAACCATATAACCACTCAAAGGAGAAGTCAGCAAGCTGTACTAATCCAACGCTACAGAAAGAAACATACCCTATGCACACACTCAGTAAGTACAAGATGGTCACAATGTGGCCTAAAACAAATGTTCGATATAGTGCAGAGAAACAACAGTGATATACAGTAGTTGATGTAAATAAATAAACACGTGTTGTAAAAAGGTCTTGGTCTCCTTGTTTTAATAAATCACAGCTTGAGAACAACCAGCCGACACGTGTTTCATCGCATCTCGCGAATCTTCAGGGCTGGAAACAATACAGAAAAACAGGGGGCTATTCTTAGGAATAAGTACAATTGTAAATGGCAAATGATAACCTTAGAACCACTTCGGGCCAGCTGTCGAGACAAGCATCAAGCGGGATAACTTCATGCATAGATCTATACCCTTGAGAAGGTTTAGGAAGACATCCTTTAGTGTGCTAGGGTGCCCGCAGATAAGTCATTCGCTCTATATCGGTCTTGTGTGCATTCCATGCGATTGATTGAGCGGTTGTGCACATTGACACCCCAACAAATTGTGTGAATCCGTGTGAGTGATCTGTGATTCTATGTTGGAATTGTTGATAGTGAAGTGCTAGACTTAATTCTACGGCGGTGTAAAAGATCATGCGTACAATAAGTGCACCGTGGTTCAAAATTGAAAATTCCGACACATACCTCAAATGGTTGTGCTTGGACCAAGAGGTCTAAAATTTGAAGAAAATGAAAAAGCCAGGAGAAGGAAAAGAGGCATGGAGAAGAAGGGGAAAGAAAAGAAGAAAGGTGGGAAAATTAGATACAAGGAAAACATAAATTTTTCGAAACTAAGTACGTGACTATGCACAGACTCAAGGTGTGATCTAGTTAATCGCATCAAAGAAATTGTCAGCCTTGAGGGCGAACTTAGATTGAAAGTTGGGTAGCGAAAATAATGTATAAAGCAATAGGCTCACCGCTCTTCCGGTGATACTTCCGACCCGGAAGGGCTCAAGACCAGCAAATTTCAATAATCAAGTGAAGTAAACTAGCTGCAATAGAGTTGAAGAAAAATATATTCAGGTGTATAGGAAAGTAAACTAGTGAAGCTTAATTATTAGTCATTATTACTGATGGAAAAAATAACAATAACATGTCCCCACTGGTGCTTGTTATATCTACGCTCCTCTAGTCTACAGACTGTAGTTGACAAAAGGTGATTATATGCCAGACAAACAATGCAACATCTAGCTTTAACCAATGTAGAGATTTCAATGGGGTGAGTTATCAGATTTACTAGTATGGAAGAGGAATCCTATATCTTTCCAATTAAACATCGCTCTATTCTCAACGCCCTAGATTTTATGAAAGTAGTGCCCCTACATGAGCAAAAAACAAATAGAAAAGATTTTTTATTATTTGATTGTCAAGTTACCTTACAAGCGTAATGCGCTTTTGTGGGTCACCCGGGAGAAGGTATAATGATAAAATAGTGTTGATTCACTCAGTATCTGAAATATGATATACACGGGCGGTATTAGGGAAAAATACTAATGCGTGGCATGAAGCATGCATTTAAGTAATGCAAAAGGAATTAACCCAGGTTGCTTACCTAAGTGTTCTAAGATCGAGGACTGGTAGAGGTCGCTCTACGGCCTCGTGTAAGTTTTGACGTCTGTAAGACAAACAGTCAGAGCAGAAGGTTTTATGCTCTGAAGCAATAACTATGAAAATTTAGCCCCTAAAGAAACCATTTGTTTGCGCCACCTGAAAGACGTCTTGTTTCTTTCGTTTCTCCCGGTTCTCTGTGTTCGAAGTGCGGACACATGACCCGGAAGTATCTGCTACTTTTAAAGCGTCCGGTCCCCTTTATGACGCGATCGTCGTCTTCAAAGGAAAGATTTAAAGATCGCGTCATAAAGGGGACCGGACGCTTTAAAAGTAGCAGATACTTCCGGGTCACGTGTCCGCACTACGAACACAGAGACCCGGGAGAAACGAAAGAAACAAGACGTCTTTCAGGTAGCGCAAACAAATGGTTTCTTTAGGGGCTAAATTTTCATAGTTATTGCTTCAGAGCATAAAACCTTCTGCTCTGACTGTTTGTCTTACAGACGTCAAAACTTACACGAGGCCGTAGAGCGAGCTCTACCAGTCCTCGATCTTAGAACACTTTGGTAAGCAACCTGGGTTAATTTCTTTTGCATTACTTAAATGCATGCTTCATGCCACGCATTAGTATTTTTCCCTAATACCACCTGTGTATATCATATTTCAGATACTGAGTGAATCAACACTATTTTATCATTATACCTTCTCCCGGTGACCCACAAAAGCGCATTACGCTTGTAAGGTAACTTGACAATCAAATAATAAAAAATATTTTCTATTTGTTTTTTGCTCATGTAGGGGCACTACTTTCATAAAATCTAGGGCGTTGAGAATAGAGCGATGTTTAATTGGAAAGATATAGGATTCCTCTTCCATACTAGTAAATCTGATAACTCACCCCATTGAAATCTCTACATTGGTTAAAGCTAGATGTTGCATTGTTTGTCTGGCATATAATCACCTTTTGTCAACTACAGTCTGTAGACTAGAGGAGCGTAGATATAACAAGCACCAGTGGGGACATGTTATTGTTATTTTTTCCGTCAGTAATAATGACTAATAATTAAGCTTCACTAGTTTACTTTCCTATACACCTGAACATATTTTTCTTCAACTCTATTGCAGCTAGTTTACTTCACTTGATTATTGAAATTTGCTGGTCTTGGGCCCTTCCGGGTCGGAAGTATCACCGGAAGAGCGGTGAGCCTATTGCTTTATACATTATTTTCGCTACCCAACTTTCAATCTAAGTTCGCCCTCAAGGCTGACAATTTCTTTGATGCGATTAACTAGATCAGACCTTGAGTCTGTGCATAGTCACGTACTTAGTTTCGAAAAATTTATGTTTTCCTTGTATCTAATTTTCCCACCTTTCTTCTTTTCTTTCCCCTTCTTCTCCATGCCTCTTTTCCTTCTCCTGGCTTTTTTATTTTCTTCAAATTTTAGACCTCTTGGTCCAAGCACAACCATTTGAGGTATGTGTCGGAATTTTCAATTTTGAACCACGGTGCACTTATTGTACGCATGATCTTTTACACCGCCATAGAATTAAGTCTAGCACTTCACTATCAACAATTCCAACATAGAATCACAGATCACTCACACGGATTCACACAATTTGTTGGGGTGTCAATGTGCACAACCGCTCAATCAATCGCATGGAATGCACACAAGACCGATATATAGCGAATGACTTATCTGCGGGCACCCTAGCACACTAAAGAATGTCTTCCTAAACCTTCTCAAGGGTATAGATCTATGCATGAAGTTATCCCGCTTGATGCTTGTCTCGACAGCTGGCCCGAAGTGGTTCTAAGGTTATCATTTGCCATTTACAATTGTACTTATTCCTAAGAATAGCCCCCTGTTTTTCTGTATTGTTTCCAGCCCTGAAGATTCGCGAGATGCGATGAAACACGTGTCGGCTGGTTGTTCTCAAGCTGTGATTTATTAAAACAAGGAGACCAAGACCTTTTTACAACACATGTTTATTTATTTACATCAACTACTGTATATCACTGTTGTTTCTCTGCACTATATTGAACATTTGTTTTAGGCCACATTGTGACCATCTTGTACTTACTGAGTGTGTGCATAGGGTATGTTTCTTTCTGTAGCGTTGGATTAGTACAGCTTGCTGACTTCTCCTTTGAGTGGTTATATGGTTGTCCACTCACCCAGTTGCATCACCTCCCACTTTGCCCTATACTGCTTCCATACTGGCAGTGCGCCCGTTCTCTGACGTCTAAAAAACATCTTTTCCTTAAATTTGTTGCAGTCAGTTCAGGGTTGCCGCCTAGCACTCTTCAAACAATCTTACTCGAATTGTTTGTTTCTATTAGACCCTCACCTGATTAAGCTTACATGGATCGCGGTAAAGCGGCAGAGGAACTCTTTGACAATTTAGCTAAAGGCATGTCCACTATAACTGCCACCACCAGTACCAATCCCCCACGAAAGGAAGGCCTTAGAGACAAGTTTATCAAACTTGAACGACTTAAAAAACAGGAGAATGCGAAGTGGTGGGACGGCACTACTCTTAAACAATACCAGAGATTAAAAAGAATACCTAGAGGCCTCAGAGGTCAAATCTTCCCTACCTATGATGACTTGGACACGGATCTCATGTCCAAGTGGGAAGATTCACTTACTGCGAATTCAATGACCCTTATGGATATATTAATAGAGAGTTCTGACCGCAAGGTTACTAAATTGCAAGCCGATATTGCTGTGGTAGAACAAGAAATAAAAGATCTTAATATACCCGAAGCGACAATGAAGAACTATGATATCCTAGATGATATTCTCCTCAAACAACAAAATGACATCAAGAGTAGAAAAGCCAGACAGATCAGACGAGATGAGATTGACTATCAACAAGGCAGGGTATTCACCTACGCCAGTAAATATGATTCACTTATCCCCAATAGTAAAACTAAAAACACTAACAATCCACCTACAGCAGGAGCTAGCTCCGTTTCATCCAGCAATGCCTCAATCAGTAGTGCTGGATTGAGCGGTGGAGAACTAGAGACCTCAACCACTGGCAGTGTGGCAACTTTTTCTCAGGAGGTCCAGAGAATAAGGAGAGGCAAAAGGTTCACGGTCCAGAGAGATCCACCCGATCCAAAACCCGCAGGGGCAGGAGACCAAAATGCAGGATACAGAAGCAAGCTCAGATCAGGAATGAACAGGAATTGAACGCTGTTAACCAGACAGAAGTTCAAGTAATCAACCTTTCTTCACACGATCTTACTCCAGACATGATATCACTATTGAGCAAAGGTCTGAGTTTCAATCCGTTTGCTATAGGTGATCTCTGTAAACTCAAAATAGATCTGTTTAAATTTATTAGAAATTTAAAGCTAAAAAAACATTTCTCTGACAAAACTAGTACTGATGTAGGTAGTAAGAATATTCCTGTGTTGACTAATACAGACGATTTTTTGTTAATAAAAGATGTACAAGCTACACATTTACTGTTGTCAATTACTGATATGGAAGATTCACCATACGACATGAATAGGCTTCTAATGGAACTTGACATAGACCCAGACTATAGTCTCTCTAGTGGCTTAAAAAGCAAATCAAGATGGATACCTACACTTTCAGGGGGTAATGCCATAGATCAATTTCACAAAAGGGTACTAGAAGACATTGACAAACTCAACACCAACAATCTACTAAAATCTTTCAAGTACCATGACAACCTGACAACAGGAGAACGGGCAGCCCTTACATCTCTCAGCAAAAATGAACATATTATCATCAGAGAGGCTGATAAAGGCGGCAATGTAGTAGTTATGAATAGAACTGACTATGAAGGAGAAATCCACAGCCAACTTGCGGACGCTACTTGCTATGAATCAATACCCTTTAATCCAATAGGTCCTTTAACAACTAAGATCAATGATAAATTGCTGTTTTGGAAACAATCAGGTCTGTTAAATGACCAAGAATACTTCTATCTAAAAATTTTCAGACCAACATATCCTTGGCTGTACACACTCCCCAAGGTGCACAAGAATCAGCCCTTCCCTCCTGGTAGACCAATTGTCTCAGGCATAGGGGGTCCAACGGAAAGGATGGCAGAATACATTGATCTTTTTCTAGGTCCACTAGTACACAACCTCCCCTCATACATTCAAGACTCCAGACACATCCTGAGTATTCTTTCAGATATTCAATGGCAACCCGATACATTTCTTGTTACTATGGACGTTGTGTCCTTATACACAAGCATTAACATTGATTTGGGTCTTCTCGCTATGAATAGATTTCTACATAACCGACCTGCTTCACTGTACCAGCATACTGTAATGTTATCAGAAATGATGGAATTGGTTTTGAACAACAACTTTTTTGTTTTTGACAAGAAATGGTATCGCCAAAAGAAGGGGGTGGCGATGGGATCAAATTTTCCCCATCGTTCGCCAACCTGTTCATGGGCAATCTGGAATCTGATCTCATCTGGGGGGAGAAGGGCTCTCAATATATTGACTCTATAATTTTCTGGGGACGCTATATAGACGACTGCATTCTCCTATGGTCAGGCTCTGAGGAACTACTTACAGAATTCTTTACCTATTTGAACAACAACACGTGGGAAATCAAATTTACAATGACATATAGTCGAACCAGAATTGAATTTCTAGACATAGAGTTGTATGTGGTAAACAACATTTTACACAGTAGACTTTTCAGAAAATCTACCTCATGCAACTCCATATTACATGCGGACAGTTCACACCCCCCGCATCAGATTAAGTCTATACCGTATGGGGAATTCTTAAGAGCTAGAAAGCTTTGTAGTGAGAAATCTCAATTCAAAGACTGCGTACATGACATGAAAAACAGGTTCTCCAAAAGAGGTTATGCCAGTAATATTATCAAACAGGCAGAAACAAGAATTAACAAAACTGTGAGAACAGACATTCTGCAGCCTAAAAAACAACCTCTTTCTACAGATAACTCAATTAGGTTGATCACAGAATTCAATTTTTTTCACCACACTTTGAGAAAAAGCATGAACAAACATTGGGGGATATTGAAAAATGAGAAATCTTTACTTCCGTTTGTCACAAACAGGCCCCAGATCTGTTTCAGGAGAGGCAATTCCCTCAGAAATAGATTGAGTCCCACTGTACCGCATGGCCTACATGCAACAGATTGGCTTTCTACGAGAAGCAAAGGTTTTTTCAAATGTGGTTGTTGTGCCATGTGCAGATGGGCGAAACATAACACTAAACTATTCTCAAATCCGAAAGGCGAATGTTTTTCTATAAATACCAACATTAACTGTCTTACCAAATATGTAGTATACATCATAGAATGTAAGTGTGGAAAACAATATGTAGGGAGCACTATACGTGCCCTTAAGGACAGAATCTCGGAACATATGAGAGCAATCCTCAGACAAGACCCTAAGTATCCTGTAGCCCTACATGTGGCAGGATGCCAAAATTCTGAAAATGAGAAAGCTGTTTCCTTCTTTGGCATAGATGTAGTCAACTTGGGAATCAGAGGAGGTAATAGAGAACTGAAATTGAGACGTACAGAAGCCATGTGGATCATGAAAATGTACGCAGTTGGCCTAGGTCTTAACTTCGACTCTGAGCTTCAATTCTTCTTGGGTGACTGAGTTTTTGAATAATACCAGTGAAATACCAGACATACATATTATCCTTACGCAAATCAGGATGCAACCTTTTGATGAATTCTACACAGTGATTTACATCTATTGAATATGTTGTTTGTCATGGAGGTATCTACTGGATATCGAGTTCGCTGATAATACCGCATCAAATGCAAATTTGCTTGCATATAGACATGATAATTGCAATGTAAATTATTGTAACATCCTATATATACCATATGTTGTTATGTTTTTTAACCTGATGGAACTGAGCAAGGTTCTTAGAATTGTAAGAGAGGTTGGGAAGATATCGTTTACACGTCTCCCACAACCTGTATGTCAAATGACTTTATATGCGAGGCTTTTGCAACATCTTCTCGCAAACACTCATGAAGCACTGCTTACTGGCGGTATCATGATGGCATTGAGCATGTATACATGCTTGCGCGGCATCTGCGGGATTATCTCGCAATCTCCCACTATACACTGCGTGTTGGCGGTGTCACGAAGATTGATAAAGCACTTTTTAACAAAATATTCCATAATGTTATGCCCCACCAGCATGTACAGATATCACCTTGTGACAAACAAGAACTATTCTTTCTTAACTATATGCGCACTTCTATCTCGGTGATATATTACTGCCTGGACAAACTACTTGACTTGTTCATACACCTTCGATTTGTGCACATCACTGTTCCGGCTTCCCTTCTTTATTACTGTTTCTTTAAATCTTTCCTTTGAAGACGACGATCGCGTCATAAAGGGGACCGGACGCTTTAAAAGTAGCAGATACTTCCGGGTCACGTGTCCGCACTTCGAACACAGAGACCCGGGAGAAACGAAAGAAACAAGACGTCTTTCAGGTAGTGCAAACAAATGGTTTCTTTAGGGGCTAAATTTTCATAGTTATTGCTTCAGAGCATAAAACCTTCTGCTCTGACTGTTTGTCTTACAGACGTCAAAACTTACACGAGGCCGTAGAGCGACCTCTACCAGTCCTCGATCTTAGAACACTTAGGTAAGCAACCTGGGTTAATTTCTTTTGCATTACTTAAATGCATGCTTCATGCCACGCATTAGTATTTTTCCCTAATACCGCCCGTGTATATCATATTTCAGATACTGAGTGAATCAACACTATTTTATCATTATACCTTCTCCCGGGTGACCCACAAAAGCGCATTACGCTTGTAAGGTAACTTGACAATCAAATAATAAAAAATCTTTTCTATTTGTTTTTTGCTCATGTAGGGGCACTACTTTCATAAAATCTAGGGCGTTGAGAATAGAGCGATGTTGGAAAGATATAGGATTCCTCTTCCATACTAGTAAATCTGATAACTCACCCCATTGAAATCTCTACATTGGTTAAAGCTAGATGTTGCATTGTTTGTCTGGCATATAATCACCTTTTGTCAACTACAGTCTGTAGACTAGAGGAGCGTAGATATAACAAGCACCAGTGGGGACATGTTATTGTTATTTTTTCCGTCAGTAATAATGACTAATAATTAAGCTTCACTAGTTTACTTTCCTATACACCTGAATATATTTTCCTTCAACTCTATTGCAGCTAGTTTACTTCACTTGATTATTGAAATTTGCTGGTCTTGGGCCCTTCCGGGTCGGAAGTATCACCGGAAGAGCGGTGAGCCTATTGCTTTATACATTATTTTCGCTACCCAACTTTCAATCTAAGTTCGCCCTCAAGGCTGACAATTTCTTTGATGCGATTAACTAGATCAGACCTTGAGTCTGTGCATAGTCACGTACTTAGTTTCGAAAAATTTATGTTTTCCTTGTATCTAATTTTCCCACCTTTCTTCTTTTCTTTCCCCTTCTTCTCCATGCCTCTTTTCCTTCTCCTGGCTTTTTCATTTTCATTTTCTTCAAATTTTAGACCTCTTGGTCCAAGCACAACCATTTGAGGTATGTGTCGGAATTTTCAATTTTGAACCACGGTGCACTTATTGTACGCATGATCTTTTACACCGCCGTAGAATTAAGTCTAGCACTTCACTATCAACAATTCCAACATAGAATCACAGATCACTCACACGGATTCACACAATTTGTTGGGGTGTCAATGTGCACAACCGCTCAATCAATTGCATGGAATGCACACAAGACCGATATATAGCGAATGACTTATCTGCGGGCACCCTAGCACACTAAAGGATGTCTTCCTAAACCTTCTCAAGGGTATAGATCTATGCATGAAGTTATCCCGCTTGATGCTTGTCTCGACAGCTGGCCCGAAGTGGTTCTAAGATTATCATTTGCCATTTACAATTGTACTTATTCCTAAGAATAGCCCTCTGTTTTTCTGTATTGTTTCCAGCGCTGAAGATTCGCGAGATGCGATGAAACACGTGTCGGCTGGTTGTTGTCAAGCTGTGATTTATTAAAACAAGGAGACCAAGACCTTTTTACAACACATGTTTATTTATTTACATCAACTACTGTATATCACTGTTGTTTCTCTGCACTATATTGAACATTTGTTTTAGGCCACATTGTGATCATCTTGTACTTACTGAGTGTGTGCATAGGGTATGTTTCTTTTTGTGGTGGCATTTGAGGCCCAGTTTTTATTCCCTGTTCTGCATTTTGAAGTGGGGGGAACTTCAAGAGGTTTGCCTTTGAAGTCCCCAGGCATCCTGTCTTCCCTGACCTGGCTCTAGACTAACAACATTTGATATGCAGCCCGGTATAGAGACAGAATATCGAGTTGGAAATGTTGACATATCGAGACAATGAAATATATCGTGGTCTAGAATATTCAGTTTAAGGCTAGAAATATAATTTTTTTTAAATGTCATGGTCATTAATATCGTTTGCAAAAATATATTTGTTAAAAATACAGTTTTTTTAGTTATTCTTATGTATTTTAGTATTTATTTTAAAAGCATTTTTTGTCTAGGTATTGCTTTCATTTTTTAATATATGTGTTACATTTTTAGTAATTATACAATTTATTTTAATTACATTTTTTGTTTTAGCTCTGGAGCGGTTTGTGGGTTTATAGGGAAATAGGGTGGGATGTAATTTAATTATAATAAATTAAATATTATTTTGTATTTATTAGTATTTATTTCTTTAGATTTTTATAGTGTTAATTGTGGGAAATAACTTATTATCAATTAATGGCTGTTAATTAAAATTAATTGGTAAGTATGTTAATTGTGTCATTTTTTAGGTTTATAGGTGAGTAGGGTCAGAAGTAATTTAATTATAATTAAATTATTGTTTTTTATTAATTAATATTTATTTATTTAATATGTTATCATGTTAAATGCGGGAATTAATTGATTATTAATTATTTAATAACCGGTTACTAATTATTATTAATTAATTGGTAATTATGTTAACTGTGTCATTTATTTAGGAGCAGGTTGTGGGTTTATAGGGGAAAAGGGTAGAAAGTGATTTAATTATAATTAAATGATTATATAATATTAATTGATATGTATTTATTTAATATCTTATATTGTTAATTGTGGGTAATATTTATTTTTAATTTTGTATTATTTGGTTGTAAATTATTATTAATTGGTAATTATATTAATTGTGTCGTGTGTGCAGGTTGTGGGTTGATAGAGGGGTAGGTTGGGAAGTAATTTAATTTTAATCTATCTATTAATATCTTTTATATAATATTCATGTAATTTTATTTTATAGTGTTAACTGTGGGAATAAAAATAATATTAATGATTTTCTTGTTAATTGTTAATAATTAATTAAAACTTTTATAGTTTATTAATTATGTTAATTGTGTCATTTTTTAGAAATGGGTGGTGGGGTTTATAGGGGAGTAAGGTTGGAGGTAATTGCAATTAATTAATTAATTGTTAACTAATGCTAATTAATTCAATACAATTTAAATATGGCGATTATGTAATTAATTTCATGTGTGAGTTGTGGGGTGTATAGTGGTAAATGGTGGGAAGTACATTTTTAAAAATTAATTAATGATTTGTTGTTAATTGATATTAATATAATAATGGTAAATTAGTTATATAAAATGAGTAATTATTTTTGGGGCAGAGGGTGGAAAGTAATTAAGTTTAAATTAATTAATAATTACTTGATCAGTAATATTCATTTATTTCTTAATACATATTTTTGGTAATTGTTTATTTTTATTTTGTTTGTGGATTTTGGTTCTATAGAGCTAACGTTTGCTCAGTACATTAATTTATTTCTGTTTTAATGTGTTTTTTAATGTGTCCATCTCCTACCTCTCAACCTGCCAGTGATGGTCCATCCAGGCTAAGGGGTCCATTAGGAGGACGGGCGGACTTTGTCCGCCTGTCATCCTGGCGGGGATTGGGACCGCCAGCCATAAGGGCGGGGGTCCTGTGGGGGGCATTAGGATGTGCCCGCCACAGTGGCGGGCACATCCTGCATTTCTAGCATTGTGGCGGGCGGTGTTCTTAGCACCGCCCGCCACAAAGCTAGAAATGCATTTCAGCATTTGCATAAACAAAGCGGCATGCACCGCGCTGTGCCTGCCACTTTCTTTATGCAAAGGTGGAGGGGTCCCACAGATACCCCCCGTGTGCAGCCCCCACCCCTCCTTCACTCTGGGGGCCTGCAGGGGGCCCCCAGAGTGAAGACTGCATGCCTTTACATGGCGGCATTGCCGCCACAAAAAGGCATGACTGACAGTCCATACTAATATGTCTGGCGGTGTCTATGAGACACCGCCACCATATTAAACATTTTCCGCCCCGGCCGCAAGGCGACCGGGGCGGAAAAGCGGTCCCTCCGCCATATTAATATGGCGGGGGAATTCAGGAAGGGATGACGGGCGGATTGCCTCCACCAGGCCGGCTGTGGCTACCGCCAGCCTGGCGGAGGCAATCCGCCCGACATCGTAATGGGCCCCTAAGTTCCCCATTGTTTGTGGCTATCTAGGAGGAATACAGAAATTCCAACTGTCAGGTATAGACCCAGTCATGTGACCAGGAACAGGCACGAAATGGATGAGGCTGGAAAATACCAGCTTTCTAAATATGGCATTTTCAGAATGGCAATTTAATAAACAACTTTAACATAAGTTAGGATTTAAAATTGTGATTTGAGAGGCACCAATCATTAACTGGTTGTCTCTTCCTGTTTGGAAATTACATTTATAAACTGTAATAAGGCAACTACTATGTTTCTCCAACAGTGAAACAGGCCTTGCTGTAGAGAAAAACGAATTTAAGAGTTTTTCACTACTAGGACATGTAAAACCTAAATGTACTTTTCCTGCTTTCGAATACATTGCACCCTGCCGTCTGGGCTGTCCAGGGCCTACCCTAGGGTGACCCTAGAGGAGTCAATTTTTAAAAAAAGGAAGGTTTGGACCTGGTAAAAGGCTTATAATGCCAGATCGAAATAGCAGTTTGAACTACACACACACAGATTTGTAATGTCACACCTGAGACATGTTTAAAGGGCTACTTATGTGGGTGGCACAATCAATGCAGCAGGCCTACTAGTGATATTTCATTTACATGCTCTGGGCATATGTATCTCCCCTTTAATAAGGACTTACAAGCAAATTAAATATTACACTTGGGGATAAGCCAATTTTATCATGTTTTAAGGAGAAAGTATGTCCACTTTAGCGTTTGTTAGCAGATCCAAAAAATGGAGGAGGAAGGCAAAAAGTTGGGCAGAAGACCACCCAATGTCTGACAGGTATAAATGTAAATGTAAATGTATTTGAGCTTATATAGCGCTCAGCTACCCACAAAGGGTTTCCCGGCGCTTGCTTAGGGAACCCGTCCTGGTATTCCCCTGTGAGATAACCCCGGCAGGGTATCCACAAGGTGAAAGCCAGGCATCCCGCCGCGAGGGGCTGTTGTGGAGATTAAGCAAGCTATTGCCCAGAGTCACGGAGTGTGAACCCGGAGCGAGAATTATCGAGTCTGTGGAATTTTTGAGCCCAAGACCCGCCGAGGCGGGGAATTGAACCCTGGTCCAGGGCCGATCTCAGCTTCCGGGTCTGCCGCCTCTAACCCCTGAGCCACACTTCTCCACGCCAGAATGCCAGAGGTATTGTCTTCCGCTATCCTGACTAACTTAACTCCATACTCAAACCGCTAAATCAGGCCTTTATATTTTCCCAATACTGTCATGAGATTGGAATGGAACTTTTCAATTACACTATGTTGGCCACTTCAGGAGGAGCCCTATACAATCGTTTCTATTTTGATAAAGTCCCCCTAATATTTGATGGCGCTATGTTACAGGGATGCAACATCTTTAGTTTATGTTTGTATGAATCATTGTTTCCAGTTTTTTTAGTCTGATGTGATTAATTGTATTGAACCAGAACTAATAATTCCAGAATGCACTAATTTGCTGCAGAAAAAGAAGTGTTTTCAACATGGAGCCTTTTCGTAATCGTATATCTGGCCCATGTACATCCTCATGGCTTTGAAAGAGTGAGTACATTGCTTTTGAGGAGAAAACAGCTTTAAATGGTCTTGCAAAGGTTATATTCATCACTGTCATTAGTCACATCTTCAGGTTAATGCAAAGGAGTAGGAGCTTTTATGGAGCATGAGCCAGCTCCATAAATGGACTCCCAAGTTATTATGTCTTGGCCCACAATGCAATGGAGTGGCATTATGCACCATGTCCAACAAAATAACTTGGAAGCATTCAAACATTTTGGACCATTAGAGGTATAAATGAGTGCCTTCATTTAAGCCAGTGTTAGCACTAAGGGCCTCTTGTTGCAAATACAGAAGATTTGTGACAATAAAAATACTTATCATTATGTATAAAACCCTTTTCTATTTATGAGTTGGAAATTCCTTAAACTAGTAAAAGTACTTTTGCGATTGTTTCTACATTGTAAATAGGAGGGATCATGAAAGGGGTTTCCTACCTCCCCTTTCCAGTTCTGAAAGGAATGTATTGATAGTTTGAGACTGCAATTGCTATTGCAAACCATTGATGAGTTAACGACCCCCAAGTTGGGTTAGTAACTAATTTGCAGAGGAGAAGGGGTCCCCTCAGGGCAGGATGTTGGCACCATCAGTTGAGTAGAGAGGTTTTCTAAAAACTGCAGTCCAAACAATGCAGGGTCTCTACTCTTTAGACAGTGACCAGATAAATATTGACGCTTTTCCGCTATGTGCACAGCTGCCAGGCAAACAGTGCAGAGTCTCCACTGTTTCGATAGTAACTAGGTAAATAGTGATGTGAAGAGCACAGAATCTGTACTATTCGGCCTAAATCCGGGTCAATATTTAAGTTTTCCTCATATTTGCACAGCTGCCAGACAAACAGTGCAGAATCTCTACTATTTAACCAGTGACAGGGTAAATAGTGATGTTTTTCTGCCATTGCATATCCGCCATCCAAACAGTATAGAATCTCTACTATTTAGCCAGTGGCTGTGTAAATGATGAAGTTGTTCTGCTATTTGCACTGCCACCGGCTAAATAGTGCTCAATCTCTACTGTTTTGCCAGCAGCTGGTAAATAGTAAAGTTTTTCTGCTATTTTCATGGCCTTCTATTAAAAGTGCAGAATATCTATTATTTATGCAGTGGCTGGGTTAATACTGAAGTTTCTCTGCTTTTTTACAAGGCTGCTAACCAAATTGTAAATAATTTCCACAATTTAGCCAACAGCTGAGTAAATAGCAAGGAAAAAATCACTATTTACCTGGTGGCCGGGAAAATAGCCAATACCTTCTGAATATGCCACTTTAGAAAGTTGAGATTTTCCTATCCTCACCATTAAGTTTCTGCAGCCTGTATACTGGGTCCTATGAACAGATGTAGCAGTTGACCTGTGTGTATGTTTCACAGACAGCATCACAAATGAGGATTGGCAGGATTGGCCACCCTGACCTAATGGGGGTGGTAGAGTTCTAACCTACAACACTTATACTTCAAAGGGACTGGCTCAGCACACTCACAAATGACTTTCAACTACTCTATTGCCACCTCAGACCTCTCGGCACATGGGAGGGGAAGGAAGGAAATTCAAAAACTAAAAATGGTGGAAGTCTAGATGTTTCTTCCACATCCAAGGTAGGAAAACCTGGACACTCAGACCAACTCTTCAGAACACTTCTCAGCCTGTGGAAGACTAAGAAGACGGACTGTTCTGCTGCCCTGCTGCTTCAAGGACTGCCCTGCTACCCTGCTTCATGAGGAAGGAAGACTGAACTGTTCCTTAAACCCAGAGTCAACAGAGTGACTCCAAGGGCTAGCTGAATGGCTTCCTGTTCTGAGCTACAGGGATATAAGAAGTTCAAGAGACCTGGCCTACATCTATATAACTGCAGAGACTCAGCTGGACCCGCCTATGTCCTGCTGCCGGAGGATTGTGGAGCGAGTTAAGATCTGCAAGTGCAAATTGTTCTAGACACTTGACTAGCATCAGACTGTAATCCTCCTGGCCCAACTGTGATTACCCCCAGGGCTAACGCAACACAACACATCTCAGCGAACTTTGAAGCAGGACCTTCCATTGCAGCACCCTGCAGTTTCTGAGTGGCTGCCTCATCAAAACTAATGCACCATGATGCATGTTGATGCAGGACCTTGCATTGCTGCATCTCACAGCTCCTGATCAGAACCTGATCAGAACTGACACAACTTGACACAGTGAAATGCAGGACCTCGCACCTCAGTCCAAGTACGACCAGATAATTTGCCTAGTGGGCCAAACTCTTGTACCTGGCCCATGCTCCGTTGCGGTCAACTTGAACTTGTGACTTGTCCCGGTCTGCTGTGACCATATAACTCTATTTGACACTTTGCTAATTTTGGCGCTGCCTTTCCCTAAGAGTTTGAAATTGCATATCTTCACTTCTACTGATTGGATTTTTGTCATTCTGATATAATTGTATTTCTTAAAATGTGTTCTATTTTTTCTAGATTGGTGTGGGATTTTGTTTATGTTTTTGCTTTGTTACTGTGTGAGTGCTGCCTAATTTCTTTACACATTGCATGTAAGTTAAGCCTGACTGCTTTTGTGCCAAGTTATCAGAAGATTAAGCACAGGTTAATTTAGTGGCTTTTGTGGTTCACCCTGATAAGAATCGTGGGGCATATTATCAAGGACTGGTGTTAAAATTATCGTCGTTTTATCGGCAGGAAATTGCCTATAAAATGGCGATAATGGGCTTGATAATATGCCCTTGTTAATTCCCATGGAAGCCCATGTTAACATCAGAACATGGGCTTCTATGGGAATTAACAAGGGCGTATTATCAAGCCCATTATCGACGTTTTATCGGCAATTTCCTGCCGATAAAACAGCGATTATTTTAACACCGGTCCTTGATAATATGTCCCTGTGTTTTTTCTGCTCAACCAATAACCCAATTTCTCACAGGTCTGGAGAGTGGGGGCACCTTTTAAGACTTATGGGATGTCTATAAATGCAACCGTAGTTGATAATTCAGGCATGCTCCTACTGGATTCTACTGAAAAACAAAGTGTTTTTTTAATTATTTTGCTTAGTTCACCAGAACACTATATAATTAGGCCTGTCTCCTTGGTCAACTGACATAGGATTCCTGAGATCGGGTACATTGTCTCTCCTAAACCTCTCTAGTTCAAGCATGCTCAACGCAGTTGGGTGGTCTAAAAACTACCTTGGCCCAAGCTCTGGAACAAATACTTGGCCTTTCGAAAATATATTGGCAACTCTATAAGATTTTAAAGACTTAACTATTTTGCAAGTGAGGCTTGACCACCTACTTTGCTTTCTCTTTATCCTTTCCTTTGAAGAGCATAGGATACAAATTGCTGTCAATGTGCTTTGTTTATAAATAAACACATATTAATTACGGAAATGAACGTATTCGTGGAAAAAAGTACAGGATGTGAATGCAGAGACAGAGAAAGAGATATGCAAGGTAACATTTCACAAGATATTTAAAAGTTACAATGTGTCAGAAAAACAATGAGTGAATAGACAGTTATAATAACAAATACTGATTCTTACAAAAACGTAAATGTCACAAAAACGAAAAGGAAATGCAAATCATCTGTTTGTGTGTGTGGTTTTTCTTTACCAAATTAATAAGCAGAATAAAATACAAGAAACATCCTCTCAGTGCAATTCATAACCAGCGAAAACACAAGAAACATTCGATCTGATTAAGAAGTCAGATGCTTAGTCTAAAAAAATATATTACATTTTATACTCTAGCTGTTTCTTAAAACAACACCTACTGCCGCGGCCTGTAATGCACACTCTGCAATGATGTTAATAAAGTACTCTAGTGTGCACCTGGGAGGAATACACTCCATCTAATAGCCTAAGTCAGTGATAGTACATCAGAGGCTTAAATAATATCATCAAGAGCAAGAAGGTCACCACATTATTAAAGAGGTCACAGATCAAATTACTAATGATGCAGGAGATGCACTTGCTTGATAATGAACATTTAAAATGTGCTGCCTCCATGGGATACAAAAGGCGCTATTCATCTTGTACTTCCACTGCTTGTCAAGTACTCATTATTCTGCACAAATCTCTTATATTTTAGATTCAGAGGGAAAGTCGCATTAAGATAGGCCTCTTTATCAAAACGCATGGTGGATTGTACTTTTGCCCATGATTTCAATAAAGGCCACATGTCACAATTGAAATGAATTACTGAAACAGTGCTAAAAGGAAAGATGTTTAACAGTGAGATAAAAGGAAGCTTAAAAGCTTTTTTTTATTAAAGGATTTCCAATTATAAACACTTTAAAATCTGAACTAGGAATTGAGAGTTGGCAGTTCAAAGGTAGATAAAAGTAGCAGTTTCAATACTGTGAATAGAGAGGAAGAATGATTGCAATCTGAGCTTCGGAGGTCGACAACAGGTCAAAGGGTTCCTAAACTAAAATTATAAAATCTAACTTCCTGCTTTGCATCTGAGCACGGATTGCGAGCCTGTAACGGCAGTATGCCATCGGACAGTCCAAGTACTTTTAAATTTAAAAGAGGTGCTAGTAAAACGAGTATTGACTACACAATGGGCTGTGTTACAAATTGGGGTAGTCTGGTTGACTTTAAAGTAGATCAAAGAGATGATAGCGATCATCTACCACTTTGCCTAGAAGTGTCAGGAGCTATTTTTGAGACCTGGGTACAGGAAAAGATGAGAAACCTGTTCCTATAATTGAAAAGTAACCGTAGGTCAGTTAAATGGCCATTTAGGGTGAACAAGCCGGAAACCATGATAGACACTTATACCGTATTATCTAATGTTCTATATCTATTTGTAGACATTCAACCTTAAGATATTGATATCACATAAATACACCCTTACTTAATTGAGAAAATTAAACAATTTTTGACCAAAAACCATTAGAACCATCTGGCCATGGGTACATCTAAGTGCCGTTCTAGGAATCCCTTCTATTTTAACAACTATTGTGAGGCAAAGAGGCAGTTCCTAGTGGCTTTGAAGATAAACAATATTTAGTCTGTATTTGAATGTGAATTTTTAACAATTTGTAGAGCGCACATTCACTAGGCAGTTTCTTGGCGCTATAGGATTTCAGAACTGGGGAGGATGTTGGGGGCTATAGGTTAAAAGCTTGCTGGAACAGAAACGTCTTAAGGACTTTGCGAAACTCAGTGTAGGAGGGGGAGGATCTGACGGAGGGGGGAAGGGAGTTCCAGAAGGTGGGGGCAAGTACCGAAAATTTCTGGCCGCCAGATCGTTTTTTCTTGAACCGGGAGATAACTAACAAGGATTTGGTGGAGGAGCGTAAGTCTCTGGCAGGACTATAGTTGGTGATAGCAGAGTGAATGAAGGCTGGGGCAGTGCCCGCCCGGGCTTGGAAAGTAAGACAGCCAAGTTTGAAGAGGGCTCTTTGTTTAATTGGTAGCCAGTGAAGGGCCATGAGAAGGGGGAAAGAGTGATGATATTTCGGGCTGCCTGGTTCTGCACCAGCTGAAGACGTTGAAGTGCATAAGCGGGGGCACCGTTATAAATGATGTTCCCGTAGTCGATCTTGGATAAGACCATGGCCATTACAATCTATTTAAGTGCAGAGGGAGAGAAAAACCAGGATACTTTTCTAATAATACGTAAAGTAAAAAAGCAAGAAGAGACAACAGAACTGATGTGGGTGTGAAGTGTCAGGTGGTGATTGAGTGTAATACCAAGGGTCTTAACTGAGTGTGAAGGGGTGGGAGGAAGACCAAAAGAAGAGGGCCAAAAAGATGGCGACCAGGGGTTGCCACTGCCTCCAGTCAGAATCAGCTCTGTTTTATCCAGGTTGAGTTTAAGATGGTTTGTGTTCATCCAACCCCGGATAAACAGCAAGACGGACTGGAAGCTGGTGGTACCTAGTGAAGAGGAGGAAAAATTAAAAATGAGTTGGAGGTCATCAGCATAGTTGTAGACTGTGACCTCCATTTGTTGAAGTGCAAAAATAAGAGGAAAGATATAGAGGTTAAATAAAAGGGGGGAGAGAGAAGACCCCTGGGGGACACCACATTTCACCCTGCTAGGCGGGGCCGAAAATTCAGCAAGGTGGACCGCCTGAGTACGGCCATCCAGGAAGGAACCTATCCAGGTTAGAACCTGCTCCCCTATGCCCGCCGCCTTGACACGGGACGGAAGAATGGAATGGTCTACCGTGTCAAAAGCGGCGGAGAGATCCAGAAGGACCAGGGCCTGGGGGATGTTAGTATCGAGGCCCTCCCTGAGATGGTCCATGACTGAAATGACCACCTTCTCAGTAGAATGGCGGGGGTGGAAGCCCGCCTGGCAGGGAGCGAGGTAGTTGCTGTTCTCTATAAAGGAGCTGAGCACCTGGGTGACGTGGGACTCTGCTACCTTTCCCAGATAAGGGAGAAGGGATATAGGGCGGTAATTTGCCAGGGAAGAAGGGTCAGCCCCTGATTTTTTTAATATAGGAAGGATTATGGCGGTCTTAAAGGGGGCCAGAACGGTGCCAGAGATAAAGCAATTATTCTGGAGAGTGAGAACGGGGGATGGACATGCAGAGAAAAACTGACAGAGAATGCGTGCCGGGCCGATGTCAAGTGGGGAGCCTGACTTGACACGACTGAGTAGAAGGAGCAAGGATTCTCTAGTGAGAGGAGGAATGAGACGAGTGAGGGAGTGGTTATTATCAGGGGGTTGGGGGGAGTGAAGGTGAGGGGAGGGGGGGATGTTGGCTTTAATGAGGGCTATCTTTTCAATAAAAAACTCGCTAAGCGAGTCGCATAAGGCCTGGGAGGGGGGAATATTGGGTAGAGTTCTGTCCGATGATGCCAGCTCGTGGACGGCGGAAAAAATCTCACGAGGCTGGCCTTCTGCAGCTAAGATGCGCCCAGAGAAGTATTCGGTCTTGGCTGTCAGAATAGCTACTTTGTATTCATTGAGTACGGTGATAAAGTGTTGTCTGCGGATGGGGCAGTATGCTCTTCTCCAGGCTCGTTCGGACTGCCTTAGCTCTAATTTCTTGGCTTTGAGGCCAGGGTTGAACCACTTTTTGGCATTGTGGGTGCGGTTGATGGTGATCCACTTCAGGGGGGCCCCTGGGTCGCAGGCTTTGGTGAGCCAACGATCTAAGGTGGGAGCCTGGGAGTGAGGATCCGAGCCCGAAAGATCTGGGCAGGTGGCAATTAGCGAGTTACAAAGAGAAGGGAGATAGACTTTATGCCAATTTCTAGCCCAGGTGTTTTTCGGGCGAGAAAGAGATGTTTTATGGCTCAAATCCAGGGAAAAAGCAAGCAAGGAATGATTCGACCAGGGACAGGGCGAGATAGTAGGGGTGGAATTTTGAATGTTAAGAGTCCAGATCTGATCAAGAATATGGCCCCGGATGTGGGTGGGGCCTTGAACGTGCTGAGTAAAGTTAAGGCTGAGGAGCAATTGAGTGAAGTCTTTGGAGATAGTGTCCTCGGCGGGGTCAGTAGGCCAAAAGTTAAAGTCTCCCAAGACAAGGACAGAAGCACTATTGACTACCAGGGTGGCCAGTAAGTTCTTAAAAGCAGAAAGAAATCCAGGGGATGGCTGAGGTGGTCGATACGTTAGTACGCAAGTAATTGGGGTCTTTAGGGAGGTGAATCATACTACAAGGCAGTCGGCTGCTGGAAGTGTAGGCCAGGGCAGTATCTGAAAATGAAAACCCTTGCGAGCAATCAAGACTACCCCGCCTCCTGCTCTGTTCTCGGGTCGATCGGCACGGAGCATGGAGTAGTGGGGCAGGAGGGAGGCCAAGACGCTAGGCAGGGAGTCAGGTCTATACCAGGTATCGGTTAAAAACAGAAAATCTGGGGAATTAGAATCCAAAAGGTCAAATATTTCAGTCTGGTGCTTGACGGCTGATCTCGTGTTGAGAAGGAGGGCAGTAGTGGGAGGAGAGGGGGAGGCGGACGTGATGGACATGGGAGAAGCAATACCAAGCTTTTGAGCATGGGACAATATAGCGGGGTTCAACGGCCAGTTCTTTTTGAAGGAGCATAGTTGTTCAGAGGTATAAGTTAGAAATCGCACATAGTGTTGTGCCCCGTGTCCCGGTCGGTCACGGACGGGCACAGACGGGCTTGCGGAATATGCACTTTTTATAGAGGAAAGAAGGTGTCGAGGGGGGGTGGCCTCTCGAAAAAGGGGCGTGGCCTGTGTGGGCGGCGGGAATGGCGGAAATAACAAGGTCCCACGGCAGCGTTAAAATCCGCTGCACAGTGTAATTAAGAGCCTGGGGGTGCCCAGGGCAAAGTAAAAAAGTAAACAGGTAATTTGTGACACTCAAAGTATTAAAATCATGCAGGCCTACTCCCGGCTTCCACCTCAGGAGAATTCGCTATCAGCGTGGCGCTTGTAGTCAGCGTCTTAAGTAGTGGAGATGGGGGGCGTGGCCTCTCGAAAAAGGGGCGTGGCCTGTGTGGGCGACGGGAATGGCGGCAATAACAAGGTCCCGCGGCAGCGTTAAACTCCGCTGCGAGGTGTAATTAAGAGCGTGGGGTCGCCCAGGGCAAAGTAAAAAAGTAAACAAGTAATTTGTGACACTCAAAGTATTAAAATCATGCAGGCCTACTCCCGGCTTCCCCCTCAGGAGAAATCGCTATCGATTTGTAATCGATATGTAAGAGATGTCAGGGTAGATTATTAGGAGACACTAGACCAAGCTGAAAAGGACTGGGATGAGGCGAACAGGAGCAATCTGATCTTTACACCAAAAAACACCACAGCTCGAGCTGGATGACTTGGAGGAGCTGGTGTCAACAGTCATCAGTGTGGAGACTGTAGCCGGAGTCGGGGGATCGAACACTGCTCGACAGGACACAACACAACCGCAACAAGGTGAGTGACCACCAGGTACTGTGCGGACGGGTGGAAATGGGCACAATGGCACACATGCACAATCAAGCAGTGCACCGTGCACACCGACAATGACTCTGGGTCCTTGCCCAGATCTACAGACTATCACAATGTACAATACCATGCTGTCTGAATGTCAAAATGTACCATGTGGCTACATACATGTGGACACATTGTAATACACCATCACCCCTTCACATCTCAGGAGGACGGTCAACACCTTCTGCAGAGCAGTCCCAGCCATTCCTCACTGATGACGAGGAGGATATCACTAACATCGACACCCAAAACTTCCAAGACATCATTGACCTCATCCGCCACTCACCTCTAGGATCAGGGCAGCCCAGCTAAATTGAGGAGACCCATCCCACTACCCAATCACCCACAGCCCCAGCACTCCTCCAAGACCCTCGAGAACAACACATGGCCTTCCAACGCCGTGTGCTGGAGTGCCAGAGGGAGATCGCAGAGTCGGTGTGGTTGGGCTTCGGCATCATGGCACCCAAAATTGACGCCATCCATGGGAGTGTAGGCCCGCTCCATGGTCTCCAACGAGCCCTAACTGACATTGCTGGAGTCATGACATGGAGAGAAGAACAACTGTCTGCTCAGAGTGACTCCAGCGATACCAGCCAAGAGCTGGCACACATGCGGAGGCTAATGGAGGACATAGTGTGGATGAAGGTAGAAAGGATGGCTGCACATCAGCGGGATGTAGCTGGGATCTACCATGCCCTTCAGATCCTCATCATGGCATTGCTGCCACAAGGCGTGGCGATGATGAATGCTGCTGCCCCCACACCATCCACATCTCCACCACTGGTGTGTCGGTGCCTCCCAGTGTGGCAGGCCTAACCCCTTCAGGACCTGATGTGTCAGTGGGACAGAGTGCGGCCGACAATCCACCTCTGGCCCCTGATGTGTCTGTGCCACACAGTGCCGCAGCCGGTACAGCAACACCCACAGAGGTGGGGCAGAGCACTCTTCCGGGGATGAGGACGTGGATGTGCCTGTGATCCGAGGACTCAGTAGCATTCATTTCCGCCACCTGATCTGTTCTGCTTGGTCCCGCACATGGCCTCATGACCTTCCACTGACCCCCGATTCACTAAGATGCACTCACCTTGGACAAAGACATGGACTGCCACATCCTGTTTGATGACCAATGACAATGTGACCAGTCTGCGGACTGTACCATTCCTCTTCCGCAGTACTTGTCATCCCTGGATGGACTCTGGCTGGCCCTCCAGGTGCACATATTGTGTAGTGTGCTCAACATTGCCCTGTTCCGCTCCAGCTGCAGAACTGCACTGGATGTGCAATAAACATCCAGTGATGCACTACTGTGTCATGTCTTTCATCATTCCTGTATGTATGTGTACATGAATGTAAGGACAGTGATTTCCCTTGCATCAATGATGCTCATCCTGTGGGATGTCAGTCAGAGGGTGCTACATAGCAATTCAGCTAACGGGTCCCATGGACACCACAACAGGGACACACGCATCAGCCACTTGTACATGGACTGAACCACGCCCAGTGCCCACAAGTCATTTTTTCAAGCCCAGCGTACCGCAGGCCAGACCACTCTGCTAACTCTCCGAAGGGGGCCTCATTGCTTCCCATCACAGGCGTACTCCCTGGTGGTGTGCAGGTCACTGGTCTAGCATGTCACAGCCACTCCCTGAGGGCAGGTTTGCCTGCACACCACACCCATCCAGCACAGGCCTCACAGGCCATGGGACCCCGCAATATATAAGGGACCGACGATGTCACATACCCCTCTGCCAGTGGTGACTTGATGACGGACCAAGGCACACCAATGGCAGCATCTCTCTCTCTCCCCGTCTCATCTCATCTTCACTCTCTCACTCTCCCCCGCTCTTCTTCTCTCTCTCTCTCTCCCCCTCTCTTCTTCTCTCTCTCTCTTCCCCTCTCTCCTTCTCTCTTTCCTTTGCTCTCTCTCTGTCCTTTGATGTGCGCAGGACACACCTTCTCATCATGTTTTTTGTCTTGCAGGCTGTGACTGATGGATTGTGTTGAGGGGAGCCGCCATGTGTCTTCATTTCATTTCAGTGTTCATTTCAATAAAGTTTCATTGGTTGGTTCGAAAGTGAATGTGTGATGCTCATTTCTGTGATGACACATGCATGTCACCAGTTATGATTGTGCAACATCAGGCGGACTATTTCGTACATGTTTAGGTGTAGCTTATGTGGGATGTCTTTGGTCGGGGGTGCCAGGGAGGGGTGGTCCTGGCTGTGGTGTCGGTGGGTGTTCTTGGGTATCCGTGCTGCATGTTCAGTTGCTCCATGGCATCTGTTTGTCTTCAGGTTTGGCTCTGGGCTGTGCTCTCTTTTGTGGTGCAGACTGTGGTCCGACTTTACACCAGGTCAGAGCAGGTGCTAATGTGCCTTATCGCATGTTTTGTGTTCTTATCGCCTATCTGGCTAGTCGTTGTGAATGTTGAGGGGCCATGTTGTCGTGGCTTTTGGCACGGGAATGCCTACTTTGCATCTCTTTAGCGATAGTTGCAGGGGTTCTCTGTGGCGATGTTTTTTGCGGCTTCTATCGCTGGTAAACTGGTGCTGTGGGCTGTTAGCACCAGCCTGTGAATGGAGTGGTAAATTTATCACGCCTTTGGCTGCGAGAAAGTGCAGTTAATTCGGCTATAGCTCCTTGTGAATATCCCCCTTAGTGTAGGCACTTTACCCATTTATATTCTGACCCCACTGAATATTTCCAAATTACACAAGGTTCAAATCGATTTGAAACAAATTGGCCCATGACATATTTCCCCGAATTTAGCTTAGACGAGACCAGGTTACCACCAGACTCCATCAACCCGGAAAAGCTCCAGGTTTTGACAAAATGCCAGGGGACATTTTGAGACACAATACGGTATTATGGGGACCAATTTGTAAACCAATCTGTAAACTTGATTTGAAATCCAGTGCCTCAGAAGCAACAGTACCAGAAACATGGAAAGGAGCTGAAATTGTAGCAATTTATAAAAAGGGCAGCAGGCAAGAACCTGCCAAATACAGACTGATTTGTTTAATTGATACCTTGCAAAAAGTCTGCACCAAGCAAGTTCTAAATAAACCTACCAATTGGATAGTTTCACTGTTTCAAGTAGGATTTAGAACAAGAACTAGTACAATTGACTTAGTCTTTAGGCTTTTGTGCATAGCATAGAGCATAGAGCAATGGTCCCTTTTTGGTCAAAGGTACCTACCTCGGCCAACTAGAGACCCCCAAATATAACATTCCCAATTTATTAACAATCAATTCAAAGAAGGTCTTGAAACTAACCTATTGAAATATGTATGAAATAACATTCAGTGTAAGCCTAATTTGGGTAGGCTTACCTCACATTTCTTGAGAGTTAAAACATTCCCTTGTTTTGAACTATATGTGGATATTGTACAACCCCAACTTGCAAAATCATTATATATGAACTACAGCTTTGTATATATTTCAGAGTAAATCGAACACAACCAAATAGTTACCCGTACCATTGTTGAGGGAGTGGCTTATTCTACAATATGCACTTTAAAAACTGAACAAAACCATGTTCATTTGCCTTTTTTCTGTCCAGAGTTTGCCTTCCCTAAGTCGATTAAACTAATTTGTTGCAATATGTAGACTAGGTAATGTCAAGAAGCATTAAGAATTTTAAAATCTGATATGTCGCAACTAATATTTTTGATCTTAGCAGATATCTTTTTAACCTAAATCTGGTAGCCAAGGTAAAAGGTTGGAAATTCTAAGGTGCAATCTATATGTGACGCATTGTTTTCTGGCATGTTTTATCTTCCTATTTGTTTTATTCACTCTTGCTTTACTGAGAATAAGACACAACTGTGAATGTGCTGGGTTAATATTGAAAATAGTATTGTATTTTTCTGCATCAGATGTTGTATAGCAGCTTTTTATGGTTTTTAACCAAAATAAAAGCAAATTGAATAAATTATAAAATGTTTATATCCAATACCCCAGCTCTAAATGGAATCTGTTACTGTAGCTGAGATACCCATTCTCATCGGAAATACGTTTTCAATTTTACAAAGCTGATCAAGAGGAGTCCATCTCCACGCCTAACTCTTCTGTCCATCATAGAAATGCTTTCCATTAAAATGTTGACAGCAGTCATTTCAAGGGGTAAACGTATACAAATCATTAAAGTTCAATTGCATTTTAGTTATGGAGCACTTCTCATAGATGTAGTCAAGAAGTTCCCTTAAAGTTTACATATTGCTATCTTTGGCTCCAGTAGCTAGCCAATTAACGTGAAGAGCTAGCAACAGTTGTTGACAAAAGCTGTTACTTTTCTTCAGATTATTCTGGAGCTCATACATAACATAAAATTGTAGATGAGAAAAAAGTGAATTACAGGGATAGTTTTCTCCTGGAGGTTCTGAGTGACATCATAGACAATACGAGCTACACTCTTGTGATCTATTCGAAGTCATTCAGAACCCCTTGGTGAAAAACATCCTCCTAATTCACTGTTACCAATCTATAGTTCTATATATTATGCATAGCTTCCATTAGATGCCTGTATAGTTTACACCATATTCTAATTCTGGTAACTCACTGCTATGACGTAGCTACAGTTGATTATGAATCCTGTTACCCTCTGTTGCTAGCCTTCAAGACTTCTGTGAGAGTATATACACTCAGCGATGCTATTTCTGCTATGGCGAAAATCAAACAGCACAGCTGCAGAAGGGAGAAGGAAGGGAGGGAAGGTAGTGGGGGTTGGTTAAGGGTGATAGAGAAGGTATTTTTTCACATTAGGATTAGGAGGGAGACACTTTGGGGCATATTAGCAATGAATAGCGATATGTATCGCAAAATGCGCTTAGCGCATATTTTTTTATCACTGCTTATTGCTGGATATGTAAGCTGAGAAAACATGCTATTAGCAACGTTTTTCTCCATTGTGCTAAAATATCTATCGATAGAGGTGAAATGTGTGAATATTGATGGAAATCTAGCGATATTCACGCATTAACGCCAATGGGGACTTAACCTGAAAATCCACCTCCCATTGGATAAACAGGTAAGTCATGTTTTTATCAGGCGTTAGATTATAGCGATAATCGTGCTTAGCTCGATTTTTTTGATTGCTTTGCCTGCCTTGCTAATAGGCAATAGCTGTGTTTGCAACAGCTTTCAGTCGCTAACAGTTTGGATACGCCTACTTTGCATGTCATTAGAGATAAATATCGCTGACATGCAAAGCGGGCCCCAACCCGGTCGCTATCGCCTAAAAGCTGTCGTTAACTTATGTTAGCGACAGCTTGCTGATAAGGCAATAAAAATATGGCAGCTTTAGTGGCAAAAAGTGCCGGTGAAGCGGCGATATGGCCCTAGCTAGTATGCCCCTTTGTTATGTATTGCTGCCCACTACTCTGCTGCGCCTGCGTAGCATTTGAAAGCATGGGCAGATAATTTTAATGACCATACAAACAGCAAATTCTATTTCAGTAAAAAGTAAATTACGGGAATGTTTTTCATCAAAGGGTTCTCAGTGACACCAGAAGCAACTCAAGCTTCGCTTTTGTCTAGTTGATGTCACCCAGAACCTCTCAGTGAAAAACATCCCCGTAATTCATTGTTACTCATCAGTAATTCTACTTATGAATTATCCACATTACATTGATTACTAATTAAAATTACATAGGAGTCCCTGCAAGAGGACACTGACATGCTTGTACCTAAATATGGTTCATGTCCAACTACCTAACTTAGGCATAAATAAATGCACATTTTGAAGAGCCGGAATGAGATCATCTATAATATATATTTACGACTCATTGGTTCAATTGCACCACTATTCAAACAGTAAAGTATGTTGTAGATGTCTTAGTAGAAATCATTCTTAAGCTGAGTTCTATTCTTTCTTATCATAGTCATATAGGACCAGTCATACCCACCAAATTGACAAACATCCTGGGACAGATATACTAAACCTTTTAGCATTTGCAAACACCCCAATTGAGGAAAACCGATGATTTGCAACCACTAAAAAGTCATTTTAAATATAATATACTAAACCTTTTGGAGTCTGTAAGATTTTATGAACTTCTAAAATGGGTTTAGAAATGGTTACCGTATAGCAATTTGAAAGCACGTGCTCCGGGCATTTCTTAAAAATTATGATTCAGTACCATATATATCAATGGTTTGCAACTGGAATTTTGTTTGCAGACCATTGAAAAGTTACTGACTCATAAGTTGGGGTGGTAACGTGTTTGTAAAATTAAAGGGTCTGTTAGACCTGGCATCTTTAATGTGATTTCCCCAGACTTTTTTGCCTTCTGGCTTCTGGTTTTATGACTTTCATTTTTCAGGGTTTAGACTCGGCACACTTTTCCACTGCGAGCTTTTGCTAAAGTGTATGTGATCTCTACTTAAAACCTAGCAACACTGGCTTTTTTGCAATTGGCATATTTAATTTACTTATAAGTCCCTAGTAAAGTACACTACACGTGCCTAGGGCCTGTACATTATTTGCTACTAGTGGGCCTGCAGCACTAATTGTGCCACCCACTTCAGTAGCCCTTTAAACATATATCAGGACAGCCACTGCTGAGCTTGTATGTGCAGTTGTAAAGTGCTGTGTTGACCTGGCAAACTAACCCTCTTGACAAGCCCATAGCTTCCTTTTTAATACATATTATTCACCCCTAAGGCAGGCCCTGGACAGCCCCAAGGACAGACCATAGTGAATTTAAAATGTAAGATTTACTTTTAAGTTTTACATGTTCTGGTAGTGAAAAAAATCTTACATTTGTTTTTCACTACTGCAAGTCATTGGTTAACATTGGGATTACCTTATTACACTTTATAAGTGTAACTTCAAATTGGGTAAAGACGGACTTTTTAAGTTTGGTGTTTCTGGACTCACAATTTAAAATTACAACTTATGATAAAGTTGAATTTTAAATTGGAACTCTGAAAATGCCAAATTTAGAAAGTTTCAAAAAGACTGCATCAAGGGCACCATTCGATCAATCAATCAATACATTTGTAAAGCGCGCAACTCTCAAGGCCCTGGGGGTAGGCGGGATGGTGGCGAGGGCGAGGTCGGTGGAGCGGAGCTGACCGTTCGGGGTGTAGAAGGTGTGTCTTCTGTTGAGGTATGCCAGTCCGGTGTTGTGGAGTGCTATGTGTGCTTGGGTGAGAAGCTTGAAGGTGATCCTCTTTTTGACGTGAAGCCAGTGCAGGTCTTTTAGGTGGGGCATGATGTGGCTGCGGTGAGGGTGGTTGAGGATCAAGCATGCGGAGGCATTCTGTATGATAGTAGTTGTGTCAGGAGTTTGGCCGAGGGTCCTGCATAAAGGGCGTTTCGGTAGTCTAGCTTGCTGCTGATGAGGGCTTGGGTGACACTTCTTGTTTTGGTGGGGATCCATCTGTAGATCTTGCGGAGCATGTGGAGGGTGTTGAAGCAGGAGGACGAGATGACATTGACTTGCTTGGTCATGGAGAGTGTTGAGACGAGTATGAACTCTAGGTTGCGTGCGTGGTCGGTGGCAGTTAGTGCTGCTCCCAGTGCGGACAGGCACTAGGAGTCATCACACACCGGGAAGGTTGGAGCCGAAGAGGAGGACTTCCTTCTTGTCTGAGTTCAGCTTCAGACAGCTGTTTTTCATCCACTCAGTGACTGCTTTCATTCCTTTGTGGAGGTTGGTTTTGGTGGTGAGGGGGTCCTTGATGAGGGAGAGGATCAGCTGGGTGTCGTCGACATAGGAGATGATGTTGAGGTCGTGCAGTCGGGCGACGTGAAATAGTGGTGCCATGTAGTTGTTGAACAGTGTCGGGCTGAGGGATGATCTTTGGGGTACGCCGCAGATGATCTCTGTGGCTTCGGATCAGAAGGGGGGAAGGCAGATGCTCTGGGTTCTGCCAGAGAGAAGGAGGTGGTCTAGTCCAGGGCTTTGTCTTGTATCCCTGCGCAGTGGAGGCGTGTGCGTAGGGTGCGGTGGCAGACAGTGTGAAAAGCGGCCGACAGGTCCAGGAGGATGAGGGCCGCGGTTTCGCCGTTGTCCAGTAGGGTCCTGATGTCATTGTGGCAACGATGAGGGCAGTTTTGGTGCTGTGCTTGCTGCGGAACCGAGACTGGGAAGGGTCTGGGATGCTGTTCTCCTCGAGGTAGCAGGCCAGTTGTCTGTTGACGGTTTTCTCGATTACCTTTGTCTAGAACGGGAGCAGGGAGATGGTCAGAAGTTCTTGAGGTCCTTTGGATCAGCCTTGATTTTTTTTTGAGAAGGCATTGATCTCGGCGTGCTTATAGCTCTGTTGGAGGGTCTCAGTCTCGAAGGAGGTGTTGATGACTTTGCGGAGATGGGGTGTCGTGGTATCGCTGGCTTTGTTGAAGATGTTGTATGGGCATGGGTCTTGCAGAGATCCAGAGTGGATGGTGTTCATGATTTTGATGGTGTTGCCATAGTTTATGTTGGTCCAGCTGAGCAGGGGATCAGTGTGGATGGTGACCGTGAAGTCGGAGGTCTCGGTGGTTGTTGGGCGGTCAGGGTGTTAAAACTGTTGTGGATGTCTGCGATCTTGTGATGGAAGAAGGTGACGAGGGCGTTGCACAGGTCTTTTGAAGGTGGGATGTCGTTGGTGTTTGAGCTGGGTTTTTAGAGCTCTTCGCGATGTTGAAGAGTTCTTTGCTGTTGTGTACGTTGTTGTTTAGACGGTCTTTGAAGGAGGCCCTTTTGGTGGATCTGATGGGTTGATGGTGTCTGTGGATGGCACTCTTGTGGGCTGGGTAGATGTCCTGTGTCTGTTTGCGATGCCATGTCTTTTCTAGTTTTCAGCAGGTTTGCTTGGAGGTCTGGAGGTCCGTGGTGAACAAGCCGACTTTCTTGTTGGTGTGTTTGTTGAAGGGTTTCTTGATCGGGGCAAGAGTGTTGGCGCAGTCGTCGATCCACTGTCTGAGGTTTCGGGCGGCGGTGTCAGTGTCGGTGAGGTCGATGGGTGGGCTACGGGCGAGGGTGGTGTTCAGCTGGTCTCCGGTGACTTTGCTCCAGTAGCAGCAAGGGATCTGTTGAGTGCGGTGGTACGAGGTGGGTTTCCGAAAGGTGAAGTGGATGCAATGATGGTCGGTCCAGTGGAGTTCGGTGGTGTGGCTGAAGGAGACATGGGGGCTTGTGGAGAAGATGGGGTCCAGCGTGTGACCGGCAGAGTGGGTGGGTGTTGTGATGAGCTGTCAAGGTGGTGGAGTTGGTGTCATTGTTGTTCTTGAGGTGGAAGTTCTGGTCCCCACGGAGGATGTAGTCTGTGGAGGTTAGGGTGCATGTACTGACAAAGTCTGTGATGGTGTCGCTGAACCGTGGCCGGGGTTCCGGGGGTCTGTAAACGAAGGTTCCTCTGAGGATGGTGTTGGGATCAGTGTGGATCTGGAAGTGCAGGTGTTCGGCAGTGCTGAGGGTGTTGTCGGTGCTGGTCGAGACTCTGAGCGTGTTCCTGTGGATGATGGCGATTCCTCCTCCTGCTCTGCTGGTGCGGTCCCAGCGAGTAATCTTGTAGTCATCAGGGATGGCTATGGCAATTTTGGCTGCCAAGGAGGGGTTCATCCAGGTCTCCGTCAGGAAGGTGACGTCTGGGGAGGTGGAGTCAAGTAGGTCCCAGAGTTTGATGGCGTGTTTGCAGGCGGAGCGGGTGTTGAGTAAGATGCATCTGAGGTGATTGCGCCCTTTGTCTGTGGGTGGGTGCTGGTGAAGCTGCAGTTCCTGCAGGAGAAAGGTTCTTGGGTGCAGATGGGAGGCGGGCGAGAAATGGGAGAGCAGTGAGGGGACGCAGCAGCATGGAACTGGCAAAGAAACGGAGGGCAAAACAAGGGGGCACAGAGACACAAGATAAAAGGCGGCATACAAAATAGACTAAGAGGACAAAATACAGGGCAGCAATACAAAATAGACAAAGGCAGCAATACAAAAGGCGTCAGTACCAGACTGCTGAGGCAGACGGGTCTTGAACCTGCGGCGGCGGTGGTGACAAGCAGCAGAGACACACAGGCACACTGGTGGAGCTGTGCGGTGTGGGGGGGTGACCTGCCTGAAGACAGGGTCAAGGGTCCCTCTCCCCACCGCGCAGTGGCTGCTATATAAGGGGAGGTGGGAGGGAGGAGCAGCTGGGAGGCGGGCGATGAATGGGCGAGAAGGGGGCGTGGCCTCAGGGGACGCAGCAGCTGAGAACTTGCGAAGGCAATGGCACGGAGGGCAAAACAAGGGGGTGCACAGAGACAAAGGAGGAAAAACTAAGAAGACAAGATACAAGGCAGCAATTCAAAATAGACTAAGGGGACAAAATGCAGGGCAGCAATACAAAATAGGCAAAGATAGCAATACAAAAGATGGCAGTACTGGACTACCGAGACAGAGGGGCCTCGAACCTGCAGCGGTGGCGGTAACAAGCAGCAGAGGCACACAGGTACACTGGTGGAGCTGTGCGGCGTGGGGGAGCGACTGGCGTAGGGGGAGCAACCTGCCTGAAGACAGGGTCAAGGTGACAGCGAAGCTACGCTATGATTGTTTATTCAACAGTTTCAAATGCCTCATGCTGCCCATCCAGGCTTTCACACAAATGCATGTGCAATCAATCATATTTCAGAGTGTACTCATGTCCAATAAAAACATTTCGAACCTCTTGGATCTTCATCAGGGTTATCTGAAATAAAAAACTTTAGAAAGTTGCCATTTTCATACTATGACCATTCTCTATCATCGGCCTGTCTCAGAATACATGTCTTGGTTGGGTGACAGCTGGGCTTTGTGCATTGTCTCCAACAGCCACACTTAAAGGGAGCTTAGGTGTGACTGATGAGCCAACCACATCCTGTTGGGCCATCCTGGGCAGGATGGGAGGGAGGAGCTGACACTTTCACCTGAATAGGCTGTACCTGTCCCCCCACAAAAGGCTGCTTACCCCCTATAGTGAAGAAAAGTGCCAGGCCTGGCACAGATGGGTATAATACAGGGGTTCAGAGATGACCATTTCAGTACAGATTTTGACCTCTAAATTCTCAGTCAGGAAGAAAGATTGATGTGCTGATGAAAGACTGTCACTCTGCTAGGCTTTGCTGGACTCATGTTTTGCTCTACTTTACCTGGGAGATAGAAGGACTGGACCTGCAGCTCTACACTGCAGACGTCTCAGGAACATCAAAGACTTCAATCAACTCTCCAAAAGCAACTGAACTCTACCAACTGTGAGTCTTGCATTGCCAAGTGGTGCCAATCCAGTCCTGGGCCCTTGGAAGTAGGTTTTCTGTACTGCAACTAACAATACCGACATATTGCCATTGTTGCACCAGAGGGAACCAGCACATCTCCTTCACTTCCGTCACATTGCCTATAATCAAGGACATCGCATCGCTGGCTGTGAGGCTCGGCAATGATGTATAGCCTGCATCTGAAGAACCTGCCAAAGCCACATCACGATTTGTGTGGCTCAGAACTGGTGCATCACCTACATCCAAAGGGATCGACAGCAATGCAATACCTCCTCTGCTCCAAGCATCAGGCCCCGTCAAAGGTGCAACAAGATACATTTTCAGTGGTACAAGGTTGGTCCCAATATCAAACCTGTGTTCCACTGCTGTCGGCCTGAACATTTGGATTTGACCAGGTCAAGGGCGACCCGATAGCTCTGGTTGGAGCTTTATGCTTTTAAGCAGTATATATGCAGATATTCTTTAAAAATCCATAACTCTGCTTCTACATATTGTTTTTTTGTTCTATTAGTCTAGTCTTGTTGATTCAATGAAGCCATATTATCTATCCTGGTGTGGATTATTTTTGTGTGGTGTTTTCACTATTTTACTGTTTTAAGTGCTGCACAAATACTTTCACATTGCCTGTGAAGTTAAGACTGGCTGCTCTGAGACAAGCTACCAGAGGGTGAGCACACCTTAAGTTAGGGTGTGTTTCTGACTTACCCTGACTAGGATTGTGGACCGTACTTGGACAGGGTGCATACCTCTGCCAACTAGAAACACAATTTCTAAAAAGGGTCTATTAGGAAATTAGGGCGACTGCATCAGAAGAGATTGTCGGTTGTCCAGGGCACAACTTGTGAAGATGAAAAAATGAAAAATGAAAAATGAAATCAATTTCTTCAAAAAGACCCCATTTCCCTTAATTAAATTGTGTTTTTTTAAACAAAGAAAATCAGTTTTGAACAACAATTACAGGAATTCTGGTCTTCTGATCCCAGTAATTGTAGACGATTGTAGTAAGTCGCAAATTGCGACCTCCCTAATTAATATCAATTGGGTAGGTGTATCGGCATCCTACACAATTCAATATTTTGCCTGCCTACCTGTGTATCTGTCATGAAAACCATTTAGTCTCAGCCACAAATCATGCACAAATCATAACCATTTTGGGATTCTTGCATCCTAAGCATCACTTGGTGGCACATCATATTTATTATGGGCAATTAATTTATATCAACAAGAGACTGCCATTGCATGCCATATTTAGATTTTCTGAAACTGTCCAGTAGGGCAACACCACCAGTAATTGATAAAATACCAAAACACTAGTAGTGCCCTAGCAAATATAATAAAATATAATAAGGGACACAAGTTTATCTGAGCAAGCATATAGCTGCTGAACCTCTCATTGCAACAGTGAAATATATCTTTGGCATAGGAAGAGAGACCTCTCAAAGTAGGTTACATGTGTAACCCTCAATGAGAAAAAAATGTAACCTGAAGGCACAAGCACACCATTTAAAAAAACATGCTATTGAATAACCATAAAACAAAGAGAACACTAGTAGTCCACCTTCAAGTACTTACAACTGCATAGAACTACACAGAACAAAGCTGCAAACCAGGCATTATTTTTGAGCATAGTAAACCTGAAGAAGGAAAAGCATTTGGCTTTGTATCCATATGCCATGAGGTACCAGAAGCATCCTTTGACTTTGTGTGGATAACCTTCACAACACTGGCCATTCCTCTAAGGAACAAAAGCAATATTGTAAACTATCTTCATCACTAACTTACAGCTACCACCTTTGTTCATTGCTCCACTGCACTCTAGCTAAGTTTTTACTCTACTAACACCTACAAATACATAGATACAAGACTCACAGAAACACACTGTTGTTAATCACACGAAAATAAACAGCAATTAACTATCAATATTCAGATACCTAGCCAGAAGAAAAGGAACATGGAGCTGAAGCAATAACATCATTTAGAGAATGTCCCTAGAGTCCCACAGTGCACTGATTATACACTGACTTTTTGCCTGCTGACTTTTTGTTTTGCTGACTTCATTTTTTGCTGGCTTTAGGATTCTAGGCACTTTACCACTGCCAACCAGTGCTAAAGAACATGTGCTCTGTACTCAAATCAAGGTAACATTGGTTTATCCACAATTGGCATATTTAATTTACCTGTAAGTCCCTAGTAAAGTTCACTATATGTGCCTGTAAATTAAATGCTACTAGTCGGCCTACGGCCCTGATTGTGTCTCCCAGTTCAGTAGCCCTTTTAAAATGGCTAGGCCATTTCGACCTGGCAAGTTAGCCTACTTGCAAGGGTGCAGAGTAGAAATATAGCGGCAAAAATATCGCGGGCAGAAATATCTCCGCAAAAATATTGTGAAGAAGACATTTCTACAACAAAAATATAGTTAACAAAAATATCGACTGACAGGAAAGTAATATTGAATAGTTAAATATCTTTGCAATAAATATTGTTTACAAAAAATAGTTTACAAAAATATCGATTTATTAATAATTTTATGTATTTTAGTGTTTTTAATGAGAATTGTTTGTCAATTTATTATATGTTTTTGAGTTTTACTAATTATTAATTTATTTTAAGTTTAATTTTTTGCGTTTTTAGTTCCGTATCGGGTTGTGGGTTTGTAGGGGAATAGGGTGGGAAGTAATTTAATTTTAGAAAATGTATTGGATAATTAATGTGTTAATTGATGAATTAATAATAGTTTAATCATTAGTTGTTAATTAATTTCAATTAGTCAATTAATAAATAATTAGGTTAATTGCTTAATTAATTGTAGATGTGTATAGTGGTGTGTATATGTGTAAATTGTGTGAAGGGTGGTAAGTAATTACATTTTTTTATTAATTAATTATTACATTCTTTTGAATGAATTACCATCAATCACTTAGTAATTATTAAATGTAATTGTGTAATCAATTTTAGGTGTGTGTTTTGGTGTTAATATGTGTAAGCAGTGTGAAAGGTGGTAAGTAATTAATTTTGTATTGATTAATTAATAAATAATAACAAATTAATTTTCATTAATTAATTAGTAATTATTACATTTAATTGTGTAATTAATTGTAGGTGTGTGTTTTGGATTTTATAGTGTTAAATAATGGGTAATTTTTTTATTATCTTTGTTCCTCTTCTCTCTCTGGGGATTGTGGTGCCACTCACTTTCCTGATTGTGAGGTTCCTTCCACGAGTGGGTATTTGTTAGCCACTCACACATCTTTGGAGCCTCCCATTCATGCTGAACTCAGTAATTCTGGGGGAGGGGATGCTCCTGCTCCTTTACAGAATGAGTCTCCTATTCACAATGATTTACTTGGTGCACGTTCTACTAAGTCTCGGCGACCACCTGTTTATTTGCAAGATTTTGTGTGTTACGTTTTTTTTAGTAAAATAGAAAGGGAGAAGATGTGTAGTACATTGTAAGTTATCTCTCTAGTCTTTGTAGAACTTATCTGCGGGATATTCTGTATTCTGTATTCTATGTCTGTTTATACTGTGGATTCCATGCTGTGGCAGTTTACTGGTTGCTGCTGCAGCGGAGGGTCTGTTCTTGTTCCACTTATCAACTTCCACTTAGCAACTTCTACCTTCTTGGCTTCTGGAACCTATTTACTACAGACTTCTGCACAGGTATAGAAATACTGGTCTTCAAAGCCAGGGTATGCCCCCAGAAAAACTCCAAAATATGGCAGAGGTGGTTGAATTATCTTGGCCTATCCCTCGAACGTCATCCAATGATAGATCGATCCATCAATGCAGAATTTCAGTCGCATGGTCGGGATACACAGCACATTTCTAAAATAAACATTGGGCGCGGGTGAGGCATCTGGGGGAGAAGGTGAGGTTGCTTTGACAGGTTATAGCACACTATGTTGGGTTATTTTGCTTTGTAATTCTTGGTCATTAAATCCACATTGACACATGCAAATCTATCTGTTTTTATAAGAAGTCCTTTGGGGCCCCACTGAAGCAAACAGTTAATAAAATATTTTGTGAAAAAAAAATATATATCCAACAAGGACAGACAAATGTTCCTGATGTTCAAAGAGTGAGGCAGCTTTCCTACATATGAGCTGGACCTGCCCGGTGGTTAGAGAATACTCAAGAAAGGTGGTGGCGACACTGACTTCGATCTTGGTGGTACAGTTGAAATGAACTTTACATCATTTTATACTGGGTCTACATTCTAAACATCAGAAATCCAAATTTGTTACAAGTTCTTATCATTGGCACACTGTTAACAAAACTTTTTATCATGCTTCAATGAAAATGACTGAAGGGCCCATTAATGCAGTTATGGCATAAACAAGTTTTTGAGGGGTTCCTAGATGATGAGATCTGGATGAAAATGGTGAGGAAATATGAGAAAGTGCATGATGACTTGCATGAGTGGTGCAAGATGACTGATAGAATCACCGAGAGAGAGTAGGCAAAGGTTTTGTCACAAACCCCTTATGTTTCACAGACCCTTTAAAGTTTTAATATGTGTGTGGAAAGTACTGCATAAACACTGCTGTAGATGCTTAAACTTGCATTTATGAATTTGACTCTATTTTTTTGTGGTCGTCCCTTGTTAATGCTGCAACATGGTTTAGCAATGGAAGAAAATGAATAAACTATGGGTTATATGTACATGCCCCTATCGCTATGGGAATGTCAATTTTTGTAACGTTCCTGTGACGAAAGGGGCTTTGCTCAATTTACAAGGCAGCATTAAGGCACTTAACAAGGCTTATAGCTGCATTGTAAATAAGGCCCCCTTTCACACTATGCTTAGCGGGAAATGGGAGGTCAAAGGGTATTGCTGTGGAAGCTTTACAGCAACACCGCTTGATTCTGACACTGTCTCCTATTTTCAAGGGAGATGTTTAGTGAAGATTCATAATCACCAAAGTTATTAGGAAAACAAACAACCCTCTTCATATGGTAAGTCTGAACCAACTATAATTTCACAATCAGGATGTTAGTCATGCATGTGGATAGTGTAAATATATTCTAAAACCTACATGAAACTTTCAATATTTAAACTACTATTTTATTCCTTTGAACCCCAGTTTTGGAGCACCACTTAAAAGTTTGCCAGAAGGGGTTAGCACATTTTTTCCCCTTGTTTCAGCTGTTTGAGTACTTGCATTCTGAGGCTGACTAACAGTATCCGGTCACCAAGGGCTCAAAGCCTAACCCCACCAGTACATCCAGTGAAATACATTCAAACAATCCTGGATAATCATCTGTTGTCTGGTTAATATATGGAGTAATGCATTTCCCAATTTCAACATTTCACTTTCCAGCTTGCATGAAACATTTCCTTGTTAGTAGATATAAAGCCCTAGGAGTGAGCTTAATTCATGAATTATGGTCCCTCCTATTTTCCTATTGGTGTGAATGTGCCAATAAATAAAAAAAATGAAATACCAGCATTTGTAAAGCACATTGCTACCTCTGGAGAGGTGTCGGGAAGATTAAGCAAGCTATTGCCCAGAGTCACAAGTTGTTGGGCTAACCTGCCGCCGGCGATCAAATCGTGATCCCCCGTGTTCCGAAGTCAGCCGTACTGGCCACTGCACCACACATCTTCCTTACTAGAAAGGAGTGTGACTCTTCTGTCAGAAGTTCACTCTCGTATAAACACATGACAATACACTGCGCTTGTAATGTGTCAGTAGGAAATTTGGCCTGATATCTAAAAGGAACACCAGCCTCTGCAATTCTCCCACTGATTGCAGTCCTTTCAAATGGAAGTTTTTTAATGCCTTAACCGCGGCGGCAATTCCGCCGTGGTGCGGGCATTCTAAAAGGTGGGCGGGGCTGCGACGGTCGGTGGCCCTTCGCAGAACCAGGAAGGGAGTGCTCCCATCGGCCGTTGGCCAACGGGTGCACGGAACAGGTTAATATTAAGAAATCAGAACTGCTGTGGAATGAAAGCTGGGTTCCCAAAAATGTTGTCAGTTTCCGAAGTCGTCACCTGCTGAAATAATGTCCTTTTCCCTCCCACGCAAGGAGTTCTGGATAGCTCGTTGTGGTCTTCCATTCTAACTTTGGAGGCAGATTTTAACAAGCTAAGCAGACTCAAAGCACTATTGTTTTAAAAAGATGTAACACCTACATCTTCTCAAGAAACCTTTGAATTACAAATAGCAAGGACACCCTGTGAAATACAGTCCTTGTTAAACACCAATCTCCAATTGCATTCCAGCAAACTGGTTCACCGTATTGGCTTAGTCAGTTCATTCCAGGAAGAATTTTGAGTAATAACAGATTTTAATCACTCCCTTTTTTCTAGTATGTTCGGGGGCTTCCCTGTGGTTATTCCTAATTTGCAGCATTTTGGTTCTATTTCTGCTCCTCCGCAATTGATGATACAATTGCAAGTAGAAAGGAACTACCACTGTTCCAGCTGTGCTGTGAGCACAGGCTTTGATTCTTTAGAATCCTCTTGCTCCAGGACCTGGACCTTGATTGCCCATTTTCATCCCAACCTGCATACTTTAATTGCATGCAACCTGTGTTTCATTGCCTCTGGTGCCCCTTTGAATGGTCACTGGATATTTGCCTGGCTCTGCCGATGCCAGCTCCCATGGACATAGACCTGTTGCTAAGCCCATTAGCAACCCATTGTCAAAGTTGTTCCTTGAGTCTGCGGCTTCTTCAGAATGCGGCCTATGAGCCATTTCTTTAAGAAGAAGCGAGTGCTTCAGCACATGGATCCCCAAATGTTGACTCTAATAATAGGGATGTGGATTACCCAGTTACTTTCTCAGCATCACCTGAGACAAAGGATCATAGGGCATATTACCAACAACTAGCGATAATTATCGCTTTGTTGGTTTAGCGGGGATATTTTTATCGCCGAGCTGCGGCAATTTTTATCGCTTAGGAACCTTGCTATTATCAAGGTTTATCTCCTAAGCGATAAAAATCGGCCAAAATGCATGAATATCGCTGAAAAGTCAGCGATATTCATGCATTACCGAGCTAATGCTCTTAGCCATGTTATCCACCTACCTTTGGATAACATGGCTAAGAACTACTCAGGGGCATGTGTTAGCTGTTGGAGATATTCGCGCTTATCGCGTTGGTAATAGGAGATAGCGATGTTAGCGACTCTTTCCAGTCGCTAACATCTTGGCACGCCCACTTTGCATGTCATTAGTGATAAATATCACTGACATGCAAAGTGGGGCCCAAGATGGTCGCTATCTCCTACTAGCTGTCGCTAACTGGTGTTAGCGACAGCTAGGTAATAGGGAGATAATTTTATCTCCGCTTTCTTGGCTTTTAAAGCCAAAAAAGTGGAGATAAACCCCCTTGATAATATGCGCCCATGTTTGTTCTCTGGAGTACATAGACTGGGCTGTTGGACAATCATCATCTGTGGAGAAGGAACCTATTTTAGATTTATCGTCTTTTGAACTTGCGAAAGACATAATGGATACCTTCAACACACTTTAATTTATTTACCATCTCCAAATTGACGTTGTACTTTTTTTGTGCAATCATAAGCTTTTTTATAACATGCTTATTAGCAATGCTTTGAAACTGCTTACTTTATACCTTAATGTTTTATAGTTTAGTTAGTTGTTGCGTTACTGTCGGAACAAGGGGGAGGGTGTCAGTAGTTCTCTACGGGATCCACTGTAGTTCTCCCCATGTGAGCTTAATTGTCGGTTGCAGGCCACTTTTGCTTGCAACGTTGCGAAGTTACACATTTGTTTTTGTGCCACATTATTATTTTAGAAATAGGCTGCACATATTTTTTGTTAATTAGCTCTTCTTCTTGATGTTGTCTGAACATTAGGTACAAAGCTAAACAACACTATGCCCTGTTTTATCTCTGTGGTCAGTCAATAACATACAGATATAACAAGGAGACCCAGCTGCTTTTTTCCAGAACGACATATCTTATCATGTAAGCCAAGACTTGCCAACTCGGAAAAAGAGAGGTGAATTTTTAGTAGAGAAAGGACCTTGAGACAAGCCTGCCAGCCTTGCACAACCTGAGATGCAGACCAGGTATGGGGCTTGGCTCTAATCCCAGAGATCTGTGATATAACATTTGTGCTCACGTGGTGAGGTTAGGCTTATGCAAAAGTATAATTTGACATAAAAGGGCTTTTCAATGTGTATATCCTACCGATAAGGCTAATCACGTTACTAAGTTGCATATGTTTTCTAATTGCAGCACAGTTGCTACATGATAGGCCACAATAGAGTCAATCAATATTGAAAACATACCTCATGTCTTTCAGTTGTTTAGAATGGACATGAATGATTGACAGAATAAAAGAGGACAACCTGTTAACATGTAAATGTAAATGTAAATGTAATGGGCACTTATAGAGCGCTGCTACCACTCCAAGGAGTATCTTGGCGCTTACACAACCCAGGTGGAAGAGTTGGATAGGGAAAGAAGTCCAGGTTTCTTAGACACAGCCACTACACTAGGGTTCTACACAGAGTATCAGACATGGAGAAAATCCAAGTTTTCAATGCCTTCCTAAAAGGGGCTTCTTGGGAGAAAGACCGCAGAGAAAGGGGGGGTTTGTTCCAGGCCTTGGTTCCTAGTACAAAGATGGATTTGCCACCCTTTGTAGCCAGTTTAAAGCGGGGAATGGTAAGTAAGTCCTGCCTAGCGGTAACATGGTTTCCTGAGGGGACTAAAGTGTTGTGTTCTGGTATGCCAACTTTCCTAGGCAGGATTTGGCCGATATGTACTGACGTGGAAACAGAATCCCTGCAACAAGCTTTTTGGAGAAATACTGTTGTTGTTCGACCACCCTCTATATATATTGATTGCATGATTTAAGGAGAAATAATGACAGCATGGGAATTTCCTGCTACAAATCCACTTCCCCACCCTCTCCTACTATCCTTAGTCAAGAAATATTATTCAAGAGCAATAGCTGGTGTCCTGACCTCGCTCTCACCCCTTTGACAGTCTCTTTCCATATAACACGCAATAGGAAAAAGAAAACCCGGAGACGGATTTACTACTACATGGCACAATGAACCACAAGCCAACTTTCTGCCAAATGGTCAAGGGTAGGAATGTGCCATACCGGCTAAGATAAGGCACATTCCTGCCCTCTCTCTGTGGTGGTGCACATTTGACTGGCAAATTCCAACACAGGTGCCCTTTCAGCATTGTGAAAGGGAGCCTGTGTTGCACTTAGTATTATGTTTGTGCTGAAGAGACAACTTCCTGCAAACAATCTATACTCTAAGGCTCTTTTCTCTTTCTATGTGTGCAGCACATATAGAAAGAGAAAAAGATGGGGATAAATAAATACATTTCTCCTTGTTATGCCTCCCCTAGGAAGGCATAACATGTTGATGCTTTCCGAGGTATACTATCGTTAGTAAATCTGGGTATATGATACAAACCGTGGTTGGACATGGGAACACCCATGTTTTACCCATGGAATGCCTTTCCAGGGCAGAGTAAAGCAAGGCAGTGACTTGTGCTGCCTTGCTTTACTCCTGAATTTTAATGGCACACTGAACCATGCAAGGTGGTTCTGCATGGCATAGTAAATCTCACTTATGGGCTTGCATTGCCATTGTGCCACCTTGCATGACACAAGGGCAATGCAAGCTCTCAATAAATCCAGCCTCTGGTGTCTTAACTCTCTCCTCACCTATGTTGATAAAACTCCCCTTCCCAGCTAAAATTAGAAAAATAAATACTTGGCCTCACCTCAGCCACACACTGGCATCCTCACCTCCCTTTCTGCACATTCCCTCACCTTCTGTTCAGTCTGAGATCAGGTTCCTTACTCTCAACGTAAGCTTGTGTTGTGCTAACAGTGAGAGCATGCTAATGTTCACAGAGTTCTTTGTATTCTTCAACATACAACCACACACTGCACACATTGTGTCATAACTTTTTTGACCCCACTTTAACATCTCCCAGGATATTACGTACTTCCTGTCTAGAGTCAGCCCAGAACCTCAAGGGTCCTAGCATGCATATTAAAAAGTGAAAACAGCATTAGCATGTGATGGACTTTCCGGGACTATTCCCTATAGCCAGGTTGCATGTTGCAACTCTTAAAGTGTCGACATCAAACGGATTGTCCAGTTTTCACTTTTTGGCCTGACCAATACTTAGTCCCCTTTTTCAAAGACTGTTTCCTGGGCCCGTCAGCGTGGATCAGCATATGTTTTCATCTTGCACTTTTGAGAAGCGTCTAAGATGCAAAACTCATCAACATTTATTGATCGGTTGAATGTTAATTGTGGTAGTTTGCAACTGATAGCTTTCCCTAATAGCAAGGTGGAAGGACTCTCATCAGTTGTGGAGAGAGGAGTTGATCTATAGCCCCAAATGGCTTTTCACATGACTTGGTTGAGATCGATTCCCTCAATTGATGTTTGCTGAAATGGCTTGGGGCCAGAGAGGTGAACTCTTTTAGTCTGCAGGGTTTTAATCTTTCCCCGGCTTGTGTACAATCACATAGTCATACGTTTGCAGTCACAACCTCCACCTCTCAATGCAATGAGGCATCATAGCTTCCAGGGTTGCAAAAATAATGAGAAATGCCTGGTGGTCTATGATGATAGTGAAATGTCCCCCCTATAGAATCAACTGAAAATGTTTGCCAACCCAGACTGCATCCAGACTCTCCTTCTTTGGCTGAGAGTAGGCATGTTCTGTTTCACACAGGCTTCTACTGGCTTAGGTTACAATGTGTCTCTGGTCATTCAGATGGCAATTGTTATGAGGAAAGATTGACCCAACCCCACCCGGCTCACATCTACTTTGATCAAGTATGTAACTTGGGTCAAAATCGGCCTTTCAGTTGCATTCTCAATTGCATTTTTTATGTCTTTTGAAACTTTGTTTGCATTCATTAGACCACTGAAAGGGAACATTGTGCCTTGTTAAGTCTGTCAATGGGGTACTCACTGTAGCAAAGTCTTGAATGTATTTTGAGCAATAACTAGCTGTGCCTAAGAAGGATTGCACATGGTTAAAGCGAGTGGAGGGCGAGTAGATGACAATGCTTCTGCTTTTTAGGATCAGGAGTCATTCCCCCATCAGAATCAAGAATTTGAGTTTGGTTTTGTGAAACTCACACTTTGCTGTATTTAAATTGAGACCTACTTCAGCAAGTGATTGGCATAAGGGCCTTGTCATTCTTCTTTTGTGTTGTCCCAATTACCAGTATGCCATCACTGTAATTGAAGCGATACAAAAGGGGATGATGGACGGAGCGTTTGAGCAAATCAAACACTCACCCCTAGTGAACTGATCTGGGTTTAATCCATCTCCATTCTTTAGCTCACTCAGCCACCCCAGTTCAGACATGGCCATATGCAAATCAGTCTGACCCTGTGCCTCATGGGAACAGTCCAGCCCGAACTGCCAAGCCATGTCTTCCGTGGACCGGAAACAAGCATCTTGGGACCGGTTTCGGATTCATAATCCTCATCAGCCAGGCTATCTTGAATCCAGTGGCCAAGTGAGCAATGGACTCACGTCTGAGCATACCCTGCCAACTTAAGGCGAACAAAGCGATACAAAAGGGGATGATGGACGGAGCGTTTGAGCAATTCAAACACTCACCCCAGTCAACTGATCATTGAGACGTGAGTCCCATGCTCTCCACACCACTGGATTCAAGCAAGCCGGGCTGAAGACGGCTGGAATGCCAGAAACCGGTCCTCGGAAGCTTGTTTCCGGTCCAGGGAAGGCATGGCTTGGCAGTTCGGGCTGGAGTTTTCCAATGAGCACAGGGTCAGACTGATTTGCATATGGCCATGTCTGAACTGGGTGGTGTGGAGTGCAAAAAAACAATGGATTTAGGCCCAGATCTCTGTACTGGGGTGAATGTATGACATTGTTCTGCATTCTGTCCATCAACTGTGGTTTTTGCCTTTATAACTGTAATTGAAAGCATGGCTGACAGGTTGGATTATTCGGTGAATACCATGCTGAAATATTTCTGTAACGAAAAATACCACAAGCCTTAGGGCCTCATTAGGATGGCGGACGGACCTGCATCCGTCCACCACCCCCGAGGTGGAGGGACCGTCCGCAGCAGCGGTCCCTCCGTTGCAATTAGGATGTGACCGCCACCCTGGCGGTCACATCCTGTATATTTAACCTTGCGGCGGGTGCTGCTTGAAGCAGCACCCGCCGCAAATTTAAAAATGCATGATTTGCATTTACATGCACAAAGCGGCAGGCACCACGCGGTGCCTGCCGCTTTTTGCATATAAATGCAGGGGTTACCATAGGTACCCCCCATGTGCACACCCACCCCCCCCTTCACCCTGGGGTCTGCAAGGGGCCCCCAGAAGCAAAGTTCCACATGCTTTTCCCTAGGGGAAAAGCCACCTCGGAAAAGCATGTTCCAACACTCATCCTGATTTGGCTGGCGGTGTGTTGCAGACACCGCCACCAAATAGCGCCCAACAACCCGCGGATCAGCGGCAGATGGACCTACCGTCCGCTGCTGTTCCCACGACCATCCCACCGCCATCCTAATCTGACGGTGGGTGTTTCCTGTGGCCGCGGTGGTGAATCCGCACCCTCCGGGCCAGCGGTGGCTTCCGCTGGCCCGGTGGATGCGGATTCACCGCCATCCTAATGAGGCCCCAAGTCTTTTAGATCCAAACAACCCAACATCAGTTGAAAAAGTATTAATGTACCAACAGTTTTCCTCCAGCTCGAATAAATGGTATCCTTTGTTCAGGTCAGAAAGGGAGAAGGCTCTGGCTTAATTCAGCTGCATGATCATGTCTGTGATGTGGGTACCAGGATGTCTTTCTCTATCAACTGCTTTGTTGGCCAGGTGCATATCAGCACAATGTGCACTCACCTCCTCTGTCCTAGTTTGGCTCCATAACTATGATGAAACCGATAGTTTGGTACCAGTGGAGCATTCAATGATGTCATGCTTCAATAGTGATTCTAGTTCTTTCTCAACTGTGGGCTGCTAGTGGAAAGCTGCTCTTGTTGCTGATGGGCAACAGAGCGTGTCTCCTCATTAATATGAAGTTGCACTTACATTGTCTTAAGTCTTCCTAGGCCAAGAAACAACGACGGGGACTGACTCACAATTTCAAACTGAGCATGAATGTTGTAGTTTAGAGATATCTGTCCTATGTCAGCAGCAGTGGCAAAGCCGTGTTAGCATGCACTTGCATTGTTTTGTGCCTCACGGTTGCTGTAAATGACCTTGCCTTTGTAACAGTTTAACGCAGCCCACATGTTTACCTTTGTGTTTGATGGGGAAGGCACGTCACAGGAGACTAGCTGTTAAATTTCTCTACTGGCATGATGTTAATCGACACATCACTGTCTATAATGAAGGTTAAGGGGCAACAGTTCACATTTGAAGTAATTTGTGGGCGGTGTCGAAATGAAATTTTAAAACTCAATCTGGTGCTTGTCCTTTGACTCTTGATCTTCTTTGCAAGCATCTAATCCTAATTGTGAATGTGGTTCTTTGGTGTATATCATCAATGAACATCCGTCTTTTTCACTAGAGCTTGATAATGACTTTGAAGGACCTTTGTATGATGACTTTGACAACAATCAACTTTGTTTTGTTTCTACTTGTTGTAACTGATGTTGCCTTTTGGGCATGGCAAGAATGGTTTTGGAACCTTCTTGCACCCATTTTCTCTTCTCGCTGTTTTGCATTTGGTTTCTCTTTCGTTATTCAGACCATTATGAAGTGGTTTTCTTTCCCACAGCCTTTGCATACCTGCCCATGGCCGAACATTTACCTTCCTGGGGAAATGAAAACCCACATCAAAGCATTACTTTTCTTTCTTTGGAGACATCAACTTGCATGCACCTGGTCTGTGTTAATGATTCCTTTTCTTGATGAACGCTGATTCATTGTGTGCTTTTCCTGCTTCTATGTCAGCTGCATGTTGATCTGCTCATTCTTCTGCCCTCTCAGCCCATATCATTTTCTCTAAACTGAGTTTCTCCCTCATCATGCATCTACTGGAAGAGTATGAGAGACAGCCATTAATTACTCTGAGACACATGGCATCCTCATCATGGAAATCATAGAACTTTCAGTGTTTGATTAGTGTTTCAAGTCTCTCAACAATCTCATCCATCGTTTCACCAGCCTTTTATCATTCTTGATTTAAGATGCACCTTTTATAGTCAAGATTCTGAGTTGATTGAAAGTGGCTTCCAACGCTTCTTTTATATTTTGCTATGACATTGAATCAGTTTGTGGGATTTTCTCTAGCACTTCTTTCACTCCATCATTGACAAGGTTTGTTTAACTAATGATTTTCTTATTGTCTTTTTCTACTAGTGTGCCTTTGAAGTCACCAAGCGTTTCAATCCATGCAGCCTACCAGGCCCCAATGTTCTGTTTCTGTGCCATGTCAAAACAAGTTGGTGGCTTCAGGAATGTAACCCCTTTGTACTGTCTGCTCCTTTCTGTCGCCATTGAGAGCACGTCTTGTTCAGACAGCGATCTTTATGGCCAGTGGGATTGACAACTTCTGCACCCCTGTTGATTGGGCTTTGTCATCTCATTCAGTTTTGAGGTTGCCAGGGCCGGACTGACCACCGGGTGTTTTGGAATTCTGCCGAGCTGGGGGCTGCTTGCACTGCGGTGGGGGCTGATTTCGTTCATGGAGACCTGCGTGTACTTCGAAAATATTAAATCAAAACGAATTTCGTTCAGTACACGCAAGTCCCCATCAACGAAATCAGCCCCCAGCTCAGCAGCATTCCATAATGCCCGGTAGCGAGTCCGGCCCTGGAGGTTGCATAGCACTGCATGGTAAATACCTTTCTGCATTTGCTTTATATGGATTATGGCTCTGTGTTATAGCATGGCACAGTAGCTATGCTGACAGCCTTACCAACAAAGTTCTGGCAGGCTTCTTGAATGTGCTCCTCCGCAGGGTCTTCAACATCTTTGACAGCCGTTTATGTCCTGGAGCAGGGCTTTGACTCCACATTCGCCAACCACAGTGGCATACCTGGCATGCATATGCAGATGGTTGTACCATTGCAGACTCTCAGGAAAAGCAGTCTTGTTTGTTTAGGAAACGTATCTCTTACTCATTACCAGTTGTAGCGACCTCCCCATCCTGGGAGCATGCAAATAAAAATACACTGCACACCGAGCTCTGCAATAAACGTCTTTATTCTTCAACATATTACCACGCGCTGCACGCATCTTGTCGTAACTTTGATAACACCTCCCAGCAGATTGCGTAATTCCTGTTTAGAGTCCACCCAGAACTGGAGAGGTACTAGCACACATAATCTCAAGACACTACACTGACTTCACAGCAGTGAAAGTAAAAGAAGTTTCTTCATTGCTGTTATGTCAGAAAACACTTTGGGGCAGATTTATGAAGGGCTTGCGCCACGTTTACGCCACCGTTGCGTGACGCAACGGAGCGGAAACGTGGCGCATCCCTGCGCCCTATTTACAACGTGACGCATCTTTGAGATGCGTCACGTTGTACAGCACTGCGCCATGAGGAGGCGTTCTTGTGCAGGGGGGGCGTTCCTGCGCCGGACCGCCTCCTGAAAGTGGCTGAGTGAAATCTATGAGATTTCACTCAGTCACTTTCAGGGCAATGCTGCGTCAAAACCCTGCGCCTGCTTGAAGCAGGCGTAAGGCTTGAGGCAGCATTGAAAGAATAGGCCCCCCCAGAGCATTGCTGGAGCTGCGTCGCGCTTGCGACGCAACTCCAGCAATGCGTCACTTTTACGGCACAGATGCGTGACGCATCTGTGCCGTTTTTGCCCCATGGTGCGCCGCATCATAAATGCGGCGCACCATGGGTGGCGTAGCTGAGGCGCACTGTGGCGCATGTTAACTGGCGCATCCCTCGGGATGCGCCAGTTAACATAAATCTGCCCCATTAAGTATTGGGTGCTCAGCATGGGGAGAGGAGTTGGCCGGTGACCTCAAATCTGGAGAGCAGGGTTTGAGTCTCGGCAATGAGGCTGAACATCCTGTGATCCTTGTAAAATCACTTAATCTCCCTGTGCCTAACAAAAATGAATGTGTTCTCGTGTAATGCAACTGGTGCTATGTAAAGCCCTCTGATACCCGGTTCGGGTCAAGTTCGCGCTAGAAAAAAGTTTGTAAAAAAATGGCTTACAATGAATATCGTTTACAGCACTTGAATCATATTAAATGTAGTTTGAAATATATGAATATCTCTCTTTTTCATAGTTAGTGAAATATGAAGTTGGTATTTTAGAAAAGTCTTGAACAATTATCTACATTTTTAAGCCCTAATAATTGCGACTAGCGTTTTCAGTCCTATTATTATTATTACTTTTATCTTCATGAATATTTTCAAATATTGATAGTAATTCTTTTGTTATACAACATAGATACTATTCCTCAATGTGATGAAGGCCAAAACGTAATTGAAATTTAGAATCCGTTTGACAAAAAAGCTGGTATTTGGAAGTGTGCTGCTTCAACACAGAAGAACAGTATAATAATAACATCCTAAAGATGGTTACAGAAATAGGATTTGGAAATATAAAGAAACTGCTGATTGTGTTTCTGCAGTCCAGACACATTTTACGTGCAATGCTTATCGTTTGAGTGAAACATAGTGTTAACTGCAAAGAAAAACCTATTTTATCTGGGAAAGAGCAAACACTGTAAATTATCCTCTGGCATCGCAGTAAACATTAGCATAATGTATACACCCACGCTGTATTTGTTCGTTGATTGCTTTCTTACAATAGTACATGGGGCTCAATAAGGAAAACTATGGAATGATTTAAATTGAACTGGAAAGGACCGGAAGTGAACGCTCTTGGATTACTATATACTGGGATGCCGAGACATTACTCACTCACTACTTTACTAACTTTTCAGATGCAAAGACCAGGGCACACATTTCGACAAACTTGGCTTTTTTTAACAATATTTCCAATTCCGTCTGTACATTTAATCTGCATAATACTGATAAAATAAATAGGATTCTCTAACGTCCATCTCTACTTTTTTTAATATTCAGCGACTGGTGGCGAACTCAGTACAATAACAATCTGAGAGGGAAGGTTTATATCAGCATGTTTATTTTTTACGCTCCTAAGGTATTTCTAGAAACGCTAGCATCCTGTATGTTTCCACGTTGTGTTTTTTTAATGACTGACATTTAACTCATTCAAAAAACATTTTTACAACAACTATGTAACAGCTTGTTTATGTGTTTAATTTCGCATTAGAGATTCTATGATTCAAGTTTTAGTCTTCATGTTTGCAAACATGCGCTTGCTTTTATTAGGAGTTATGTACTAAGGATTTAAGTGGTTAGTGGGAAAGGTGATGGGGTGACCATGTATTATAGGGAATAAAGTGCCCCTTGCCATACATATTAATGATATTGCAAGTCCCTAACCTGATAAGGGAACTCACCCTTCGCCTTGTTCCTTTATATGGTCATAAAACTCCTTGGGGACTTGCAAAATCCTTATAATGTATTGCAGGGGGCACTTTATCCCATACATAGTTTGCCATGCAAGTCATGAATATAACTCACAATATAACTTTAAATGTGTGACTGATAAAATGTAGGTATTTTCAAAACCACATTGATAATCTTGAAAGGCTCAGGGAGTGGAACCCTGTAGAACTCCAACAAGGCCCAATTTTTTTATATTTATTTGTAAGTAGAATGGACCAGCAATGTAAATCTTTGTGAAATATGTGGTGTAGCCGAAGCAAAATCTAGGAAACCGTTCAAATTAAGTGGACAAGAATCCCAGGTCTCATTAATTCAGGCTGAGCTGAGCTGCGGAGCTGCTGTGGATTCATTGTGGTACTACCTACTTTGGAGCTACGGACATATGGCGACCTATGGCTGAGCTGTAGTCAACTGACCCGATTTGGGCTCCCACTCAGTTCGGCCAGTTGGGGCAAAGCAGGCCAAACAAGCTAAACATGTGGTCTCTGGTTCTAGCCATTCGACTTTGTTTGAGCCTGTCCCGCCTCTCTTCCTGCTCCCTCTGCTTCCATGAGGAAAATGAAGGGAGGAGGAAAGATAAGAAGCAGTGAAGCAGGGAGTTACGTCCGTCTTTAATCACTGCTGACTTGAGGTGGGCAGTGAGGTCCCTGGATAAGAGAGCTGTCGCCAACCACAGACTGACAGTCCGATTGAAAATTGTGGTTCGAATCTCGTACCCGAAGCACAGAGGTTAGGAGTCTGCGGTTGGAAGCTTCAGATAATAACTTTACCAACCAGGAGTAAAAGGCGGGTGACACAACCCTGCTCCATGCTTCCACTTGACGTGCGTGGCTCAGCTTACTGACTAAACAAGCATGGCGAATACCCTGGAGTTAGTTCAGGAAACGTTAGGTTGAGTCCCACCAGCCGCGAAAGTGGCCGGGATAGTGGTTGGTGCTGTTTGTCGAGCTGTAATCTTCCCTGCCATTCCTTCCTCTGGACACGCCTCTCAACCTTTCCTCTACCATCTCTCCCCTGTACCGTAACTGCTTCAAATTCAGCTGGCCCACTGCATCAAGTCATCTTGAGCAAATTGTAAGTAGCGCACCTGGGGGTGCAATCCATCGGCTACTCACTAACTCTCAGCCCCGCTCCCAGTCCTCCAGCATAATTATCAGTTTTTTTTTTAAAGATCATGAAGTCAGGCACCCTTAGCATTACAGCTGCTCTGGTAGCAGGTCTTAGGATGAGGAAGCAGCTGGAGCCCTCTATTTGTAATGTAAAAGCCAAGAACAACCCAGTACTTGGGTCCCTTGACCTCCCCAATGTCACGGATGTTCATCAGAAATACATAGAACTTAAATTAGTTTTCCTTTCTTATAGACCCCTCTGCAGCTATATACTTTAGTACAAGTAACTTACCAGGCCCACCCTAACCTATACTTCTGCTCTCAGACAACGAGAGTTTAAAGCAAAACAGAAACAAATTAATATGTACACTTTCTGACAACCCCCTACCACAGGTGGCAGCAGATTAGCTCAAAGATGAATGTCCAATTTACCACCGGCTCTCAACAGTCAACCACAACTGTAAGCAGAAACCAAGAGTCCCCAGAGGTGCTAACTGCATGAGAAGACATTCAACAGGATGTTCTCTCTGGATGCCATTCGATCAATACTGAGAGCGCAGCAGGGTTCACCCCTGACAAAAAGGCAAAAGAGAAGGTCAAGAAAAGGGGGGAATAAAGGAACAAATAATACCTCAGCCAGAGGCATTGCATGTGAAATTAACCCAACCTTTGGAAACCCCATTGGGAGGCCATTGATAACAAATACGTAACCCTCCTGACACAAGTACCAATCAGAATATGTGGTGACCCAATCACGGGTCACCACCCCTGCATTATAGACTTAGGGCCCGATTCACAGAACTAACATAAGACAAAATCATAAACTTACTACTTATGGTATTCACAGAAGTTAGGCTTTTGTCTTAAGTTTGTCTTAAGATAAACTTAAGACAGACTTAAGACAAACTTAAGGCAGACTTGTCTTAAGTCTGTCTTAAGTCTTTCTTAAGTCTGTCTTAAGTTTGTCTTAAGACAAACTTAAGACAAAGTCCTAACTTCTGTGAATACCAAAAGTAGTACGTTTTGGATTTTGTCTTAAGTTAGTTCTGTGAATCGGGCCCTTAGTTAGCATCGATCAAGTCATAACTGTTGGAAATCGCCCTTTGTGCAGGGTCACCCCAAATGTTTTGCCTTCCTCCTCCCTTTTTTCAGACCTCGTTTGTATTGGCTCTAGGACTCTGGGCACTTTATCACTGCTAACCAGTGCAACAGTGCATGTTCTCTGTACTCTAAACATAGTAACTTTTACTTATCTACAAATGGCATATTTAATGTGATTGTACATCCCTAGTAGAGTGCTCTATATGTGTCTAGGGCTTGCAAATTAAATGCTACTAGTGGCTTGGCAGTTTGGGCTGGACTGTTCCCACTGAATTCAGGTACAAGACTGATTTACATATGGCTGGGTCCAAACTGGAGTTGCATGGGGAGCAAAAAAACTATGGATTTAGGCTCAGATCTTTCTAATGGGGTGAATGTATGACATTGTTCTGCATTCTGTCCATCAATTGTTTATTTTGCACTAGTGGAACTGGAGCACTGATTGCTCCACCTGCTAACTAGCCCTATATACATGGTTCCGGCCTGCCATTGCCGAGCCTGTGTGTGAAGATTTAAACAGCCTTTTTGACATGGCAGGTGTTAGACCTGACACCCTTGGCGTGGTTTTCCCCTGTCTTTTTGCCTCTGCCTCCTGTATTTTTGATGCTGTGCTGGATTTCGTTTTTGCTGGTTTAGATGTTTTGGGCACTCTGCCACTGCTGATCAGTGCCATAGTGTAAGTGCTCCCTATGGAAATTATCATATTGATTGGATTTACCTGATTGGCATATTTGTATCACAACAAAGTCCCTAGTAAAGTGCACTCGGTGTGCCAGGGCTGGTGATGACAGATGCTACTAGTGGGCCTGCAGCACTGATTGTGCCACCCACACGAGTAGCTCTAAAAGGGTGTCTCAGGCCTGCCACCGCAGTGCCTGTGTGCAGTCAGTGAACTGCCATGTCCTCCTGGTCAGTGTCCCCACTGGCTAGGCCTAACCCTTCCCTTTGTGTACATATTGGTCACCCCTGTGGAAGGCTCAAGGTACCCCCTTGGGCAGGGTGCAGTGTATATGAAAGGTAGAGCATGTACTAGCGCAGGTAACATGCTCTGGTAGTGAACAGCAGCCATTTTGTGTGATCACTGCTGCAAGGTTATCTTGCTCCATAGACTAACATGGGGGGGGGGGGGGTTGGTCCCAATTGATACCAGCCTATCTTCCCACAGGAACAATATAAGACATAAGTGATTGATATCCCTGAACTCAGAATTTAATAAAACATCTTTTAGGAAAGGTTGTTTTTAAATTCTGTGTTTGAGAACAGTACGTATAGAAAGTGGCTGTTCTCTTGTCTAACCTTTCTGTGTGCCTGGGCCTGCTTGTGGAGTGACTGTCTGGTTTGAGGGTGACAGGGGCTGGGGAGCCCCCAGGCGGTTGTCTGAGTCAGCCCATGGTTGAATGACTGCATCTGCAACTAGAGTGGTGGGAGGAGATAGCACCTGGGAGTGAATAGGGCTGTGCCTGCCTGCCACAATGCTGGCTCCACCTCCTGCTGGGCGGCTGACGACTCTGCCCCTCACTCTGAAAGGAAGGAAGAAGCCTGGAAGCCCAAGTACTCCAGCAACACCCAGAACTAGTTTAGACCGGGCTCAGGGCCCACTTGCCCAGAGACTTCAAAGACTTTTAGGGGTATAAGTGGAGGACCCCTGACAACAGATTTTCAGATTCTACAATCAAGAGGCACCTCTGCCAAAAGAAGGACTGCTGAAGAAACTAAGGAAGACTGCCCTTGCTGTGTGCTCTGGGGCTGACCTGTTTTGCTGTTCATCTAAAGGAGAGAAGAAGGGGACTTTGCTGTGTGCTGTGACCCTGCCTGCTTGACTCCAAGACTTTGCTGTGTGCTGTGTCTCTGAAAGAATCTCCAAGGACCTGAAAAGAGCTGGCCTCCTGTCCTGGAACCCAGGGTCAAAAGGTTCCCCAGAAAATATCAGACGCCGTGAAGATCGTGCTTTATTTGCCTAGTGCATGAGTTTCCACTGCTGTCCGTGGGCAGAGAACGGTGTGTTCATCGGCACACATGCTGTGAGGAACGGAGGATCGTGGTGCCTTGCTTCGTGATTTCTCCCAAGAAGATCTTGTGGCCGTAAGGGCGGTCCAGCTGCGACCTGTGCCCTAAAAATCACTGTGCCGTTTCTCATCGCCGCTGCCCGGGGACTGAGACTGAAACTAAAGTAATAACGCTTCCTTAGAAAAAGAGTGCAACCATCAAGAAGAGTGAAGAAATCGTGTAACTACTCTGAAAGTGGTTTTAAATTGCTAAATTAGATAAAGATATATTTTTTATATATACTTACCTGTGTGGTCTCAGTTTGTGGTGTACTTTGGGGTTATTGTGTGTGTTAAGTGCAAATATTACACATTGCCTTGGGGATAAGCCTGCCTGCTCGTGCAAAGCTACCTAGGGGGTGAGCAGGGGTTATCTACAGTGTGTATCCCTTTACCCTGACTAGAAGCAAGGGTCCCTATTTGGACAAAGGTACTTACCTCTGCCAACTAGAGACCCCCAGATCTAACAGCAGGCTAACCTACTTGCCAGGTCCAAACCCCATTTATTACGTGTAAGTCACCCCTTAGGTAGGACTTGGGCAACCCCAAGTGCAGGATGCAGTGTAGTTAAAAGCTAGGACATGTATGTTTAAGGTTTACATGTCCAGGTAGTGAAAAACTGCTACATTTGTCTCTCACCACTGCAAGGCCTATCCGTCCTATTGGTTAACATGGGGATTGTAATCTCGCTTTAGGACCAGATAGAAAATTGGAGTTTTAACTATCCTGTACCTCTGCCTGTCTTCGAATACATGTCTGGGTTAGAGTGACAGCTGGGCTTTGGGCATTCCCACTAGATAGTCACACAAAGGGAGCTGGGGTGTAACCTTTGCATTCTGACTGTCCATCAATAGGCTGATGGTCCTTCCTGAGGTAGATTGGGATGAAGGAGCTAACATTTGCACCTGAATAGGGTTGTGCCCGTCCCCATACAAGAACTCCATATCCCTTGTAGTGTGACAAGAGAGCCAGGGCAGAAAACACTGGGTACTCGTGATCTTTAAAGGCATCTTTGATGTCTTCCCCACTTCCAAGGCACATTTGGGTAGAAGCATTGAACCCTTGAAGCGCCAAATCAGAGTTCTACTGGAACCAAGGACATTCTGCCTAGAAGAAGAGCTGCTGTGCTGCCCGAGGGACTGACACTTTGCCAGTTTCTCTGCTGCATTGGCCTGCTGCCTGCTGAGTTAAAGAAAAACAGGGTTCAACCCACTATAGTCAATAGGACCTGGGTAAATTATTGGTATGAAAGGAAGGGGTCCAAGACCAAACAAATAAGTCAAACTTAATTACAATTATTATACAATAAACTCAGAAAGCAAAGCTATTGGATGCAAATGAATTTAATTCGGATTTGCATGCACATCATTTTCAATGATTGTAACTCATAATACATTTTATTATAAACATCACAGGTTTAAATGTACGTGCCCACATACACAACAGGAGGGGAAAGGGGGGAATTGAGTGAGGGAAGTGTCAAGAAAAGGGTAGGGGTAATCTGTGTCATTCAGTGACAAGTCATCATTCTTAATTCACAAGACTGTGTACAAGTGGTCCTTATTGATAGAAGGCCACATACGAGGCTCAAATGAGTCCTAAAGTATTACTCATGAACAAAGGCCTGACTCCGCTAGAGCTGTTAGTGTCTTGTTTGGGATCGGAGTAGCTCAAGGGTGATGTGGTCAACGTTTCGACCCGGAATAACCGTAGGATAGTGTTCCTTACAAGTCGGGTCTTCGTCAGGACGGAGAAGGTTGTGGGTGGGCGCCTCCTAGGAAATAGTTAAGGAACCAAATTAGAACACACCCAACCTGTCAATTAATTACAAGGAGGGTGGATAAATGAAGAACATTTCATCAATTAAAAACGTGTTGTCAAGTCGTGCCTAAAGCACATACTTATACGTTAAAGATTCAACAGAGTCCAAACTTAGGCTCACCTATCGCAAGGGGTGAGATAGGTGGAAAATTGATAAGTCGTCAGATCAATGATGAGCTTCTCAAGCAGTCCAGTAGTCAATTCATAGAAGTGGTGGAAAGATCACCTAGATTAATCAGACAGGGTATTAACCTATGATTAAGGTATTGTTTACATGATGATTCTGATAAGCACAGGTAGTTTTTATCCGAAGCCTCACCACTTGTACTTTATAGAATTCCAGTAGGTCGGACTGGAGGAGTTCATTAGTCGGTTCTTAAAAACTGGTTGAATGCTGTCACCTTAATTAAGGAGACAGGATATTATCATTCGTGGATTTATTACATGTTAGTTCTGGGTGTCAAAAAACATGTTCTGGGTCAGTCTTCAAAGACTTTTTCTAGAAACGTTGAAGAGGGCTTTGCCTTTTTGCTTTAAGTTCATTTTTTTACTTTTTTCCCTGCTATCAGTTTTATGTGCTTCTGGATCGTTGCAGTATATATGAAAGTGTTTACATAATATTCTATGCACTTTTTACATTTTCCCATGTACCTCATTGCCTCTCAAAGGATTTCTCATAGTCACTAGGGAAACACAGGCAATGACTTTTTAAATATTATTAAATTTTTCTCTGCAGTCCCTGCCTTCCATAGGTCACTTAGGTCATAGGTGCACACCAGCATTCACTTTTTAAAGGAATATTTCATTTCTCCCTATACCTCCTGCCTGCCATAGATCGCTTTGACCCTAGGTGCACAACAGCTGTCATATTTCTAAGGATTATTCAATTTCTCCCTGCACCCCCCTGGCTGTCATAAATCTCCTACGCCATAGGTGTACACCAGCATTTAATTGGTGTAAGAATTCTTATTCACCCTGCTGGGGGTATGTGATGTCAGCACATCTTGAGGCACACTTATGTAACAAATGGTGTGTCAATGGGTGAGGACTGAAGCAGAAGCAGTTTTGCTTCGCCCCCGACCTAGGGATTAAAAATGGAATGTATAGTCCTTAATGGAGTGAAACTGCATTGTAGGGAAGATTTCACCAATATATATGATACTGTGAAAGCACAACAGATTTTTTAGTAAACCCTCCAAATCACTCTATGAATTTGCACTAATAATATGAGGCATACCCAGGTCATCACCAATCCTTTCAGAGTCCCTCCTACACCAAGCTACCTGTGCACAACTCATGGGCTATACACGACAGAGGTTTCAGACATGCGCACACATTTTTGCATGTACACAGTCCAGTTCCTCCAACTTTAGATGTGTAACAGTAGCTGTATCGCAAAAGGTGGACATTGGCAGTAAAAAGACTCAATTACTTTGAAATATCTGTGAGTGAGAATTGGGTAGTCATAAACAAAAAAACCTGCTAGTCTAAATGGTTGGAACCCATTTGCTACAATAAAACATACCAAACAGGTGTAATGAGGAATGGCTGGAGGTATTACAATTAAAAAGATGGCTAAATGTACAGAATCATCTTTTGTGTAGAATTCCCCAATATTTTTTCCAAATGACAGTCACCTATTAATTTAAGCAGCAATAGTAAGCTGAAAAGCTTTACACAGTGTTAGCAACATGAAGAACTTGGCCCCTCTGTTTTCGGATAATTTATAAAACTGTAACACTCTTTTTTCTCAAAGGGTGAGTTAATTTGTTCAATTATTCTAATATTTATAAAGATTTATGGGAAATGTTGGGTGCCTGATTCCGGTCCAGGGAAGACATGGCTTGAATGTTCGAGCTGGACTGTTCCCATGAAGCACAGGGTCAAGACTGATTTGCATTTGGCTATGTCTGAACTGGGGTGGCTTGGTGAGCAAAATAACGATGGATTAAACCCAGATCTGTGACTGGTGGTGAATGCTTTGCCATTGTGCAACATTCCGTCCATCATCTTGTGTGTTTTACTGTTCACCCTATGTGGGAAGGGTATGCCCAGATGTGGGTCCCCTGCTCTCTAAGCCACTGGAGTTAAGCTATCCTGGCTGAAGATGGCTGATAGCCTGAAACCGGTCCTAGGATGCCTGATTCCGGTCCAGGGAAGACATGGCTTGGCACTTCTTGCTGGACTGTTCCCATGAAGACTGATTTGCATATGGCCATGTCTGAACTGGGGTGGCTTGGTGAGCAAAATAACTATGGATTAAAACCGGATCTGTGACTGGGGGTGAATGTTTTGCCATTGTGCAACATTCCGTCCATCATCTTGTGTGTTTTGCTGTTCACCCTATGTAAGAAGGGTATGCCCAGACGTGGGTCCTATGCTCATTAAGCATGGAAAGAGGTCTCTGTGCGGCCCATCTTAAAAAGCCATCAGCAGATCCACAGGGTTAAGTAATTACAGGCCAAAATCCCTGTTACCCCTACTGGGGAAACTGCTGGAGTCCACAATAAATACACAACTCAGTCAGTATTTGGAATCTAACGACATACTAGATCCCTCCCAGTCGGGCTTTCGCACCAGCCTCAGCACAGAAACAGCCACTTTGGCTGTTACTGATTCGCTGAGACGTATCTTTGATGACGGAGGATTGTCGATCCTGATCCTCTTAGACCTCTCTGCAGCTTTTGACACGATATCTCATCAGTGGCTAGCGGAGAGACTGATTGAGTGTGGCATTGGGGGCATAGCATTACAGTGGCTGAGAAATTTCTTGATGGACAGATGGTAAACCACTACAATTGGCCCATTCATCTCAAAAAATAAATTCCTGTTGGACAAAGGGGTTCCTCAGGGCTCCTGCCTTAGCCCGACACTCTTATAATATATACTTGGCCCCCCTGGCCAAGATAGTCCAATCTTTTGGCTTCGAGATAGTCTTGTATGCCGATGACACGTAGCTACTATTTTCGTAAGACAAAAATATTACTGATGAGAAACTACGCCTTTTGGGCGGTATGCTAGCAATCGCGAACTGGATGAAGGAGCGGTATCTGCAGCTCCACCCGGAAAAAACTGAGCTTATGCTCTTAGGTAAGGAAGCCGACTTTTGGACTCGTGGCCTCCCCAATTGGGTGAAGCACCAACGCCGTCCTCCTCAGTGAAAAGCCTGGGAATCCAGCTGGATGTTATGCTTAACATGAAAGACAATGTAAAAATATCGCTGGATCATGTTACTATAACCTGCTTCTACTACATAGAATCATTCCCTATCTACCATTGGAACACCGTAGAACTGTAGTATAGGCAATGGTAGTGAGCAGGTTGGATTACGGAAACACCCTGTTGGCTGAAGTAGGCGCTGCCACTCTGGCAAAATTGCAGGTAATACAGAACACCGCAGCCAAAATGGTTTTAAATTGTCCTCCTGGAACCCCATCCCTCCCCTTGCTCAGACAACTGCACTGGCTTCCGGTGCAAAAAAGATCTTTGTTTAATATATGCTGTCTCTTCTTTAAAGATCTTAAAGGGGAGGGACCATTTTACCTCCACAATAAACTTTCCAAACAATCACATGAATGCAATCTAAGATCTAATGCCTTAGCTCTCTTGAAGATCCCTCGTATTCGGTTAACCCACAGAGGTGGCAGAGTTTTCTCATAAATAGCCCCCAAATACTGGAATTTGCTACCAGTGGCCCTCCGAAAATCCAGCACCTATATGTCTTTCGGAAAAAAATAAAAACATTCTCGTTCTAAGCTTGCTTCCTCATAATATAGCTCTTTCTCTGTTTCCCCGTCTCTGAATTCCCATTGGTAAATCGCTGAGATGCCCCCGGGTGAGTCATGCGCTATATAAAAATCCATAACATAACATAACATAAGCCACTAGAGTCAAGCTATCCTGGCTGACGACGGCTGATAGCCAGAAAATGGTCCTAGGATGCCTGATTCCGGTCTAGGGAAGACATGGCTTGGCAGTTCGGGCTGGACTGTTCCCATGAGGCACAGGGTCAAGACTGATTTGCATATGGCCATGTCTGAACGGGGGTGGCTTGAAGAGCAAAATAACGATGGTTTAAACCCAGATCTGTGACTGGGAGTGAATGTTTTGCCATTGTGCAACATTCCGTCCAACATCTTGGGTGCTTTGCTGTTCACCCTATGTGGGAAGGGTATGCCCAGAAGTGGGTCCTGTGCTCACTAAGCCACTGGAGTCAAGCTATCCTGGTTGAAGACAGCTGATAGCCAGAAACCGGTCAAGGATGCCTGATTCCGGTCCAGGGAAGACGTGGCTTGGCAGTTCGGGGTGGACTGTTCCCATAAGGCACAGGGTCAAGATTGATTTGCATATGGCCATGTCTGAACTGGGGTGGCTTGGTGAGCAAAATAATGAGGAATTAAACCCAGATCTGTGACTGAGGGTGAATGTTTTGCCATTGTGCAACATTCCGTCCATCATCTTGTTTGTTTTGTGTTCACTCTATGAGGGAAGGGTATGCCCAGATGTGGGTCCCGTGCTCACTAAGCCACTGGAGTCAAGCTATCCTGGCTGAAGATGGCTGATAGCCAGAAACCGGTCCAGGATGCCTGATTCCGGTCCAGGGAAGACATGGCTTGGCAGTTCGGGCTGGACTGTTCGCATGAGGCACAGGGTCAAGACAGATTTGCATGTGGCCATGTCTGAACTGGGGTGGCTTGGTGAGCAAAATAACAATGGATTATTCCCAGATCTGTGACTGGGGGTGAATGTTTTGCCATTGTGCAACATTCCGTCCATCATCTTGTGTGTTTTGCTGTTCACCCTATGTGCGAAGGGTATGCCCAGATGTGGGTCCCGTGCTTACTAAGCCACTGGAGACAGGCTATCCTGGCTGAAGACGGCTGATAGCCAGAAACCGGTCCTAGGATGCCTGATTCCGGTCCAGCGAAGACATGGCTTTGCAGTTCGGGCTGGACTGTTCCCATAAAGCACAGGGTCAAGACTGATTTGCATATGGCCATGTCTGAACTGGGGTGGCTTGGTGAGCAAAATAACAATGGATTAAACCCAGATCTGTGACTGGGGGTGAATGTTTTGCCATTGTGCAACATTCCGTCCATCATCTTGTGTGTTTTGCTGTTCACCCTATTTGGGAAGGGTATGCCCAGACGTGGGTCCTGTGCTCACTAAGCCACTGGAGTCAAGCTATCCTGGCTGAAGATGGTTGATAGCCAGAAACCAGTCCTAGGATGCCTGATTCCGGTCCAGGGAAGACATGGCTTGGCAGTTCGGGCTGGACTGTTCCCATGAGGCACAGGGTCAAGACCGATTTGCATATGGCAATGTCTGAACTGGGGTGGCTTGGTGAGCAAAATAATGATGCATTAAACCCAGATCTTTGACTGGGGGTGAATATTTTGCCATTGTGCAACATTCCGTCCATCATCTTGTGTGTTTTGCTTTTCACCCTATGTGGGAAGGGTATGCCCAGACATGGGTCCTGTGATCACTAAGCCACTGGAGTCAAGCTATCCTGGCTGAAGACGGCTGATAGCCAAAAAACGGTCCTAGGATGCCTGATTCCGGTCCAGGGAAGACATGGCTTGGCAGTGCGGCCTGGACTGTTCCCATGAGGCACAGGGTCAAGACCGATTTGCATATGGCCATGTCTGAACTGGGGTGGTTTGGTGAGCAAAATAACGATGCATTAAACCCAGATCTTTGACTGGGGGGAATGTTTTGCCATTGTGCAACATTCCGTCCATCATCTTGTGTGCTTTGCTGTTCACCGTATGTGGGACGGGTATGCCCAGACGTGGGTCCGTGATCACTAAGCCAGTGAAGTCAAGCTACCCTGGCTGAAGATGGCTGATAGCCAGAAACCGGTCCAGGATGCCTGATTCCGGTCCAGGGAAGACATGGCTTGGCAGTTTGGGCTGGACTGTTCCCATGAGGTACAGGGTCAAGCCTGATTTGCATATGGCCATGTCTGAACTGGGGTGGCTTGGTGAGCAAAATAACAATGGATTAAACCCAGATCTGTGACTGGGGGGTGAATATTTTGCCATTGTGCAACATTCCGTCTATCATCTTGTGTGTTTTACTGTTCACCCTATGTGGGAAGGGTGTGACCAGACGTGGGTCCTGTGCTCACTGAGCCACTGGAGTCAAGCTATCCTGGCTGAAGACGGTTGATAGCCAGAAACCGGTCCTAGGATGCCTGATTCTGGTCCAGGGAAGACATGGCTTGGCAGTTCGGCCTGGACTGTTCCCATGAGGCACAGGGTCAAGACCGATTTGCATATGGCCATGTCTGAACTGGGGCGGTTTGGTGAGCAAAATAACGATGCATTAAACCCAGATCTTTGACTGGGGGTGAATATTTTGCCATTGTGCAACATTCCGTCCATCATCTTGTGTGTTTTGCTGTTCACCCTATGTGGGAAGGGTATGCCCAGACGTGGGTCCTGTGCTCACTAAGCCACTGGAGTCAAGCTATCCTGGCTGAAGACGGGTGATAGCCAGAAACCGGTCCTAGGATGCCTGATTCATGTCTAGGAAAGACATGGCTTAGCAGTTCGGGCTGAACTGTTCCCATGAAGCACATGGTCAAGACTGATTTGCATATGGCCATGTCTGAACTGGGGTTGCTTGGTGAGCAAAGTAACGCTGGATTAAACCCAGATCTGTGATCGGGGGTGAATGTTTTTCCATTGTGCAACATTCCGTCCATCATCTTGTGTGTTTTGCTGTTCACCCTATGTGGGAATGGTATGCCCAGACGTGGATCCCGTGCTCACTAAGCCACTGGAGTCAAGCTATTGTGTCTGAATATGGCTGATAGCCAGAAACTGGTCCTAGGATGCCTGATTCCGGTCCAGGGAAGACATGGCTTGGCAGTTCGGGCTGGACTGTTCCCATAAGGCATAGGGTCAAGACTGATTTGCATATGGCCATGTCTTAACTGGGGTGGCTTGGTGAGCAAAATAAGGATGGATTAAACCCAGATCTGTTACTGGTGGTGAATGTCTTGCCATTGTGCAACATTCCGTCCATCATCTTGTGTGTTTTTTAAATGTTGGGTGAACCTCATTGTAGCATTGTCCCAAAAGGATGTTGAGTACTATATCAAGGATCTAATTACAAACAGCAGATTGGACTGTTGCAAGTTCATGGGGCTGAGGTAGAAGTGTGACAGATGGAATGGGAATTGCTGGGCTTTCCCCTTATTGGTCATAGGACTGGTGACTTTTATATTAAGAAAATATGAATGACTCAAGATATTACAGCAGTGCGCACTACTACAGCATGATGGTGTTTGCTGTATTAGTTCCTTCCCGGTGGCGGCTCCTTCACTAAGGCAGAGGAATGTCGCCCACTGCTTTTTTTCAGAAGTATAAGAATAAAAAAATGATACCTCAGTTATTATCATTTTAGTTTTTTTTGTACATGTGTGGCAGCTTTGCAAGGCAGGGTGGGGTGGGTCTGAAAGAGCAGTCGAGGAGTTGTTTGCCTCCACTTCAACGTGCACATGACAGTTTGGTCGGCCCTCTCGGGCCTGCCATTAAAGTGATACACACTTTCCCTCTTCTCCACCAAGACTGCATTACAGCCTGGGTCGAAAACATGCCCAAGCCCTGATTCCCCGTCTGAGCACTGATCCAGGCCAGTCAGACCAACCACAATGCTGCATTGCAGTGTTCTGATTAGCTCAGGGGATACTGGGTGCTTTCAGGCTTCTTCCGGTTCCTGCCACCGGGAGGAGCAGCAAGGAGGATGCAGCAAGCAGGTAAGTTGAATTACATTTTTTATTTAACCTCACCCCCTGCCGCCCCTCCACCTCTGATCAGTGCTGGCCACCGCTGTTCCTTACTTGGAATGTAAGAAGCACAGGAGGTCTTCCTAATACACATGCTTCCATAAGGCACAGTGGTGCCCACTTTGCATTGCTACAAAGAAAGCACCTGGTGATGGCAAAATACAAAAACTACAGAAAAGATGGAGGATCATGTATATGCTAAACATTTTTCAGAGGATCTCTCCCATGGATTATGCGAGGAACTCCATTATGTTGTTCCAATACAACAGTTGTTGAAAAAGGGAGATATGGTATAGTGCAGGGCAAGCAAGGCAGTGACCCACTTACATTTTAGTTTATATAGTGAATGTTAAACCTATGACTGCACTAATAATTAGAAAACTATATTGCTGTCAATGTGTTGATGCCTACGATTTGCTGTTGTAATTTTAAATGTATTATCACCATCACATAGAACAGATGTCTCCCTCCACTCCGAAGTCCTCTGTAGTCAGAATGTCACAAGAGTTGAAGAAATTGGCATGCAGATTAGGTTTAGATTGCACTTAGAGGGAATATTACCTTATCAGGAGGGAACTCTCTTTTTAGTCGCCTGTCTATAATCTGTGAACCAGGTTAGATTACTTGTTTTTTACCACACATCAGGTCACTGGAATTTTTTGCAACATAGAATATTTAGGAAGGACCTATCCTAACCACTCCCCCATATTGTCCAAGATAACTTGGTGGCAGTCCCCCAATAAAATGCCACCATGGAAAATACAACATGCTGCATTGCAAGACCCATTATGTATTTCCAAAGGTTACTCAACCTGATTGAGACTCTCTAAAGAAAGCCTTGCATCAGTCACATCAAACTCGGGGGGCTGATATTTCCAGAAGGCAGCAGATTATCTGTCTGTATATAGATGTTGTTCTCCTTTTCCAGCCAGACCCTCTGCATGATTTGTCCCTGCTGATGGGATACGATACGGTTTTGTTAAACTACAGAGGTGACAGTGAACTGGAATGAGTTATGCCTGTTCCTGCTTTATTAAAACTGCAAGACTGTATTGTTTGTGAAGGGAGACATACCATACATCCCATGCTCTCCCCTTTGGTGCATTGAAGGCATGTCATCTATCACTATGAGAAGCTCTACCCCCACCCCAGGTCTAAGCTCCAGCCCGATGGATTTGCAATCTTGAAGTCCTTTTTCACGCTCAATTAAAATTTCGAAACACATATTACTCCAATATATAAAACATGCTTCCCTGCATTCTGAAACAAATCTTCCAATTCCTTTCCTTCTCCTAGATAATTATATAATCTAAAGCGTTTGTTCATCATCACATTTTTTTTTGTAATTCGCTGTTCCTTTGGAACTCACTGGAAAGTATCCCTAAGAAGCAATCATACGCTACAAACTGCAAACAATGCCACTGTAAGTCTTATCTATAACAACCTTAGGATATTTGAGAGCATTTCTACCTTTCTGAAACAACTTCACAGGTCATCAGTCATGAATTAATGCTGTTCAAATAGCCTACGTTGCTTACAGGATCTACCATAAGACTGGCTCTTTTTTTTGTTTAAGGAAAAAATATAAAATATGTTGCAAAGCGTTCCCTCAGATAGTATGATGTGACATTGTGTGTCATCCAGAAAACTAAATACAAGCGACTCACAGGAAGTTGTGGTGTTGCAGACTAGTTCCCGACACCACGTGATCTGCACTGAGCATCACAGGATCGAGAGAGGTGGGCCAGAACGTAGGGGACAGTATTTTGTATGGACTCCCTTGTGCCGCGACATCTCTTCTCCCGGGTACTTGCTTTCCACCCCACAGACTGGCGTAGAGGGTGGGATTGATAAGGTATGCACACACAGTGTTTCTGATTTCTGTCTCCCAGTTCTTGCCCGCACTGATGGCTGCCTGGACTGAGCCCTTGATGACTCAGTTGAACCGTTCTGTTAGGCCATTGCCAGCAGGGTGATACTCTGGCGTGTGTTTGTTTCGGATGCCGTTTCTCTGGAGGAATATTGTTCACTTTTCCGAGGTGAACTGGGGGCCATTGTCGCTGGTGATGACTATAGGAATACCTTTGCCCAAGAATGTGTTTGTCAAGAAGTTGATGACGGCATCAGTGTCCACTTTTTCCCGGATCTCCACTTCCGGCCACTTGGTGCATCTATCGACAAGGACAATCACGTATTTGGGTACTCTCCACAAGTCCAGGATGGGGTCGAGGATGTCCATCGACAATTCTTCCCATGGGTTTGTGGGCGTTTTGAATTCCCCCATCGGGGTCTCAGAATAGTATGTGCTTTGTCGGCGTTTGGCCAGTGTTGGCAGGCTCACACGAATCTCTCCACTGAGTTGGCCACTGCTGGCCACCAGAATGACTGTTTCACTCTGAGTTTGGATTTGACAATGCCCAGATGGCCTTCATGCAGTATGGTGAGGTGTCGGTCCAGCACATCCTTGGGGGGAACAACGTTGTCACCTCTGAGGAAGAACGTGGCATCATCACTGAGGGATAAGTCCTCGCGCACCTCTCAATACTTCCTGAGGTCGCCCTTCAAGTATTTCTTCTTGGGCCAGCCCTGCATGATGAAGGTCTTCACTTTGGCGAGATCTGGGTCCCATTTGTATGCTGTCTTCCAGTCTTGCGCCCCCATGGTGGTCTCCTGATCTGCTGTGAGCGCCACTTGGAACTCATCGCAACGGTCCACGTGTGGGGCGTCCTCCATTGCAGACGAACAGCTGAGGAGGTAAGCTACATTGTTCTTGAGGCCTGGCAGGAATTTCACATTGTAGACTAAATCCAGGAGACGGAGTGTCAATTTGGCTATGTGCAGGGTGGCTTTGACATTCCCGCTGGATATGAGTACTTTGATTAGTGGCTTGTGATTCATGCGGAGCGTGAAATAGGAGCTCCAAAGGCATTGGCGGAATTTTCCATGCCCCATGTAGCAGCCAGCATTTCTTTTCCTATGACACTAAACTTCTCCTCGTTGAGTGCGAGGGAGCGGGAGGCGAAGCTAATGGTGACTTCCATGCCATCGGTGGCGCGTTGCGACAGGACTGCTCCCAATCCCTTCTCGCTGGCGTCGGTTATCAGGATGCTGTGGGCGGATTTGTTGAACCCTTGAAGTGAAATGGCTTCACAGATGTCTTTTTTGATAGTCTCAAATCCTGCATCTGATTCCCCTGACCAGTGAAAAGTGTACTTCTCCTTCAGTAATTGGCGTAAGTTGTGGGTCTTGACCGCGAAGTTCTTGACGAATTTGCTATAGAATTCCGCCATTGTGAGGAATGTTCGTACTTAGTCCTTGGTGTTTGGTTTGGGCGACGATCTGATGATTCCGATGTTGGCTTTCTTCAGGGAAATCCCATGTTCGACGATTTCATGCCCCAGGTGTGTGACCTTGCGCAGGCCCAATCTGCACTTTTCCAGTTCAGCAGTGTGGCTATTGGTGGAAAGGGTGTGCAGGACTGTACGCAGTTTCTCATTATGTTCTGGCTTGGTTCTCCCCATCACTAGGATGTCATCCTTGAAGTATAGGACATTGCGACAGTCTTTGAACAGTTTATACATTTGTTTTTGTAATATCGATGCTGCGGACGCCAGTACTAAGGGTAGACGCCGGAATCTGTAGCAGCTAAATGGGGTGATGAATGAGGTCAGCTTTCTAGACGATGGGTGGAGGAGGATTAGGAGGTATGCGTGGTGAGATCAATGGTCGAAAACCACTTGATTTCACTTGTTTGAGCCAACATGTCATTGATGCGTGGTAGAGGGAACTTGTCGACTAGAATGTTTTTGTTCAGTTCCCGAAGGTCATTGCAAAGACACACTTTTCTGTTAGGTTTGCGTGCCACTACCTAGGGCTCCAGCCACTCGGCTCTTTCGATGGGCTCAATGACTTCCTGCAGTAGAAGGGGATGTTCCACTCCTTGTGGCTGACAGGGACCGCGCCGTCATTAAGCTGGATTTTATGGGTGAACTTAGATAAGTGTCCAATGGTCCCACCGAAGACATTGCGGAATTGTTTGCGAAGTTTGTTCAAGTTGGGGCTGGGGTTTTCGCTTGTCATTAGTACTTGCGTTTCTCCACCGGGTTTGAGCTGGATGCCCAACGCTCCTTGGTCGATCCACCTGAGGACCAAGGGTCCCGGTTCTGCTAGGTACAACTTGCCTGTGGTCTCCTGCCCCTTGAACTCAAAGTGTAGTCATCAGAATCCTACCATGGGAATCTTTTCACCGGTGAAGGTGACCAGATGTACATCTGTAGGGTGTAGGTGGTACCCTAGGTTGCTGGCAAAATCCCTGTCCCATATGTCCCTTTTTATGATTGTGAATTTGGACCCTGAGGCTGCCACCATGGATACCTGGATCCCTCCTATGGACATGAGATAGGATGGTTTCCTCCTGGAGGTGCAGTCGATGCCTAACACCTGGTCCTCTATGCATGAGATGCAATCTTTGTCATCTTTTCCTTCTTTCACGGGCTCCGAATCATACAAGACAAACTTTACTGCGCAGTAGCGGAGTCTCCACCTGCAGACTTTGCCGAAATCTTCTGTCATGCCGCAAAAGGAGCACCTGACGTGGAAGGCAGGGCATCGTTTGTCATTGGCCATGTGCGTCCGGCTGCCGCATCTGTAGCAGGAGATTTTCGAAATAAGGGAGGGCTGAGGGGGCCTGTCGGTGTCCTCGTGGGTCGCCTGCCAGACTTGTGTCCTGTGGAGGGGCCTGGTTTGTCAAGCACGTTTCTTGTCTCTGGATGTGTCATTGTCGCTTTTCTTGCACAAGGTCGGTTTTGTGTCCTTTTTTTTGCAGCCGCCACGCATCTTTTGGAGAGTTCAGCCTTTTTGACGACCGCGATGATTTCATGGAGGAGAGCCCACAACTTCTCCTGCATGCTGGTGTTGACCGTGGTCATTAATATTTGGTCCCGTATCAGGTCGTCGTGCAGGTGCCCAAACTTGCAGTTTATAGCCAGTTTCTTGAGTGCTGCGACCTAGTCTTCCACCGTCTCTGTGTCAGAGCATTATGGAGTAGAATCCCACTCCCTCAGGAATCTTCCCATCACAGATTGTAAAAAAAAAACTGAAACAATGCTCTTCTCCTCTGATTTTTAAATTAGTGCACAACTGAGTTTTACTCAATACATAGCACCAGGAGACTTCTTAGATGAACTTTGCACTTTACAAAAACGAATTATTATAAAATACCTTAACATAATACCTAGATGATCAGAAATACAGAGAGAAAGGCTGTAGCATGGCACCGAATAGTACATGATTACAAATCATGTTGAAGCTTACTCCCTGCTGATTTTTGAAAAACGTAGACAAAAATACAACTTTTCCAAGAGACAATTCATGATACATTCCAATCTCATCAAAATGGTAAGCCCACCTGGAACTGCTAAATCTGACACCACAAAAGCAGAACTAAGAAAGATACTGTTACTGAGCAGTAAAAACACAAAACAAACCAGCTGTGTACTGTATTGTTTAGGTTGAAATAAGCGTTACTAGAAGGAGTTAAGGGGAAGTGGGAGACAGACTTAGATCACGCCCTTATGGAGTAAAAATAAGACAGCACAATAAAACAGTTAGCCTGTGTGTCTTATATAACACATTTTAAACTCTTGTAATTCAGTTATCGCCACCAAACCTACCTAGCACGTCAAAAATGAGGGTACATTCAAACGTCAGTTCCCAATGTACCAAATGTACCAAATGAGGTAGAGATAACACACATTTCTACCGTTTGGAATATGGTTCTCCAGAGGTAGATGCTTTTTGGGACTGGGAGGTGACTAAGTTAAGGGAGACAACATGAAAGGAATTCACTCCCCCAAAGACCGCACTCTTGCAGTGATGGAGTGCACTAAAAAGAAAAGAATGAACTGTGGGTTTTTTAACATGGCCATGGTATTAACGTAGTTCTAGACTGTAAAGAACTCGAGGGGCAAACGTACTTAGAATTCACTCAGCAGAGTGCAGCAAGGCAGAGTACTGTGCTATATTAGTGAATGGGGGAGAGATGAAAAGCCAGAGAACGCTGATAGCAACAGGCACTCGAGTCCGCAGATGGTCTACTGAACAGGGCCCCTAGGCTTTAAAAGTTTGTCTGTGGATGAACCAAATTAGACCAAAGACTTACTGAATCCTTCAACCATATATTTAGGTGCTTTATGTGTAATCTATTTGCAGATAAGCATACATCTCTATTCAGCCCATTGTTTATGAACAAATGTATATATACATCCCTTTGTGAAGCATACATTTCTTCAAAGTCATCTCAGATCACACATCCCAATGCATTTTGGGTACAACAGACCCTTCATCAGGGGGAACTGTGAACAAAGCAATAAACATATCATTAAAACAGGTGGTGGGAAATCGTTACCTCTCACCACCAATGCAGGTGTTAAAAATTACTTGATTATTTGATGCAAGAGTTTCTTAAGAATTTTGGCTTATAATTTTGCTCTATTGTCTAGTGTGGCCATCTTGGGAGACTTTTTTAAGCATCAAGCACCCTCATTTCTTAATTTACTGTGGTATCCTATGTAGGAATTGCTTTCAATATTACAGCTTTGACTTCATCAAAATGGAGTTCAGCCGTGCCACATTTTTGTCACAAACTACAAATATTAGCACCGTAGAACACAGTGGTAAAGCTTCAGCTGATCACCAGAAAGTTAACTGTCAGGCTGCTGCTTTATTGAAAGTACATTTTCCGGTGTCATAGGACAGCTGCCTGTGACTGGGAAGCCCCATTGATGTAAAATAGGTTGTTGGTCACTGCCAAAATGTTCATCCTACCAGAGGAACAAAACATCTCCCATACACAGCTCTTTGTCTTTGCTCTGTGAGCAGTTAACGCACCTCATTCAGGGCTTGAGCACTGAGAGAGCGGCAGCTGCGGGATAATGCAAATCTGTTCCAGAGGCTTTAGGCAGGGAAAGACAACTTTAAACAAGTACCTTTTCCTTAATATTTATTACAAATCCGACTACCATTGAATTGCACTTTTAATAAATGTCTAGATATTTCTAGGCCAGAGATAACAATGGTACTTTTAGTATTGCATCCTACTGTTTTCATATGTCACAGCAAGTCATTTACAGTGAAAATATACTTTGGGTTTATTTTTACTTTTAGCACGTTTAACATCAAATTTCATATGTCAGTACGCTGTTCCATTGTGTGACAGACCCAGAGAAACTATCTCTAGCTGTGTGCAGGTCCCCAAAGAAGGATGAGCGTGTAGGAATAATTACCCTCACTCACTTGAAGGTGACATGCTTCATCACTGTGCAGTGTTGTTTGCCAGGCCGGCGCTGCAATTCCTGGTGGGCCCTGTAAGAGGGCACTTTGACTGAGATCTTTTAATCGAACCTGATAGAGGACTGTTGGGTCAAGGTGGAAAACCACATAGAAGTGAGAAGATTGGTGAGTGGTGTGGAATAAAATCAGCTACCACCCAAGTGTCACCTAACTTTTTAATGTACAATCACTGGGTGGTGTTGAGATACAAATAATGGCATGGAACCGCAGATATAATGGCCCCAGTCCCTGCAAGTGAGCTGTAAATTGGTCCCTGATAGGTCTATTGGCATTTCATCAGGACCAAGCAGCATATTCTGTGACCTAATCTTCTCAATAGAGTGAGGGGTGTTAAAATATTAACTCCACTCTGGATTTGAGAGGCAAGGTGTCAATTAACATCTTACCCTTACTGTGAAGTGGAAGGAGCCCATTAGTGCACAAAAACCATCCTGCCTACAATGAGCCATCCTTGCACCAAGGAATGAGGGTACTTACATTGGTGCTAGGGTGCCAAAACTGGGCCAGCACAGTCAAAAATCACAGAAATGCACTGCATTACTTAAACACGCTGCATTCCTGCCCTTTCACCTTGGCATATGGCAGCGCAGCAAGATGCCTTGCTACGATGCCCTAAGCCAAAATCCCTTAATTTTGCTCATTTGTACAGTATGCAAAAGCAACTAAATATGGCAACGTTCTTCAATAAGAATGTTCTGAGGTGCCCACTAGATAATATCAGGTAGCTTGATTTTTTAGAATGTATGTCACATCAAAATGTTTAAAATGGACACCACTTGTTGAAAGTCAACATAATTAAATGCAGTATCTTAATCCTCAGTACCAATTTTGTTTCATATTCTTGTGAGATGTTTGAGTCATTTTGTGTGAAATATCTGTGCGTTCCATTCACTGAGGCATATTTGTACAAACCAAATTATTTTAACATTTTGTTTAATAAGGCCCTGTATTTCCTGATGTATTACTTAGAAAAGTGTTAGAATTTCCTTTCCATGTTCTTAGATGAACCAGACAGTAGCAGATCACTTTGCACTAGTCCAGTGCATTTTTATTTGTTTTTCATATCAACTGATTTACTTAGTTTACATTAACGTATACAAAAAACACTCAGGATGAATGACTTTACCAAAAAGTTGCTGACAATTTCACTTAATAATGCATGGAATCTAAGGTGTACTGGCTACATTTCAATATATTGCACATCTGACATATGATAACGTGCAAATTGTATGTGCAATTCATGCATTTAACAACAAGTGCAGCTTTGTCTTCAATATGTTATTTATGTGCTTAATAATGTATAATACGATTTTATTAGATTGTCTGTGTACAAAACTTCAATATGAAGAATTTGCTCCCTGAAAAATATCCAATAAGAGCCAAGAAGGAAACAAACTTGAAGAAAATATGCAACATAAATGAATTTATTCAGAGGTAAGTGACAATACGCTCCAAAAATGCCTTGCCGCTCACAATAGGATTGTTATTTCTTGGAGTTACTGTTTGTCATCAGTTCTCGAAATCTTATTTTTAAACTGTAGTTGGAAATGTTCTGCACTACCTTATCGTACTTACAGAACCTACACTACATTATCATAAATGGAGAAGTACATAGCATTATATCGGCTAACTTTCAAACATACTGCAAGCTGAGAGGTTTTTATTTGTTGTGATCACAAGTAAGTACAATTAATGTATCTGCTTCTTGTTTATATTCATGTCTCCAGTGACTGCAGTGTATCGCTCGAGAAAGGTTCTGTACAAGAACAGTTGTGTTCATGGCCACAGTCTCACATTTTCTTAGAGGCCAAAAAGTTTGGTCTGCAATGTGACCGAGGGCCGCGTTGATGCCAGTGGGATAGCAGTCATGGTTTGGCGGGCAGGGGGCACGGCATAGTGGGTGTAACCAAACTATATGATCGTAGGCGATGTTTTATTTGACTCTACATCCTTTTTCCTCATTCTTACATAGTAGGACATTGAAATAGATGACTTTAGGATGTTCGCTGTAAAAAACGTTCTTCTGTGTTTCATTTAATAAAGTATAAAGTTGTTCATGGATAATAGGAACCCAGGCCACCCAACAAGTGCACATAACAATTGACTTGCCTCTGAGACCTACTGGCATTGTTTTCAGGGGTTGGGAAAGACTGAACGTTTCTAAGATTATGTTTGAAAACTATCATTTTGAAAAAAAATTACTACTCAATGCACTGATATATTCAGATGTACTAAGGTGAAATGGTTCTGCATGTTAATGAAATACACTTTTTCAGTAGCAGCTGCCATAAAATAAAAGTAGTGGGGTAGGGGACACACAGGCGGGGGATGAAGGGGGGAATAATAATTTCAGAAAACGTACCTTTCCTTTCGCTATGGCTGCCACTGATGGAGCAAGGATTCGCACGTAAAGCGCCTTGCTCACATTCAAGAACCTCGTTTAACCTGTAATAGTATTAACCAATCCTGTTTGTCATTAATATCACACTTTTTCAGTACACGCGGGTGTCCCAGAGATGCTTGCCTATGTGTCTATTAATCATAATGAGGCTTGCATACTACAGCATCGCTGCTTCGCAGAAATCAAGTCTGCGCATGCGTCGGTCATACCCATGTGATGTGACGCACTCGCAGTTCTGGAGGGATATTTTCGCTCATGCGCATTACTGCTAAAATGGCCGCTTGTCTTTAAACATGCTCTCTGCTTGCTCTTGCTGCTTTTGCACAGCTGTCTATTTCTGCCTAAAATCCTAATGCTATAGATATAATAAAGTAAGGGATGTAGTGCAGCTATTCATGGGGTACAGTGTATTCATTTTTTCTGTGTTTCAAATTTGTTTTCGCTTACTTTTCATGTACCGCGTATCTGTGGGCCTCGGAGTGGAGAGTCGCTCCATCTTTGAAACCCCTTGCACCCCCATCATGTGATGAGGGACAATTCAAACCGCGCAGAAGCAAAACCCCGCAAGCTGGCTGCCGAAGCTGAGATGCTCATGAGAACCTGAACTATAACCCAGCGAGAGGAGCCGAGCTGCACCTGAACTTGAAACAAATTGATACTTTACTGTGTGTCCTATTGTATTCCTTGCTGCCTATGGCATGGGAACGGGAATGTAAGGGGTGGGTACTGAAATATAAATATTAATTATGAGAACCCAGAATTTTAGGTGGTGACAATGACCTAACCACCTCTCCTGACCAATCCAATGTTGGGGATCCTGTCACTTGCAACATTTGTGGGTGGTCTAGGACCCGAAAAGGGTATAAATAGCCTAGTTTTAGCTAGAGAAATTGTCCAACTTGTCCGAGTAGCTGACCTGTCACCGACCCTTCAAGCTCTATAGGTGAATTGATACAGAGAGCTGCGGAGCACTCTGTCCGAAATTTCCACAAACTCCAAGAGGTGGAAAATAGTCTTAAGTGCTGGCGAAGCACTTTGCTGGGAGATTCGAGAACCCAATCGTGGTTATTGGCGGATTCTGTGCAGAGAGGGAGTAGCGCAGGCGTTGCATCCGAAGCTGCAGGTGTTGGTCGTGCCCTTCGGTGAGCCCAGTCCTGATCCAAATCCTGAGGGGTATCCTGTCCTGACTGTCACATACTGGCATCCTAAGTCCTTGAGGGTCCCTGTCCTCGCCTTTTCAAAACTGACCCGTGGCCAGGGTTAGTCCTCATTCCTGTCCTAGGTAAATATAGATTGGGTGACCGTCTCTCTATCCACTATTCTTTCCTCTTTAATAAAGCACTCTAGCCCGTATTTTCCTCTGCTTTTCCAAAATTGTCATGTTATTGTTTATTAGTTCTGTTCCATTATTCCCCCCTACCTGTAGGACATTATTGAAACTGTTTTGCTTAATTAGTGTGATCTAAATTCACTTGTGTTTAGAATCTAGGTTTGAATTAGCAGTTAGATTAAGACCATTTGAACCACTTGTAGGACTTTAGCAAATCACTGACTAATGTTTTGACTCTGACCTACCTTAGTATAAGTCTAAAATTGAATAGCATGTTCCCTGTTACCCTTACCCTATAGTTTTAACTCGTTCTCAATGATACTTGCCCTCATTCACAGTTATACCATAGTTACAATCCTGATTATTGATATTCTAATCTGTATCAGTCTTATTCTTATGTCCTTCTGATTTTAAACGTTCTATATATAAAAATCCTTAAAACCCTTCAGGTGTCTGTGGTCATTATATAAGGTATATGATATAATTAAATGTATAGAGTATTAAGTATTTTCTTATCTTTTGTCCACTGCTAGCTCCTGATCCGTCAGGAAAATAGGTGCCTGTGGTAAGTCAGGTATCCTGGTAATAGTGTTAAGGTAAAACACATAGAATTGCTGATGGTGTCGTGTGAGATCGCCCGATTCATAAAAATACTGTCATAAACACGTCATGGGCCCAAGTGTTTGAAATCTGGTAAAACTAAGAGTCGGGCGACCTGCGCGCTCTATCAGTAATTTTCTGGTAGCAGATAGGGTACACAGTCAAAATATTGAGTTGATAATATCGAATTACCATAATATCGAGTCCTAAAAGTCGAATGTAAGAAATATCGACAACCAAAATATCGACGTTGAAAATATCGATTTATGTGTGTGTTAATAATATCGAAGACATTAATTTCGAAATAGGAAATATCGAAGCTCAAAATATCGATAGGCAAAAATATCGATATTTAAAAGTGATGTTTTAAAGTATGTTAAGTAATGATATAGTAAAATGTTGTCTCTATATAATTTAATTTATAATTATAATTTAATTAATTTTAGTTAAAAGTTTAGGAGCGGGATGTAGAGTTTATAGGGGATAAGGATGGGTAGTGTTTTAAAAAAATATAGTGTAATTATAGAATATTAAATTTCTAATTTTATTCAAAATTTCAAAATTTCGAAAATTATTATAAATATTCGTAAAATGCGAAATTGTATAGAAATTTATTGCTTAGTGTTCAATGTTTGGTATAGTTATTTTGTGTATTTAGTGAAAAGTATTGTAAATATAAATGTAGTATTAAATATTTAATAAATAAATTAAGTAAAATTTTAGGAGAGGGATGTAGAGTTTATAGGGGATAAGGGTGGGTAGTGTTTTAAAAAAGTATAGTGTAATTATAGAATAATAAATTTCGAATTTAAAAAAAAAAATTGAAATTAGAAATTAATAATAAATAAACGAAAATTGCGAAATTGTATAGAAATTTTGTATTATTGTTTAATGTTTGTTATAGTATTTTAGGGTACTTAGTAAAAAGTTTTGTAAATTTAAATGTAGTATTAAATATTTAATAAATAAATTAAGTAAAAGTTTAGGAGCGGGATGTAGAGTTTATAGGGGATAAGGGTGGGTAGTGTTTTAAAAAAGTATAGTGTAATTATAGAATAATACATTTCGAATTTTAAAAAAAAATTTGAAATTAGAAATTAATAATAAATAAACGAAAATTGCGAAATTGTATAGAAATTTTGTATTATAGTTTAATGTTTGGTATAGTATTTTAGGGTACTTAGTAAAAAGTTTTGTAATTTTAAATGTAGTATTAAATATTTTATAAATAAATTATGTATAATTTTAGGAGCGGGATGTAGAGTTTATAGGGGATCAGGGTGGGTAGTGTTTTACAAAATAGTATTTTAAAAATAGTATTTTATATTTCGCATTTCATATAAATTTACAAAAAATGTAAATTTATAATATTTTTCGATTTTTGCCTAGTAGTTTTGAAAATAAATTTTGTTTGTAGAATGTTTTGTACAGTATTATTTGTTATGTATAACAATGGATTACATATATATAATCAGTATTAATTTATATTTATATTAATTATGTAAAATTTTTAGGAGTGTCATGTAGAGTTAATAGGGGATAAGGGTGGGTAGTTTATTAAACATTTAGAGTGTTAAAAATATTTTTAGAAATTTCGCAATTATAAAAATATTTACAAAATTAGAAAAATTAAATAAAATTTAACATTGTGCGAAATAGGAAATAACAATGATTTATGTATAAAGTTTGATAGTGTGTCATTGGGTATATAGTGGGTATATTTATGAAAGTAATCTAGTGTTTATAATGTAAAAAGGAAATATTTATTGTTCAAATTTAAACATTTATAAAAAAAAATTGTAATATAAATTATTTAAAATTTAAATTAATATGTATTTTATAAATATTTATATTGTGTAACTGGGTATATAGTGGATAACAACGGATATTGTTTGAACTAGTATGTTAGTTCATACAACATTTGAAAAGTATATGAATTATGGAAAGTGTGTAGCACTTAACAGCATTAAGTGTTAATTGGATGCAATTACTCGAATTAAACGGTGATTGGAGTAGGAATAGTAAATTATTAATGTTTAATGTCAGCACTTACTCTAATTAAATGGTGATTGGATTTGGAATAGTAAATAATGAAGGTTTAGTGTCCAGCACTTACCCAAATTAAATGGTGATTGGAGTTGGATTCGTAAATTAAATAGGTTCTGTGTCCAGCACTTACCCTAATTAAATGGTGATTGGAGTTGGAATAGTAAATTAAATAGGTTCTGTGTCCAGCACTTATTCTAATTAAATAGTGATTGGAGTTGGAATAGTAAATTAAATAGGTTCGGTGTCCAGCACTTATTCTAATTCAATGGTGATTGGAGTTGGAATAGTAAATTAAATAGGTTCTGTGTCCAGCATTTACTCTAATTAAATGGTGATTGGAGTTGGAATAGTAAATTAAATAGGTTCTGTGTCCAGCATTTACCATAATTAAATGGTGATTGGAGTTGGAATACTAAATTAAATAGGTTCTGTGTCCAGCACTTACCCTAATTAAATGTTGATTGGAGTTGGAATATTAAATTAAATAGGTTCTGTGTCCAGCACTTACCCTAATTAAATGGTGATTGGAGTTGGAATAGTAAATTATTAAGGTTTAATGTCAGCACTTACTCTAATTAAATGGTGATTGGAGTTGGAATAGTAAATTATTAAGGTTTAGTGTCCAGCACTTACCCAAATTAAATGGTGATTGGAGTTGGAATAGTACATTAAATAGGTTCTGTGTCCAGCACTTACCCTAATTAAATGGTGATTGGAGTTGGAATAGTAAATTATATAGGTACTGTGTCCAGCACTTACTCTAATTAAATGGTGATTGGAGTTGGAATAGTAAATTATTAAGGTTTAGTGTCCAGCACTTACCCAAATAAAATGGTGATTGGAGTTGGAATATTAAATTAAATAGGTTCTGTGTCCAGCACTTACCCTAATTAAATGGTGATTGGAGTTGGAATAGTAAATTAAATGGGTTCTGTGTCCAGCACTTACCCTAATTAAATGGTGATTGGAGTTGGAATAGTAAATTATATAGGTTCTGTGTCCAGCACTTACCCTAATTAAATGGTGATTGGAGTTGGAATAGTAAATTAAATAGGTTCTGTGTCCAGCACTTACCCTAATTAAATGGTGATTGGAGTTGGAATAGTAAATTAAATAGGTTCTGTGTCCAGCACTTACCCTAATTAAATGGTGATTGGAGTTGGAATACTAAATTAAATAGGTTCTGTGTCCAGCACTTACCTTAATTAAATGGTGATTGGAGTTGGAATAGTAAATTATATAGGTTCTGTGTCCAGCACTTACCCTAATTAAATGGTGATTGGAGTTGGAATAGTAAATTATTAAGGTTTAGTGTCCAGCACTTACCCAAATTAAATGGTGATTGGAGTTGGAATAGTAAATTAAATAGGTTCCGTGTCCGGCACTTACCCTAATTAAATGGTGATTGGAGTTGGAATAGTAAATTAAATAGGTTCTGTGTCCAGCACTTACCCTAATTAAATGGTGATTTGAGTTGGAATAGTAAATTATATAGGTTCTGTGTCCAGCACTTACCCTAATTAAATGGTGATTGGTGTTGGAATAGTAAATTAAATAGGTTCTGTGTCCAGCACTTATTCTAATTAAATGGTGATTGGAGTTGGAATAGTAAATTCAATAGGTTCTGTGTCCAGCATTTACCCTAATTAAATGGTGATTGGAGTTGGAATACTGAATTAAATAGTTTCTGTGTCCGGCACATACCCTAATTAAATGTTGATTGGAGTTGGAATATTAACTTAAATAGGTTCTGTGTCCAGAACTTACCCTAATTAAATGTTGATAGGAGTTGGAATAGTAAATTATTAATGTTTAATGTCAGCACTTACTCTAATTAAATGGTGATTGGAGTTGGAATAGTACATTATTAAGGTTTAGTGTCCAGCACTTACCTAAATTAAATGGTGATTGGAGTTAGAATAGTAAATTAAATAGTTTCTGTGTCCAGCACTTACCCTAATTAAATGGTGATTGGAGTTGGAATAGTACATTATATAGGTTCTGTGTCCAGCACTTACCCTAATTAAATGGTGATTGGAGTTGGAATAGAAAATTATTAAGGTTTAGTGTCCAGGACTTAACCAAATTAAATGGTGATTGGAGTTGGAATAGTAAATTAAATAGGTTCTGTGCCCAGCCCTTACCCTAATTAAATGGTGATTGGAGTTGGAATAGTAAATTAAATAGGTTCTGTGTCCAGCACTTATTCTAATTCAATGGTGATTGGAGTTGGAATAGTAAAATAAATAGGTTCTGTGTCCAGCATTTACCCTAATTAAATGGTGATTGGAGTTGGAATAGTAAATTAAATAGGTTCTGTGTCCAGCACTTACCCTAATGAAATGTTGAATGGAGTTGGAATATTAAATTAAATAGGTTCTGTGTCCAGCACTTACCCTAATTAAATGTTGATTGGAGTTGGAATAGTAAATTATTAAGGTTTAGTGTCCAGCACTTACCCAAATTAAATGGTGATTGAGTTGGAATAGTAAATTAAATGGGTTCTGTGTCCAGCACTTACCCTAATTAAATGTTGATTGGAGTAGGAATAGTAAATAAAATAGGTTCTGTGTCCAGCACTTACCCTAATTAAATGGTGATTGGAGTTGGAATAGTAAATTAAATAGGTTCTGTGTCCAGCACTTACCCTAATTAAATGGTGATTGGAGTTGGAATAGTAATTTAAAAAGGTTCTGTGTCCAGCACTTACCCTAATTAAAAGGTGATTGGAGTTGGAATAGTAAATTATTATGGTTTAGTGTCCAGCACTTACCCAAATTAAATGGTGATTGGATTTGGAATGGTAAATTATTAAGGTTTAGTGTGCAGCACTTACCCAAATTAAATGGTGATTGGAGTTGGAATAGTAAATTATTAAGGTTTAGTGTGCAGCACTTAACCAAATTAAATGGTGTTTGGAGTTGGAATAGTAAATTATTAAGGTTTAGTGACCAGCACTTACCCAAATAAAATGGTGATTGGAGTTGGAATAGTAAATTATTAAGGTTTAGTGTCCAGCACTTACCCAAATTAAATGGTGATTGAGAGTTGGAATAGTAAATTAAATAGGTTCTGTGTCCAGCACTTACCCTAATAAAATGGTGATTGGAGTTGGAATAGTAAATTATATAGGTTCTGTGTCCAGCACTTACCCTAATTAAATGGTGATTGGAGTTGGAATACTAAATTATTAAGGTTTAGTGTCCAGCACTTACCCTAATTAAATGGTGATTGGAGTTGGAATAGTAAATTATTACGGTTTAGTGTGCAGCACTTAACCAAATTAAATGGTTATTGGAGTTGGAATAGTAAATTATTAAGGTTTAGTGTCCAGCACTTGCCCAAATAAAATGGTGATTGGAGTTGGAATAGTAAAATATTAAGGTTTAGTGTCCAGCACTTACCCAAATTAAATGGTGATTGGAGTTGGAATAGTAAATTAAATAGGTTCTGTGTCCAGCACTTACCCTAATTAAATGGTGATTGGAGTTGGAATAGTAAATTATATAGGTTCTGTGTCCAGCACTTACCCTAATTAAATGGTGATTGGAGTTGGAATACTAAATTATTAAGGTTTAGTGTCCAGCACTTACCCTAATTAAATGGTGATTGGAGTTGGAATAGTAAATTAAATAGGTTCTGTGTCCAGCACTTACCCTAATTAAATGGTGATTGGAGTTGGAATAGTACATTAAATAGCTTCTGTGTCCAGCACCTACCCTAATTAAATGGTGATTGGAGTTGGAATAGTAAATTAAATAGGTTCTGTGTCCAGCACTTACCCTAATTAAATGTTGATTGGAGTTGGAATTGTAAATTAAATAGGTTCTGTGTCCAGCACTTACCTAAATTAAATGGTGATTGGAGAAGGAATAGTAAATTAAATAATTCTGTGTCCTTCACCTATTTACATTATATGTAGATGGGTGTATGAATAATAACTTATATAGGTTCAGTGTTTAGTATGTACATGTGGTATATAGAAATAGATGGAACATTACATTTGTAAAGCTTTTGAAAAAGACATAGAATTTATTTTGCTATAGGTATAAGAAAATAATTACACATTTGTTTTTGAAAACAAATTTATTTATTAAACATTTGAAAATAACGACAAGATATAATTTTTATAAAGCAATGTTTAGTATAATTAATACAAAATATAAGGAAAATGTACATTGAAAAATCACATTTTTGAGTAGTTGTTTCGAAAAGTACTTTTAATGTATAGAGAAAAAAAGGTTAGTTAACATTATGCAATGTATGATACTATACATACATATTAAAATTATGAATTCTTAATAAAACATTAAACATGTGTTATTAAAAAAATTATTCACATTTTTAAATAAAATATAGTGCTCTACAGATGATGATAATAACAAATGAACATCTTTAAAGGTATAATAAAATATTAAGAATCTTGATCAGAACATTTAGATCATAATCACGGATTCTTTTAAGTATACAATATTTATATGTATAATTATTATTATTAATAAATTAGTTTTAATAATAATAATGTACACATATTAGTCATATTGTAAAAAAGTTATACATCACAAACAAATACTATATTACACATTTTACAATATACTTATTTTAATAAATATTACATTAAATATTAAAATATTTTAATACTTAATGTAATAAATATTACAAGTATGTAAAATATACAATAATATTTTGAAAAATAATATATATATCTCACAATGTAGCATACAATTTTTGTACATTATAAATTATTTCTAAACATATATATTAAAAAATATGGACATTTATAGTAGTACTTTTCACAGTTAGATATAAATCGGGTCTTTTATTTTGTAACCGCTCTTAGTCTTTTTGCGTTATTTTGGAAAAGGGAAAGTCGCGGTTGGAAGCAGGTTCACGTTTGAGTAGGTAAGATTCTAGTTTTATATTTTTAAAGTCTTTTAACTAAATTTTAAAGGTAGTCCTTTGTTATTTAGGGGTTGGTAATTAAAGTACGACTATTTAGATATTATGGAGTGCACTCAATACGTATTTCCGTTATCGAGGCTTTGTGGTATTTCAAGTAGTTGGAGTTAGTGAGTCTGTTGTATGATTTAATTTTAAATTTAAAAAGTTGGGATGTTATGTTTATATAATATGCTATATTCGTTGGTGTTATGTTGGTGGGATTGTTTAATGATTTTTTTTATCGTATTTTGAAACAGCTATTTCCGTTTCCGATTACTGATTTTTTTTAGCAATGGAAGTGTGTTACAGTTGTTAGAACGGAGATGTATAACATTCTCCCTTTATTTTTTGAGTTCCCTGAAACCTTTCTCACATTTTTAAGATTATAGTCGTCATTTTCAAAGGCATTTCAAGAGTCGTTTTATTTGGATGATGGATACATTTAGCACAGTTAATTGCAAAATATTTAATGCTTTGTTTGATTAGGTCTTTGAGATTTACACACTATATTGTTGGTAAAGGATTAATCGTTATGATGCTGTATTTAAAGGTAAGTTATTCATTTATATTATTTTATTTGGATGGGAACAGTATTAAAATGAAATATTTTTGATATAATGACATACTTATTTAGTCTATTTATAATTGTGATTAGAAATAAATTAGACTAAATAAATAATGATTTGTTATATTATAATACGTGTGGTGTCATATTAAGGATATTGCCCGATGTTGATACATTTATTTACTTATTACAATTAGTTTAATGTTTTAGCTATCATTTTTAGATATTCGAGTCCTCTTGTTGTAGGATAGAGTTGGACTTGCTGTTGAAGATATAGATACATTTGAGCAGTTTGTCCAGAGAGTTTTGGTTTAATTGTATGACAGATTGCTCCATTCGTAGTTCCTGAAAGCTTTGCTCTTTTTGGATAGCTGTGAGTAGTTTGTGTAATGTGGGTGTTGTACGTCCAGTAGAAGAGAGGAAGGCATTGTGCCAACCTTCAACAGCATTGTTTGTTTTAGCCTCTTGGTTCAGCGTTGGTAGATATACATTCCACCAGGGAATTAAAAATTTAGGCTGGCGTCTGTGGCCTGACCTATGTAGTCTCCCTACCCAGTTGTCCTCAAAGTAATCTAAAAGTGGGGCAAGTCTTTGCTCATTTTGGGTGTAGAAAGGACTTTCAATTAATAGATTGTAATGTTCGGCCACGTCAGTTATTGGTACATATGCCAGAGCAATGAGATGTTTAATTTGGTATGCAAAAGTTATATTTGTTGCATACTCAACACTAAGGGCAGATTTTTGGAAATGTCTCCAGAGACATTGATTGAAATGAAATAACATCCTTGAATGGATGTGTGTGGGTAAGTTTTCAAAATAGAATTAATCATAGCTTGTTCGAAGTCTATGATTATTTTCAATGGGAAATAGTCAGATGTTTGTTCTTTTATTTTTTGCAAAATTTCTGTATAAGTTGTGGCTTGTTTTTTTCGGTAACAAACAGTATATGAATGGGATACAGGTATTATGATATTGCCCATGAATTGTGTACAATTGGTAGAAAGGTTTTGGGCATATAGAAAAAGTTCCATCCATCATCCAAGTAGCACTTTCTTTCAATTTTTTAATGTTGTTATTTGTCGCAAACATGATTATTCTTCTGTCTTTGCTATGATTATCATAAAAGATAAATGGTTCGTCATTATGAGTGATTACAAGTTCAGGTGGAATTATGACTTCCTCAAAAGTTCTAGGAATTGGTATATTGGGTCAACTTGCTTTTTTTGTCCTTGCTATTGTTCTTTTATTGAAGCAATTGATGGTAACTGACCTCTTGCTTCTCTGGGTACTTTAGGTAGTAATTCTTTCAGAATTACGCTGCTTGGTAGGTCAGATGTGCTACTTAATTCTTTGATATTCTCGAGAGTGGATCTCACTTCGATTTCCGAGATGTTTGGTGGATGGTTATGTTCTGTACTATAAATAACACTAGTTTCCCTGGTTGTAGCACGCCCATAGCATTTATTCGAGTAATATTTAGTACATTTCCAGTTCACTTTAAGGTCTTTTTGTTTTTCCTGAGTATAAGTGTAGCCCATATAGCATAATAAAAACTTTCCTTTCTGAGAAGTAAAGACAATACTAACTGAAGTATTAAAAGAGTCAACTATTGTTATTGTATATTCTATAGAGCTTATAATGACTTGTTATGTTTCACTTTTGTACTTACCAAGAGATTTTGAGTTGTTGCAGAATGTTTGTTCTTGGATGTGAATTATCTGTTTTCAGTTCTTTTGAGGTCTGTTTAGAGAGAAAGTTTCACAAAATTACCAATGTGTTTATATGTTGGAAAAAAATAGACACTTTTTATAAAGCATTGTTACTTATTTGGTGAAAAGAACCTGGGATCACACATGTATTATGAGTTAAAGCAGAAGAAACATATTAGAGAACGTCAAAAGACAATTTTTTATTGCACAGAAGAATATAGATGTTGCTCCCAAAACTGGCAGTATGTGGTCACGTAGAATCTTCCCTGCAGGTTGTATGGATGTTTGTGACTGGTTTATATAGGGTATGTGTAATTAGGTTTGCAATCTGATTGGTCACATATGTAAAGAAGAGTTACTATTGGTTAGTTTGAATTTTTTTAAGTAAAAAAATGTACTTATATGTGATTTAATTGTTTATATAGAGAAAGAGAAAAGATGTATGTATGTAGTAAAAAACCGTTGTAATTAAATATTGTATTTTTATAATTAGTACAATCTATAAAATAATGTATGTTTACAATGAGTGTATATAAAAATATCGTTAGTAAGAAACAAAAAAAATGTAAGTAAATGAAAATGTTATTTAATAATAGTAAGATAAATTAGTGAAGTATTAAAAAATGTGTGTATTACTAAGAGTGTAGATGTTTTGGGGTTATACATCAAAAAAAGAGTATTTTTAAGCTATCGATATTTTTAGGTAGACGAAATTAGTGTTATCGATATTTTAGTTTTCGACATTTTTGTAGCGTGCTATATGTAGTATTGAGTGTCGATATTATGGTAGTCGAAAATAATGATAACGATATTTGTGTAGTCAATATTTTTGAGCATCGATATTGTGTGATCGATATTTTTGTAATTTGTATGTAAAGTATAGGGAGTCGATATTAGTGATATCGATGTTTGAGACTCGATGTTATTGTAGGTCGATTTTTGTGAAATCTAAATTCTGTCAGTGATTCAGCAGATAGATGGTTAGGACTAGTTAAGATAAGTAGATAAGATAGTTTTAGGAACTGTGAAAAAATAAAAATGTGCTGCTAAAATGTATTGCTGCTAAAATAAGTTTTGTTATTGCATTTAAATGTTATAAAAGGTTCCAATTTTTTTTCATGAATTCCTGCTATATTATTGCATGTAATTAACATAATTGTTCGTGATTGTTTCATGTTGTGGGAATCCCCGGGGAAATAGAAAAGCAAGTGGTGAGGTCACTGGCTAGGAGGGAGATTAGTGCATGGTTAGGCAGAACTGGAAGCGCTAATTAGGATTTTCTTGATTGAATTATTGAATAAATGATAGCTACAAGTACCCTGTTGAAACTCCCGTTGTGATATCACCTGGTAAGGGTCACGTGCGGAAGGAGTAATAGGTTCTTCGGAGCTTGAGTGACAGCAGAGGAGTTCGCTGGTGAAAGTTTGACTTAGTATATATCCCGGAAAGAAGTGGATGAGTCAAAGGAGTAGCAGGTTCTCTAATGCTTGTGTGATGGGATATGCAGGAGAAATCTATCCGTAGTGAATGAAAAGTAGACAGAAGTGGTTTACTTGCAGTAAGAGAAAAACCCTTATTCTTTTTAAAACCCTCAAGCACAGCGGCGAATGTTATACGTTGTTAACTAAAGTGAGCACTTGCACTTTAAGAAAAATTCAAAGTTTCCGTTACCTTGTGAAGGAGGGAGTCGGTCGCAAGGCTGCACTGACGTCACTCCGTGCCGCGCTGGTATTGGTTGAGCCAGCGGGTGTGTAGCAAAGCTGAGAATTGTAAGGGAGGGGTGAGCGCCGAAGAAGGCGTCTCACGAAGGGGCCGCGCACCCATTGGTCGAGAGTGTTTGCAACCTCGGTGCTGATAGGTTGCTGTAAATTAAAAGACCTGCTAGCATTGGAAGCACTAAAGTAAACAAACTTAATCAATCCGAGCTTGAAGATAGTTTGGAGAGGTGTATGTGGTATCCTGAATTCTTACCTAATCCGAAAAATCTAGGTTTTCATAAGGAGCAGATGCTAAGAGGTAGACCTTACAATATGTACGGAGGAAAGAGAAAATTGTCATTTGCCGAAAAAGTTAGGAATTATTTCAAGAAAGACAAACCCATTAGAACTAGAGAAGGTGTAATCATTCCACCACCTAATACTCCTGCATCATTTATGATGTTTGACAAAGGGTATCATACCTGTGTATGGTTAGAAAATTGGGTAAAGTATACTGAAGATAACGGAGTCCTAGCATTTCCCCTTGATGGTACCTTTAATGGTAGAATCCTGTTTAACTTGAGGACCCGAACGAATGAACCACACCCCCGACCCAGATTAACGCAATATGAAGCCTTAGAGGAATGGGAGATTGAGGCTCTAGAGCGAGACAGACCCCGAATGGATAAAGGAGTGAGTAAATGGTATCCTAAAGTGCAGAGGGAAACAAAAGAGAAAAAGATGAAACAGTGGAGGCAGAATATGATGGTTGAGGGACTGTTTCCAATGTTTGGGGTAACTGAACCAGAGGGAGGAAAGAGGACAGAGAAATCCCAACACTTGATGGCTATGGGGGACTCGGAGGATGAGTACCTGGAGGATTTATTAATGAAAAATCCACCTCCTTATGCTGAAGACTCAGGACCCCTAAGCTCAAAGAATCTGTTTTTCCGACACCCTAGAAGTAGGAGGGCCAGTGAGACAGATGTAGTTGGTACTGGTACCAAACCCAGTGATAGTGAAGAATTTTGCAGACCTAGCACAGCGGTCCCAAATTACCAACCTTTTGGTGAAGTCAGACCAGGGTTAGCAATCCCAACTGCCCCAAGTATATACCCTCCATTAGTACCCAAAGTAATACATGACAACTTTATGGAAAGGGGTTTGCATAAACGAGAAAGAGAAGCACTGATTAAATAGCGGAATGAAATAATTCAGACCATAGCTCAGATAAATCCCAGTCCTGACGCCATAACAATCCCAGTGACTATTGGTCCTGTTGTTCCCCTTTATGGAGATAGACAGGCTAGTCCAAGTACCCCCGTTATTACACCTATTGTAGCCCCACCAAGAAAAGAACCACTCATAGTTGATGATCAGGCAAGTGAATGTGAGTCTGTGATTTCCCTAATGGATCTGCCCATAAGGGAACCCGGAACCAGTGCACAGCGGTCAGGTCATCAGACCAAGCCAAAGGAAATCCTAATTGAAACAGCTTCAGGAACTCGGAGTGCCACGGTAGTGACTCCGGAGGAACTGGATCGGTGGACCCGAGAATTAGAAAAGGAAACTCCCCAGGCCAAACCATTAGACATATACAAGTTAAGAATAGAGCTGGAGGAACTAACGGCTGGGAATGTGGGATTAGACAGGTTAAATACCTTTGATGAAGAAGAATTGCTGTTCCTATGCAAAAGCCTTACCCGGAACACTAGAGTGTTCCATGAAAAATTAATGGACCCAGCTGCAAATATGGGAATAGATGTTAGTCGATCTAAAGTACTACAAAAACCCTACAGAGTAGAATTTTCAGACAAGGATTTGGAAAACATGAATGTGTCAGGGAAGAAAATCCAGATAAAGGAATTACTGAACATAGTACAGAAATGGGGAGATCTAGACAAGTGGAAAACCAGGTGGGCAAAGAAAAAGGAGGACAGTAGGGCCAAACCAAAAACTTCAGAATATGTACTAAAAGAAGTGGGCAAAGCAGAAAACCTGTATCCAATGAGAGAAGTACCGGGTGGGAAATATGTACATGTCCCATGGTCCCTACAGGATATTGTATCTTTTACAAATGACTTTCCAAAATTAAGAGAGAAACCAGTAGAGTGGTATCGACAGGTTGAGCGATTCGTGAAGGTCCTAAAGTGTCTCCTAAAGGACCTGGATGGGTTCTTTTACATTGTAGTTCCTGTAGACTTGTGGACAGAATGTAAAATTTCAGTTGATTGTGCCAAGTGAAGAATATGAGAGAGACTCCAAAACTGGAGCTCCTTCACCAGACGTAATGAGGAAGTATGATAAAGTCATACAATACCTAAAAGAAAAAGTGCCAGCAAAAGAAACCGATTGGACCCGAATAGATAGAACTACCCAAAACCGCGATGAAACAGTGCACTCCTATTATGAACGGTTGCTGCAGGTATTCAAAACTTACAGTGGAATCGATAATATTGAAATGAAGGATATGACCCATTTCATTTATCGATTTGTGTTGGGTTTGAGACCTGAAATATCCCAATGGATCAGAGATAATAAAATCTGTTGGCAGGGTAAACCCATAGATGAGGTCCTCAAGTACGCAAAGTACTGTGAGGATGAGCTGGAGAACAAAAGAAAAGCCCTAAAGTAGAAGGTCATGTGGGCACAAGTAAAATTGGCAGAACAACAAGAGAAACAGTTAAGTAAGATGAATAATAATGCTCAAAACACTACTTCTGGGGGAGGAGGGAAGCCCCGAGTAAAAATGAGTAAAGAAGAGGCCAAGAAGAAATTCCCCTGCCACGGGTGCAGTCAGATAGGGCCTGGAGAGACGAGTGTCCAAATTTGCAGGCTGGTAATGCCCCCATAAATTGTTCAAATCCACAGGTGCAGAAAGAGGGGCCATGAAAGAACCAGCAACAGGTAAAACAGCATCCGTTGCCTCGAGTTCCTAGACCTAATTATAAGAATCAGACCCAGCAGAATGAGGGGATCGAGGTTTGGGAAAGAGGGGATGAAGGAAATGCTGCAACTTCGCAATTCCTGTTAAATGATACATTTTTCTGTGACAAACCATACTAACGGGGCCTGAGAGGGGAGGACGAGGAGTGCATGCTTGGCGCCTCCTTACCGGTAGACCAGACAGGGCCATACATTGAAGGAAAGGTTGAAGGAAATGACGTCACCTTTCTGTTGAACACTGGTGCTACCCGTTCTACTGTGAGAACAGTGGACGTTCCAAACCTACCCCTCTTGGGAGAAGCCATCCAAGTAGTGGGTGTGTCAAATCAGATAATAAGTACTCCTGTAACTGAACCCATGGAGGTTTCTATAGGGAACTTCAAAGAAATGCACAGATTTGTTGTCTGGGACTCTGATTTGTTGTGCAAAATGGACTGCACCATCTTTTGCACACCAAAAGGCGTTGAAATTCAGACCCCAGACGAAGATGGCATGTACAAATTGATGTTACTGAGGCCTGACACAGAAATTAAGACACTGACAATACAGGACTTACCAGAAGAGCTCCAACAAAAAGTGATACCTGATGTGTGGGATTTCACGGGAAAAGATGTGGGATTAATGACAAATGTAGACCCAGTTAAAATAGTCATTAAGACAAATGCTATTTACCCAAAAACCAGACAGTACAAAATGAGTGCAGAAGTAAAAGCAGGAGTTGCTATTGAAGTAAAAAGGTTGCTAGAGTCAAACATAATACAGGAAGTAATGAGCAGTCCTTGTAATTCACCCATAATTGGAAATAAAAAGCCTAGCGGAAAGTACAGGGTAGTGCAGGACCTGCGAAAGGTAAACCAGATTGTTGTACCTTGCTGTCCCATTGTGCAAAACCCTGCAGTGATTTTGTACCAGATCCCATGGAATGCGGAATGGTTTACCGTTATTGACTTATGTCACGCATTCTTTTCCATCCCATTGCACCCAGACAGCAAATTTCTTTTCTCATTTGAATTCGACAGTCATGTCTACGTTTGGAATCGTGTCCCCCAGGGGTACACAGAGAGTCCTTCGATTTTCAATCAGATTCTAAAAAGATGCCTTGAATCACTAATTCTGCCAAAAGAATCAGTTTTGGTCCAGTACATAGACGACCTCCTGGTGGCGTCTAAAAGTCGAAACGACTGTGTTACTGATACCATTGCCTTATTGAATCATCTAGGCAAGGGAGGACATAAGGTGTCACCTGACAAATTGCAGTTCTGTAAAAACTCAGTGAAATATCTGGGGCACCAGATAGAAAAAGGTATCCGAAGGGTCACTTCAGAAAGAATTAGAATAATTCGAGATATGGATTTACCTAGAACCCAGAAAGAAGTCAGAATGTTCCTAGGAGTTGTAGGATACTGCAGACAGTGGATTGTGGGAATTGCTGTTTTAGCCAAACCATTGATAAAAATGGCCAAGAAAGGAGTACAAGATCCAGTCACGTGGGATGACGAAAGCATGACAGCATGGATAAAATTGCGGAACTGTCTATGTTCAGCTCCTGCATTAGGAATGCCTGATTATTCCAAGAACTTTGAATTGTCCTGTGATACCTGAGACAATTGTGCACTCTTGGTCCTAACACAAGAACATGGTCTGACCAGGCATCCAGTGGCCTATTTTTCGGCTACTCTAGATCCAGTGGCTGCTGGATTACCTGGATGCCTGAAGGCAGTAGCTGCAACATGCACTAGCCTAGAGCAGAGTGAAAACATTGTTATAGGACATCCTGTAACAGTATATGTCCACATTCAGCTGTGATTCTGCTGACCCGAACGAAAACCCAGTATCTCACACCCAGTGGGCTGACTAAGTATGAGAGAATTCTTATTGGTGCAGAAAATGTGATAATTTCCCGATGTAATATTTCAAACCCTGCAACCTTGTTACCCCTCACCCAAAATGCAGAAATAGAGGGTGAAATTGAACAAAACTGCATTGACTTAACTGAATTTAGCACCAAGCCACGCCCTGATATAAAAGAAACAGCCTTACCTGTAGAAGACCTTGTGATGTTTGTGGATGGCTCCTGCTTGAGGCATGAGGATGGAGGGTTGAGTGATGCCTATGCCGTAGTCACACTAGAAACGACCCTAGAGGCATCCTACTTATGTGAAATAAAATCTGCCCAAGTAGCTGAATTAACTGCATTAGCAAGAGCTTGCAGACAAGGGAAAAACAAGAGAGTAACCATATACACTGACAGCCAATACGGTTACGGGGTTGTTAATGACTTCAGCCAGCTATGGTTGCAAAGTGAATTCATGACTTCCTCAGGTACCCCTATCAGAAATGGAAAAGTGTTACAAATCCTACTGGAAGCAATCCAGTTACCCAAAGAATTGGCGGTGGTCAAATGTGCTGCTCACAAATCTGGCAACGACTATGTGACATCCGGAAATCGATATGCTGACCAAATTGCCCAATATTGTGCCCGATACAAAATGTCCCTAAAAATTCAATTATGGGGAGGCGGAAACAGCTGCCAACTTATGGTATTTGAGAATGTATCTGCTTGGAGGAAACTGAAAGAGTTGCAGCAAGCAGCAGAGGAGGAGGAAAAAGAGAGATGGGAGGCAGATGGATGTCATCCTAGGGACAGGGATGGTGTTACGGTTAATAAGGATGGCATACCTGTATTACCAGACAGCATGGTTGCTCCAATGGCCAGGATGATACATGGAGATACACACATAGGGAGAGATGCGATGTGCCGTATGTTCCAAGGAGTGTTTTACAATTCGAAATTCAGGAACATTGCAGAGACACTTTGCCAGAGGTGCTTGGTTTGTCAGCAATTTAACCCAGGGAAAAGAACAGTAGTGGATCACAGTACAATTGGAAAGGCAGAAGGTCCCTTTATCAGAATGCAGGCGGACTTTATTCAGTTGCCCATGTGCAAAGGATATAGGTATGTCCTAGTTATAGTCTGCCTATTCTCAAGATGGGTGGACGCCTACCCAGCAAAGAAAAATGATGCCATTACTGTAGCTAAATTATTGCTCAGGGAGCTAATACCTAGGTATGGTTTTCCAGAAACAATTGAAACAGACAGAGGTGGGCATTTTGCCAACTAAATCCTAGAAGAACTCTATAAAGCATTCAAAATTGAGCCAAAGCTGCACTGTGCATATCATCCAGAGGCTTCTGGAGTAGTCAAACAGGTGAATGGCACTCTAAAATCAAGATTGGCAAAAATGTGTAACTCTACAAGATTGAACTGGATAGAAGCTTTACCCCTTGTCCTGATGGGATTGAGAAGCATTCCAAACCGAAAGACAGGCCTGAGCCCCCATGAAGTACTAATGGGAAGAGTGATGCGACAGGCATGGGTACCTGGACACAAACTGCTTAGTATTTCTGATGATTTGGTACTAGAATACTGCAAGCAGCTGGGTGACCAAGTGCTTTCTATCTCTCACCAGATTGGGGAAACTGCTGTCGAATGGCCAACAACTCCAGCCCATAAACTGAAACCTGGAGATTGGGTTGTGTTGAAGAAACACACCCGGAAGAGTTGCTTTGCACCAAAGTGGGGAAAACCGAGGCAAGTGATCCTTGTGACTACCACTGCCGTGAAGTCCGCAGGCGTGCCAAAGTGGATTCATGCCAGCCATACCAAGAGGGTAACCGGAGAAGAAGCGACTGAAGCTGAAGGTGGTGCAGCTGAGGAGACTCCAGATGAGGGTCCGGAACTAGCTGATATCGAACTACCGAGCACCAGTCAAGACGAAGGGTTCCCAGCAGACAATCTGATTCTTGATCCAATAAGAACCAGAAAATATTCCTACTTAGATAGAGAGTGGGATAGTGAGGATGAGACAGGAGTAGAAGGAGAAGATCAGGTTATCGAGAATCACATCAGACCTGATCAGGAAATAGGTCAAGCAGGGACAGACCAAGTTATCGACACTCCTCCAAAGACTCCAGAAACTGAAAAGGGACAGATAGTAATCAGGGCTGAAGTTCATGCGGAAGAAAATCAAGGGTTTGAAGTGCATGAACAGGAACAGATAGAAATAGACGAACGTGTTCAGGAGGCAGAGCCTGAAACAGCTGAAACTCAAAGCCAAATTCAAAATTTACCTGAACAAGGCCAGCTTAGAAAGCAGGCAGAAGAAACTGAAGAAAGACCTGGGACTAGTCAGACAGGAACGGAAAAAGATACCGACAAAGAAACAGTGCCACAACTGAATGAGAATAAAAGGGCACGTGAGGAGGGCCAAACTACAGAGACAGCTAAAAGGCTCAAGAGGAAAAGGGAACCCAGATACATAAAAAGACTGAAACTGAGATTAAAGACTGTAGAGGAGAAATTAGAAGACCGAAAAAGAGCTTCCAGTGAAAGACAGAGAGTAGGAACTCAGCCAAACAGACGCAGTACCAGAATAAAGAGACAAAACAAAATTTATCGGAGTCCTGAATGGACTTATCTGGTATTGGAGAAAATTGATGATCCTGAAATAAGCGACAAAAGTGACCAAGATTCGATTGCTGATCAGAGTTCTGAAGAAGAAGACCCAACCTAAAAGTAAAACTGTGTAAGCCTCTTGTGTAAAGTTACAAAGAGGGGTTGGAAAGCTTCTTGTGAGTCACAATGTCTGATTCAAATGTGAATGGAAGACCTAGAGGAAACTGTTCTAAAACATGCTGTAAAATATGCTTATGTAGCGTAGCAATAGTACTGATAGTATGGATAGGACTAACAGTCTTTATACCTTTTATGATAAGTAAAGATACTAACTTGTACCCTACTAAATCAATGACGCCTGACACAGAAGTTGTACAAACTGAAGAAACACCATGAAGTATAGAAAGACATGAGAATACAGTTAGCATGAAACAAACCCGACCTGACTTAGATGCATCAGATGAGAAAGGACTACATTTTCACAGAATTAAAAACAGAACACATTTAAATGTCTTTGCAAATCTTTTAGTGCACTATGTAGAAGCTATGGAAATAGAAGAGTGTTATGTCTGCATGAAGCTACCTACTTCTGTAGCTGAAGGTGTGACCTATCACCATCTACCCCTGACCTATGGAATTTCCTGTAGTATATTAGCAAGCTTATTTTACAGAAGTACCTTACAGTACTACTATTCAAACACTGACATAATCTTTTCTGAACTTCCTATTCGGAGAAACCTGAACATTGTACATGTTAGGAGCGAAGTGACTCTTTACATGGGAGAATACTTCCTGACTATAGGCGACATAGATTTAAATGAAGCACACAGAGATAATTTAACTTGTTCATTACATGAATAGGAGAAAATGTTCTTGAAAATGGCAGAAAAGAGAAGGGAGAGTTTCCAGAGAAAGGCAAATGATAAGAAACAGAAAACTCCTAAATGGGCTGAAAACATGGAAAGCACCTCAAATGGCGAAGCTAATCCTGCACTGTTGCTGGATTTCGTACGAAAAGGGAAACTCTGTCTTCATAGAAAAAAGACTAGTTATTATAACAATGTATTCATCGGTTCCAGTGAATGCGAACATAATTACAAGGTAATTGGAGGTTGGGGTTTCAAAAATGGGTCAGAACCTATGTTTCCCGAATTGTATTATATATGCAGAAACAAGGCCTATTTCAAATTGCCGGATCACTGGTATGGAAGCTACTATATTGGCATTGTCTTCCCGAAAATATACCATGTGAACAACGCCGCTGGAAGCAATGAAAATACTAATGGTTTAGTACGTAGTAGACGAGAAAGTGTAGGAGAAATTATAGGTGATATATTTAGTACACTAATACCTGGAGTGGGAGTGGTTCTGAATACTCACCGTATTTGCAAATTATCAACAGTAGTGGATCGGTTATCAACTGACACTGCTGCTGGATTCCTGCTGGTCAATACTGAAATGGTTGCGATCAGATCAATGGTTTTACAGAATAGACTTGCTCTTGATACCTTATTGGCAAAAGAGGGCGGAGTCTGAAGGATGCTGAAGGTGCAACATTGTTGCACTTACATTCCTGATAAAAGCGTAGAAATTAAGAAATATGTGCGAAACATAACTAATTTGGAAAAAGAACTCAAACCACTGGAGGTTGATAGTACCTGGAAGAGACTAACTGATGGTCTCTCTTCTGTAGGTAGTTGGTTTTCTAACATAGGTCGAAGTCTTGTTGGGAAAATACTGATGCCAATAGCTGGAATAAGTTTGATTGTGTTTATTATAATAATTTGCTGTAAATGCCAACAATGCCGAAAGAAGTACACAGTAAACAAGAGGGGAGTGAAACGAAATGTTGATGAGCTGGAATTAGAGGAATTAAGAAACAAGATATAGAAAAAGCTAAGAATTTTCATCCTAATAAGGATGCTGAGAAGAGGCTCAACAACAAATTTGTCGAGATTGAAATGAGTGAGATGTGAGAAAGGAAGTTGGCATCTGTTTCCATTAATAGTGATGATAGTAAATATCATCAATGAAGGGGTTGATGGAGCAAGGATTTGCACGTAAAGCGCCTTGCTCACATTCAAGAACCTCATTTAACCTGAAATAGTATTAACCAATCCTGTTTGTCATTAATATCACACTTTTTCAGTACACGCGGGTGTCCCAGAGATGCTTGCCTATGTGTCTATTAATCATAATGAGGCTTGCATACTAAAGCATCACTGCTTTGGCAAAATCCAGTCTGCGCATGCGTCGGTCATACCCATGTGATGCGCAGTTCTGGAGGGATATTTTCGCTCATGCGCATTACTGCTGAAATGGCCGCTTGTCTTTAAACATGCTCTCTGCTTGCTCTTGCTGCTTTTGCACAGCTGTCTATTTTTGCCTAAAATCCTAATGCTATAGATATTATAAAGTAAGGAATGTAGTGCAGCTATTCATGGGGTACAGTGTATTCATTTTTTCTGTGTTTCTAATTTGTTTTCGCTTACTTTTCATGTACCGCGTATCTGTGGGCCTGGGAGTGGGGAGTCGCTCCATCTTTGAAACCCCTTGCACCCCCGTCATGTGATGAGGGACAATTCAAACCGCGCAGAAACAAAACCCCGCCAGCTGGCTGCCGAAGCTGAGATGCTCATGAGAACCTGAACTATGACCCAGCGAGAGGAGCCGAGCTGCACCTGAACTTGAAACAAATTGATACTTTACTGTGTGTCCTATTGTATTCCTTGCTGCCTATGGCATGGGAACGGGAATGTAAGGGGTGGGTACTGAAATATAAATATTAATTATGAGAACCCAGAATTTTAGGTGGTGACAATGACCTAACCACCGCTCCTGACCAATCCAATGTTGGGCATCCTGTCACTTGCAACATTTGTGGGTGGTCTAGGACCCGAAAAGGGTATAACTAGCCTAGTTTTAGCTAGAGAAATTGTCCAACCTGTCCGAGTAGCTGACCTGTCACCGACCCTACAAGCTCTATAGGTGAATTAATACAGAGAGCTGCGGAGCACTCTGTCCGAAATTTCCACAAACTCCAAGGGGTGGAAAATAGTCTTAAGTGCTGGCGAAGCACTTTGCTGGGAGATTCGAGAACCCAATCAGGGTTATTGGCGGATTCCGTGCAGAGAAGGAGTAGGGCAGGTGTTGCATCTGAAGCTGCAGGTGTTGGTCGTGCCGTTTGGTGAGCCCAGTCCTGATCCAAATCCTGAGGGGTATCCTGTCCTGACTGTCCGTGAGCTGTACCTGCTCCCATACTGGCATCCTAAGTCCTTGAGGGTCCCTGTCCCCGCCTTTTCAAAACTGACCCGTGGCCAGGGTTAGTCCTCATTCCTGTCCTAGGTAAATATAGATTGGGTGACCGTCTATCTATCCACTATTCTTTCCTCTTTAATAAAGCACTCTTGCCCGTATTATTTTCCTCTGCTTTTCCAAAATTGTCATGTTATTGTTTATTAGTTCTGTTCCATTTTTCCCCCTACCCGTAGGACATTATTGAAACTGTTTTGCTTAATTAGTGTGATCTAAATTCACTTGTGTTTAGAATCTAGGTTTGAATTTCAGTTAGATTAAGACCATTTGAACCACTTGTAGGACTTTAGCAAATCACTGACTAATGTTTTGACTCTGACCTACCTTAGTATAAGTCTAAAATTGAATAGCATGTTCCCTGTTACCCTTATCCTATAGTTTTAACTCGTTCTCAATGATACTTGCCCTCATTCACAGTTATACCATAGTTATAATCCTGATTATTGATATTCTAATCTGTATCAGTCTTATTCTTATGTCCTTCTGATTTTAAACTTTCTATATATAAAAATCCTTAAAACCCTTCAGGTGTCTGTGGTCATTATATAAGGTATATGATATAATTAAATGTATAGAGTATTAAGTATTTTCTTATCTTTTGTCCACTGCTAGCTCCTGATCCGTCAGGAAAGTAGGTGCCTGTGGTAAGTCAGGTATCCTGGTAATAGTGTTAAGGTAAAACACATAGAATTGCTGATGGTGTCGTGTGAAATCCCCCGATTCATAAAAATACTGTCATAAACACGTCATGGGCCCAAGTGCGTGAAATCTGGTAAAACTAAGAGTCGGGCGACCTGCGCGCTCTATCACCACTACCTCCAACGCCTGCCTTTGTGCTCTCCCAGCAGAATCTGTAAAATCAGGCTCCCTACCCAATCCAGACGCTAATCTTATGCTATGAGTGCAGCACCAAGATTGGTCTGAGCAGCTTGCTCAGCCTCTCAGACAGTCCCTGGGAGTCTGCGGCTTTTCTCCAACCCAGCTGTGAACACAGTTAGGTTTAAGAAATAGAAATGAGCATGCCTTTTTGGCTATCCTAGGACAGCCCGGCAAACTTACATGCCCACTTCAAGGTGCCCACCACTCCCCTAGGCCTTGCCCCATACTACACACATGCATAAGTCTGTCAGAGAAAAATAATAATTATGTTTTATTATAATTTTATCTTTCTGTGACTGACGAGTGGGAAAATTCCTCTCTGCCATTACGGAGTCGCTGCCCATGCACTTTTTTAATTTTGAAGCGATCATATTGGTACACTTTTCTGCAAGACTTGTTAAAAAATGAAGTTGTTCCTAAAGATAAGCACAGCAGGAGCCTCTAGTTATCCTTTTTAAATTTCAATTAGCCCCTAAATAAATGCTTGCATGTTTATTTAACATCTTTTTGATGTTAGCGCTGACTCGATTTAACAGCAACCCAGTGCTGCTATTGACCAGTGCAAACACAACAAGATGATGGATGGAGTGCTGAAACTTTTCAACCACTCACCCCCAGTCAGAGATCTGGGTTTAATTTGTTGTTCTTTTGCTGCTCACTATGCCACCCCAGTTTAGACTCAGCCATATGCAAATCAGTCTTGACTCTGTTCCTCATGGGAACACTCCAGCCCGAAATGCCAGACCAGGTTCTCCCTGGACCGGAAACAAGCATCCTGGGACCAGTTTTGGGGTACTAACCCTCGTCAGCCAGCCTAGCTTGAATCAGGTGGCATAGTGAGCAAGGGAGCCACATCTGGGCATACCCTTGGCCACTTAGGGTGAACATAGCAAACACAACAAGATGATGGATAAGGAAGGAATCTGCGGATATTAGGGGTGGAGAGCTATGGAAATGAGCCATGCTGAGAGTTGGTTTAGTTAGCTCCTCATTCTGCCCTGAGATTTCAGCAATGTTGGATTCTGGATGAATAGTGATCTCTGTGAGAACATTATGCCACACTTTGTGCTCTCCTGCTTAACCCCAGAGAACATTGAATAAATATGTGAGATAGAGGTGCAGAGGCTTTCAGATCTGATGCTTGAAAGTAAGAGAAGGATTGCCATGCTGGAAACTTGATTTGCACCATCAGCCTTTACATTCTCACTGACAATACATGCTACACCATCTGGCACTGCAGCCCTGTGGATGTACCTTGCTTCTAAGGCATTAAAGAGTGGGTTACCAGCAAACTACAGGTTAAGAGAGCTCCCCTACATCCTCACTACGAAGAGTCCACTGCCTGCAGTGTATCTAGTGGACATTTAAGGGTTTTGGCCAGGTGCATTTCAAGGACCTTTTGGACCCTCAAGTGGATCTTCTGGAAGAAGTTCCAGAAGTTTGGAGAAGTTTGGAGCAACTTTGATAAAAAGCTCCAGGAGTGAACGACTCAACCGCGAAAGCCAAGCCTATCACCTTCAACCATGACCCAGCTCAGATTCCAGGGCTGTCCCACTGAAGAGCTCTGGAGGTCTGACTTTCATAGTTTGCGCAGGAGATCCCTGAAAATCAAGCCAGCAAACCCTCACCAAATCCAGACTGGTGATCACCATCAAAGGACCCCAGCAAAAAAAGCTCTAGAAATGTTTCTAAGTCCGAAGGTACATTTTGATTGAGGTCTCCCGCTCAGTGTACCTGCTCATGGCTCAAACGCAGTCATCCTGAAAGTTTCACTTTGTCCTGGTCAAGCACGACCAGTTGTACCAGAGTGGCGCTATATGTTTTTAAGTACTAGAGAGTTTTTATTCATATTTCCAGTTCCGTACAGTGTATTTTTGTTGTTTTGGTGCCACTGTAAAGTGGTGTGGGATTTTTTTGTGTCTTACCTAGGGTTTAGCATGGGAATAATTTATTGAGACCTATGCTGGAACCTTGACTGGGTTGGTGGCCTTATTGCCCGTGGTAGCTGCCTACTTATAACTACTGATAACTCATTTATTTTTTTTTTTTTTAAATTCTGTTTATTAAATATTCTCAGTACCACATAAACGTTCTGCCGCCTCCAGCAGCGTAAACTAAAACGATAATAACAAAACGCATTAGCGGTACATATTGTGATCAGAAGTTACAATACATGCAAAAATATGGTCCCACCCTGATAAATCATTCCATGCATTCCAAATGATATGAGAAAACAACATTACAGATAGCCGAGCAGGTCGCAAAGTTTCATTATGGGTCTGTAGTAATAATTAGTGTCTTAATGGTGCCCATGTATCCTTAGGTCTGGATACTCCACGCAGTTCTTCTGCATACAACTCCAACTGCTCACGGCAATACACTAGGTCTTTAAGCCATGCATCAATTTTCTGAGCAAATATTTTCCCAAGTGAACATAATCTTCCTTTTTGGTGAGCATGAGGGCTACCCTAACAAACCTGCCCAAAGTGGCCTTCAGCTGAGGGATATAGCCAAGGAGGTACTCCAAAGGTGTACATTGTAGAGAGATTCCTGTCATAGATTGTATGCGTGCAGTCACACCTTCCCAATACGTAAACACGAGTTCGCACTGCCATGCAAGGTGGACAAAATCAGCATTGAGTAGTCCACAGCACTTACATTGATCGGAGTCTCGAGGCCCATTTTATGCAATTTAACTGGGGTATGATATATTTGATGAATACATTTAAAAAGAATGATACGTAGATTTCCATTAGGCGAGAGATGACCAGTTAATGTTCAAATCTGTTCCTACTCTTGCAGAAGAATCTGGGGTTTTTATATAGTATTCCAGCGCTCTAGACTGTTATCTGGCATACGTACCGTTCCCTCTTGTACAGCCTTATATAATTTGTTAATCAGTTTTTTCCTGGTTGGGGCAAGTAATAGAAATTGAAGTGATTGAAGTGTAGTGGGCTCTGTGATGTAATTACCTCCAGGAAAGAGGCCGCTCATGTGAGTGATACCAGCCTCCTTTAGAGCTTTATTGAGCCCTTGTTCTTGAGTGACAGACAAGGCTGCATGGCCAGCCAGGGGTAGGGCAGGTGCATACAGAGGGAGTTTATGTGAGCGTTTGCCAATTGCCTGCCAGTATGCAATAGTAGTTCATCTGAAGTCTAGGCGTGCATCTATGAGTGTATGTGAATATGCTCACACGTGGAACAGGGTGTGCATCCCCATCCTCCACCGCAATATCTGGATTAAAATCGTGTGTCCGATAACAGTAATAAGCCTGTGCTCAAAGATAATACACATAGAAGTTAGGATCAGAAAACCCCCATTTGTCATAAGCTAGCGTTAGTGTATGCCAGCTAATTCTTGGCTGTTTGTCACCCCAAATCAATCTCAAGAGTTGGGTTTGCATAGATTTAAAAAAAGTTTTTTGTGAGTTTGATCGGGATATTACAAAAGAGATATAAAAATCATGGAAGGGTGATCATTTTAATTACTGCGATATGGTCTGCCAGGGACAGTGGGAGATGAGACCCCCTATCCACTTGTTGCACTAGATTGCTATAGGCCGAGCCATAATTCTCTTTAATTAGAGTGTCGGGGCCACGTGTACCCACACAACAAGATATTTAACCGGGTCTGCGGTCCATACCAGTGGGTATTCCAGATGAGGCGGAGACGTGACCAACATCAGAGGGATAATGACCGAATTCTCCCAGTTGATCTTTAGTCCAGAGAATAGGCCAAATTGAATATATTCGCAGATGACTGGGGATAGATGCTGTTGAGGATCAAGGATAAATAGGACCATATCATCCATGTACATGGAAATTCCGACAGGTTGATGGTTACAATTGAGAGCAGCATCTCTATGGCATTGGTGAATTTTACAAGCCAACGGTTCCAAGACGAGGGCAAAGAGAAGAGGGGACAGGGGACATCATTGTCTGGTGCCTCTTTCGATATTAAATGGGTCCAAGGTGAATCCACCCACCGCACTCTCGCCGACACGTCCGTATATAAAACCTGTATCCATTTCGTCAAGACAGGAGGGAATCCCATTCTATGTAATATACGCAACATATTCCTCCATTTTTATGGAGTTAAACGCTTTGGCCGCTTCAAGCATGACCGCCGCTGCTGATAACTCTGGCTTATGAATGTGGAACATAGCAAGAATAGTGCATAAATTGTGGGAAGTGGAACACTCTGGGATAAACCCGGACTGGTCCAGGAGCACGAGAAGAGGCATCAAAGGTTGAAGTCTTGTAGCCAATACTTGGCTAATATTTTTGCATCTAAATTAATCAGTGATAGGGGACGATATGACTCACATGATGTGGATGATTTATCTTTTTAAAGAAGGGTAATAATCAGGGCTTGTCAGAGGGATAGGGGAAGAATCCCAGACTCATGAGCGTCCGCATACATTACTAAAAGATAAAGTCCAAGGAGATCCACATATGTTTTATAGAATTCTGCAGATAGCCCATCTGGCCTGGGGGGCCTTGTTATTAGGGAAAGAGGGAACAGCTTCCCTCACATCAGTTTTGTTTATGGGCTGATTCAGATAATCCAGATGGGCATCTGATAGCCATGCGCAAGCTATGTCTAAGAGGTATTCGTCCAGTGCCGCGTCCTCCATCCCACCCTGTGTGGTGTACATATCAGAATAGAATTGTATGAATTGACCAACGATTGCTTGAGGAGTAAAATGTGCCCCACCATGAGGATCAATTATTTGGTCAATCTGGTGGTGGTCGGCCCAGAATCGCAGTTTAGAGGCCAGGTTCCTGCCAGGACAGCCTCCTTCACCATATGCGCGGGCCACATGATGCCTTGATATGTATTTTGCCTGTTTCAGCCAATGTGTTGTATTTTGTCAAAAGTTTGTGGACTCGTGCTAGCGTTTCTGCAGATGGTGTACTAACATATTGCTTCTCCAGTTCCCCTGAGTTTTTTACAGCTGGCCCTCATTGTCCCTCAGAATCCCTGCTATGGTACTGGTACACACTCCCAGTATCATCACTTTGAATGCGCCCCAAAGTGTGGTCTGGCTGTCCACTGAGCCCACATTTAACTCAAAATATTGTCCAATAGTTGTCCTTATGGCGTCATTGTAGATAGGATCATATAACGCCTCAGCCCAAAATCGCTAGGTGAAAGGAAGTTGGGGTGATTTGTGGGGATGCAAATACTTAAGCTGACAGGGTTGTGATCTGACAATGTGCGCAGCATATGTACCTGTGTGACCCACCCATTAGCGTCTTCGTTCAGCAGTTAGTAGTCTAGTCAAGACCAGCTATTGTAAGCAGGGGTAACATGTGTGCCTCCTAGAACCTCTGTGTTACGCAAGTGCCAAACACCCACCTGACCCGTTTCCTCCATGGCTTCCAGAACACACAGGGCCACTTTAATTGTGTGGGCACCAGATGGGTTGGATTTATCTACTTGTGGGTTGAGGTGGGTATTCAAATCGCCTCCCCGTAAGACTGCGGATTCAGGGCATGAGTGCAAAACATTGAGCATGTGTAGAAAGGGTGTGGGGTCATCCACTACAGGACAGTACATGTTAATAACCATGACTGAGAACATCCCCAACTTGCCCTGTACCATAGCCCGGTGGCCCTCTGCATGTATGCAAGTATGTATGGGCAAGTATAATACTCCCTTTTTGATGAGTAGGAGCACACCTCTGGAATAGTTAGAGTAGGATGACACCAGACGGAAACTTGCCCACTTATGTGCCATCCCGGCTTCTGTGGGTTTACTCAGGTGTGTTTCCTGCAATAAAGCGATTTAAACAATGTGCCTGCCTAAGTATGTTAACACTTGGCGGATTGTTTTGGGGGTGTAAAAACCTTGTTTGTTCTATGTTATGCAGTTATACGTTTCACCCATTGTCATTTACAAGAGTGTTCCACACCCCTTGAGTATTGGGAGGTTAATAGTTAGTGCAAATATTGCTGCGGACACAAACTGTAGCGTGTAATCTGATCACCGTACCAACAACTTTAAATAAAAGTAAACCATTCCCTCCCCCCACCCACTTTAGCAACTCCAATTTTCCAAAGGCAAGTCCCAATACCAAGAACAGCGCGGGAGGGGACCGCTGTTGTGATTTGAAAATCTCCCTCCCACGAACCACCCAGCTGGGCCTCATAGGAGGAGCATGCAGGCCGACATGGTGAGCACGGGCAATGCTCATGATATTGAAGTTAGGAGCTACAGTAAATCAGGGATAGTGAGCGCAGCTTGCCCCATAGACAAAGGGGATTCCACCCTGCCTGTGCACAGTGGACATACATGAATACATGGGCAATCTATATAGAGTTAAAATTGAGAAATCATGCTGCAACTATACATCGTAATTTATGAACTTACAACCGCCCTATGTGAGCTCGTCAAATCTTAACATAAAATGAAGCACTGCACCACAATAACATTTAGTAATATGTTACCTGTGGCAATAAGAGAGGCTATCAAGAACAGTGGGGGCACCTGCCGATCAATCATCAACATCAGAGGTTTTGGCTGCAGAGTGTTGTTGGCTTCGCAGACATTTGGCGTAGTCCAGAGTCAGCTTCGGATTCGTAAAAGTCTTTGCATTTTCCTCTGCACCGATGCACAAGGGAGATGGGTAGAGCTTAGCATATTGAATTTGCTCCTTCATGAGCAGTTTTTTGACCCCCTGGAACTCCTTATGCGCAGCCTGCACCGTGGCCATAAAGTCAGGATAAAATGATAAAACATTACCTTAATAGTTTATAGTACCCTTTTGGCGAGTGATGCGCAATACATTATCCCTGTCCCTGAAATCGGGTGATGATCGGTCTGGGGGGCCGCCGGGTGGGGGGCGCACCTCCAATGACCCATGAGCCCGTTCTATGGTGAACATGTTGGAAAGATTTTCAGCTCTGCAGACATCCCGAATTTAGGTCTAGACATAATCCTCCAGGTGTCCAACGTTCGTTGATTCCGGCAAGCCCAAAATGTGCACATTATTGCGACTAGAGTGCGCTTCAATATCCTTATTTTCGCCTGTATAACAGCCAGTAACTTTGCAAGGTCTGTGGTTTTGGTGGTGACTTGTTGTAAGCCATCTTCAGCATTTGAGATTCGCTGTTCAGCCTCTCCAATCCTCCTGGCAAGCTTGTCTAGTTTTGAAGACAAATGGTACATTCGACCATTGAGGGCCTCAATTTTGCCGTCAATGGCCTGTAGACTGGCATGGATTGCGGTTAGAGACTTTTCCAGGGCGGTGGGGGCCGGTATGGCCAAGTCCAACTCTGAGTCTGAAGCAGCCGTTTGTGAAGACTTACCGCCCTTGCGCCAGTCGATGGTCAGTCTGGGCTGATTTTATTAAGGTTTGCCCATTGGGGCATCAAAGGGAAGAAATGCAGTCCTTTCAGCCGCGCTCCCAAGTGTCTATGACCAACCCGGTGGGTCCTGTATGTTGTGGTCCACGTGGTCCATGTGGTATGATCAGTCACCGTGCAGTATCATCGGTATCGACCCAGGCGGCGCAATCAAAAGGATATGAGGAGATGTGGAGGTGCACCCGCTGTTGCCATTGCACTGTGACAGGAAGGTCAGTTCGGTGTGTCCACCGGCGTAGCTATCTTGAGCAATGTGGCGCAGCAGTCCGCCTCAGCAGCACTGTTGTCTAGGCTCACCTCTGTGATGTCTCCAAGCTGCGGCAGTGGGAAGCTTTAAATATTGATGTGGAGGGATGGATAGTAGGGGCCCAAGGAACCCACGTGCGAGGGCAACGGACAGCAGGGAGAGACGAGACACAGTCAATTAGCGCAAGTGTAAAAATCCAGGGTGACGGTGAGCTTTAGCCATGCACTGCCCAAAATGCTATGTAAAATTAAATGTAGCTAAGATGGTTGCGCAGATGCTAAACAGGCATGGGATGTCTCACGGCGTAGAAGGCCGGCGGCGGCAACCTCACGGAGGCCTATCTTCTAAATTGGAGCCGGCCCCTCACGCAGAAGAGTATGCCATGCACCCCGCTGCTCCAGCACCTGCTAGTCCCCTGGAACACCAGCGCTCACCGTAGGGACGGGATCTCTCCGCAGGCCGGGTATCACACAGCTTAGCCTGGCAGCAGCAGCGGTTAAAGGTCTCAGAGTACACCAGGGCGCCGCCGATGGTTCTGCGGCGCAGGCAGCAATCCTAAAGGAATCCCTCCGACATCAGCCTCACGTCCGCCATCGTGGCCGCAGGCGGGACGTCCAGCGAGTGCTCCGCAGGCCCAACAGTCGAGGCCCCCACCGTTCAGCTTACCGCCAGCACGTCCTCAGTGTCAGAGATCTCTGTCATCCGATTATCCCCGGTGGATGGGGCATTGGGAGCAGGATATTGAGAGGAATATTTGGGCGGCCGGTAGAGCTACACTACTGTGCGGCCAACTTGCTGTGCGCCAAGCCGTGCCCCCAAACTAATAACTAACTTAAATGAATATAAACATATCATATTGCTCCTAATTGTTGTCTCTAAACTATAATTTAAAATTTGCCATCATGAAAAGCATAGCATATTCTTGCATAAACATCAATGTCATCAATAGTTGTATTGGTTACCTTTTTCATAGTTCCAAAGTCTAACTGTATGCAGAATGTGATCAGTTCTAGCATGATGAGCTCTCCCATCAAACGTCTCTTCAATTGATGTTCAAACATTTCAGATAGTGGTAGTTCCATAAATCCATTACAATATTTCCTCATGACTCTCAATATCAGTGTTGTTTATTCATTTTTATAATGAATACTTTCATACACTATTATTTTGTTGTAGTATAAAACCATGAGCTATGTAAGAGTAGTACATTAAATCTGCTATTAGTTCAAAGGCCATATGAATAGGGCACAACTACATGGAGGACAGAAAGAGATATTGCTTCAGGATAGACACTGCACCCAGAGGCTAGACACTGGCACCCACAGTCCAATGCCCATGACTGCAGTCCATGACTTGTTAGTTCAGAGCACAGTGGCTGGTGGAGGCAGCTGTAAGCCATGCTTTGCTCTGCGAGCCTGCCTGCATAGCCAAAGGTCTCGGTCAAAGAACTCTGTGCCTCACTTGCTAGTGCAGAACCTAGATGCCAGCTAGGCACTAATCTGAGAGTCCACTGTGCATGACTGAAATCTTTGCTCAGAGTGTTCAGTGTTTCAGGGTCTATCTCAAGATGTCTTCACCTTCTTGGATATTGACAGGAGCATTCTATTTACATGTCACCCTATAGGCTAGTCTAAAGAAGGATTCATACCGAAATTCGACTTTTTTAAATTGGTCTCATGATCAAATGTGTGAGAGGTATATATAACACACTACATCACAACCCTTCCTTGCTTGAAGTTTTAAGATTTAAATGATATTTTTTTATCTGAGTCAGCATCCAAACTACTTCATAAACCAAACAGTGTTCTTTTCTGTAGTGTGGTATAAGCCCTACTGTCCAAGTGCATGTTGGTTGCAGTGTTATCCTCTTAGAGGATATTGTTCTGCATGACCCAACTGGCCTGGTTGGCCCGCATCTGAAATTCCCGGGTGTGAAGTCACTGGACCTGATTTTACCAAATGCAGTAACACATCTGCTAAAATTGTATGTAGGTAAAGACCAAGGTGCGTACATTGGCACAGCCTAGCCCGCACTCGACACCTGTTACTTTGTGGGTAGACTGTTCAATACTTTCCTTGACTTCAGGGGCCTCATTTATGAAAAGTGACGCATCGCTGCGTAAAAACAGCAATGCGTCACTTTTCACTGCGCACTCCTTGCGACATTCCTGATGCATCATATTTAATGTATGACGCATCATGTCGCAAGGAGTTACAGATACGTCAGTATTTCTGACGTATCTGTGAGTGCAAAAGTGACGCATTGCTGGAGTGTGTCACAAAAGTGACGCACCTCCAGCAATGCGTCCTTTCAGATGGGAAAAGCCCCATGTGAAAGGGCTGGCGTCAGTCTTACGCCTGCTGTGAGGCAGGCGCCAGATTTTGACGCAACAGCGTCCTAAAAGTGACGCAGTGAAATCTCATGGATTTCACTGCGTCACTATTACGAGGCTTTTTGTTGGGCAACGCCCCCTCTGCATACATTATACCTGACGCAGGTATAATGTGGCGCAGGGGTTTAAAAAGTGACGCATCTACCTAGATGCGTCACTTTTTAAATATGGCGCAACAAGGCGCAATTTTTTCACCGCTGGTGCGTCACAAAAAGTGACGCACCGGCGGCGCAAAACTGACGCAAGGCCTTCATAAATAGGGCCCCAGGAGCCTCGACTGCCACAAGACACCCTCCAACTACTCCCTGCCCCCAACACATATTGATCCCTCATCTTCTATTTAGCGCCTGCTCACAGCTGGTTGTAAATGGGAGGGCCATAGAGGGTTGTATATGGGAGGGCCATAGAGCCCTTACTTTGCCTGAAATGGGGATGTTCTTACTATATTGTCTAATTAAAATCGAGTCAGAATACTATTCCTTATTTTATGCAGATTTATGTGCAGGAAGACAGACCGGAAACAATTCCAGCCGCTCGGCATTTCATATAAATCTGGCCGGGTTGCAATGGTTCCTAATGAAGCCATAATGTGGATATTTTATCAGACATCATTGGGTCATTATTCAAGCATTTAAGTGATGGACGCTTTTAAACAGTGCAGAATTGATAGTGATAACTTGTGAATGATATTAGAAATGTTTATTGGGAGTTATTTAAAACCATCTCAACAGTTCATGAACGTCAACTTAATTAAACATCAAATTATAGCTACGAACGGAAAACATTAAACATGTATAATTGAACATTATAATTAAAACCAGAGTTGGACTGACTCATAAACAGGAGCTAAATTAAGGTGGTAAACGAGTCATCCCTGTTTCAGACCCAATGACCTTAAAGGGGAACAAATGATCAAATGAAATGGTATCTTATGGACAGATATTTATGCCTGGAATTAGGTTGAACAAACAGTCAATCTTAAAGTTTACATTCCTGTCTCAGAAGGAGTAGAACAACAATAATATATCTATTACCTTCCAAATTAAAAAATCGTAGTTGCTGATCAGACAATATAGATTGGCAGGTCTACTAGAGCGTAAATCAACTACGTTCTGAGTCTGACAATGCAATCATGTTTGTCAATTAACAAAGCTAAACACAATCAGAGGGCCCCAACACTAAGGATATCTGAATTCGACCAAAAGGTTAGAGGTGAAACCTTTGACGGTTGCCCTATATTCTTTGAAAGATTTCATTGATCTACCTCTGCAGGTGGCCTAGCACATAAGAGTGTAGAATATACCCGGAGTGCTTTTTAGAGGACAAGTCATGTAAACATTCCTCACACGTTTTGAATTTCAGCTTTAGTTTTAACTTCTCCTTCAAAAGTAAGTACTATTAATGTTAAATTACTCTACTCAAATTATGTTATGTTAAAAATACTTACAAAGCGCACATACACCATATGGTTTCATGGTGCTGGGGTCCAGGGAGTACTATTGCTAAGTGATTCATGTGTGCTTTTGGTGAAAGAGCCAGGTCTTTAAGAGTTTCCTAAATTGTGGATATGATGTCATCAATCTGATATCCAGAGGAAGAAAGTTCCAAAATTGAAGGGCCAAAACCGCAAATCTAAGTCCCCCCAGTTTCTTGCTTGTAAAAGATGGAGTAGCTTGGAAATTGAGATGGGAAGACCAAAGATCCCGAATAGGGGAGTATCTCTGTACCTGAATAGATACAAGCACTGGACATTTGCCCTGGAGCACTTTAAAAATGATGCATCCCAACTTGAATGCACTGCGTTCAACTACTGGGAGCCTGTGTAACTTTTTCATAAAAGGGGTGACATGGTGCTATCTAGGCTGGTGATAAATTCATCTAGGCTGATTTTGCACCTGTTGCAGTCTTTTAGATTGATAGGCAGGTATACCAAAGTAAAGTAAATTAACGTAGTCAATATCGGAGATGATTGAGCTAATACTACTTGGGTCAGACCTTCAGTGGCAAGGAATCCGCTGATCTTCCTGACCCTTCGGGCTGAAAGAAACAGCTATTGACCACTGTCCCAAAATAATTCTGTAAGGGTTCTTCAAGAAATGAACTGTAAAGCTCATATTGTGTCTCTTACGGCTTAAGAATTCTTAGTGCACCTAAGCTTCTTCAGGCAGACAAGTGGGGCAACAAAAAGTTTAACTAAAATAGTATATTTGCCCAGGTCCAGCCAAAGAGAGTATCTTCCTCAGTGGACTTCCAAGTTATAAAGTAAAGAGGGCAAATATTGTCAAGTCAAGTCATGTTTATTATGATATGGAACTACTATGGAGGTGCACAATATTACACACTACAGATAAAACAAGAAATACATTTCATTCAGTAAATAGTTTATCCTTTGTACAAGGCTGCCTCCATAACATCTATTATCAAACATACTATAGAGAATGTGGGAGAGAATAAAACAGCAAACAAGAAGAAAAATGGAACAAAGCATTCCTAAAAAGAGAGAGAACATGTATTAGGTTGCATATACAACCAAATAAACAAAAATGTAAATATTACAACGTAAGAAATGCCATTTAAATGACCTAATAAACAGGCAAAAACGTTAAAAATATTAAAAAGCTGTAAATCCTATGACAAACCATTTCATTTGGTGGTGACAAGACTAATAAACAGGCCTCATGGGCAGAATGAATATTACATTTGATGTATGAGGGTCTTAAGAAGATACGCCTAGCCTTTTGCAACTTCAGACACAAAAAATAGCAAATGATTAAAATCTTTAACTTGTAGACAACAAATTTCGCAAATTCTCTCCTCTTTCGGTATTTTATACCAAATGCCGGTAAATACTCTTAAGGGCAACAAATTGAGTCTCAACAAGAGCATCAGCCATCTAATCCCATGACATAGGTTCCAAGTTAAATAGGGCTTTGGTTTGTTCCCCAATGCGCTCCCTTATTGGCCACCTTATTGCACAACTTTGGCTGGCTTAAAACAATATCTCTGGCCAGACTAATGGAGGTCACAGACTTCTTTATAAACAGCTTCAATACAGATTTGGCATGGGGGAGTTAGTGTTCCAGCTAAGCCCAAATGTCTTGTTTGCTTGTTTAAAAGACCTAAAGAATGTCAATTGTTCTTTCAATGTAACGAAAATTTCCTCTGTCAGGGCCACCCTCAGTTTACCCACTTCCCCAAAGGAGGGAATTACTCATCTCAAAACGGCTGCCAAGGATAAAATATATGAGAAGAGTAAATTAAACTAAATTCAAGACGCAAAGATAGGGGGTGGCTAGAGACCTTAGGTTACAGATTTGTCGCTAGATTGGTAAACATTGTTTACAAGGCGGTGTTTACACAGCACGACCTTTACCCCGCTGCCATTATAACGTAAGTCATTAATACGACTTGCGCTGGATGGCACTGTTGGTTAAGGAATATTGTAATTTTTTATTCCAACACCTTCCCTACTGTTACGTGGGCTGGTGTTGGAATAGAAAATTATAATAATCCTCAATCCGCGTCCTCCAACGCAAGTCGTTGTAATGACTAGCGTTGTAAAATCCGCAATGTAAAGTACTGCGATCATAATAATCACGTTGTACTACAATACATCCACAGAATTTGACCTTCGGCCATATCAAAAGAAAGCAAATGGTTCATATCCAGCACTTAAGCAGCATAAGATAGGGAAGGGGGAACTTTAACCCTAAATACTGACAAACATGGCCAAAGTGGTATCTCCTGCAGGTTTTGTAGAATCTATTTAGTGCGCTAGCCTGTGAAACAGCTCACACAGAGTTTAATATGCTCTATATCCCACCGAGTTTTTAAAAAGACCTTTCCAAGATATAAATAGAAATCAACCAATTACAGTTTTTCAGACCCCAACATACACTGGTAACACCTCTTTATGCTGAGCCCTTAATTGCAGAAGACCAAGATCTTACTTTTGACAATGTCAATTTCAAAAAATAGTCTACTGCATATTTGGTCAAGGCTTCCAGGAGACATTGTAAGCCAATAGGCGTTAAATCAAGGATGGTGGTGTAATCCGCCTTTAATAGAGAACCAACGGACATTGTACCAATTCTGTGGTCACCCCCCTTTACTCAATTTAAAGCGCCAGTAAAATCAGTTATATATAAGGAAAACAAAAGAGGGGCCAGCAGCAAACTCTGCTTATGTGTTCTAAATTTACGTGATAATCCCAGAGATCCTCCCATCAAAACTTGGCACCAGTATAATTCCATGATGAGACCCAGAAGATGATGTGGATACCCAGACATAGGAACTTTTGCCACAGCTTTTGGCAGTCCACTTTGTCATCAATGAATAACGTATTGACTGGCATTCTCCATAAAAAAGCATATTTCTCTATGATGGTCTGGAGAACTGCAATGTTATCCAGAGTATAATGTTTCCTTATGAAACCGGCTTGTTCTGAAGATATGATATTCTGGTCATGGGCCCATTGTTTCAGATGACATAGGATGCTTCTTGCAGATAGTTCGCCCGATGCATCCAGCAAATTATTCCGTCTGAAGATGGATGGCGAAGTTTTGGGAACCTTTTTGTACAAAGGGACTACAACACTACCCTTCCAAGATAGGGGAATATTTCCAGTTTGAAAGCAATAATTAAAGAGCGGGGCAGGAGAAGCTCCCAAGGCAACTGCCTCCTTTTTAATTAACGCTATCAGAATTCTGACCTTGCACACCAGATCTTCTGGCTTTTTTTATAAACCCCACTAATTCCTCCCCTGAAGGAGGACCAAATTCCAAAAAAGAAGACTCATCCACTGCAATCGTCAAAGGAACCACTGGATTGTTGTTCTTATATAATAGTGGGATATAATCCACCCAGTCCTTCTCTGGGATTGGAATGAGCAGAGCCTTCTGCCTTGAGTCGCAATATTCTGCTATTAGGCTCCAGTACTTTCTAGAATCTTTGGCCCTTGAAGCATCTCTCAAACCAATCCACTAAAAATCGTAATCCCTTCTCTTTTCACTGAGTTTACAGCGACTTCTTCCTCATATGAGGTGATTAATTTCCTGCTGGCGACCCATAGAGAACTGTGAACTATGTTTTCAAATAAATTGATTTATTTCTTGATTTTCAGCTAAATGTGCACTGTATAGCCGAGCAAGAGCCAACATTGCTAGAGTTTGAATTACGAATCCCTTCCATTTGGGCCTCAAAACACTAAATGGTATTATCGGTAACACACCCCAACTACTCTACATAAGCCCTCTTAATTATCAAACCTCAGCCATATTTTTTGATGTCCAAAAGGATCACCCATTTACTTTATTAAAAGCAGCCATACCCAGACCGGAGATCCCCGAATCCAATGCAGATAAATCAAAAGCCACTGTTATACCCACTACACTATGGTCACTAAGTGCCGACGGGTTACAAAGAAATTTTCACAAGCCCTAAACATTTGATTAGATTAGGAGGCAACCACATAGTCTATGCAACTCTGAGTAAGGGAGAATTAAAACGTAAATATAGCTTCTGCTGGCACTCTCTCATTTAAAAAAATCAGATCTAAACTTCGGGGGTCTGAAGCAAAGAGAACCCTGGTTTATCTGTTTTTATATTTTTCAGGAATAAAACCTTGGGTATGAGCCTGGTTTCCTCTAAATCAGGGTAGGCGTAGATCTCAGAGGCAGAGTTAGAGACTTTGGCATTTAAATCTTCCAGGATTATTACTAGGGGACATTCTTTCCTATAGCTATATCATGAACAAAAGAAAAAATACAATCAGCAGGTGGTTGTAGTGTCTCTCAGGGGGAATATACAAGCTTGTCAAGGAGAAGAAACAGTCTCTACCATTGTTTCCCAAACATGGCAACTTCAAACATGTGCAAAGATTTGATGGATGACAAAGAACCATCTGATTCTAATTAATTGAATTCTTAAGCAGAATAGCAACTCCCCCACTAGAGTGTCCCCTTTCAAAGCGCTTTGCATAACTGGAAAATACAAAACAACCATCACAGTCAAACTCTTTCCAACACCAAGTTTCTCTTAGACACATAGTTAAAGGGTTCAGGGTTTTCCAAAAATTTAATTTTGTCTCATTTTGACCCAAACGAGACATGTTCCATGACCGTAGTGAACCCCCCAAGCTACCTCGAAGGATCACTTCTTTCCGCTGGAGGATGGGTATTTTTCAAGGCTCCGCGACCCAGCTCCACGGGGCCAATTCGACTTCCATGTCCAGAGCCTGAAAATCAACTGCCATGTTTTTTGATCATCCCCTCTTGCCATAGAGACCACTATATTTTTGGGAATACCAGGTAAGGACTCAGAGTTGGGACTCATCGTATCTGACACCACTGATTTAACGGCCCTTAGAGCTTTCGGGCACTGAACTATTGTACGCTTGGAGGGAGATTCCTCATATTCTAAAACAGATGTAATGCCAAAGCCCTCAATTAAGAAAATGCTCACAGTTCTGCATAACCAAATTAGCAATAATGAGGGTGCAGAAAGTAACTCTAGAGTGGGGAAAGGTGGTAAATGAGTTGATATTCACCTTTAAAATATACCTACTGGATATCAACTTAAAGGCCTCGATTTCAGAGAAAAACCTGAGAATGAATCCTTTATTTACCAGAAAGGATTTGTTGTCAAATAACTAAGTGAAGTCCAGAATAGAGGATGTACCATTCTGAACCACACTTGTTTTCTTTGTGGCGTCACTCGATGGAATACATAAAGGGACCTTATCCCTAAGGCTAGAAACTTGCACACCACCAATAGGCTGAGTATTCTAGTGCGAAACAGGAGCATCAGGTGGAGCGCCCTCCATATTTCTATTAGACAATAAATTGGTCCATGTGAGAGCTCTATTGAATAACACTCAGAACTTGAATACACCCCTCTAGATTTCTGACCACCCTAAACCCAGACCCTGTCTGGGGCATGCAGACCCCATGTCCCATTCACATTTTCCCCTCCCGGGGGTCACCCAGGTTGTTTATCAAGGGGAGTTGGGCTTCTTGGGGGAACTGCAGCATCAAATTCAGTGAGGACACTGTCACTCCAAAGCCCTCCAACCTTACATCTGACACCATGTGCAGTATGGGGGCCTCCAGAGGAACCCCTCCTTCAAGCGGAGATTTAAGAACTTCCTCCTCCAACATTATATGTGCGTCAATCTGACTATCAGAAATCCGTGAAAAAATGCAATTGTATCGCTTTTGGTTTAGGAAATCATCTAATCTTTTTGTGTTTTCTCTTCATATTTTCCCTCTTATGATTTCTTGTGGGGTTGCCCCTCTTCCCTGCCTTTGACACGCCTCCCTCTTGCAGATTAAGGTACTGGGCATGGGAGGTTGAGGGAGTTGAAACCTCCTCCTCCCCTACCCAGCTGTGAGACAAGAACCCTGGTTTTCTCAACTTCTCCAAGCCCCCTTTTTTACCATTTTTAAACAAAGGAAAAGCTTTCAATATAGGCTTTCCTGGAGGCTGACCTAGTTCTACCTCCTCAAATAATGTATGTATATAAAGCTCTTCCTTTTGGAGGCTACACTCGGGTTCTGAGGGGGGCAGCAAATAAAGGGGTGTACCCACTTGAACAGAGACATCTCTCAGCTCTCCCGAAGGAGCAGGTGGTAATGGCCTGTCGTTCACAGATCTTTCAATATGGAAGAGTGTCTTAAGTATAGGTTTAACAGTGTCAAACTTATTTACATTCTGCACTTCAAACAACATTACATACATAATTTCCAGTACATGATCAGTACTTATGACAGATTTATCCAACAGGGACAAAATAGAAAATAAACGTTTTTCAATACAAAAAAGATATTTCAATGGGAAGCCATCCCCATCATTTCCTATCTTCGGCTGTGTACAAGGCAAGAATACATCATGAGCAGATTCAGAAGAAAAACTAATCAAATGACTTAAGCTGCAATATAAAGGGGGTAAAGAGAGATGCCTAATAGAAGAATTTAAATTTAGAGAGTTATTTCATTAGATCTGCTCATTGGGTAAACATCCATGTAAGTATGTAGAGGAGAGCCTCCCCAACCACGTATTTGAACTTCTATGTCGATATCTGGGAGTGTATGATCTTTCCCAGGAACTAGGCCATCCTGTGAACCTTCATTTATCTGAGTCACCACCATTATATTCCACATATTCTGAAGAAGAGGGCTTTACTAGGTGGGAGTTAGGGACCAATTCCTCTGGGACCACTGCTGTTTTCTCAGGTACAATCTGGGACATCTTTTGTAAGAATCCAGTGATGACTGGATGGGATTCATAACAAAACTGCTGTAATTGTCTAGTACCTCTGTGCAATCATCCTATTTTATGGGATTGTCTTGGTGAAGAGAAAATCACACACCCTGGGCATAGTTTTCTTGAGGTCATCTCACTCAGGCTTACTTACCTGCCTGGCCATCGCTTCCACTCACTCAGTCGGGTCTCTCGAATCTCGGCTAAACTTCACTTTCGCTTCTCTGCTTCTGGATTACCCAAGCAGGAAAATACAGATGAACAGAGCACAAACCCTGGAGTGCAAGAGAAGGGTGAGGCGGTCCTCCCCATTGTGTAAGCAGCACAGACCTAGCGCCGACTGCTTCAGCGCAAACGGGTGGAACCGCAGCACTAGCCTTGTCACCCCCGGCACAACTGCTCACTTGCCTCTCCGTTTGTGGGAACTTGGTCATCTCAATCTCCTCAGAAGGAGTCTCCATTCATTGAAGAGCGGCTCAATGGCTCCAGGCCTCTGTGTCTTTTGCAGTGGCTTCCGCTGTGGCTCGTCACTTCCGTCACTCTGAGGCACAAAAGACAGTGAGATCCCTGCTTGATTACTGCTGAATTGCTGCAGCCTCTCCATTGATCATGGCTCTCCAGCTGCATTAGTAGCAGACCTTCATCCAGTGGCAGGAAAAGGCAAGAGAGTGTATGTAAGCCTGGGGCTGAGGCTGAGGCTGACGAGGCCTTGCACACTACAACTGTTGCACAGCCCCAATAACCCTGAACCTTTACCAACTGTGTTCTTCCCTCTGCCTCTGGGCTCCAGGCAATAGTTGGCACCAGTCGGCTTAGCCCGCTAGTGGAGTGATGTGGGGGGGGGGGGGTGAAGAGTGCAGCTGGCAAACCTGATGAGCAACTGAGTCGCCAGCAAATATTGGCACAGATCATTTTCAGAACATGACAAGCAGAAATACTGTCATATGTAAAAAGATTGCAAAGGTTTACTAACACTTTGTGGTGGGTTTATGGTAAAAAAGTGAAGCAAACTGGCATAAAGTGTAGGAACCAACTGTACTTTTGGAAAGAATTCCTAAACTTAAATACAGTTACACTATGTTCTACGTTGTACTACTTTGCCTCAAGGATGTGCAAGATCAGCATTTCCATGAAACCATCTATACATTTTGACACAAATCCCTTTCTACTAAAAAAAGCAGACATTGTTTCCACCAAAAATATATGCCAATTTGAGGCAGGCTTAGTACTTGAGAAAAGCTTCCTTTTCTCCAAACCTTTCCAAATTTGCACGTGTGTGTTATTGTGGATAAACACAAACTTGGAAAAGTTGTACACTTTGCTTAAGCATAGTATTTCGTACTGAATAATAAAGTAAAAGCCAAATATTATGCTACCCATCACACAATCACACATGCTTGTACTATTATAGGCCAGGTTGCCTAAAGCACATGAACCCAGAGGGAAAAGCAGTGCCATATCTTACTAAATACGGTGCTTTTCTGCTTTGCCCGTTTGATGTAACACAGCACAGCAACTACCAAGTGGTTCGCTTAATGCAATTCTGGTGATATTTTCTATAAGTACAATAAATTATGAAGAAAAACAAAATAACTTACCTATTGTGTTCTTTAGATTTCCTGAAAGTTACATATGTACATTGAATATATTACAATTTCATGAGCATTACTGTGACAGTAGCCAATGGCAAAGAAACACATACACACAATAAGGTGACTTTAAGAGACTTGATGACATTAGATTCTAAATGGGATAGAACCTGCTGTGTATAAGTGATCGCCATCATATTCTGGTTTCTGTCAAGCATTCACCACTGGACTCCAATGTATTTTTGTTCTATGTAGAACTTCATATCTTTGACTAGCTTCTTCACTCATGCAACAATAAAATGTTCCGGTAAATTGGGGCACTTTTCAGTACTTAAAGATGCAAGCTATAACATATATCAGATGTACAATAAACAGCAGTGATTCCGATTTGGTGGCCTAATTCTTTGATTCTCTTTGAACAAAAAACATATTCTTACTAAATCAAAACATATTTGCAATAAATTCAATTTTGGTGTGAAAAGTGATTATTACCTGAAATGTTGTGATCAAAGTTGACATATGTGGCATTATTTGAAAAGGCCCTATACATAGGGCAAACGAATACAGTTCAGACATGATTTGAAAACTGAAGAATTATTTGAATGATGTTATGAGTCACAAATGAGGACATATCTAGCTAGAAAGTGGATGTGAGGAATGCCTAATTTTGTACTTAGGTTTCTTTTTAAAGTATATTGTGGTGGAAGTTGAGTGATATTTTTAACAATAGATCATACATCATTTATGAAAGAGAGTAAGCAAATTAAATAATATAGAAGCAGTAAATAATTTAGGTTGTGTGAATTAGGTTTACATAAAATTATTATAAATGCAGGAAGTAAAAATGGACATCTTATGAATAGAACCTTCAAGCTCCTAATGCATGCATGCAAGGCCCTCAACAACATCGACCCGCATACCTAAACAACCATCTCTCCTTCCACGCACCCAAGAGAAACATCTGATCAGCCAACCATGCCACACATCTATAGGACCAGAAAAGGTGGAAAATCCTTCTCCTACCTCACAGCCAAGACCTGGAACAACATCCCCCTCCACCTCCGGCAAAGCCCTACACAGCTCCAATTCAGGTAGGGCCTCAAGACCTGGCTCTTCAGATGATCCCAGTACCCTACGGGGCACCCCCCTAGTGAAAACACAGCGGGTCAATTTACCCTTGGCTAAGTTTGGCCCGTTTATGAGAGAAATAGTAAACAGTGAGACCCAGTCATAAAAAGCTGAGTGTCTGTATGAGAATGGGTTTTTAGTTGGAGATTATGTAAGTCCTTCACATGTAGCAACTCCAATTTCTTGGCAATTTCAACACGTACGTTCAATAGCTCATCTCCTAGTAGCTCTGACACAGAACAGACTTAAGGACCAGTGTGTTTATCACCAAACAAACAATTAAAAAGTAAAAACACAACACAGTAAAGTTCCCACAAAGATGGGCAATAGCTGATTGATTCATACACTATTTAAGTACATACATATTTGTTTTGATTGATGCTCTTTCAAATATTTTGAGTTGAGTTTTTTCCATATATTTCATACTTCACTGCCTATAAAATATTTATTAAAATGTATCTTCGTTATTCTTTTGCAGAGCTAAGGGCCCCATGTACTAATGATATTTGTGGTCACAATGCCTGTAGATCAGACTCTGCAATGCAAGGAGCCGCAATGGGAGTCGGCAAAGTCTTTCTTTTTTTGTCTTGTGACCCATTCTCAATTGCAAATAGAAGGGAGTATGAAAGAGTAAATCCCATCCTTTTGTCAAGTTACAAAGTAACATATTTGTGACCTCAATTGCAGTAGCAAACTCTTGAAAAGCTGTCAGTTTGTAAGTTATGGTGGTAACTGTTTTCCTCTTGAGAATCATGTTGAATGAGTTTGTAGGGAGTAAGTAGTAGCCTAAAAGACCACTTTCTGAGCCGATTGTTTTCAAATGGGAAACCTTTTTTTTAACTACCTATTTAATCCAGAAGACCATCTTCAAATACAAGGTTTCCCATTTTGGAAAGCAAATGCAATGATGGGTGGTTCCTATCCCTTGCTAGCCACTATCCCTGTATTGAAAGCTACTCACTGCATAATGACACTGGAATACTCCATCTTTGTCTGAAGGTTGTATTGCGGATTACCGCCTAGATCACAAACTAGTTAGTGCGCAATTCGTACATCCATGGTTTGCAATTGAGAGTAGTACACTATGACTTATCAACCAATATCATCTCAGAATTAGTTTGATATAAACTTTGTTACTGTTTCATTGATCAACAGTACTGGCATATCTAATTCCATTAGCCCTACATTTGGTTTAAATATTTTGCCAAATTATTTGTTCATTTGAAAGATTTGAAAATAATATTTTATTTTACTCATAGCAATGATAAATGTTATATAATATATTATGTTTGGCATTTTTAAGGAATGACACTGAAATATCATCTGTCATCAGCAGGTAAATTTCCCTTATATTTATTGCACACTTATGTGATAAAATTCTTGATAAACCGATTGACGCCTTAGGTAACCATATACTGAATACAAGTACTATTCATCCTTATTCACAGGGATTTTAAGCTACACCTCCCTTTTTTACATTTTTGATGAAGTCAACCTCTTGTTATAAAAGAGATGTTAAGACAATAAGGAAACTATTCATACAAAAAAGTATCGATTTAATAGTAAATGTGGGATGGAGGAGGGGCAATGACTGAAAAATAGAGCGCAATGAGTACAACATTTGTAAGATTAAGTTGAATTGTAGGAGGGATATAAGAAGGGGCATGCTAATACAGAACGCACACCCACAAAATAGTATGACCATTGATATTCCCAAGATCCATATTTAATTCTATTGACAAAAAGGTCATACAGGTAAGTGACTTTAATTTTTTTTTAATTAAGTTATCACTATTAATTTATTAGGTGGGGTGTAGGCAGGTGGTGAAGCGGAACGGAGTTCCACAGAGTTTTCCCCCAGCTCCGTGGATCTCTACATAGTTGCACTCCGCCAGCTCCGCCCTGGGTTAGTCTTAATTACACTTCGAAATGGTTGCCTCCTACACACATAAAGGTATCTGACACTAGTATTTTTTCACCGCAGTGTTCTTGCCAGGGACAGAAAAGAACTTTCTGGAGCCAGATGTGGTGGTAGTATAGGCACTTCCTCCACTTCAATGAATGGCACCAGGTATACATATGGACCTCCAGAACTACTCATCAGTACACTTCATGGACTTGTGGACATTACAGAAGAAGGACAGCCCTATACCCAGAAAATATCCCTGCTGCTTGAGGACTACCTTGACCCCCAGCGGGTTGTCCTGTGGTTTTAGGCCTGCCCTGCTCTCTGAGAAGGAAGACAGGACATGTTCACTTTATCTCAGTTTATATGAGTGACTTCTAGGCTTAGTTGGCTGACGTCTGTCTAAGCTACATGTTCACATCATGTTCCAAAGTTGTCCCTGCAACTTCTCAGCTGAAGTGCTGCAACTGGACCTGCAACTGGATCTGCCTGAGCCCTGCTGACCTCTTCTAGAGTAAGTCCCTGATCTCCAAAAGGTACTTTCCAGGGCTTAGAATTTTGACTGGCATCAGAGTGCACGTTTCCAGAAGAAATGATGCAATTAGGAAAGTTTGGGCTTTTCAAGACCACAAAGGGGCTTGTTTGTGGCAGGACTCCTCCTCCCACAGTGAATGCCAACGTGAAACTCTGGTGAACCCAGCTGTTCGCTCTTCAGTGACCACTCGCAACCACTGGCAATGCATGATCTGCACTGCGTGGTACAGCAACAACGACCCACAGAAACCGCTAAAGCAAGGTTCCAGCAATGATCACCCACAATATACAACTGGTTCTTCGGGCTACAACTACAATAGTGCTGGCTGCACAGCCTGCTCTTTGGGTACTATAATATTATTAAATGCTATATATACAAATCAAATGTTTAAGACATGTACACTGTTCAGCATTTTGTCTTCCTTTAGACCATGAATACTCTTCATAAGCTGTGCCAGTCTTAGTTTCCTATGAATAAATTTGGAATTAATGTATGGGTTCTAGGACCCAGTTTTCCATTACTATTGAATAGGCACTCACACAGCACAAACTTGAGTGTTAATCAACTCCCTGGTGAAAGGTTTATTCAAGTGCCATTTTTTTAAGTTCAAGATACGTTTATTGAAATAAAGGAATATGTTGATACAGAGAATACAATAGCAATAACATTAAAGTATTACACACAATAAAGTCATTCAAGTTTTAAGGAGTACAAATAACTTTAAATGAAACTCAATCTCTTATATGTGTAGAAAAGTAACAAAGTCATAGAAGAAAAGAGTCAGCAAAAAAGGAACTTACACTTTTGCTTAGCACACACTTTACAGGTTGGTATATGATTGAGCTATACAAGATCAACATAAAGGAAGTCATGGAGGTGTAGAGACAGAGAACGTTTTGCAATTGTACCTATAAAAAACGGAACAGGTGCCCATAAATCTAAACCTTTTGATGCCAAATGTAACAGATATACAAATGTAGTTTTGAGTCTGTGATTGTAACAGACAGCATACCACCATGCTTGATATGAGAACTTGGTAAAGTCCTTCCAGTTCTTGGTAATTTGTTGAAAGGCTACTGCTAACAACAAATCTATTGTCTTTACGTTAGAATCACAATGTTCCCAAACTGGGGATAAACTACCTAATAAAATATGTGAAACAGAGAAAGGGTGATTAGAATTGAAGATCAGATTTATTTGATGCCAAACTAACTAAATTGTGTCATTTGAGATGTCATCAGTGATGTCATGAGTGATGTCACTGACCATGTCATGAGTGATGTAATATGTGACATCATCAGCAGTGCATTGCGGGCGCGCGAGTTATAGTTAGCTGAATTAACTATATCGGGAGAATTTCAATGGTTTTGTATGAGTGAAATGTCCAGCCAACTATAACATGTGTGAAACCAATGTTGTTTTCAGTGAATTTCTAAGGTTTTTTAAATGCTAATTCCTAACTATAATGTGTATGAAACCTATTTTTTTTTCAGTGAATATATATTTATATACCTGACCTGACCTGGTCAGACCCGGTCGCTCCTCCCGCCGCGTGGCCCACCCCGAGTGTGCCCGGCCCCTCCTGCCGCCGCTGCCGCTGCCAGCGAAGTATTGCCCCTGTTTGCTTTGGCCCCCTGCCCTTGACTGCCCTTATCTGTGCCTCGTTCGTTTTCTTTGGGCCTGCATTCCTTTTGCCCTTGACTGTCCTTATCTGTGCCTCGTTCGTTTTCTTTGTGCCTGCATTTGTCTTGCCCCTGACTGCCCTTATCTGTGCTTCATTTGTTTTTTTGTGCCTGCATTTGTTTTTTCACCCATTTGTTTCGTAGCATTTTTGGTATCGTCGCTCCCCAGTTTGGCCAGTCCTGCGTGACTTGCTGCCTCTGTGTGCCCAGTTGTTTCCCTGCCCCACCCCGCTCCCTGCCGATGCTCCCCCACGGCCCCACCCCCTCCAGCATCACCGCACTGCTCCCCCCCACTCGCCACATCGCTCCCGCCTCCCAGCTGCTCCTCCCTCGCCCCACCCCCCCACTCTCCATTTATGGCAGAGTGCATGCGTACGCGCAGGGTTGGCGCGCAGCGGGCGCGCCGATTGTGCACCGAAGGCACGCCAAAGGTAAGCCCATCTGCGCCCGTCCACGCCTGGACTGCACCCAGCGCCAGAACCCCTGGCCCCCGCAGAAGCCAGCCCACACGCCGGACCTACGACGCAGCCACCCTCAACGCACTCAACACCGGCCGGATCCCGAGCTGCCACCGAGCCACCCCAAGACGCACCCACGGACCCTTCACCTGCCAATCCTGCAAGTTCTCCTGCAACCGGACCTGCACCGCACCCGCCAAGCCAAGCACCAGCAGCAACCACCTAAAGTGCATCCTGCTCAATACCCGCTCCGTCCACAGACACGCCGTGGAACTCTGGAACCTCCTTGACTCCACATCCCCAGACGTCGCCTTCCTCACGGAAACATGGATAAACGCCTCCTCAGCGCCCGACATCGCCATCGCCATCCCAGACGGATACAAGATCACCCGGAGGGACCGTGTCAACTGGACCGGAGGAGGCATCGCCATCGTCCACAAGAACACCATCCGCATCACGACCAACTCCGACGACACCCTCACAACCGCCGAACACCTGCACTTCCAGATACACACAGACCCCAAGACCACCCTCAGAGGCACCCTCATCTACAGACCCCCGGGACTTCGCACACAATTCAGCGAAGACATCGCCGACTTCATACGCCCTCCCCTCCGCTGACTACATCCTCCTAGGAGACCTCAACTTCCACCTAGAGAACAACAACGACAGCAACACCACCACCCTGCTGGACAACCTCGCCAACCTCGGACTCAAGCAACTGGTGACCACCCCCATCCACTTCGCCGGCCACACGCCTTCTCCTCCAGCAAGGACATCTCCTTCAGCCCCACCACCGGACTCCACTGGACAGACCACAGCTGCGCCCACTTCAGCTTCAGAAAGACCACCACTCAACACCAACCGCAACACGTTCCCCGCAGAGGCTGGAACAAGATCACCACCGACCAGCTCACCACATCCCTGAGCCAGAAACCTCCCGCCAGCTCAGCGAACCTCAACCAAGCCGCCAACAACCTCACAAGGTGGATCACCAACTGCGCAGACGACCTCGCCCCACGGAAGACCCCCCCATCAGACCCGGCAGCAAGAAAGCATCCTTGTTCAACAACGAACTCAAGAGCTCCAAGAAGAACTGCCGGGCCCTTCAAAACGCCTGACGCAGAGACCCGACTACAGACAACATGACCACACTCAAGCACGCCACCCGAAAACACCACCAGCTGATCCACACCACCAAGAAAACCGCATTCAAGGAACGACTAGACAACAACGCCCACAACAGCAAGGAACTCTTCAACATCGTCAAAGAGCTCTCGAACCCCAGTGCCGGAAACGACATCACCCCCTCGCAAGACCTCTGCAACTCGCTCGCCTCGTTCTTCCACAGCAAGATCGCAGATATACACAACAGCTTCAGCACACTGCCGACGCACCCTACGACTGAACCAATGCCCCCCACCACCACCCTCCACGCCTGGACCCCGGTCAACACCGAAAACACCATCCGCACGATGAACTCCATCCACTCCGGATCACCAACCGACCCCTGCCCTCACCACGTCTTCAACAAGGCCGACTCCGTCATCGCACCCCATCTCCGGGATATCATCAACGCCTCCCTCGACACCGCCACCTTCCGAGAGAGCTGGAAGCACGCCAAACTCAGCGCCCTACTGAAGAAACCATCAGCGGACCCCACCGACCTCAAAAACTACCGCCCCATCTCGCTCCTTCCTTTTCCTGCCAAAGTCATCGAGAAGACCGTCAACAAACAGCTGGCCGCCTTCCGCGAGAAAAATGGATCCCTCGACCACTCGCAGTCCGGCTTCCGGGCCAACCACAGCACCAAGACTGCCCTCATCGCAGCCACCGACGACATCCGAGCCCTGCTCGACAACGGGGAAACAGCGGCCCTCATCCTCCTGGACCTCTCCGCAGCGTTCGACACGGTCTGCCACCGCACCCTAGTGCAGCGCCTCAATAACATCGGAATCCAGGAGAAGGCACTGGAGAGGATCATCTCCTTCCTCGCCGGAAGAACACAGAGAGTCCGCCTCCCACATTCAGATCCGAGGCCAACGAAGTCATCTACGGCGTACCACAAGGATCATTGCTCAGCCCCACGCTGTTTAACATCTACATGAGCCCCCTCGTGGCCATCGCACAACAACACATTCAGAACGCCTCAGCACGACTCATCCTGGACATCCCCCGACACAGCCACATCTCCGGACACCTGAGAGGCCTGCACTGGCTCCCCGTCAGCAAGAGAATCACGTTCCGACTCCTCACCCACACACACAAAGCTCTCCACAACCAAGGCCCCAGATACCTCAACGACCGCCTGACCTTCTACACTCCCACCCTTCAGCTACGATTGACCAGCCACGCCCTCGCCGTCGTTCCCCGCATCCGAAGAGCCACAACGGGAGGAAGAGCCTTATCCTACCTGGCTGCCAAGACGTGGAACTCCCTCCCCATCCACCTCCGCCTGACCCAAGACCACCACTCCTTCAGGAAGCAACTCAAGACCTGGCTGTTCGAGCAGTAGCGGACCCCCCTCCCCCAAGCGCCTTGAGAACCTCCGGGTGAGTAGCGCGCTATACAAATGCTGTGATTGATTGATTGATTACATACATATTGGGGGCTTTTCAACCGTAACATCAAGGACTTGTGGAATAACCTTGAATACATGCTTGATGACAACCCCTCTAAAACTGCTATGACAGTCTGGTAACTCCCTGATGCTAGGAGGTGTGGGCAACACAATACCTGCAAATGGAGAGGTATAGTGTCTTTACTAAGTGTTGGTGCCTGTAGCTGGGGCTGTACATCACCTGTCAGATCAAGCATGACCTGACTACTCAGACTATACCCGTCTATGAGCTCCTTCTTCGTCAGGTTAAACAGGGTGTCCCTCATCCTAAATATCCTTTAATGTCTCTTCGTGTCCCTCACAGCCAAAATCCTTATCCGCCTCTCCAATATGTACAATGTTGTCATTGTGACAGAGCCTGATGCATTTTGGGCTCTTTATGTAGTTTGTACATGGTTACCCCCTGGCGAGGATTACTGGTAATTGCATTTTTTAAAGGCCCATTTTTTGCCTATACATAAGTAGACAATCTGTAGTAAATGTGGGTGCGGTTAGCAAATAGAAAATCGCTATTTTCTATTCCATATTTATCCGATTTTCAAATTGCCGTTCCTACAGGATAGGAATCAAAATTTGTGAGTGCTTTTTGATAATTTAATTATACCAAATGCCGGTTTTGCATCTTGATTTGATCCATTAGGAAATGCAAACTAATTTCCTACATCTGGCCCTAAGTCCCCAGAATAGGAATAAACCTTGAAGAGGTGTGATTACTCGATTAAGAAGCACAGAGTGCAGGGGCAAGGACTGGGAAGCTGTGGTACCGCAAGGAAGGATCAGGGGTGCAATGGAACTATATTATGCCCACCTAACCCCCTTGGATTCAGGGGGCATTGGTGCCCAGGCTCAGCCCCTGCTCTCTGCCTCTGCCCTTGTTTGATGGCAGTTTTTCCAGGTGTGTTTCCTATCCAGCACTTTCGGGCAAAGGTACACTGAGCCAAATGGAATAGATTTGGGTACCATACCCTTGAGGATACAGTTCTGGCTGGCCTGCAATTGTATTGTACATTGTGTACACTGTTCTGATGACAACAATATAACTTATGTGGGTCTAAGAGCACAGCCTTTATATCACCAACATGTGCACAATGTACTGCAATGTGAGGGAGCTCAAATATTTGACTAATACATTTTCATCAAGAGAAAACAACACAATTTAATTAGAACATACACATATCTATTGGATCATTTTGACAAGGATGGTCCTCTGGTCTATCAGAGGCCACGATCTCTGCTCTCTACCACTGCTTATTCACAAACCCTGTCCTGCTTTGCGAGGGTCTCTGTTCTAACAGCAGAACAGCCACTTTGGTCGCTGCTCTTACAGATTTGCCGGTTTTCTGTGTAAGTATCCTTTACAGTGCTCATCTGTTTTTGAATTGAGAAATAAAGAACAACTTTACACAAGTTTCTTGTTGTTTATTGATGATGTTTTGGGTGTGTGGTGTGCTGCAAACATACAAAGTGTGTGGCTTCTTGAGTATGTATCAGGGTGTACTGAGGGAGTATTGTTGTGTGCCACTGAATGGCCTCTTCAGGTGATTTTCATGGACATGTGGGATAGTATGGCTTTCGTTAGCATGACCCACACATCTCAAGCACGATATGTCGGACATGAGGTGGAAAAATAAAGTTTATTGGACTCCCTCATAAAGCAAGACAGCCATTTTACTTTTGGATACGCTGTACTTGTAGTTTCAAAACAAAGGAAGGACTACTGGATCGTTTTAAATGTTTTTTGCTAATATTTGTAGCTTATCTATGTTTAGAGTAACATTACTGCTTTGGCTTATATTTCTTACTTTCTGGAAGCAAATGTATTCATTTATTTATTTATTTTGGACTAATTTTGATTGCTAAAACATATTTATAAATACTTTTGATGGTGCATTGTAACGGTATGCGTGGTAACGGTAGTTTTAACATGTTCCGATGTGTATGAGTGGTAGTGACACCCACGATGAAGAAGTGTGTGATTCAGCCAGGTCCGCGTTGTTCAGGCATGCAACCTTTTTAAAGTGCTCATCAAACTGTTTTTGAATTGAGAAATAAAGCACCCTAATGCACAAGAAGTTTTCTAAGCAGTAACTGTACATATACCATGTCCCTGTCTGCCGTGCCTAGATTGCCATTCCTAGGACGGAAGATACTTTGAGAGAAATTAGTGATGGTAACCATGTCCTCCATAAGGCAAGCTGACCAGCAGTGTGACCTGGCAGCCCTTTGGAGGAGCGGTCATCAGGTAAGTGGTTTATGCGCTAAGTGCCAGGAGGGCTTCTGTTGTTTTAACCATATCACTTCCCTCAACTATAAATAGAGTGGGGGAAACAGGGCCCTTATTTATGAGGCCTTGCGGCAGTTTTGCGCCGCCGGTACGTCACTTTTTGTGACGCACCAGCGGCGTAAAAAATGAGCCTTGTTGCGCGATATTTAAAAAGTAACGCATCTAGGTAGATGGGTCACTTTTTAAACCCCTGCGCCACATTATACCTGCGTCAGGTATAATGTATGCAGAGGGGGCGTTCCCCCGCAAAAAGCCTCGTAATAGTGACGCAGTGAAATCTATGAGATTTCACTGCGTTACTTTTAGGATGCTGTTACGTCAAAATCTTGCGCCTGCCTCACAGCAGGCGTAAGACTGACGCAAGCCCTTTCACATGAGGCTTGCCCCATGTGAAAGGACGCATTGCTGGAGTTGCGTCACTTTTGTGACACACTCCAGCAATGCGTCACTTTTGCGCTTACAGATACGTCAGAAATACTGACGTATCTGTAAGTCCTTGCGACATGATGCGTCATACATTAAATATGACGCATCATTGGTGTCGCAAGGAGTGCGCAGTGAAAAGTGACGCATCACAGTTTTCACGCAGCGATGCGTCACTTTTCATAAATGAGGCCCCAGGAGTTTGAAGGGCTTAACCACTTCACTGCGGGGCTGATTCCCATGCTGTGCTGGGGGTAGGGTGGGGCGCGCACAGCGACCCTGTGCTCCTGACGAGCTCAGCTCGTCATGAGCCACGGTGCTCTTGTGCTTATGACGAGCTCAGCTCGTCACGTCCACACCCGTTTGTGTAGAACACTTGCACAGCAGGGGACTTAGCCCCGCGTGTGAGCGTTCTAACGGTAATGACGAGCGGAGCTCCTCATGAGTACACGGGAACCGTGGCTCATGATGAGCTGAGCTCGTCATGAGCATGGGAGGGGTTAAACACCACTGATTCACAGCAGTGCTTTATGTAGGCACATTTTCAATTAGTTACAAGCAATTCCAATAAATGAACCTACTAAAGTCGTCCTCATTTCCGTACGTTAAGGGAGAAACATGTTTTTATTTTGCTGTGCATTATAGATTTTGGTACTTTTCATGAACTGTTCATCCGTCTTTTTCTTGCCAACAAGTGGAGAAAATAGGGTATTTTGCTTTAAAAACTGCCTTGGGAAAAATACTATGTTGTGTGTTTTGTTTCTACTACTTGAAAAAATACCCATCTCTAGCTAAAATAGTTCAGCTATTAACATTGGCTGAGCCACAGAACACAGCTATCATTGTAAAGTGATGAAGCAAAATCTGATCGATTTTGTTCGCTTTCTCAATGTAAGCGTGCACTGCAAATCGTCACCACCCGCAGTAATGGCTATCTGCCTGTGAATTATTTGCAAAGGCTGCAGTATTAGGCCTCATAATTTCTTGTGAGATATGATGGTGAAGTAATTTCCTTAACTTGGTTGCTTATTATGATAACTAGATAATTGTAGTGTCATTCGTAATTTGCTCTAAATGTGAGACATATTAGAAAATGAAATATGTAAATTCTTGCATTTTACGTTGTGCTTGCTGAACTGTAATCTGTATATGGCTTTAATCATCTTAATGCATCCAAAGCTTAGAACATAAATGCTTGATCGGCAAGTCAGGATGTGAGCAGGCCTTCAAACTGCAAACTTCCATAGTTTATTATCATTCCCTTTCCAGCCTCACGTGGTGTGAAAAAGTAATCTTTTTTTTTACCTGATCACACCAATTGTTTGACTATTACTGGTGGTTACTGACTCTAATTGTGCCCTGGATTCTGCTAACCAGGGCCAGTGCTCCGTTCGAAAGGTATATGATAATTCGATGTAATTAAAATTGGCATGAGAACCTATCAGTAAGCTCCTAGCATATGGCAGGGCATCTAGAATTTGATGCCCAGTAGACTTAATGCATTTAAGTTTGCACTACTGTGCTGCCTTCTGTCATTTCAGACACCAGCCCTGGCTGCTTTTAATCTTAAATTATATTTAAATACTACCTTAAAATTAAAGGTTATTTTAAAGTCTCAAGATTCCTTATTCTTTCATATAAGTCACCCATAAGGCCTACCCTAGATGCCCAAGATATAGGGTGCCTTGTACATGTAAGCAGGACTGTTATAAAATATGTTTTTATCAAAGTATAACTGTTGAAAGAAAGTAGCTAAAAATATACTTCAAAGTATCAAAATGATAGAGTAAATTCAACAGCTTGCTACTGATTTATTAAAACTGTTACATAAAAAAGGTATAGAAATTGCTTTTCTGATGAGCCACAATCCAGCCTTCCAGCAGCCCTTTTATAATAGGCCTTCCTCTGCCAGGCTGAGCCAAGCTGTCTTAATGAGGTGTGAAGTGGCCTGACTAGAGACAAAGGACATCCTGTGGGAGGGGCACTGCAGTTGTAGAGCAAAAGGCATGATGGGGTGGAGTTACCAAACTGGGCTTCAAAGGGGGAATGAGAGTTTGGACCAGCACAGGCCTACACCAACCTCCTTCCCCTCCTTCCCAGTCAAACAGGAGCCCCTCTAAGTAGATTAATAGAGGGGCTGGAAGGGGAGTTTTAGGGAAACTTAGCCACACCAGTGGAAAGGCTTAGCCGGATCTTAATCTCCAGGTGGGTGTGTCTACATTTTGGAAGAATATTTCATTCTAAGTCAAGAATAGGCCACACTTTGGAGGAAGTAGCCCTTCCTGCATCCTATTGGTCAGAACTGTGAATAAATATCCAAGCATTGTCCAGCATCCTAGATCCCTGCCTGAAACAACAAGTTTGACTTTGTCCCAAGCTTGCGCTTTTACTTTTCAGGTACTCTGAAGTGTTTACTCTTGAAACATTCATATTTCTGGTTCCCTACATTAGATTTTTGTCAATTTTCATGTCAATTTGTTTATAAACCTATGACCTATTTTTATATATTGGTGTGTTGGATGTTTATTATGAATTGACTCCTATTTATTCAATATATTGGTGTTTTAAAATGATCTACACTCCTGTCTCCTAAGTTAAGCTGTTCTGTTCATTGGCAGCTACCTGGGGTTAAGCAAGGGAATCATTTATTAAGACCTTGCCTGTAATTTTTATATTGTTTGAGGACTTGTTAATAGTGGTAGGTCCCTACGTATCCCTAACAATAAATTACTTTCCAACAGGTGGTCATTAGTGAGATGCATGCCAGTGATGCATCCTTTAGCCAGACTGTGCCACATGGTGATTACAGTTGTGCTTGAAGAAACATAAGGCAACACCTACATGTACAGAAAAATGATATCTTTGATCCCATTCTTATCAAAAGTCTTGAAGTTTGCTAATTAAGCTTTCCTGTTTAGGTATGCCCATATTACCAACTGATGTCCTTAAACAAACTCTCTTGAAGTGCTTGCACCGAATATTACTGATTTTGGATATAATATTTCATAAGCAATCACATTTTTTTGTTTGTGGTGGGATTGTATCTCAATGTTCCATATTTTTGCATCTCGGACCATTCACAAAGCAAATAATTTAGGAGTAGATAGTGACTGTTCAAACTACTTTACTAATAATGTTTCAACTACATTATATTCAACATGACTGACATCAACTGATTAATTGTTTAAATATGCTGACTGTGAGGTAATCAGTCTTCTTGGGGTTGGTCTCCTGCTCCTTTGGTATCATGGGGCCATATGTACAAAGCTATCTAGCATCTCCTAATGGACCCAATTGCTATTTTGGGCTGTAAAGAAAATGCTAAATATCCTTTTGTCATGCACAAAGGTGAAAACACAGGGCCCGATCCACAGAATGAACTTAAGACTAAATCCTAAACTTACTACTATTTGGTATTCACAGAATGCAATTACTACTTTCGAGATTCACAGAATAGATTTAAGAATACTAACTTTATGTCCGCTCTCGGGGTGTAAATTCCGGCCTGGAGGCGGAGCTTCCGGCTTGGGGGTGGAGCTTTCGGCCTGTAGGCAGAGATTGCGGCTTGGAGGAGGAGCTTCCGGCTCGGAGGTGGGGATTTAGCCATGACTGAACTCTCCACCTCTGGACCGCAAGCTCCGCCTCCCGGCCAGAAGCTCCGCCTCTAGGCCACAAGCTCCGTCCCCAAGCCGCAAGCTCCGCCTCCGGGCCGGAATTTACGGCCCGAGTGCGGACGTAAAGTTAGTAGTCTTAAATCTATTCTGTGAATACCGAAAGTAGTAAGTTCATTCTGTGAATCCTGAAAGTAGTAAATTCACTCTGTGAATCCCAAAAGTAGTAAGTGCATTCTGTGAATCCCGAAAGTAGTAAATTCACTCTGTGAATCCCAAAAGTAGTAAGTGCATTCTGTGAATACCAAATAGGAGTAAGTTTAGGATTTAGTCTTAAGTTCATTCTGTGTATCGGGCCCACCGTGAGAATGATTAGATGTAGTGTGCCATCCACCAAAATATAAATGAGGTCCATAAACAGATTGGTTTTTCAGACTAGATACAAAATGTTACGACTAGACTGCCCGCTATATAACAAGTGCCATAAGATATATTGGACTTGTAATATGGCATGCGGAATATCTGCTACGAATTGTGATGAAATAAACTGCTTCCATACTCCAAATCTGGCCACCAGTATCCTATATCAATATGAAATACAGGGATGGTCTTATTTTTGGATGAAAACCTAATGTGTTGGCTCTGTAACTAGTATTACTTCCAAAAAACGTGTGATATCCAACAACAAGAGAAAACAATTATTGGCCTAAAAACATTCAAACAAATGTTTGTGGATATTCACTTAATATATAATTAATACTCTACTCATTGCATTTAATCTTTTTTGTACTAGCCATGGCCTGCTGATCAATACTAGTCAGAACAAATATATGGCCATTCATTTATACAGGCACTTTATAGGGGTCCTTAGTTTGGAGGGTGTAAACCTTGAAAGAGTGCCAAAGTTTGATTATTTGGGATTTTGTCTATCTAGTACGAACTCATGGGTTACCCATATAGAAATGAGTACCCTCTTTCTTAGCCACAGGGTGGCTGTGATTCTGGGCTTTAACAAAAAAGACTCTTTTGAACCTGTATATCCATTACTTAAAATTTGGAGAGCCCCGCAGTGGCCGCTGTAGCCTATGGTGCCAACGTCTGGGGCTATGTCAACCTTAACTCTCTAGGGGGTGTGGAGTGGGGGTCACAGAAAACAAATTCTTGTGGGCAGCACTTAAGTTTCCTCTAAGTACCCCACTGCTCTTTAATGTGAATCTAGATATGCACCCTATAATTGCCCAAGTTAGACTTATGGTGATCCTATAATTGGATAAGTTCTGGTTTACTGAAGAATTGCAACCAGATATAGGGTTGGCTTAACATAAATCTTGAGCATTCAAAGAGCAGTGGCATTGTCCCCGTGGCTGAAGAACATAAAATAGACATTAACTAGTCTGGACCTGGAGAATTTTTGGAGGCCGCCATCTCTTATCACTTCTTCATACTTTAAGCTGGTGAGAACAGCTTTCTGGCATGAAGAAGAGAAAAAAAGTTCTGAATCATCCTATCTAGGTGCATTATACAATAGATTTTTAGAGTTTAAACCAGCTCCAAAGTTTGAGTCTTTCCTTGATGTAATAGTTCTTTCTTTTACAAAACCTCTATAAATGAGGTTTAAGTTGAGAACCCTACTACTTGCTTCAGTTACCTGCAATTGGAGGTCTCCAAGGTAGGCAGCTTAGTTTGCGAAGCCTGCAGAAGTTCAGAACATACTGACACCCATCTTCTTTTCTTCTGCTCCACTTATAACAGGGAACGCAAATGATAGATAGTGCCTCTATGTCGAAATTTGTTCATGCGACAATATAAATTAGCCTTTAGAATATGTAGGTTAGATACCGCACCGTTTATTGTATTTTCGGTTGCAAAATACTTAGGGCCTCATTTATGAGGCCGTGTGTCATTTTTACGCCGCCGGTTCGTCACTTTTCGTGACGCACCAGCAGAGTAAAAAATCTGCCTTGTTGAACCATATTTACAAAGTGACGCATCTAGGTAGATGCGTCACTTTGTAAACCCCTCCACTACATTATATCTAAGCCAGGTATAATGGGCCTCATTTATGAGGCCTTGCGTCAGTTTTGCGCTTCTGATGCGCCACTTTTTGTGACACATCGGCGGTGTAAAACATGCCTCATGTTGCGCACTATTTACAAAGTGACGCATCTAAGCAGGTGCGTCACTTTGTAAACCCCTGCGCTACATTATACCTGCGTCAGCTATAATGTATGCAGGGGGGGCGATCCCCCGCAAAAAACCTCGTAGAAGTGACGTAGTGAAATCTATGAGATTTAACTGCAGCACTTCTAGGATGTCGTTGCGTCAAAATCTTGCGCCTGCCTCACAGCAGGCGTAAGACTGATGCAGGCCCTTTCACATGGGGCTAGCCCCATGTGAAAGGACACATTGCTGGAGTTGCGTCACTTTTGTGACACACTCCAGCAATGCGTCACTTTTGTGCTTACAGATACATCAGAAATACTGACGTATCTGTAACTCCTTGCGACATGATGCATCATATTATAAATATGACGCATCAGGTATGTCACAAGGAGTGCACACTGAGAAGTGACGCATCGCTGCTTTCACGCAGCGATGCGTCATTTCTCATAAATGAGGCCCAATGTATGCAGGGGGGGCATTTTGACGCAAGAAAGGGTCATCGAAGTGACACAGCTCCACTTCTAGGACACAAATGCATCAATTTATTACGCCTGCCACACAGCAGGCATAAGACTGACTCAGGCCCTTTCACATTGGGCTTGCCCCATGTGAAACAACACATTGCTGGAGTTGCGTCACTTTTGTGACACACTCCAGCAATGCGTCACTTTTGTGCCATACAGATACGTCAGAAATACTGACGTATCTGTATTCCTTGCGCCATGATGCGTCATACTGTAAATATGATGCATCATTGGTGTCGCAAGGAGGGCGCAGTGAAAAGTGATGCATCGCTGTTTTCACACAGCGATGCGTCACTTTTCATAAATGAGGCCCTTGGGGCCTCATTTATGAGGCCGTGCGACACTTTTACGCCGCTGGTGCGTCTTTTTTTGTGACACACCAGCAGCGTAAAAAATTTGCCTTGTTGCACCATATTTACAAAGTGACACATCTAGGTAGATGCGTCAATTTGTAAACCCCTGCGCTACATTATACCTGCGCCAGGTATAATATATGCAGCGGGGGCGTTCTGACGCAAGAAAAAGTCATAGAAGTGACGCAGTGAAATCTATAAGATTTCACTGCGCCACTTCTAGGATGCAAATGCGTCTATTTCTTATGCCTGCCTCACAGCAGGTGTAAGACTGACTCAGGCCCTTTCACATGGGGCTTGCCCCATGTGAAAGGACACATTTCTGGAGTTGCATCACTTTTGTGACACACCCCAGCAATGCGTCAATTTTCATAAATGAGGTCCTTAGAATCTATCTGGCCCGTTCAATCAAATATTAATCCTAATGTGGTTTTGTTGTAGTATTTATCTCGTAATGCCCAGAGAGTTTGTCTGAAAGGACACATAGGTGAAGCTATGAGGCCGAAGAGCCAAACTGCACATAGATGACAAGTTGTTAATTTTAGTTTATCAAATTTGTTCATCGTAATTGTATATTAGAACATTGGAATGTTGGGAGCTCCATTGAAGACAATGGAGTGCTCCTTGCTTTTACGGGCCCCCGCAGTGCAACATTCCAATGTTCTACAAAGGCTTCTCGAAGCTCAAGGGGATTTATATCCCCTCGAGCTTCGAGAACCCTTTGTTTAATTTGTTGAAACATTCTGCCCTCTTCGGCTCGGGCCTTTAACGATTCAGCGGGCCTTTAATAGCCAGTACAGCCTGCTACGGCGGACTATAAGGCTATAATAATTTAATTTTTTATGGATTTTAGTACTGAAGGACAATTGTATTTTACATGATTGCATTTTATATAATGTTTCCTATATGTTGCTATTGTACCGCGGATTGCCTACTGTGAATCATTTAAGTGACCTTTAAGGTCTTTGGCCGAAATAACGTGCTATGATCATTATGATTATGATGATGATAATGTATTAATTTTGTGCGGTGGCTTGGGTTACATCATTGTTAGTTCAATTTCGTTCTCTTCTCCCATCTCTCTATGTGTCGGTAAGAGCCCACAGGATTAAAACATATGTTGGCCCATTTTCAGGAGTGTTCACAATTTGGAGGTCTTCAGGCACCTCTCAGTCTACTGCAGAAAACAATGTGTGGACCTTCGGTGGTGGTTTGCATGTTTTACAGCACTGCACATACTGAAAAGTTTGTCCCAGGAAAAAAAAATGAACGTGGTGCAGATTGATTCCTATGATGCGCAGCATTCTTGGCAAAGCCTACACAGACCTTTCAGGGGAGAATCAGGATTCTGAGCAGCAATGATTTATCTGTAAATATGAAGCATGCTTACATCTATACTTGGTAATTGAATTGCATGTCAACATGTTGTTAATATGCTAGGTCTACTTATAGGTGTCTGCTTATGGGGCCTCATTTATGAGAAATGACGCATCTCTGCGTGAAAGCAGCGATGCGTCACTTCTCAGTGCGCACACCTTGCAACATTACTAATGCGTCATATTTAATGTATGACGCATCAAGTCGCAAGGAGTTACAGATACGTCAGTATTTCTGCCGTATCTGTCAGCGTAAAAGTGACGCATTGCTGGAGTGTGTCACAAAAGTGACGCAACTCCAGCAATGCGTCCTTTTACATGGGGCAAGCACCATGTGAAAGGGCCTGCGTCAGTCTTACGGCTGCTGTGAGGCAGGTGCAAGATTTTGATGCAACGGTGTCCTAGAAGTGTTATGTTAATTTCGATTTATATAGCACCAAATCACCAACAGGTCTCTTAGCGCTTGCTTTGGGAACCCGTCCTGGCTTTCCCTGCGAGATAACCACTACTGGGCATCCCCAAGGTGAAGACCAGGCATCCCATCGCGGTGGGCCGTAGCGGAGATTAAGCAAGCTATTGCCCAGAGTTGCAGAGTGTGAACCCATGATTCGAGTATGCACCAAGGAGAGAATTATCGAGTCCGTGGACATTTTTGAGCTCAAAACCCTGCCGCGTCGGGAATTGAACCCTGGTCCCGGGTCTGACCTCTGCATCAGGGTCTGCCTCCTCTAACCAGTGAGCCACACTTCTCATAGATTTCACTGCCTCACTTCTACGACCCTTCCTTGCGTCAATACGCCCCCCTTGCATACATTATACCTGGCGCAGGTATAATGTGGCGCAGGGGTTTACAAAGTGACGCTTCTACCTAGATGCTTCACTTTGTAAATATGGCGCAACAAGGTGCATTTTTTACGCCACTGGTGCATCACAAAAAGTGACGCACCGGCGGCGTAAAAGTGACGCACAGCCTCATAAATGAGGCCCATGGTATCTAATAATTTGCGCATAAGTTTTAGCTTATGTGTTAAGAGAAATTGTGCATGCCAACATCATAGCTGTTTCTGTTACATGAATGTCAGACTGCTTATGTGAACCTAAGTGGACTTTTACCAATTATTTATTTCTTGACGGATGTAATGATCTGTCAAAAACATGGACTGCACAGCTCCAAATGAGGACTATACGATATTGTTGATAGACTATTACTAGACAATAGAGCTAGCTGTAGGCAGACATGGTCCCCTCAGTCAGTGCTCCAGTTCGTCTGGTGTGAGGATAGTAACTTTGTTACATGTTCCCTCATCCATTGTTGGTACCATCAGATATTTGGGAGCAGAAACTGTTGAGAAGGTCCTGTACAGTTGGAGATTAGAAAGCACGTAACCTCAAAAGCTTGAAAAACCTGTAAATCAACATGACAGAATAGCCACCGATGTACGCTTACACAGTGGGCATCAGATACCATCAACCATGTACACATTTCACCAATGTAGGACCGCAGCCACTGGAAAACGTTGGGTATATCAGTACTGAACTAGTCTATCTTACAAGTCAGTCATCTGCCGTGTTGTGCCTGCTTCTAACAACCATTCATTGCATACGAGATTCCTGACAACATGGCAATCAAGATATTCGTAAGAACTGCTGCTCCTGATCCATACTGCTATCCCGCACATCAGCATGACAGTGTTGCATTTCTGGGCAGCTGATTCCTTTCAGAAAATGTGAGGGACTCAAAAAGATTGTCTCAAATAACATCTTCGACTGTACTCGCCCAGCTCCTTGATGTAACGCTTCGATGCATGCATGAGCAAATTCGGCCTGGGGAAAAAATAATTTAGAGTAATCAGCGTAAGTAAGAATTTCTCATTACTATTTTGATGTGATATTAAAGAAAATCATGCAATGCCGCCTGTTCCAGTAATTATGAGTAACTTGACACAAATATCCCACTGCAGGACCACCAAAACAATGAACTTGGTGAGTGCGAACGGTTTCCAGTTGGTGTTCTGTTGCATTTTGCACTACATATTCTTAGCGTAATATGCATCCTTGTGTCAATGTTGGCAGCAAGGGAGAAATAAATGCTGGGTTATGCACTTCATGTAATTTTGCTGTAATTTTGCATAACTACGCCATGTGTAATTATGCTACAGCAAAAAACATGAGTTATGCCCACCCTTAGAGTAAATCCAATTTAAAAGCACTGAACAAAATCCTGATACTGTTTTATGAATGGATAGGCATTTCACCTAAGGAAGGTGTCATTGGTGGTACTCACGTTGCATTGGTCCTACCGTATGGCCTCGAGCAGGTTTAATGCATTTCTACTTCATCAATGGGTCAGAGCTTTGGGCACACCCCTGAATTGTGCCTAGGGGAAAAAAGACCCCCACCTTGCAAAACCAGTCTTGGGACAGGTTTCCCCCCCATTGGGCGTGGTGCCACTCTAGCTACTTTAACAATTGCAGGGGTAGCCCTATGTATGGGCTACATCTGTCTATGACAGCGGCTGCCTCTTTGAAGCTTGTACTTTTGGTAGCCACATCAACCCAGGCCATCCTATCAGAAGGAGGCCATGATTCCTCCCGCCAAAGCCCTTTTGTTTCTTTTCCTGAGAGCAATTCAAATCTACCAGCAGGTTGTGAGGTGATAGTTGGGGGATTATCTCAGAAAGGGCTACTAAAGGCTTTAGGCATGAAAATGCCAATTTTCTAAAATGTGAAGTCACACAAATGATAGATGGAATGCAGAACAAATCAAACATTCACCCCCAGTTAAAGAGATCTGGGTTAAATCCATTGTTTTCCCTGGGCCAGAAACAAGCATCCTAGGACCAGTTTCAGGGGTATCACCCCTCATCAATCAAGCTTTCTTGATTCCAGAGGCACCATTCCCTGAAACTGGTCCCAGGATACTTATTTTACAGTCCATGGAGGACTTGGCCTGGCAGTTCAGGCTAGACTTTTCTCATTGGGAGCAGGGTTAAAACCGATTTGCATATGACTGGGTCCCAGCTGGAACGGCATGGTGAGAAAAGAAACAATGTATTTAGGCCCAGATCTCTGTACTGGGGGTGGATGTTTGACATTGGTCAGCATTTCGTCCATCATTTGTTCTTTTTGCATGTGTTGACCTAAGTGGGATGGGTATGCCCAGGCATTGGTCCCATGCTCCCTATGCCACTGGAATCAAGCAAGCCTGGCTGATGAAACTGGTCCCAAGATGCTTTTTTCTGGTCCAGGGAGGACCTGGCCTGGTAGTTTGCGATGGACTTTTCTTTTGTGGAGCAGACAGTCATTGCTGCATCGCGAATGGGCAATATGTACTGGAGCCTCACAGTGGTTGATCATCGTCACTCTTGCTGAAAAGTACAGGTCTCACGTTGTGCCTCAGCATAGAAGGTCACTGTTGGCGTGAAGAGCAAGTCTAACTGGATCTTTAGATTGTTGTCTCAGGCAGCAGAGTGTTGGTGCAAACAAGCCCATTCACATTAATGAGGAGCTCACATTTCAGGATTTTATCTTTTCATTCAGGAGGAGCTCTCACTGATGCCAGCCAAGGAATGCAGGATCTGCGGGGCACCTCTTGAGAATCAAGACTCGCTCAAGCAAAGGCAAGCAGCAGGGCTCTTGCAGGCCAATAGAACTCACTACACAAGAAAACTGAAAAATAAAAATAAAAACCCTTCCTCCTGGGGCCACATCAAACTAATGGGGTAAAAGTCAAAGAGAGAAGAGACCTTTCTGGGAAACCAATAATGTTATTAAAATTGCCCTAACCCAGTAAGTAGTGGCATGCTTCATCATAGGGCTTCTGACACACCCTGGAGTAGACCAATGCTCAGGGTGAAGCGCTTAGTTTTTAAAGAAAAGTTTTTTATGAAAGGGATACCTATTGCAGTAAGAGGAACAATTTAAACTGTCTAAGTGGGTACCCTCTTACATATTATTAAGGGTCCCACTTGGCAGGATAAAAAATATTATAACAGGGTATATGGGAGAAGCAACATCTCCATTAACCTGTCTGTTGCACCGACATGTTTCAGCCTTTAACAACAACCCAACAGGTTCAATGGCCTTCTTCAGGATACAGATTCCTTATCATAGTTAATCACTGTATGGTAGGGAAAGGTATATGGCAATATTTCCCTTAGTAAACACACTTCGACGGTGCACTAGAGATTTTCATCAATAATAGGCCAAACCCAGGGACAGAGTGGGAACGTCACCCTATAGTCACACTTTCATGTAGGTGCGGTGTTGCTGTGTTGGCCACTCTGATCCCTCCGACAGGATACAATTTAAAAGTGTACCCACTTAGACAGTTGTGTGATCTCTGGAGAAACTGAGAACCTAACTGTTTGAGACTCACTTCAAGGTTCAAACTTACCAAAGACCTCTCAAATGGCTAATTCAGATGAGAGGGCAAAACACAAAACTATGGAGGTGGTCTATCTCTTTACAGGGCAAGTACTTTATAGTGGAAGACAGACCTAGAACAGACCATGTCAGTATGAATGGTCTTTTCAGGATCTTCCACTTAGATGAGGAGAAATGCCAGGTGTCACGACTCCCTTGTGCCTTCTGTGTAGTGGGACAGGCGCATTCGAAAATGTTCCTGTCATACGTGACTTTGTAAAACATCTGATGCAGATGTTATCCAGTTACATCAGGCTAAGTTGAGTATGGTAAACAATTTTAACAGACATTGACAACAACAGCCAGACTACAAGGATTGAGATCAGGTTTGGCTGTCTACTAAACATCTGTGATTACAGAGGCCACATAAGCTACAATCCAGATAAGTGAGTCCCTTTTCTGTTGAATGAATCATTAACCCGGTAGCTGTGAAATGACAGCTGTCAGAAGATTTCTCCATTCAGCCAGTGTTCCATGTGTCCCTATTGAAGCCCTATTTTGTCCAGACCCTTCCAGTTCCCCCTCCCTCACCTATAACACTGAACGGTCATTTGGAATTTGAGGTATTGAGAATCCTTGATTCTAGGTGTATGAATGGACACTTGTTTTACTTTTGCTAGGACATGTTATGGTGCTGAAGAGCAGTCATGGAAATCAGCCAGAAAAGTCCATGCCCCTCACCTGGTGCGTTCCTTCCATGCCCGTCCCCCAGACAAACCACACACTGTAGGTCGTTTCCTGATACCCTCATACACGATCTCTGTAGTGGGCAAAGTGAGCAGGGCTCATGTTGCTTTACCCCTGTGGTGTTTTATGGCACGCTATGATACCATGACTGATATCGCCCAGAAACATAATTCCATGGCTCTTAAGTCCTGGCAACATCTTCCCAGAATCCATGAGCCAATGGAAAGCCTGGCTACAGCTTTTGTTAATGTCTTTCAATTGTTTTCCGTTATGTACATTCAAGCGAAAACAATTAATTTGTTTCCTGTTCTTTGGTTCCGAACATCAAGTTGCACCTGCCCATTCTGTAAGGTCTAAGTGAGTGCACTACATGTGTTTTCTTCAAGGGTTCAGGAACCTTACAGATGGCCATGTGCCTCATGTGGCACAAGTGATCTACCTACATCCATTGAGCGTTTGAGAGGGTATATAAACCCCGCCCATCACCGAGTCATCAGTTGGCCTCACTCCATGTGGAGCAAGCTACACCCTTCCCACTCACCAGAAAAATTCCAGCCAGAACCGAAAAGAACTCCACTTTCATTTAAGTCCAAGTGAACCAGTAGTTCCCATGGCTCCGGCTTCCTCAATGTCTTTCTCATCTCTCCCTCCTGAACAGCTACTCCGGACCCCCTGCGACTCCCTTAGTCAAAGCTTCAAGATCTTCTTCAAACTTTAGTCAAGTGGAAGAACTAATCCATGTACTTGATATCAGGTTAGTGCACACTGATCCTCCTACACTGTTATGCAGGAATGAGTATCACCATTGTCAAAGACTATATGCCTTCTCAGTGATTTACACCAGTGCTTCTTGTGAGTTCATACTGCAATGTTGGCACGAGAACTGGTATTGTGCAAGGATTAAAAACTTTAGCTTAGTGTTTCTCTGATGAACAGGAGTACCTAGAGAAAGCGCTACAGAAGCTTGATATGCATTAACCTTGTGCCCAAACCTGTTTTCTGAGTTTATCCTTGCGAGTGCAAGTAAATCCATCCTGTGTTCTGAGTTTATCCTTCTAAATTCATGTAATTCCAATCTGTGTTCTGAGTTCAGCCTTGGGAGTGCAAATAACTCTAACCTGTGTTCCCAGTTTATACTTGGGAATGCAAGTAACTTTAACCTGTGTTTTGAGTTTTTTCTTGGGAGTGCAAGTGACTCCAATCTGTGTTCTGAGGTTGGACCTGGGAGTGACACACTCCGATCTGTGATTTTGGTTACTCTGCACTCCTGCTGTGCAGCTGGTAACACCTGTAAGTGTATGTCACTGAAGTAAATGCATGGTCATTGTATGGAGAGGCCTGTTAATTTAATGATGATAAATGCCACCTCTTGGTATTTCCAGTGCATTGTGTCATCACAAAAAAGAGGCTCTAGCCCAGTGAACATCTACCTTGCAGACGCAGAAAGTCTCATAAATGACAAATCCTGTTCTAAAGTGGTGCACAGACTCTGAACAGTTACAAAACCACAAGTCTCCCTTTTCTGATTATATACCAACACCCTTCCCTCTAGGAGCCATGCTTGATCTAAGGTGTTTGGTCCCTTGATCTTGTGCTGCTATGAGAAGGATAGGAGGTCCAGCATTGGCTCCAGAGTCGTCTCCGCTGTTGGGACCAGATGAGTGCATGACAGAAGGTCAAGCCTTGCATGCTTCTACTGCTCGGACAACATGGATGACTAGATATGCATTCATGACTTGGTCCAAGCCCAGCCCAAGAGCACCCTGAGTGTTTTAGATTTGGTAAGGGCGTTTGGGGCTGTACAGCATGAATTTCAGTCTATGCGACGGGAAAATGAATCACCTTAAGACGAGTTGGTCCTCTCGAACCATGGTTCTTTGAGGTGGGGAATGGAGCAGTTCCCAAAAGCACACGTCCCGTTCTACAACCCCCACATGTTAGCAATTTGGAAAATCTAATAAGCACCTCCACTACCGAAAACGATAATCATGTTCATGTCACAGTTACCACTCCTATGCCCTTGGCCAAGCCCGAATGATTCACAATGTTGATGCATTCTGGAATCAGTGCCAGTTGCAATTTCTTTGTAAACCAGGAGTCTTTCCCTTTGATACTTCTAGAATAGCCTTTGTCATATCCTGTCTCTTGAGTACAGCTGCTAGTTGGGCTAGTCCACTAATTGAAAATAATGACCCGGTTATACATGATTTGCTTTGCACACATTTTTCCAGAACAGTGATAATGAGTTGCTAAAACTCCATCAGGACAGTAAGGACCTCGTTAGTTACATCACTGCCTTCTGTAAGCTAGTTACTAAAACCCCATGGCCAGAGAAAAATATGATGTCCTTCTGTTACAGAGGGTTAGGAGAGGACTTGAACGATTTCTTGGTACATATTGTATATTTACCCTCATATTTTTTTAAGCTCATTAAGCTTGACCATAGTTTAATTAAATACCCCCGAAGGAAAACCAGACTGTTAGTTGTGCGGTCTGAGCAGAAAGGGACATAGTCTAAAAATCAGGACAGTACAGATCCCATGCAAATTGGGGGATTGCATGATCCGCTGACCGCCGAGGAGATTTAGAAATCCCTTGGCTTCAGCTCCACAGTCTTTCTATTGACTAGTCCCTCCATCTTGGGATCTCATTGCTGTCAAACTCATTGCAACATTAACTTTCAGAAAGTTCCACCTCTCTTGACTTGTGCAGCACCCTAAACCAGATCCTTTGACACTGCTTCAGTCGAATATCAGGACTTTCAAGACGTCTTTGATGAACAAAAAGCTACACAACTATCTCCTCATAGGGAAATTGGTTGCCAAATAGACTTGATTCAGGGCACAACACTTCCCTGCCATCATGATTACACTCTCTCAGAGCCTGAGACAGAACATTCTCTTTTTGCCAAATTGGATAGAAAGAATGTTCCTTTTGAGTGGTGCCAAGAGGCTGATTATGCCTTTCATTTATTCAAGGAGATATTCACCACAGCCCCAGTACTTAGACGCCCAGACCCTGAGCACCCCTACCTTGGGGTGGATGATGCTTCCCAGGTCATAGTGGGAGATGTATATATTGTTTATTTCGATCAATAAAATGATCATACACATATCATAAAACACAACATGTAAATAAATCTCAGTACATAAATTCATCAGTATATGTGAGTAATAAAAACATTTGTACATCAAAATATCAGGCTCAATGTCTTAAAGATAACATAACAGGGTGTAGCACTAGTTCAAGAATGAAAGAGGTATAAAAATTGAATAAAATGTATGTGATCAGTTGTATGTTGTGGAGAGCTAAAGCATTTGACAAGCGGCACTAGGCTCTCGTCTGGGCCCTCACAGAAATTTCCCCCTACATCGATAGTGGGGGTTTACATTTCCGCTGCCGCTTTAGACCTCAACCACCAGGCATATAACAGATATCTGGATAAGTTAAAAACAAGCCAGTTAGTGTCAGAACTAAAAACACGCAAGGCATCTGCGGAAAAAAGATCATGTTCAATTAATTTGATAGCAGAGTTACAGGACGGGCACATAGGAGTAGTGGTAGAGTTTTTCCACCTGCTTCTAATGGAATTTAGGGGAGTGTCACATCTGAACTGTATATAAAGTGCACATGCTTGTGGTGGTGCTACATCATCTATATACATTTCAAAATTAAAAAGGTTTTTGACATTTAAGAAATTTGTGGTTTAGGTGCCATGTGACCCAGTCTCAGTGCAACTAGTATTAATATAGTTCCAGTACTTTATTTTTAAATGAGGAATCATTTAGTTTTTTGCAATGGAGTGGGGGTCATCCCACAGTCTTGCCTAGCCTATTTTGAAGTGCCACCCTTTAACATTTCGTAACCAGTTCAAGAGACCTGATTTCCTTTGGAGCGATAGTAATTCTTCCACAGCATCTTTTACGGGAACTTGAGTGTTATTGGTCCAGAGTTTCATCCAGAATGAGAGCACTTTCAAGACGGCACAATGGGAGAGAGATTTTAACCCCCAAGGTCAAGGCGTAGCGGCAGTAAAGGTGTGTTCTTTGGGATAGTTAGAAGAACTCTGAAAACTTTGTTTTCAGAGACTTCTAGTTGTTTTATATCCTCAAGACCCCACAGTTCTGCCCCGTAAAGAGCTGCGCCCAAGCCCTTGGCCCTAAGTATTTCTATTATGGGAGAAATAGGCCCGGAAGCTGAGCGTTTAACACTTTTGCGCAATCTACTTGCTGGACTGTCAGGACACTTTTCCAAATTTGGGCAGACAATGCCAGGTTATCGCTAATTCTAACGCCTAGGTATTCGAAGGCCTTGACCTGTTCTAATAAATGGCCTTCCAGCGACACTTTCCCCTTTGCCGATAGATAGCGGTTGAATACAATATACCTGGTTTTCATGCAATTAATTTTAAAGCTCCAGGATTTGAATGCTTTCGCAAATTTAGTTAGAATATTTTGGATACCCATTGGAGTTTTGGATGTAAGTAAAGTGTCATAGGCAAACAGGAGTCATGGTATTTGCTTGCCTCCCAATTTCGTTGGGTCACCTCCACAATAATATAGCTAATTGTTGAGCTCATTCATAAACAATGTAAAGATAGTTGGAGCCAACACACACCCTTGGTGCACTCCTTTCCTGATTAAAATATTTTAAGACAACCTCCCTTCTTGATTCCATCTAACTCAGGCCTAGTTATGGTGATGTAGCCTGGTTAGGAGATGAAGTAGGGCAGGGGGAAAACCCATGTCCCTCAGGGCAGTCCAGAGCCTGGTGCGATCGATTGAATCAAATGTGGTTTTGAGGTCAACAAAAACTACATAGAGGTGGCCTTTCTTAAATTTGACCTCTCTCTAGATCAACAACAGGAAACAAAACACTTGATCTTAGGTGCTTGTGGCAGCTCTAAACCCCGCCTGCAAGTGCAAAAGTATGTTATTAACCTCTGCCAAGTTTTGGACGTGTGTTAAAATCAGTTTGCTAAAAGATTTCTGAGACACATCTATAAGACTGATGGGCCTATAATGTGCAGATTCCCCTTTATCCCCCTTTTTAAATATTGGGATTATTTTGGCGCCCTTCCACGCTCCCGGGATATCACCTCCACGTGTAATGGCATTAAAGACTGAGTGGAGAAGAGGGCCCCATATTTTGGGTTCTGATTTATATAGATCTCCAGAGAGTCTATCTAGCCAAGGGGCTTTGCCGGTTTGAAGTGAGCTGATTGCATTCTTAACTTCCGCAAGGGAGAAGCTCACTTCCTCGATTCGATCAGACATATCATTACAATCCCTAGGTTCCTCCTCTACATCACCCATAGTGGGAGATGTGTTATCACAATGTGACAGTGCAACAGGACACATGCACCCAGTTACTCTTTTAATCAAAAGATGATTGCCGCCTGAGCAGAATCACACAGTTGCCGAAGTATTGGCCATTAAATGACATTTTCAAGAATGGTGACGCTACGTTCAGCCAGGCACACAACAGATTCAGGCCAATCTAGATGATTTTACACAAATCAGGAATCTGGGACAGACACCACAGAAATTTGTAAACTCAAAGCACATAATAGGTCTCTGTGACCAGTAATCCTTCTTAGGCAGAGTATGAGTCAAGAAGAAATTGACTCTAGTGTGACTGAGGAGGATAATCCTGTAAACAATGAGCTTCTTCCTTACTATGGTACCACCTTATGTGTGCACACTAAAGAATTAAGACAGGAATCATTAACCTGATGTCATCACACTCAATTAGTCGATCATCCACAAATCCAAAAGAACTTAGCAAGCTATCGGCAATGGCAGTGGCTAACATTGTCCAAGGATGTAGATAACTATGCTCAACCTGACAAATATGTCTTCAAAACAAGTTGCCCACCCTGCCCGTGAGGCTATATACGAACTATGCCAGTGTCCCCATATCCTTGGCATACCATAAGCATGGAATTTATTACTGACCCTTCCAACTCCAATGGCCATATAACCACTTGGGTTTTAGCAGATGTTTTTTCAAGATGGAGCATTTTATTGCCCTAGAAGAAAAACCCTCTACCAAGACCCTCGCTATGCTGTTGCACAGACTCTCCTCGGTCTCCATTTCTGATGGGGGACCGCAATTCATTTCACAATTTTGGCACAGTCTTAGCACATCATTCGACATTAATGCTCAACTCTTGTCTGCATATCATGCACAAACCGATGGGCAGACGGAATGGGTAAACCAGGTTTTGGAAAAGACACCACAATGTCTATTGAACTCTACTCCTAAGGGTTGGGAATCCTTGTTACCCTTCACTGAATTTGCTTACAATGACTCATAGCGTTCAGCTACTGTGATTTCCCCTTTTTATTGTTTAACTGGTACGCATCCACATATCTTAACCGAAAATGTTGTAATGCATCCTGAAAATGTACCTGGCATACAAGACTTTCTAAAACATCTGGTTGATTCACAACATCAGGTTTAATCACACTTACACCAGGCTAAGTTGACTATGTTTGAAAAAAGAAAATAACAGACATCAACAAAAACTGTTGGAGAACAAGTTTTGCTGTCTACTAAACATCTGCGATGACAGTGGGGACGTAAGCTATAACCAAGATATGTAGATCCCTTTTCTATTGAATGAATCATTAACCCTCAGTAGCTATGACATGACAACTTCTAGTAGATTTACCCGTTCATCCAGTTTTCCATGTGTCCCTACTGAAGCCTATTGTGCCCAGACCCGTCCTGTTTTCCATCACTCACTTATAACACTGGATTGTAATTTGGAATTCGAGGAACAAAGAATGCTTGATTATATTAGTGAGAATGGACACTTGTTTTACTTGATTGCTGGGAAAAGGTGTGGTCCAGAAGAGCAGTCTTGGGAACCAGCCAGCAATATTCATGTCTTTTGCCTGGTTTGTTCATTCCATACCCTTCCCCCAGACAAATCATGCCCTGTAGGTTGTTCCTTGTGGGGGGAACTGTCACAACTTCCTCATGCACCTTCTATGTAGTGAGCCAAGCGTGCAGGGCTCAGATTCCTTCACCCCTGTTGCTCTTAATGGCACGTTATAAAACCATGACTCTTGTCCCCTAAAACCCATAATTCCAATGCGCTTAAGTCCCTGCAAGCTTCTCCCAGAATCCCGTAAGCCAATGGAATGCCTTTCTCCCGCTGTTCCTAAGTCCTTGGTGTTTTCCATTCTGCATGCTCGAGCAAAAACGATACATTAATTTCCTGTCATTTGGTTACGATCCTCTGCCTATTGTGGAAGGTCAAAGCGAGTGTATTAACACTTATTTTATTCAAAGGTTCGAGAACCTTCAAACGACCATGCGCCCCACATGCCACACGTGATCTAGCTACATCAGCTGAGCACTCAACCCTGAGTCATCGCTTGGCCTCATCTCATATGGAAGGAGCATCACCCTACCTTCTCACCTGAAGACTCCAGCTAGAACGGAAAAGCGCCCTAGTCTCTTTCAAGTCCAAGTGAACTCAGACCTCCTGGGACTCCCTGAATCAAATTCTCAAGATCTTTTTTGAACTTCAGTCAAGTGTAAGAACTAGACTAAGTATTTGATATTAGGTCAGTGCATACTAATCCTCCTATATTAGTAAGCAGGACCGAGTATCATAATCTTCAAAGGCTGAGGACTTTTCCTCCATGCTCTCACTGTGATTTACTCCAGCGCTTCTTGTGTGTACATTCTCCAGACCCTTCCTGTAAATTTGAAACTACAAGTGTGATTCAGCAAGGATTAAAGACTTTAGCTCTGGGTTTCTCTGATGAACATTAGTCCCAAGAGAAAGCACTTAAGAGTCTTTGATATATGGATGAACCATGTACGCAAACCTGTGTTTCAAGTTAATCCTTGGGAAAACAAGTAACTCCAATCTGTGTTCTAAATTTAACCTAGGTAGTGCAAGTGACTCCAATCTGTGTTCTGAGCTTATCCCTAGGACTAACACACTCCAATCTGTGATTTTGATTATTCTGCTCTCATTCTGTGCTGATATCCAGCATCGGCTCCAGTGTTGTCTCCACAGTGGGACCAGGTAAGTGCATTACACCAGGGAATGGCTACATTTTTTCCTCACCTTTCATATGAAGGGAGTATGTAAGAACATTTTATTTTGCATGATCATATCCATTTTTTTCCATTGATGGTGTTGGTGTTTTGACTCTGTACAATGGGACCCTACTAACCAGGTCCCAGTGCATGTTCTCTGACCCATAAAAATTTGTTGAATTAGTGAAAAGTCAGAATTGGCACATTTAACTTGCCTATAAGTCCCTAGTATATGGTACCTGGAGTACCCACAGCCTGTAAGTTAAATGTTACTAGTTGACTGCAGCACCTATTGTGCCACAGCTAAAGTGACAAGGCAAAGCATGTCTCCAAGCCTGCCTCTGCAGCCTGGGTGTGGGTCTTAAGACTCCACTTTTAACTCGCAAAATAAACCATTTGTCAGGCCTAAACATTTACTTTCGATATTTATAAGTCACCCCCAAGGTAGGTCCTAACTGCTCTTAGGACAAGCTGCATGGTAATAAAGAAGTAGGACATATTGGCTTTCGTTTTCATGTCTTGGCTGTGAAAAACCTCAAAAGTTGTCTTTCACTTTAGCAAGGGTGCTTCTCCCGTAAGAAATCACTTGGTTGCATTATATCACCTTATAATCCATAACTTCAGTTTGGGAATAGATAGAGCTATGATTCAATGTTTTAAATGCAATCTAATGGTTAATCAGATTTTAAATTATTATTTAAAAATGCCACTTTTAGGAAGGCCTAAATCCATAGTTTTTTTGCTCCCCATGCCACACCAGTTTGAACCCAGCCATATGCAAATCAGTCTTCACCCTCCACCCAATGGGAACAGTCCAGCCCGAGCTGCCATGCCCAGTCCTTCCTGGACTGGAAACAAGCATACTCGGACCGGTATTGGGGTATCACCCCTCATCATCCAGGATAGCTTGACTCCAGTGACATGGAGAGCACGTGACCTATGTCTGGACATTCCCATCCCACTCAGGGTGACAAATGCAAAAAGAACAATTGATGGACAGAATGTAGAACAATTTCATACATTTACCCCAGTACAGAGATCTGGGCCTAAATTCATCGTTGTTTTCTTCCCATGCCATGCCTTTTTTAACCCAGCCATACGCAAATCAGTCCTGATTCTGCGCCCAATGGGAAAAGTCCAGCCTGAACTGCCAGGCACGGTCCTCCCTGGACTGGAAACACGCACCCTAGGACCGGTGTTGGGGTTTCACCCTTCATCAGCCAGGATAGCTTGAGTCCAGTGGCATGGTGAGCAGAGGACCTACTTCTGGGCATACCCCTCCCACTCGGGGTGAAAAATTCAAAAAGAACAATTGATGGACAGAATGTAGAACAAAATCATACATTCACCCCAGAACAGAGATCTCTCCAGCCCGAACTGTCAGATCTGTGGCTGGAGATGAGTGTCAGCACTTCGTAAATCATCTACTTGTGTTTACTTTGTTCGCCCTAAGTTGGCAGGGTATGCCCAGACGTGGTGCCCTTGCTCAACCTTTCACTGGATTCAAGTTAGCCTGGCTGATGAGGGGTGATACCCCAAAACCGGTCCCAAAATGCTTGTTTCAGGTCCAGGGAAGACCTGGATTGGCAGTTCGGTCTGGAATGCTCCCATGAGGCACAGAGTCAAGACTGATTTGCATATGGCTGGTCTCAACTGGGGTGGCAAAGTGAGCTAAAGAATGGTGATGGATTCAACCCAGATCTGTGACTGGGGGTGAGTGTCTGAAAAGTTTCAGCACTCCATTCTCTACTTGTGTCTGCTTTATTCTCCCTAAGTTGGCAGGGTTGCCAAGACGAGGGTGCATTGCACACGTTGCCACTGGAATCAAGCTAAACTGGCTGATGATGAGTGTTACCATAAGCAGGTCCAGAATGCTTGTTTCCAGTCCAGGGGTGACCTGGCTTGGCAGTTCAGTCTGAAATGTTCCCTTGAGGCACAGGGTCAAGGCTGATTTGCATATGGACGGGTCTGAACTGGGGTGGTAAAGTGAGCTAAAGAATGATGATGAATGAATGAATGAATGAATGAATGAATGAATGAATACGTATTTGAATTGCGCATGGCTACCCGGAGGCATCCAGATGGTTATGTTTCAGCCGAATAGAGTCAGGGAGCTGATTCCAGAATTTCGCTGCATGAAATGAAAAATGTCGGCCACCCATGCGTGTTTGTTTAATCCTAGGGACTATCAACAATTTTTTGTGGTTCAATCTAAGAGATCGAGTAATCTGGTGGTGATAAAACATAGGACGCAACAGGGCAGGGCCGTTATCAGTGGTTGACTTATGGACCATACACATGGCCTTGAACCAAACCCTTTCCTGCACAGACAGCCAGTGTAGTTGTCGCAGCGCCGCCTTAGCAGAGCTACGTCTAGGGACATCCATAAGAAGTCGGGCAGCGCAGTTCTGAACAGTCTGTAAGATTTTGATGGTTACCTGTGGTGCACCCAGATAGACCGCATTCGCATAGTCCAAACGTGATAAAATAAGTGCCTGGACTAGAAGGCGTCTGGCCTCAAGAGGAAGAAGAACCAGGACCTTCCTCAACAGTTTAAGCAGACCATAACACGTAGCCGCGAATTTACGAACTTGCACTAGAAAACCCAGACTAGGATCTAGCCATACGCCCAGACTCTTAATTAGTTTTTTGGGCGAAGGAGGAAGGCCGAGGCACCCAGGCCACCAAGGGTCTAGATTGATAGGGGCCTTGTACCCTAACATCAGAATTTCTGTTTTTAAGCCATTGAGTTTGAGGAAGGAGGAGTCCATCCATTCAAGAACTTTACTGAGACAGGGGGTAAGATTGTTCTCCACTGTCTCGGCTGTATCAGCCCGTGAAAAGGAAACCACCAGCTGCGTATCATCGTCATAGGTGACCAACTGAACTCCCCAGGGAAGAACCACATCAGCCAAAGGCCTCATGTAGATATTAAACATGGTAGGGCTCAGGGAGGATCCCTGGGGAACGCCATACTGCAAGGGGAACTGTTTAGAAGTTACTTCATCTTCAAACACAGCAAAAGTTCCATCAGCAAGAAAGGACTGCAACCACTTGAGGGCAGTCCCTGTAACTCCTACCTCCCTCAGACACTGAATCATGAGCAGGTGATCAACCATGTCGAAGGCTGCGCTGAGGTCCAAAAGGACAACAGCAGCGCAGCCTCCAGCATTCTCAATTGTCCTTGCTTCCTCGACCACGGCAACCCAGGCAGTCTCTGTGCCCTGCCTACTTCTGAAACCCATCTGAGTGGGGTGCAGGGCTTCATTATTCTCCACAAACAATGATAATGTGGAGTTAATATGCTTCTCAGCGAGTTTACCTAACCCAGGCAGCAATGAGATGGGGCGATAATTTGACCAATCCTCAGGGTCTAAGTTAGTTTTTTTAGGAGTGCCTTCACTCTGGTCTGTTTCCACAATGGCGGAACCAAACCCGCAACAAGAGAAGAGTTAATAACATCCCGAATGACTGGGGAAACAGTCGCAGAAACCAACTTTAGGACAGATGGGGGTGCAACATCCACAGGGGAGCCCGACTTAAGATTCCCAAGGAGTCTTTCTACAGTAGCTATGTAGTGTAGTTCCTAGTTTCCCACTAGGCCCTGCGCATTGGAATATCATAAACAGTAGTATTGATGTAGAAGTGCGGATCTTCCAGGCCTCTACTGACTATGCTAAACTTAATTGGGTTTGTTACCAACTAGCTCAGAGGTCACTGGAAACTTTCTTGACTGAATAGGAAGTGATCAGCTTCCCTGGCACAGACAAGAAGGGATTCAGTTTTCCAACAACCGTGCAACATGACAACTTTGCTCCTCAGATCAAGAGTCAATCTCTAGGGTCGTGTGAAAAAATAGACAGTTATTTTACTCAGTCAGGTTGGTGCAGTTTACTTTCACAATGTGTAGAGAACAGAGAGACGGGCGTTTGTCAATAAAGGGTTAACATTTATTGAACAGTCTTTCTTCTCGTACAAGAGAAATGTATTGCCACAATTGCAAGACTTCTTATGATAAAAAGTACGTACAGTAAGATAAGTATTGCGAAATAACACTGTAAAAGCATTGATATGGTTTCTTAGCCATACAATGGTTTAAAAGTAATAAAACATATATACTTTCATATATACATTAGGCTAAAATACTCAACTGGTGCTTCTAACTACGCCTACCCCAGTGCACCTGACCTAAGCTTAATACTTGGGAGGGGAGTAAGTAAGTAGCTTCAGTTTAAGTTGGTTTTGCCAAGGTTTGCTTCAAGAATTCTCACTAAGGGTTTAGTCAACACCATACCTCTGAATAGAATGATGGAGGTCTGGTATCTCCTTCAGGGGGAACTCGGTATCCCAGTCACCCGCGAGGGTAGACCAGAAACGCTGGAGCTGGATTTCTCAGCAGGAGAAAGGCAGCGTCTCTCTTCAGCGCGTCGAGGAGGAGGAGGGGGGACAGCGTCCGCGGGCAGCTGGCATCTGCTGGGCTCTTCGCAGAGGGAAGGCTGTTCAGCTCCTAGTTTCACCACACCATCGTTCGCGCTTTAGCAGCGATAATGGTATCAGCAGCTTGCATACAGCAGCTACATCAAGCGACGGGCAACAGGCTGCAGCAACAGGGTGCTAGCTTCAGACAACTAGCAACAGGCTTGCTTCACCAACAGCAACGAGACAGCGTTTGCTTAAGGCAACATTGGTAATATTTATACCTGACAGGTGCCTGGTTTGACGTAAGTTTGCTGGACATAAGACGTCAATTAAAGATGTCACTAGGAAGTGATAGCTATCAGTTGCTCATTAGAGTTCCATTACTAATCAAAACACAGCAAGCGGGGATTTCCAGGTTTGCTGAGTTTTTATCTTGTTGAAGAACTCGGAGTGTTAATCTAGGAATCTCAGATAGTGACTTCTGCTCTGTCATTGCACTAATTGGTTGCAAAGGAAGTGGCAGAGAAAACTATTCTGGAATGTGGCTCTGTTCGTGTGAGGCCAGAGATGACTTTCTGAATATCGCACTTGAACGGTTATGCCAATATAGGGAATAAATGGATTTATAGCCGAATAGGGGCATAAGGTCCCAGTTTCGATCAGGATCCTAGATAAGCACGCAACAGCTAAATCAAGCAGAGGAAATTTCTCCAGCCCAACAGGCAATGTGGTAGCGAAAGGAGGGGGATTAAGCTCCAATTGAGGAAACATTGAGTAGATATTCGCCACCTTGATGGATGGATGATGGATTCAAACCGGAACAATGACTGGGGGTGAGTGTCTGAAAAGTGTCAGCACTACATCCATCAACTACATATGTTTGCTTTACATGCCCTAAGTAGGCAGGATATGCCCAGACATGGGTCCCTTGCTCACTTTGCCACTGGATTCAAGCTAGCCTGGCTGATAAAGGGTGCTTTACCAAAACCAGCCCCAGGATGCTTGTTTCTGGTCCAGGAAAGTCCTGGCTTGACAGTTCAGTCTGGACTGTTCCCATGAGGCACAGGGTCAAGACTGATTTGCAAGTGGCTGGGTCTGAACTGGGATGGCAAAGTGAGCTAAAGAGCGATGAGGGATTCAACCCAGATCTGAGACTGAGGGTTGAGTGTCTGAAAAGTTTCAGCACTACATCCATCGTCTACTTGTGTTTGCTTTGTTGTTCTGAGTTGGCATGGTATGCCCAGACGTAGGTCCCTTGCTCACTTTGCCACTTGACTCAAGTTAGCCTGGCAGATGAGGGGTGTTACCCAGAAACCGGTCCCAGGATCCTTGTTTATGGTCCAGGAAAGACCTGGCTTGACTGCTGGTTGGAACTGTTCACTTGAGGCACAGGGTCAAGACTGATTTGAATATGGCTGGGTCTGAACTTGGGTGGCAAAGTGAGTTGAAAAACGATGATGGATTTACCACAGATCTGTAACTGGGGGTGAGTGTCTGAAAAATGTCATCACTCCGTCCATCATCTACTTGCGTTTTCTTTGTTTGCCCTGAGTTGGAAAGGGATGCCCAGACGTGGGTCTCTTGCTCCCTCTACCACTGGATTCAAGCTAACCTGGCTGATGAGGGGTGTTACCCCGAAACTAGGCCCAGGATGCTGGTATCCGGTCCAGGGAAGCCCTGGCTTGGCAGTGCGGTCTCGACTGTTCCTATGAGGCACAGGTTCAAGATTGATTTGCATATAGCTGGGACTGAACTGTGGTAGCGAACTTAGCTAAAGAATGATGATGGATTCAACCCAGATCTGTGACTGGGGGTGAGTGTCTGAAAAGTTTCAGCACTCCATCCATTATCTACTTGTGTTTGCTTTCTTCACCCTTAAGTTGGCAAGACATGCCCAGACGTCGGTCTCTTGCTCAATTTGTCACTGGATTCAAGCTAGCCTTGCTAATGAGGGTTGTTACGCTGAAACTAGTACCAAGATGCTTGTTTCCAGTCCAGAGAAGACCTGGCTTGGCAATTTTGTCTGGGCTGTTCCCATGAGGCACAGTGTCAAGACTGATTTGCATATGGCTGGGTCTGAACTGGGATGGCGAAGTGAACTAAATAACAATAATAGATTCAACCCAGATCTGTGACTGGGGGTGAGTGTCTGAACTGAAAAGTTTCCCGACTCCGTCCCTCATCTACTTGTGTTTGCTTTGTTCACCCTGAGTTGTCATGGTATCTCCAGACGTGGGTCCCTTGCCCACTTTGCCACTGGATTCAAGCTAGCCTGACTGATGATCGGTGTTACCCCGAAACCGGTCCCAGGATGCTTGTTTCCAGTCAATGGAAGACCTAGCTTGGCAGTTCGGTCAGGACTGTTCCCATGAGGCACAGGGTCAAGACCGATTTGCATTTGACTGGGTCAGAACTGGGATGTCAAAATGAGCTAAAAAAAGATGATGTATTCAATGCAGAGCTGTGACTGGGGTGAGTGTCTGAAATATTTTAACTCTCCGTTCATCATCTACTCGTGTTTACGTTTAGGAAGTTGGCATTTTGCTGCCTACAACCTCTATTCTCCTTTTCAGACTTAATTCCCAAATGTCACCTGATAGCCTGCTGGCACCCCTTCAGGGAGGTGTGAATGAAGCTTAGGAACGGGAACAAAAGAGGTGGTGTAACCCCCTCCTGACATGAAAACCTGGGTGGGGGTAAGCCCGCCAACTGCACATGCTTGAACGTGGCAGCCCCTGTCACACCTAGGCCTACATCTGCCATTGACCAAGTAACCAGAGTGGCACCAATCCTGGTGAGGCGGAACTTGTTCCAAAACTGGTTTGCATGGAAAGTCTCTCATTTTGCTAAGACATACCTCACGTATGTGCCCAGAGCTCTAAACTAGGGAAGACAGTTGCTGGCATGTTGCTTTTATATAGAGAGTTGCACTGTGGGATACTTTAAATTAAAAGGCACTGAAGGTGCTGCAAAATTGTGTAGGGCATCATTGGGAACTAATATGTCATTAGTTAGGGAGTGGCCAGGAGTTTCTACAGGCACTGGCCATAACAGTGACACACTCAGTGCCTTATTCTGAACACATTTGGACCAGTGGAAGACATAAACAGAACTGCACCAGCTGTTGAACCTGTGGAGAAAAATGTAAGGATTTTACCTGTTCCCCTCTAAAAGGGCTAGCCTGACTTCAGCGGAAGAGGAAATTAGAAATGAATGTATGACCTTCTTCTCGAATTTATACACTGAAGATGCCAACCCATCTGAAGAACAAATAAAGAGATATCTTGCAGACATGCCAGTCTTAAAACTGTCGGAGGAGGAGAAGAATGAGCTAAATAAAAAAATGTCACCAACTGAGGTTAAAAATATAATAAAATCCCTAAAAAAAGGAAAAGCAGCAGGCCCAGACGCATTGCCAAATGAGCTGTATCTGACTTTAATGGATACATTAGCCCCACATATAACAGAGTTAACAAATATGGTTTTTAAACAAAAGGAAAGACTGCCAGATACCTGGAATGATGCTGTAATAACAATCATTTTAAAGCCAGGAAAGGACCCCAAAAAATGTGAATCATACCGGCCGATATCTCTGCTTAATGCAGATTACAAAATTTTTACTAAAAGAATGGCAACAAGATTGGGAAAGCTCACGCCTCAACTTATACATTCAGATCAAAAAGGCTTCACAAAAGGAAGACAACTACATGAACTAACACATGAACTGATAAGTGCTATAGATATAGCTACGGAAAAAAATATTCCGTTAACAATACTAACGGTCGATGCTGCTAAGGCATTCGATAGAGTAAACTGGGCATTCCTGAACAGCATAATGATTCAAAATAATTTAGGGGACTCCTTTTTACATGCAGTAGGAGAAATCTATAAAAGGGCTAGTTGACTAGCCTCTTGTTCAGTTTCCAGGAACAAAAAAGCTGCAAGAAACCCAAATCTCTGAAGAGCCCAGTTGACTAGTCCCAACTGGATTTCCCCTGGACCCCGCTGGTGGCTTCTGGAAGATTGAGTCCTAACCCCCTAGAGGTACACAAATGGTCCGGTACCCTTGGCTGTTGTTAGAGTGCACACTTTCCCCTGCAAATTTGCAAGATCGAACACTTAGAAACTTTTTCAAACTTTCAGCAAAAAGCTACCACCAGACTGCCAACAAGCCACAGCCGCCATGGTCAAACTGCTGGTCAGATTCAACTTTCTGGTTAGCCCTACTCAAAGGATCCTGAGTTCCGAATGTAGTGGACTTAACTCAGGCCAATACCGAGAAGCACCACAATGAGTTTAGAAGAAAACATAAATCGCAATAATACAATACTGCAAAACTTTTGTATTGCTGTCAAGGGGGAAAAATGGTGATTGCAGGTTGAGGAGGGTAAAGGTGATGCGGGTCCCAGCAACAAGTTGTGACAGTCTGTTAAATTTTCTTTTGCCTGTGAAGCGCAGATTCAGACTTGTTGTGGCTGTCCCGAAAGCAGGGGATAGGTGCTTTTTACCACTCATAGGGTGCTTTGTGGTACAAGATGCAAAAAACAACAATGGGGCCACTGCTGATATCGGATGGATGTGGAATAAAGTTCCCTCTGGGTGCAGTGTTGAGTGCAGGGGTCAGTTGCCAGACCGGCGACCAACAGGATATGCCAGTGGTAAGCACAGTAGATGGTTACTTTGATGTTCAGTGGTCCCTGGGAGCATGGTAGCTGCCTGAAAGTTTGTTGCAGGCAAGTCTACAGTTCCCACAATGTACTAGACCATCTGGATTTGGGCAAATCCTTGGAGGGCTCTATGGCTCGCGATTCTTTCCATCCGGAGGGTTGTTCTACCTGCTGTCTGCAGGGGACTAGAGCTATTAATCAAGGGGATTCTGAGGGTGCTTCAGGCTCTCACAGGGGCACCTCTGTTTGAGTGAACTGAGAATTAACCTAGGACAAGTATTGATCAGTCAGTTCCAGGAGTTTTGCGCCAGGTGGAGAGTATCCCTTTTTTTGTTTGTTCAAATCCTGTTGCCAGAGACATGAGTATCTTCTTTGTCCTCTTTGTTTCACATTCATTCAGGACTGAGATTCTGGCACCAGGGATAGCCCTTAAAGTCTAGATTTAGGGTTGTTATTGGTGTGGATGAAAGTGGCCAATGAGCTACTAACCCCAGCAGCTACTCTGCCCCTGAGGTGACCACATGCAGGGCTGTTGGTCACATTTTCTACCCAGAACCCACTATTCTACCACTTTTAAAAATAACAATAGTCTTTCTCAGCCATACAGACTAGCCAGCCCATCCTAAAATTGCAGCTAGCCTTCGTGTGGTGTACACCTTCTGACTACCTAACTTTCCCGCCTGCCCAGGTGCAAATATGCCTGGCGGAAGGAGAAGGGCTGTTTCTTCCTTTGTGAGGCTGCCTGGTTTCCTATCACCGGAGGTGCAGCCTTTAAAACTCACCTGCTTTATGTGCTACTGCACTAGCCAGCCTGAGGAGGAAGACATTTGACCTCCTTCCTGCTCATGCCTTTGTTCCTGTCTCCTGAAAGTGTTCACACTGCCTGCCTAGAACTCAGAATCCTGTCTTAGTGACAGAAAGCATGGCTGCCAGTCAGATCACGGAGAAGCTGGGGCAACTAGGTGGGCAACCTCTAGGGTAGCCATCTGGGTACATGCCCACACTGCCCTCGACACAAGATTTGTGTCAGGGTTGATGATGCACGTTGGTTGACACCAAAGACAGCATATTTAGATAATATCATAATGTAGCTTCCAAACTCTGATTTGCCCGGGTGCCAGCCCATGTTATTCTATGGACTATCTAACAATTATAGTGTACTCTATTGGTAAAGACCACTATAGGGACTTATAACTTGCACTTCCATGTCCCCAACTTTAATATAATGAGCCCTGCCTCCTGGACTTCAGGAGGCCTTCCTTAGGGGTGACTGGCTTAAAGTAAACATCATTTGCTGACTTTGCCACACAGCAAAGTTGAGTTCAAGCAGTTTACACTTTCCCTGCAGTGTGCAATGGCAAGCATGCTCTCAGTAATTTACTTGGATTGTTCAGTTTGGCACAGACAGTGCTGCAAGCCCTGGGGAGCCCTTTACCACCCACGCCAAGGGTACCACTGGCACCATATATAAGGGGCATGAAGTCCTTGTCAATTGGGGTTACCAATTTACACATAATAACAGTTTTAGGGAGAGAGTACTGGCACTGGGACCTAGTTAGCAGGTGTCAGTGCACTATCAGAGTTGAAAATCAGCATCTAGTAGTCCAAATGGGTGCAAAAATTGGGGAGCATGTGCAAAAAGGCGCGGTTTCTTACATTTTAGTACCAATAAATGTTTTCTAATAAGGTTTAAATTATTGAGACCTAACTAGAACTAGGAAAGTATAGTGCTATTATTACTTGCAGTTGACTACTATTGACTTCAACTATTAAGCCAATTTGTCATAGTAATATACTGCAGGCACTGTCACAAAGTAATGGTCCACGAGAAAGCCAATAAAAAAATATAGTTAAGGGCTATGGAAGACCATTTTCATGCAGAACACAATGACTTGTGAAAAAAAGAATCGCCATCCTCTGGTCCTGATGAGTGGTGCAGTGGGCCTGGTACCAGATACCCTAGGACACCACTGTGTTTCTTGCCAGAGAGAGTATGGGTAAGGAATATGAACTTTATTCCCTGCCCACATTCTCCCAAGCGGGGAGCATAACTTTGCTCTTACCCAGGTGGGAGAACAACAATAAGTTGCTGCCTCCTGAGCAGGAGCAACGGATAGAGGATGGCTCCCCCTGGCAGCCATGAAGGGTGCTGGCTGGGGAGCCAACATACTCTGGGAGACCTCGAAATATCCCCCCAGAGCCACCAGTGAATAGCTGTGTTATGTAAGCCCTGGATGGGCACCCACTTTACACAAATTGCCTCGTTCTGTTTGCATCCAGTATCAGTGCTGACTGGGGAGCAGGAAGGGGCCCACAGGCCCTAAGGTGTCCTCAGCGGCCCATAACATTTGGATATTTGGTGTGTGGCCTTGGTTGGCACTGGGGCACCCACTTTTAACAAAAAATTACCGCCTCCCACTGGCACACAGTATAGTTGCTGACTGGGGAGCCAGCAAGGGCCTTGGTGTCCTTGGGGCATACAAGCCAACATTTCAGAAGAGCAAAGTGGGAAATTAAAAAAACAAAAAATTGGGAGAATGTGGTCTTGAATCGGGTTACTGGCATGTATAGGCTTTGGAAGTGTGCCACTGCAGGATCGGACATTTGAAATGCAAATGCACTTTTTTCTTACCTTTCAGAAGCATGGAGCGCAATGGCAGGCAGAGAGAGGGTGATGCAAGTGCTTGGCAGGTTGCTGGCAGTGCTTGCCCCCCCCCCCCACCTCCTCTCCCCCTTCTTCCCCAGCCCCCTGTGTGGCAGCCCAGGCTGAAACAGCTTCCCGGGCACACACACAGCCGCCCCTACCCCCCCCCCCCACCACCCCCACCCCCAACAAATTAACAGGTATTTAAAAGACCATTCCCTTGTTAAAGACGCTTTGTTTTTTTTCACCTATTCTAGAGCCCCTGCATCGCCACTCTGACTATTGTTGGAAGAATTAACACATTACACAATAAATACTAAGCCCTGTCAGCTGAAACCCCTGAGGAATCGGGTGTTTGCTAGCAGGAATCGGGAGGCGGGAGACTAGCCTTGAAATCGGTAGTCTCACGCCTAAATCGGGAGGGTTGGCATGTCTGCCTTGGGGCTTCCCCTGCAGCTCCAACAATCGGAAATGTTGTTGGTGCCCTGGGTGGGCACCCCTTGAAAAGAAAGAAGCAAGCTAAAAAGAATAATAAATGAGAGGATGGAGCAGGGCCGGACTGGCTACCGGGCAGTTTGGAATGCTGCTGAGCTTTGGGCTGATTTCGTTCATGGAGACCTGCATGTGCTAAACAAAATTAGTTTTGCTTTAATTAGCCATGCTGTAATATTGGACGATGCAGGGAGAGCACTCCCTTCCATATGGTGGGAAGTGCAGTGGGAGGGCTTTCTCCAGACCCCCCTGTGGTAAACTCTACACTATGTAGATTTCCACACAGAGGGAACAGAACCCAGCAGGAAATCTCAATATCACATGTTTTCCTTTTAACCCGCTTTGGAATCTGTGCTTGGGGCAGCCTTCCTTCAGTAGTATAGGGAATGTTGGCGAACTCCAAAAAGTAGCAAACCTGTACATAAGCATAATAAAGGGGCATATATACTACTTTGTAAATGACTTGTGCATAAATAAGGCAGACTGTATTTTACTTACACGTTGTCAAAAGGGAGCAGTCAGTGAGCGATACCAGTATGATTTGAACAGTGCCCCTGGGATACTTGGTCATGGAGCCCATGCAGTTAAAAATACACCAAGACAGGATACAATGTTTTGCATATTTATCCTACGAGGCAGTTAGTGTCAGAAATGTTCCAGTTTGCTGGGGATCGTTATTGCTGCAATTGCCGTATCAACCATGTTAATATTCCTGCTGATGCCTCCGAGGATAAAGGTGTCCACTGAGAGCTACATGACCCATGAAGTAACGTCCCTCCCTCTTGTTGCCAGATTAAAGACACAACAATTTGACAATGGCGCTGTAACTGGCGGCAGCCCTGTGAACGGCTAAATTCCCTCTGGCACTTTCTAATTAATTAAAAATGCTTTTGAGGCCCTTCTTATAATTTATCTAGACTATCAAACAGTCACACAGTATCCTGCTGTGCTTTTATTTTTTCCTTGATTAATGTAGCCTCATATTCAACTTCAGCTAACTCTGCCCCTTTTTTGGAATATATTGTTACCAATTACGCAGATCTGATTCAGGTCACAAGTTAAGCACCGCAGGTTTTGACAGTGTTCAGCCAAGTGTACCGTCATTATTTTCTTTAGCTCCAAAATATTCCGCATCCGTTTAAAGTATTTTTATTTTAAATTGTTTTTCATTTCAAGAAAAGAAGTTATTAGAAATTTTACAGTGTAAAAAGCAGTACATATTAAATAGACAATATGGCCTAATTCATTAAGATACCGTGTATGTTTTGATCCCTTAGGAAAGCCATATCAAATGACAACTTATCTTTTAAAGAAACAAATAAGAGCGATGAACAAGTAACATCGAACCAAGCAGACACCTTTTTATCAACAGGTGTGAAAAACAGAACAATAAAGAATCTGAGGAACATATGTTTAATTAAAACATATCATAGCTTAACTTAGAAACATTAAAAAGCTACACAAAATGGACACTTTGGCAAAATATTTGTTTAAGACGTGCCATCCTGTCTTCTTAATAACACTTAAAAGTAGTCGATATCGAGATTTGATAATAGCCACTCTGCCTCATTTTGGAAAAACCTGCGCCGCATCTGCTGAGAGGCCCTGCATGAGTCAGATCTGTCACAGCTTGGATTGCCGAAATGGCACCTGGGAGCCTTAGTCTGTTGATTGAGTTGTCCCTTGTAGAGGAGTTTTCTGGAAGGCCACACGGGCGCTAGTGATAGGTGCGTGGGAATTATGCGAGGTTGTTATCTAGCTCTAGCCTCTGTGTTTAATTTCTCTATCACTTTTTTCAGCAACGGTTAAGGAAATAAGCTCCACTTGTGTTACTCTTCAGAGCCTCCCAGTGTTTTCCATGAAATCTCAGGTGAATTATTGCACTCCAGGTACTCCTAAATTGCTTGTTTATTTTCACTCTGCGTGTCATATAGCTGTGTAGTATACCTTTGAAGCCACCATACTTTGGGGCATATTATCAAGAATGGCGTTAAAAATTATCGCCGGTTTAGCGGCAGATAACTGACGATAAAGCGGCGATAATGGGCTTGATAATATGCCCTACAGAATTCCAATAGAAGCCCATGTTGAGGTGTGAACATGGGCTTCTATTGGAGTTCTCCGGGGCATATTATCAAACCCATTATCGCCGCATTAGCAGCAGTTTTCTGCTGCTAAACCGGCGATAATTTTAACGCTGTTCTTGATAATATGCCCCTGTGTTCCTTATTGTTGTATTAGTATCTTTGACTGTAATTTTCAAGGACATGATCGGAAATTGTATTGGCCTCAATTTCTTCACCTTCCTCTATACTTCAGGCCACAAGATGTGACCATCCTATTTTTGTGAAAATAGTATACATGAGAGTATACCATGAAGATTTTTTACAGGATCTTTCATGAAGTCCACGTCCCATAGTGTTTTGCTATCATCACAGGACATGACTCTTGTCCCACAGCTTCCTTTCACCGATCTACTTGACCATCCACACATTGGGTAAAATAATGACCCAGAATGACCTCTCCACTCCCCATCTCCATGAAAGTCCTCATGATTGCACAGGCATCAGGAAATAATTCCAGGCAGACCCTTATCAGAGGCATTCATATATTTTTACTGAAAAGGTACACAATTAAAAAGTGAGTTATGGTTCTGAATCAAACTCATAAAACAACGGAAATTTGGTAGTTATGATTTGTAACGCATTAAACACCCACGATTAATAGCACCATCAAAATATCAATTTGGCAAAGGATCAGAAAAAAACAAAAGAGCAATTAAGAGAATAACAAGGAGCCATGGTGGGTTGTGCATCCTTTGGCTTGTGTTGTCTGCACTGCTAATCCTAATTAACCAATTTACAATACTGAAACCATCACTTTTGAAAGCAGAGATCCTTTTGAGTGAGGTAAGGAGTAGTTTTGATGCCTCAGGCTTACCCACCAATCTGCCATCCACTGGGGGCTAGAAAGTCTGGCTTGACCAGAGTGGTGGGCGGGGTCGCTAGAAGTTAGGATGGGCTTCCCCCATTAATATAGTGAAAAAAACTTTTTGCACCTGGGTATTGGAGGCAGTATTTGCTCGTGCAGGGAGACTTTCCCCATAAAAATAGTTGCATGGTCTTTAATTGTTTCTATACAGCCACAGGGCTGTATAGAGGCAAAGACTCCAATTATCCCTCCAGGTGGTAGAAAGACTGTTGATGCATTTGTGGTGGAACGAGGGGTGGGGATCAATATCAATATGGCTGGCACCCTACCTCACATATAATAAAGAAATTCCTAGTATCAAGCGATGCTTTCTGCCCTTTTCTCTCCCATGGGGGATAATGGGGTGCAAGCTTCCTATTCTGACTCGTAGGGAGAAGAAAGCCTTTGTGGACTCCCAGAGTGGAAGGGTGCAGCCAGATGATAATACTTGTGGTTTCAAACACAAACATAATAATAATTTTTAAAAGTAATCCTTGGATTATAGTGGTATTATCTGAACACAAGTGTGTGTGTTTCAAAGGCATTCTTTTTTCGTTATGAGTCACACCTCTTTCAGACTTTCTGCAGTGATAGGTCAGCCATCTACTACTCCAAAGGACTAGTAACATAACTCACACTCAGACTAAAAGTGGCAGGGGCAAGTGGTGGTTTTGGGGAGAGGTTTTGCTTTGATGTTTAGTGGGATCAAGTGGGAAGGCTAGAAGTGGAGTTGGGTGAGAAGAGTAAGCTCCACAAAGTGAGGTAGTGGGCAAACTTTTTATATAAGCTTCAATGCTCATAGCTAACAAGAATATCCTGTAATTTATGTAATGTTATTTAATGTTATGTTATGTTATTTTTATGCTATGGTATGCCGTTTGTAGAATGCACTATCACCCAGCAGGGAATCCAGGGGCATATTACCAACAACTAGCGATAATTTTTGTCTCTAACTTGTTTAGAGACAAAAATTATCGCCGCACATCGGCGATAAAAAACGGCCGCAATGCATGAATATCGCTGAAAAGTCAGCGATATTCATGCATTATCGAGCAAATGCTCTTAGCCATGTTATCCACCTCCCATTGGATAACATGGCTAAGAACTGCTCAGGGCAGGTGTTAGCTTTTGGAGATATTCGCGCTTAGCGCGAATATCTCCAAAAGTTGGTAATAGGAGATAGCGATGTTAGGGACTGTTTCCAGTCGCTAACATCTTGGCACGCCCATTTTGCATGTCATTAGTGATAAATATCACTGACATGCAAAGCGGGGCCCAAGTTGGTCGCTATCTCCTATTAGCTGTCACTAACTGGTGTTAGCGACAGCTTGGTAATAGGGAGATAATTTTATCTCCGCTTTCTTGGCTTTTAAAGCCAAAAAAGCGGAGATAAACCCCCTTGATAATATGCCCCCCAGCTACTGAGCAGGTGTGAGTTTAGGCACACGTAGGGATTAGTGGGACCACCAAATAGCTCAGTCCTTAACATCTTGCTGAATTCAAGAAATGAGGATGAGACTTTTAAGTGTAGTGGCAGATAGTTCCACAGTTTAGGAGCGATCTCAGAGAAGGCTCGACCACTGGACCTGTTTTACACTATGTGTGCGATTTGATCGAGTAGGAGTACTGATGAGCGAAGGTGTCTGAAAGATTTGCGAAAGAATATGCGATTTTTGAGGTATGCTGGGCAAGTGTTATGTAGTGCATTGAATGTGTGGGTGAGAAGTTTAAATTAAGTGTGTTCGTGAAATGGGAGCCTGGAGAGCTCTTTCAGTATTTTTTCAGTATTTTAATATGGGTTGATTGTGATGGCTTCATGTTGACCACACAACTGAATTAAATTGGACCCTGCCCAAAAAGCTTGAATATGTTGGAGGATGCAGGAGAGCCTATGAAAGAGGAAGCTGCTGTGTGCCTGAGGAATATTAACTGGGCAGTTATCATTCTTGTACATTGGAATTCTATACTAAGCTTTAAGGGTGCAGATGGCTCCGAAAATAATGGACGTTTTTGCTTGCCTAGCCAACGTCTCGTACAATAGCTAGAAGTGGATATTTTCAATAGAAAACTTCCAGTGACTGCAAAAGTAGACTGCAGTCTGAAGTGCCATTCCGGAAGATTTTTCTTCAACGACATGTAAGACATGTTGGCATTGCTGTACCACTTGCATGTCCTTGAAAGCCTTTTAAGAATGTTTTTCTATAACTGATATTTGAATCCATTATGACTTCTTGAATTTCTTCATTTTTGTAACTTTTTATTACATCATTTAGTTTTTGACTAACTTCCGTTTGGACTTTTTAAGTATTTTGCCTTTGAACTGTATTGTGTTAGCTAGTTGTTGGGCATTTGCCATATGCCTGGTCTATGCCTGGTCTATTAGGTAGGCTGCTTATGCCAAAACACCAATAGTAGGCATGGTTTTAGCTTTGAAGGTCTTATAGGAGATCAATCATATCACTCGCTTAAGCTGTATCCTTTATTACTTTTAAGTTAGCCCGCTGTTTCTTAGCAGCTTTACCATCGTGCCCACTTTTGATTATTGGAAATTTGGAGATTAATCTTGCAGCCTTGACAGCCTTGACAGTGACAGTCACAATGACAGTCATGAACACGATCAGACTGGTGAAAAACTCATGGATGGTTCCACTGCAGGGAACTAACGCTGTAAAATGCATGCACAGTCTGAAATTAAGCAGCAAAATCGAGTTTCAATCATGCTGCAGGAGAGGATACTAAAGAGGCTAGACAGTTTACTGCATGTAAATGTCCCTCTTTATGGTGTCATCCAAAGCCATTACTCACATCTCTGTGTGGGGTCCTAATCAAAGTTAGTTGGAAACAAAGATGGAAACCAATAGATTGGAGATGGAGGACAAGAACACAAAAAGTGAATCTCAGCTTCTGTGGTCCAGAGAGAAAGAAGCTTAACACATTGACAAAAGAAAACAGCTTTAGTTATGGAGATAATATAGATTTGGCCACAGAGGAAAATAATAAATCTTAAAGAAAAGGACAGAAGCACTTAGCTCACAAAGACGGCATAAGGAGGATAACAAGAATGATATGGCAGTGTCCTGCACTCAAGACTCATGGAATGGGAAAAGCCGGGTAAAAGAAGATAAAATCACACTTTCTAAAAGCAATAGTAACCACTTAAGTTGTTGCTAAGGACCTACACATTTGGGTTGTAGCTTTTAAACTGAGCTTTTCTCTCTGTCAAATAGAGGAAAAGAGGAGCACTGATGTACTAGTTATATGAACCTGTCTTGCTTCACAGAAGGGTGCCATTCTCACTCTAAACTCACCTGCACAATACACCAAGGAAGTGTACATTATGATTTTAGGAGGAACACTAAAAAACACCTGAGAAACGTCTACCACGGTTTAAAGTGAGCTCACTAAATTTGTTAAGGTATGGTGGATGTCTCTTTGAAAGAATGACATGCTAGGAGAAAAGTCAGTAATATTACTCATCCTGCTATATGTGACTCAATACTGAAGAATTTTTAAAAGTTTCACGTGCATGTAATAACACTAAAACCACCGATAGTTTGGGAAGGGGGGGGTTACCTATTAGTTAGCCTAACCATGTTTAAAAGCTCTCACAGCAGAGATCACTTGAAGGGTTAATAAAGTCCTGAAAAATGGTTTGGTAGGAATGATAAAAATAAAAGAGTTCTAATGCTCACTGAAAAAGAGGAAGTGGGTGCTACATGATCAGGGAAAGTATTTTTTTGATGCTGTGGGTCAGACTTTTAAAATAATCAGCACACAAAACAGAGCATGAACTTCTATTGGCCTGTGTCACCTAAGAATATGGAGAGATTGAGAGATTGTTTTCCAAAGGTGATTAGCTGTTTGGTAAAGTTTGATAGTATAATACATTGTTCACAATTTTTAACCTTTTCAGTGTGGGAGGTGGCCAATGGCTGACACCCGCACCATCTCTGGAGAGTTTCTGTTAGTCATTAAGTAAAATGCAGGGATGCACTGTATTTACAATAATACGATGCATCCCTTCATTTCCGCTAGTGCTGCCACTAAATTTAGCTGCCTGGAACTAATGCATGCACTCTTACACTGTGGTGCAAGGCTGCCTGCGTTGCAGGGAGTGATTGTTCATGTTCAGGAAGGTGTCCCTTCCTGCACATAAACGATTACTAATGGAGAGGTGTAACTTCTATGTGTGGTGCAGAATGCAGCACATATATAAATTTCAAATCGTCATTCTCTAATGATTGTTTATGTGCAGGAAGGAGCACCTTCCTGGACATGAACAAGCACTAATATCGATTTGCTCTTTCTATGCAGTATACATAGAAACAGCAAAAACTAGGAAAAATTAATCATTTCTCCTCATTGTGCAAGTTTGACACTAGGTTTCGCCTGGTCTTATTTTTGGCGCTGACCCATATTTATTCCACCCTTGTAAAAGGGGGCAGAATCAAAAAGCAATGATTGTTGGCGAAGAACGCCCACTGCAACACCCATTGCCTGCCCCTTTCACTCTAAACGCAGCATGAATAAGGGCATTATTTACAAGGAGGCTTTTAACCACGTTAAGAAGCTTAACACCACCTTGTAAATAATGCAAAGGGGTTATTTACACAAGAATGTCAGAAAAGTGACATTCTTGTGGCAATATCCCCTTGTAAATATACCCCTAGTTGTTTTAATAGTTGTCTTTAGAGTCTTACATCTGCAGCCACTAGTTTTTATGACAGAGTATGGTCAAACTAGTAACGAAGGTCCACACAGGAAGGTTGTAATTAAAGATCATTTATTAAAGCAGGGAACATGTTGAATAGTTCCAGACAACAGGTAGTTCAGTTGTGAAGGGGGGGCCCAACCAGGCTGCTGCTCAGCCCATGTTCAACTATCACTTCACCTCTCTGTACCCCTTCATTCTGAGGCACATCATGACTCCAAAATTCTATTAAGCACAGAGCAGAAGCACTGGCTGAGCAGGATGTGTATAATACATTACATTACAAATGCTGGATACTAGATATCCCGTTTCCTTCCAACAGAAGCACAAATCCAATATATGAATGAAAATATAACGAGAATAAACAAAGAACAGAAAGCAAAGGAGGAACAACTGTGTGACCGGGTAAACGTCAAGGGAAAGAGCAAGCAAGGCGGAGAGAAGAGATAGTTGGGAGAAGACAAGGAGGAGAAAGTAAAGAGTAAGTATAAAAATAGTGAAAGTACACAAATAGAAAAAGCCCATACTCTACGATAATGAAATGGAAAGTGGGAGACAGTGAGCTGCAGAAGAAGAAATACGTGGTAGAAAGAGAAACGGACGCCCCAAAGACAACTCCTACGCACACCCACTGGCCAGGCAGGCAAGGAAGGAAGGACAAGGCACGACGCGAACAGAACAGAATACATGCACAAGAAGAAGAGAAGGAAGGAACTCCTCCTGAGCATAGGAGAACAAGAATAACAATGCATACAAGGAAAGGCAAAAGACCCAGGAAGAATAACAGCGAATGTGTAAGGTACAGATTCCAACGATAAAAAGAAAGTGAACATCATTAGGAAGGCTGAACCGGAGAAAAGAGAGAAGAAGCGGAGAGACACAAACAGTATCACTTATACTCCACCCCATTTTCCAATAGACAATTCAAATAAGGTATGAGTGTAACATTGCATAGAGAAAACAGCACTGTAAGGTAATAGAAATAACATATTTGACAAAATAACAGCCAATGGGACTGAAACCCATGACCGTCCTTTACCTTAAGGCAAAAACGTGAGGAGCACTGTGAATGGGAAGGAAACACATGACATAGTAGCCCATGTAGGGACAACCCCTGTGCAGAGGTAAAGCCTGTGTAATGTAGTTATGGGACAATGACCCATAAGAAAGTACCCTGGGAGAAGGGTGAAAGATGAAATAAAATGGGACTATAACCCATAAGACGCCCTATGTAAGGGTAACAATGTAGATGTAAATGGGACTGTGACCCATGAAATTGTGCCTGTGTAAGGGTAAAACCGTAAGTAGCCTATGTAGGCAAATGTATGAGAAAATTGGGACAAGAACCCAATGCCATCCCCGTGTAGGGAAGAAATAAATGTAAGGTGTACACATGTGAAATGTACAAATGAACCCCTTGATGGTGTGTACCCAGAGTCCATAAAGGTAAAACGTAGCCTGTGTAGGCAACTGTGTAGAGAGCAAATGGGGCTAGTACCTATTGCCACCCCAATGTGTATGGATACGGTGCAAATAATACAATTGGCATGATTATTGCATCACATTAACGTTTGCTGGCTGTCAAAATAAAGGTGTGCGTGTCACCATAGTCCTGGGTCACACACTGGAAACATCTATGGGTCCAGACGAATTGTAGTGGCAGTCAAACGTGATAGTGGCACTCACAGATTAAATGGAAAGGCAGTACAAATTGAGTCTGTTGTGGGCCCAAGAAGAACAGTCACAATACAGTACTACTATATTCAGAAGCTGTAATCGTGTCACACACTAGCATACATGTTTTAGCCTGGAGCTGAATATCCATCAAAGAAAGAGATTTAAAAGCTCACAGTTGGAAATGGCCCTTTTTGCAGGGTTATCCCCAAACTTTTTGCTTCTTCCTCCTTTATTTTTCCTGACCTGTGGTTTTTGGCAGTAGGACTCTATGGCGCGTTACCACTGCTGATCAGTGCTAAAGTGCGTATGCTCTCTGTGTAAATTGTTATTGTAATTGGTTATCCATGATTGGCATATTTGTATTTCCAGGAAGTCCCTAGTAAAGTGTACTTAGTGTGCCAGGGCAGGTGATTCAAATGCTACTAGTGGGCCTGCAGCAATGATTGTGCCACCCACATGGGTAGCTCTAAAATGGTGTCTCAGGCCTGCAACCGCAGTGCCTGTGTGCAGTCTGTGAACTGCCATGCCAACCTGGCCAGTCTTCCCACTGACCAGGCCTAACCCTTCCCTTTCTGTACACATTGGATACCCCTATGGAAGGCCCAAGGTACCCCCCTGGGCAGGGTGCAGTGTATGTGAAAGGTAGATGACATGCTCTGGTAGTGAATTACAGCTAAGTATGGGCTGAAAATCCATTCCTTTCGCGGAATTTGTGGATTTTTGGCAAATTCATGGTCCGCAAATCGCGCAAATTTGCCCAAAATACGCAATTCACAAGCTGGTGGATTTTTTTGCTTGGTCGCGATAGAAAAATACAATATCGCGCGCGCGCCGTTGACTTACTGTGATTCTGAGTCTGCTTAGTTGTTTTTGTTTTATTTATTTGTGTGTTTTATAAAGCGCACAGCTTCCCCAACGGGGCGTCCCGGCGCTGATAGATCTGGCAACAGAAATCGCGAGATACCTAGTTATTGGCCAAAAAGGTGGGTCTTGAGGGACTTAAGGAATACAGATTCTGTCAGACATGCACGAAGGGGTAATGGAAGTTTATTCCAACGCTAAGAAGCACAAACTTCAAACGATTTCCCTCCTGATCGGGTTTTTTTAAATCTAGGGGTAACCAGAAGAAGTTGGGAATTCGAGCGCAGCGTTCTGGAGTTATGGTAGGGACGTAGGCTAGTTTTCAGGTGAGCTGGTCCTTTACCCTTCATGGCTCTGTAGGCCAAAGTCATAGCTTTAAACTCGCATCTCTTGGCGATGGGGAGCTAGTGTAATCTGCGAAGATGAGGGGTAATATGTTGTCTGGGAGGAATTCCCTCAACTAGTCGAGCTGCAGCATTTTGAACAGTCTGAAGTTTGTTACATAGACCAGCCGTAAGGCCTAGGTAGAGCGCATTTGCGTAGTCGAGATGGGAAGTTTTCAATGCGTGGACCACAGTCTTACGACAGTCGGTAGGCAGATAGTTGATAAGCCTTTTTACTGTTTTCATCTTGGCAAAACAGGAAGCTGCTACTGTTTGCACCTGGGCACTAAAGGAGAGGTGATTGTCCCAGCGAACCCCAAAGTTCTTAACTGAGTCTTTAGGTATGGGAGCTACACTCAAATCTTCCGGCCGCCAAAGGCTGGGTTCCAGGGGGGATGGTGAGTTGAAAAACAGTATTTCCGTTTTTCCTGCATTGAGTCTAAGAGAATTAGAGTCCATCAATTTCGATATCTTCCTGAGACATGATTTCAGGGGATCGAATGCCAAATCAGTGGGCTCATCAAAGGTGAAAAGAAGCTGAATGTCATCAGCATAGGAGATATATTTAACACCGTTCTGTGAGATCATTTCGGCAAGGGGGGTGAAATAGAAGAAGGGAAGAGCCCTGGGAAACTCCCCATTTAAGTGGTCTGGCAGAAGATGTATAGGGGGGTTATATACCTGCTGAGTGCGATCAGATAGAATAGAAGAGATTCACTTCAGCACGGTACCGCCTATGCCCAGGGCCCTTACCTCTTCAGCAGAATCTTATGAGAGACGGTGTGAAATGCTGCTGAAAGATCCAGCAGCACCAACACCGCCCTCGACCCACGGTCCAGCGTCCATCTCACCGAGTCAACCATTTCGATCAGGGCTGACTCCGTGCTATGGGCGGACCGGAAGCCATGCTGAGAATCATGCAAAAGCCCATGAGACTCTATGTAATTGGCAAGCTGAGAGTGAGCCAATTTTTCCAGGATCTTTGCAGGGGCTGACAAAAGGGATATTGGCTTGTATTTACTTGGGTTGTCTGGATCCGCGTTGGGTTTTTCCCCCCAGTTTGCGTGTGCTGCGCCATTTTGGATCTTGCTGCGTGATCGCGCAAGAGATTTTCGACCGCGAGTACGTCATCGCAGCTCATCATCTTGCACAGCGAGAACTCGACAACGCGAGTAGGTCATAAGGGCCCGCGATCACGCATCGCAGGAGTAAACAATTGCGAACACGTAGATGTGGCGCGCAGCTGAGTTCCGGCGGGAGATTTGAACAGCTCGCTTTCCCGAACTTGCAAAAATTGCAATTCTGCACAAGAAATCCACCGCAGGCAGCATAAGCCTTCTGAAAATGATGATTTTGATCAGAATAACTCCTCAGATTGACATTTGACTCCACTTTTTTGGGGGGGGTGGGAGGAAGGAAGTTTCCCAGAGTCTCAAACTTCCTGTTCCTATCCAGCAGGCTCCTCCCAGTGCTTTGTCCATGTCCTGGTCACTTTTCATTTGGATCTGGAACTGGAAGGATTAATTTTTGTGGCTGCTGTTGGATATTTGTATTTGAGGACTTTTTGGACTTTTGATCACTTTTGGATTTGAGATTTTACAAGTAAGTTGGTGTTGTTTGTTTGGTGCATTGCAGTTGCTGCAACTACAATTTTAAAACTTTTTCACAACTTTAAAAAAAATATATTGTGGGTAGCCACAACTATCCAGTAGGCCCAAGGTTAGTCATGGGTGCATGATACAACTGTTTCTGTGAGTTTTGTTGAACTTAAATCTCATTTATGTTATGGAATTTTAGCTCACTGTTATATGTGGATTTTTTATTTTTATTTTGGGGTGCCTGTAAAGCCACACTAGCAAGTAGGCCCAGGGGTACTCAGTGGTGCATGGACCAAGTCTTTCTGAGGGGTGTCTTGAATTTAAACATCATTGAGGGCATGGATGGCAATGGATTGTGGTGATTTATGTGTGTTTTTCGACTATTTGGGGTGTTTCTGGGCCTGGCCATGTGTGTGGGGGGCATTTTGAGGCCTGGTCAAGGCAGGGTCTGGCCATGTGGCTGGTGGTGAAGGGGCCCTTTTGAAGCCAGGCAGTGTGCTCAGGCCTGCACCCAGTTTGCCTTGCTTTCATCTATTATGCCCAGGGGTACTCAGTGGTGCATGGACCAAGTCTTTCTGTGGGGTGTATTGAATTTAAACATAATTGAGGGCATGAATGGCATTGGATTATGTTAATTGTTGTGTTTTTTCGACTTCTTGGGATGTTGTTGAGGCCTAGCCATGTGGGTCGAGGCCCTTTTGAGACCTGGTCCAGGCAGGGCCTGGCCATGTGGCTGGGGGTCAAGGGATCATTTTGAAGCCAGGCAGTGTGCTTAGGCCTGCACCCAGTTTGCCTTGCTTTCATCCATTATGCCCAAGGGCACTCAGTGGTGCATGGACCAAGTCTTTCTGTGGGGTGTCTTAAATTCAAACATCATTGAGGGCATGGATGGCATTGGATTGTGGTGATTTTTGTGTGTTTTTCCACTTCTTGGGGTGTTGTTGGGGCCTGACCATGTGGGTGGGGGCCATTTTGAGGCCTGGTCCAGGCAGGGCCTGGCCATGTGGCTGGAGGTCAAGGGAACATTTTGAAGCCAGGCAGTGTGCTCAGGCATGCACACAGTTTTCCTTGCTTTCATCAATTATTCCCAAGGGTACTCAGTGGTGCATGGACCAAGTCTTTCTGTGGGGTGTCTTGAATTTAAACATCATTGAGGGCATGGATGGCATTGGATTGCAATGATTTTTGTGTGTTTTTCGACTTCTTGGGGTGTTGTTGGTTTCCTGATCATGTGGGTGGAGCCATTTTGAGGCATGGTCCAGACAGGACCTGGCCATGTGGCTGGGGGTCAAGGGGCCATTTTGAAGCCAGGCAGTGTGCTCAGGTCTGCACCCAGTTTGCCTTGCTTTCATCAATTATGCCCAGGGGTAGTGAATGGTGCATGAAACAACTCTATCTGTTTGGTCTCTCTTCTATTAATGTAAACATCCATTTATGATTAGAATTGCAATTTTTATTTTGGGTCTTTGGGTGTGTTGTAATAACAATAAATGCCTAGTTGCAAATATTAATTGAAGCACGACATATGCAACATTTATTTAACTGATGTTGCTCTGGCTTCCTTTACTTTTAGGTGCACAAGAGATCCACATCAGTCATCCTTCGTCATTCATCAGTGCCAGGAAGAAGTCCTGCAGCGGTGTGTGCAGCACAACATCACGTGACGTCAAGTGTGACCACAGACAACTATGCAACTCGTGCAACTGCGGCCTGCTGTTCTGACATCTGCAGAAGATAGGCTCAAAGAAAGGTGGCCATAGCTCCTCCACCAAGAAAGTTGCCAGTTCCACTGCCAGTATGAAGGAGCAGAAGAAGAAAGTGGCGCCACTTACCAAGGAGACTGGTGTGCCCACAGACACTTTTTTCGGTAAAAAAATAACTATGCCTGCAGCAGGGGGTCCGCCGGGGACCAAGCTGGGAGCAGCACCTCTGCTTCATTGGGCTCAGTGCCACAACGCCAAGTTAGGTCCACGCCATGAGTGCTGCAGAGGCAGCCACTTTAATTGCTTAATCACCATCAACCAGTGATATTGGCTCATCGCAAGGAAGTAGCATCCAATCAACGCAGGGTGTTACTCATCTGACGAGTGTTCAACAACCACAGCCGCAACAACAATCACAGGTGCAACTAGTACAAGCGCCAGTAAATGTGCAAGGAGAGGTGCAAGTAGAGGCTCAAGTAGATGCGCAAGTAGAGGCGCAAGGAGAGGTGCATGGAGAGGCGCATGGAGAGGCGCAACTAGAGGCACATGGAGCGGCACAACTGCCCACAATGCTTGTTCCTCCAGAAGTTGGGGCACATTAGGAAATGATTCAAGCGGAGGTATCATAGGAGGAAGCCACTCCTCCTGATGATGATCCATTGTCTTCCAGATCCCCAGCAAGAAAAAGTTCAAGGAAGGCTACTACTACTACACGTTCTTCTTCAAGCCCCCTTCCTTCTGATGATCTTGATGTTGATTGGAACCCACCAATGCAGTCTGAGAGAGAGGCATGCCATGAGCCGACAAAGGTAGCTAAGCCTGAAACAAAGGTTCCCGCAAGGCTTTCACTTATGGGTGATGACAACGAACAACAAGTAGTGTATTCTGCTGCTGATGAACAGTCTGGCGACGACAACCCAGTTATCACAGTCCTCACTCCAGCCCCAGTGGGCATGCAGCAGGCAGACATTTGACCCTATCCCGAATTGCTGCTGTGCGGGATGTGGGCGGCGTGGCACTGGTACCACCACCAATGCAGTTAACTACTACACCAACACGACCTACAGCTTCCATATTTTCTCGTCAGAAGGGCTGGCAGGGACCTCCTTCCAGCTCGACCTCCATTACCTCAAGTAGTGGTGCTGTAAGTGCACAACAGAGTCAAATTCAGCCATGCCCATCCTCCACTTCATCTGGCATTGAAAGTAGCACCCCCACCACCAGCAGACATATCCAGTTCCTAGTTTGGGCTTCTTTAGTGTTAGCAAAAAGGCAGAAAACATGGTCATTTTTTCAATTTATAAAACGGTAGTTAGTCGGGGTAAGCTTGGTACCAACTATGGTACCGGAGGCCAGAGAGGCCATCTCCAAAAACACCACACTATCATTTGGAAGGCGCACCTAAGGAAGATCCGGGAAGCCAAAAGTACAACAAATCCAAATGCATCCATTCATATTGCATCTGATGATGATGACAAGGGGCTGATCGTGCAGGGGGGAAGTGAAGAAGCGACAGACATTTTTTCTGATACACCATGTACCCTTGGCAGCAGCACTGCAGTGGTAGCGCCTACACCCTCTACCCCAGCAACATGTATGAGGCACACTAAGTGTCTGGGAGAGACACCAATGCAAAAAAGTACATCAATGAGCCTAACTGGGTTGAAGAAGTCTGCATCATCATCATCACGTATGAAAACGGTCCAGACCACCATTAAAAGCATGTTTTAGTTGGATGCGCCATTTGAACACAACCACCATCCGGCACATCTTTATAATGCAATGCTGGCTAAAATGTTAGCGCTGGAACTTCTCCCTTTTTCTTTCGTGGAAGGGGTGTGTTTTCTAGAATTTGTGGCAACAGTCTGCCCTGAATGGAAGGTTCCTAGCCGGTCCTGTTTTGCCAGAGTTGAGGTTCCAGCACTACATCAAGATGTGCTGGAGGTGATTGGGGCAGGTTTGCAGAAGAGTGCTGTTCACACTATCCACCTGACAACAGACATGTGGACCAGTGGTGAACAACCGTTACACCGCAACTTTTACAAAGCACTACCATTACAACAAAACTTTTACAACGCAAGTGTATTTACAACGCATGTTTTTACAGCGCATGGTTTTACAACGCAAGGGGGTCCTTTAGGATCGCGGGCAGTGGCACCACCGCGGTGGTGGCAGGGCTGAAAAACAGCTTTTTCCGCCCGCGAGCTGCGGAACTCACGCCGCAACATTAGGATAGGTAAACACAGGTCATTTCCCGTCCGCTGCGGCGCGGCGCGCACCGCCATCAAAGTGCGCCCACCACCGCACCGACGGGAGCCAATCGAAACCCTCCTCCGTGCCCGATGACGTCCGCCCCGTCCGACAAATTAGGATGGGCCAAACAAGCAGACGCACCGCAGCGGGGACACCGCACAGCTGAAGCAGGCGGAAAGTCGACAGCGGAGCACGAACGCCGAAACCAAACATGAACCCCATGGACCCAGCCCTCCACATGCATCCGGTCATGTACCTGCTGCAACACTATCGCCAGATGGGCCGCCGCGGACGCCGCCGCAGGTACGCCACTACGCATATGCACCGCACAACACACATGCAGACACAGGTCCCCAGCACCACACTGGCATCCTGCTAGGGGACACAACAAATCCACATGGGCAACCACACATCACCCACCTCACTACAAGGCACCCCACACCAACCGGAACACCGAACGTCCGCCAACCAGCAGCACCGCCCCGGTCACGGTCACGTCACCGCCGCGGTCAACACATGCGCACAATGCAGAAGGCAGGGCCACACCAAGGCATGGGCAGGGCACCAACATCACAGGAACACACCACCCCAAACCACAGCGCACACCACCCGAGTTAGCCACAGGCCAGGTACTAATCCTGTGCACCCCCATGCACACCAACAAGCACAGTAACCACAAGCACAATACACACACACTGCAACACACAACACACAACACACAACCAGGGACACAGGCACTGCAGGAGTGGCTGAGAATTAACACACAACACCAGTGCACTCCCCATAGCCCACACAATTGCATACAATCATCCACACAGGGCAAGACAAAACCAAAAACAGGCATACAACTCCTGGCTCACACATGTGTGTCTCAAACCATACAGGAGCACACATACATACACCACAAACTAACACCCTTCACACTGCACACCTCTGCCACACCCACCACCACACATGCCATGTAAGCCATGCCACGTGGACTAAGGGCCAACACAAGAAGACCATACACATACACGCCTGGGCACACAGAAAGGAAAACACACACATACCCCATGACATCACAGACAGCTACAAAACCACTGAACAGCGACACACCCTGTGCTGCCAGTGTCTTCCCTAGGTGACCTGTGAACAGTGTATGCAGCAATAGCAAATCATCAACAGGAAAATAGCATTGTCTGTGAAATAGCCATTACAGAGTACAACATCAGCTGTGCCACAATGGACTGAAGACCCCATCACCCCTGTATAAAAATAAGATGACCACAAAGAGCCTAGCTATGGTGAACTGAAAAATAGAGCATGGTACACAGTGAAGCAAATGCAAACAAGAAAAGGATTACAATCAGCAACGAGACTGAGAAAACACACATTAGAAGTTTCTGTATTTATTCACATATTGCACAGATGTAGCAATACAACATCAGTAGACAACAGCAAGCCACACAGTCATGTACAAATGGCAGAGACTATGCAGAGGTCATACAGAAACACGAACGACAGAGTCCATGGCAGGGGAGACAGCAGGTACATGAGAGGCTGCACAGGGGAGAGCACAGCACATCGTAGCAACAGGCCCAGAGTCCATGGCAGGGGAGAGCACAGCACATCAGAGCAACAGGCCCAGAGTCCTTGGCAGGGGAGAGCACAGCACATCAGAGCAACAGGCCCAGAGTCCTTGGCAGGGGAGAGCACAGCACATCAGAGCAACAGGCCCAGAGTCCTTTGCAGGGGAGAGCACAGCACATCAGAGCAACAGGCCCAGAGTCCTTGGCAGGGGAGAGCACAGCACATCAGAGCAACAGGCCCAGAGTCCTTGGCAGGGGAGAGCACAGCACATCAGAGCAACAGGCCCAGAGTCCTTGGCAGGGGAGAGCACAGCACATCTGAGCAACAGGCCCAGCGTCCTTGGCAGGGGAGAGCACAGAACATCAGAGCAACAGGCCCAGAGTCCATGGCAGGGGAGAGCACAGCACATCAGAGCAACAGGCCCAGAGTCCTTGGCAGGGGAGAGCACAGCACATCAGAACAACAGGCCCAGAGTCCATGGCAGGGTAGATCACAGCACATCAGAGCAACAGTCCCAGAGTCCTTGGCAGGGGAGAGCACAGCACATCAGAGCAACAGGCCCAGAGTCCTTGGCAGGGGAGAGCACAGCACATCAGAGCAACAGGCCCAGAGTCCATGGCAGGGGAGAGCACAGCACATCAGAGCAACAGGCCCAGAGTCCTTGGCAGGGGAGAGCACAGCACATCAGAGCAACAAGCCCAGAGTCCTTGGCAGGGGAGAGCACAGCACATCAGAGCAACAGGCCCAGAGTCCATGGCAGGGAAGAGCACAGCACATCAGAGCAACAGGCCCAGAGTCCATGGCAGGGAAGACAGCAAGTACATGAGAGGCTGCACAGCGGAGAGCACAGCACATCATAGCAACAGGCCCAGAGTCCATGGCAGGGGAGAGCACAGTCTATTTTGAGAGGTGAACCTGCACACCTTTGTTTCTCAAATTTATCAAAATGATCTCGGGTATTCAAGTTTAGCGTGCACACCAGTTATAAGGGGGCGTGCCCTGCTCCCTAGGGCGGAACAAATGCACATAGACCTTCTGGATTGCCATATAGCAGCGTTTCTTTTCCGTTCCTTTTCACGGTGATCTATTATTCTCACACAAACTGTTCCTTTTCCTGGCGGCACTCTTTAGCCCTTTAAAACAAATGTGTATTTAATTGCATACAAATATGTTATTTTCGGTAGACACTCAATATAGATCTTGTGTTGCTGTTATTGTAGGTCCTGAGAAATGTAAATGTAAATGTAAATGTAAAGCTCATTTATATCGCGCTAACAATCGCTCCAAGGAGCATCTCAGCGCCAATAAAAGGACAACCAGATGTAAAGGTTGCCTTACTGCTTAAGGAGACCAAAACCGGAGTCACACTAGTGCTCTGGCAATTGAGTCTGGAAGATTGTAAATCCAGGTTTTCAATTGTTTGCGGAAATCAGATTCCTTGTCCAGTGCTCTTAATGGAGGGGGTAGGGCATTCCATGCTTTGGCACCCAATACCGCTAGGGATTTGCCCCTGCGGGTTTTGAGTCTGAAACCTGGAATGGTCAAAAGATTGGCATTTGAGGACCGTAGTGCGCGAGTTGGACAGTATTTTACAAATTTTTTCCTTAGGTAAAGGGGGCCTGAATTATGTACAGCGCGAAAGGTGATTGTCAATACTTTGTGGAGGACCCTTTTAGTTATAGGCAGCCAGTGTAATACATTGAGGGCTTTGGTTGCTGAGGATTTTCTTGGCCATTTCAGAACCAGCCTTGCCGCCGCATGCTGTACCATCTGGAGTTTATGGGTGACCACCTTATTGGTACCAGCATGCAGGCTATTTCAATAGTCAATACGAGAAGTAACTAATGCAATCGTGACTGTTTTCCTTGCTTCGAGGGGCAGCAAGTCAAAGAACTTTCTGAGCAGTTTTATTACCCCGAAGCAAGTGCCTGCCACTTTTGACGCCTGATGTTTAAAGGATAAATCGGCGTCAAACTGTACCCCAAGGTTACGAGCCGAGGAGGTAGTGTGGGGTGGTATTTCAGCCTTCTCGGGCCACCACAGTCTGGGGATGAATTCATTATTTGGGCCTATGGGCATGATCTCGGTCTTGCCTGTGTTACATTTTAAGTGGTTTTTCCGCATCCACTCAAAGGTGGCCGTTAAGCAGCACTTAAGTTTTTCCTCCCAGACCTGGTTATCTTTGTCCATGACCAGGAACAGTTGAGTATCGTCGGCATATGCTATTACATCTATGCCGTAGGACGATATCAGCTGCTGTATCAGGGGTGCGGTATAGACATTGAACAATGTCGGACTCAGACTAGAACCTTGAGGTACTCCCGTTGACAGTGACTTCTCACTGGAACGGAATTCCCCCAAGGTCACCACTTGTCGCCTGTCACTAAGAAAGTTTTTTATCCACTCTAAGGCAATGCCTTTAATGCCAGATGTTATTAGCTGGTCTATTAAGATAGCATGTGAGACCGTGTCGAAGGCTGCCGACAGGTCTAATAGTATCAGGACGGCCTTCTTGCCTTGATCTAGAGCTGAGCGGATAGTTTCAGTAGTGAACAGGAGAGCCGATTCGGTGGAATGCTGAGTCCTAAAGCCAGCTTGGTTAGGGTGCCATGCCTCATTCTCTTCCAAGAAGCGTGTCAGCTGTTTGTTCACTGTGGACTCAGTGATTTTACACAATGCCGGAAGTAATGAAATCGGACGTAGATTTGAGAGTGTGGTGGGGTCGGGGAGTTGTTTTTTTTGTAAGGGTTTTACAGCTGCCAGTTTCCACTCAGGGGGGACGTAGGCAGTAGACAGTAAGTTGTTAACGATAGCATTTATGTCTGAGTTAACAATATCAGCAATGAGATGTAGGAGTTCTATAGGACATGGATCAAATGGTGATCCACAACATTGGAAGTCAACATCTGCAATTTACTATTTTTGCTTTTTAACTATATATATATCCCCTGAAAAAGGGTTGAGAGTCAACCCGAAATGCATTGGGATTGTTGACATTAAGCTATGAATCTTGGTTGTTAGTTTCTATGAATGAAGAAATGTAAAAATGTAAATGTGATTTTTTGAATCGTGTTTTGTTAAGCTAAGAATGCATGATTAACGAACTCCATTATGTACACAGTGTAAATCAGTTACCGTTTCTGTTGCTTTGAAGAATATTCCAAGTAACATAAAATAAAAATAGAATACAAACACAAAGAAAGACAAATATGTGTTTACATTTATGAAAGGCTATTGTCCTCACAGCAGTGCCATCAGTAGCTCAGGGTTTTCCTTGGGCTCATACTCACAGGGGAGAGCACAGCACATCAGAGCAACAGGCCCAGAGTCCTTGCCAGGGGAGAGCACAGCACCTTAGAGCAACAGGGTTAGCAACACACCCAGGTTGCAAACAATGGTCCTGACTAGCACACCTGTGTGTGGCACAGGCATATGAGGGGGTTGACAACTCACTTCTGGCTGTCATGCGGACTGGGACCTGGCTGCGTGTCATGGACAGCAGGTCTACTTGACTGGGGTGACAGAGGGCCATGTGATGGGCAATAACAGAGGGCCTGCAAGGTGGAGGGCTGTGTGGAACAGGTGGCACTGTGGCACATGGAGGTGGACTCATGCACACCCTTGACACAGGGTGGGTGGGAGAGGTTGGAGGGGTGCCCTTCCACTTTTTTGGTACATGAAATGGCTTGCCTGTCTTGGGGTTGATGGGAAGTGGAGATGGCACAATAGGCACACACACCAACTGTCCCACATCAGGGGCAGACACTGGCACTCCCTCAGGTGATGTGCTTGATCCTGCATAACGCTTTGGCTGGCTTCGCCTCCGGACCACCTTACCCTTTCCAGAAGGTGTACCCCTCACAGTGACCACCTTACCACTTCCCCCAGGGGTGGGGTCCACAGTGCCCTCCTGTCCCTCCTTGCCAGGGCTGGTCAAAACACTGGGCTCCCCTGCCTTAACCATTGGTCTGGTCACAACAGGGCTCTCCTCTGCCTCAATGATTGGGATGGTCCCAACAGGGCCCTCATCCACCTGCCTTGATGTACATTTTTTGGGTGTCGATGTGGTGGGTGGTTGTGTCCCTGTGCTCTCCCCAGGTGTAGCCATGACATGCCACACATCCTCTGTGGGCATCGGTGAGTCATATTCTGGTGATGCCTCTGCAGCATGTGAGCCTGATGTTTTGGACAATGATCTTGTGGCCTTACTCTTCTGTGACTTCACCTTGTCCCTGCATATTGGGGGGGGCCTGCTCTTCTTTGGGGATGGAGTCTGTGTACGGGATTGTTTGCTTTGTGTCTGACATGTGCTCCTAGTGTTGTACCGTTTAGTAGACGTAGGTCCCAAGTGGACACTGTCATCTGATGTGGCCACTGAATGGGTGGTCGTCACTGGCACCTGAGCTGCAATGGGACCATGTGCCTGTTGGAGGGCTGTTGTGACTGTGGCTGACAATGACTGGACTGTGCGGTGTAGCCCACCCATGTCAGAGTGTATGCCCTCCATGAATGCTAGAACCTGGCCTAATTTTTTCTTGTGGGCACTGAAGGCATTGAGCAGGGCGGTCTGGCCCACGCAAAGTTGCCGCAGGAGCTCTACGCACTCTGCACTGAGGGCAGCAGGGGGGACAGGTGCTGGGGCAGCGGTGCCATGTGTGAATGTCACATGTCCTCTCTTAGTAACACGGATACGGGCAGCACCAGAGGAAGTGGATGGGAGGCTGGGCACTGGCCGCTGGGTGTCAGATGCTGGAGCACACTCCACATCCCCTGTGCCTGCAAACAGGGATGCATCCCTGCCGGCATCAGATGAAGTGGTACTTTGTGTCTCAGGTACAGATTCCTCATGCATACTCCTGTCAGCCTCAGGAGCGCTGGTGTTCTCAGTGTCACTTAGCTCAGTCTCACTTGCCTCCACTGCCCCTGTTGTGCTGGTCTCACCACCACTTGTGTCAGGATCATGTACCGTTGTGGTGTCTTGCGAATCTGCATTAGTGAGAGAAACAGGTTTGTGTAAGTGTCATCATTTGTACACACCATTGCAGATCAATTCAGCACAGTAGAGGCCTAGAGCTACATGATAACCACCACACCCTGCAAACACTGTGCATCTACACACTATATAGACCACAACTTTGCCTGTCATGCAGACAAACTTCTAGGAGTGAGGCATGTCGATGCCACACAGCACCACACCCTGCCCATGGATTGTCTTCCCCCAGCCCACATTGACCAGCCCCATGGACATGATGTAGCCACAACACACATCACCACTTACACCCCTACAGGGAACCAGAGGGGACCACACACACCTGTATTGACTACACATGCCACAATGCCAACTAGGCCATAGCAAACACCATGTGGCAATCAGGCTCCACATTATCGTCGGATGTGTGGGCCTCAAACATCATGGATGCATGCAAAGTAGACAGACATGGTGTGACACTCATCAAATGGACACTGCAGTTTGGCACAATATGGACTCCCCACACCATCACAGAGCAGAGAGACCATGTGGACACAAAAAATCTGTCAAGGACTGAGAACTGCATGCATGGGCTGAACAGTAAGGCCATGGTGGCCCAATGCCTCATACAGGCACATATCACAGTCGCCACTCACATCACATGACACAGCATGGCAACACACGCACATCAGATGTGTCACCGCTGAAACCGGCCCTGTACACATGCATCCACTCCCAGACAAACTCTCCCTCCCCAGATACTCACCATCTATGTCTTGATGCTGATGCCCCTTCAGACGTGCATCCAGGTCTGGATTGGTCACTGCGGAGTCATGGTGCGACGTTCCAAACGTCCTGTGCGTGGTACCATACCCAAGGTCATCTCTGCCACTTGCTTAGCCAGTCGGCTGATGTCGTCCCACCTCTTGTGACAGTGTGTGTGTCGTCTGTTTGATACCCCCAGGGCTCGCACCTTTGCTGCAATGGCCCTCCACACGGTCTTACGTTGGTGTACCTTGAGCTGCAGGCATGAGAGTAAAGAAGGGCAAAATTTACATTTACACTATTTAAGATGTCAGCATCTATCATTACAGCAGCCAGACACAGACTCTGGACTCACAGTAACCTGCCTCCCTCCAGAACTGGGCGTACCCTCTGCATGGCATCAACATTAGTGTATGCATGCACACATTGTGGTCTCTAGTCTCCATGATATGCACACAAAGGCATAATCCCTCAACACAAATGCATCGACCGCAGTGTGTAAATCGGAAATTGCACAGGGCACCGATGGGGTATATTTACTAATGAGTGTGAAGCAACTGTAGCATGTAAGTTGGCTGATGTTCAAGGTTTGGATATGCTGCCACTGAACCCACTCTGTGGCTCACACTGACTCTGACTACAGGGGCACCCTGAAATTTCCTCAGATGCGTTCACTGTCCTGGCATCTAAAAGGCTAACAACCGTTGGTTCTCTATGGCCGGCAATTTAACACCCCCCACTCACACATACGAGTACAGGCCTAGGATAGACTCACATTGCAACACACACACTACCTCGAGCAGGAAACAGCCTGTCTGTCAGTGTATGTCATCACCCCACATACCCAAGCACGTACTGCAGCAGCACGACTACACGTCTGACACCACCTTGCCCTGCAGCTCCCTTCATGGTGACTTACCACAACATTGCGACCACCAAACAGCCGTGGGTACTGTGCCAGCACCCCGTCCACAAGGACATCCAGCTCCTCACTCGTGAATGGACTGGCACAGATCTTCTCTGTTCTTGACATCACTGTGGATATGGCAGACCTGTGGCGGAAGTGAGTTAGAAGGGGTCTCAGGCAGCAGGCTCTTGAAGCAGCAGGACAGGGTCTCAGGCAGCAGGACAGGGTCTCAGGCAGCAGAACAGGGTCTCAGGCAGCAGGACAGGGTCTCAGGCAGCAGGACAGGGTCCCAGGCAGCAGGACAGGGTCTCAGGCAGCAGGACAGGGTCCCAGGCAGCAGGACAGGGTCTCAGGCAGCAGGACAGGGTCTCAGGCAGCAGGACAGGGTCCCAGGCAGCAGGACAGGGTCCCAGGCAGCAGGAAAGGGTCTCAGGCAGCAGGACAGGGTCTCAGGCAGCAGGGCAGGGTCTAACAGGCAGCAGGACAGGGTCTCAGGCAGCAGGAAAGGGTCGCAGGCAGCAGGACAGGGTCTCAGGCAGCAGGAGAGGGTCCCAGGCAGCAGGACAGGGTCCCAGGCAGCAGGACAGGGTCTCAGGCAGCAGGACAGGGTTGCAGGCAGCAGGCAGCAGGACAAGGTCGCAGGCAGCAGGCAGCAGGACAGGGTCGCAGGCAGCAGGCTCTGTGAGCAGTGGGAATGTGAGGCTCACTCCCACAGATTTATTCCCCCCTGTGGTTGTTAGGAAGCTGGAAAGCTGCTTCAATTGGTTGTCCGGGTCTGCCTCATTCAAAAGCATCCAATGACTGCATCCGCGGTAGCGGAGCACACCTTCCGCGACTTTCAAATCTGCATCATGCCAATGCCATCATCGATGCCATTGGCTGTATGCAATGCTCCACGGCGGTGACGCTCCGCGGGCGCCCAGGGTGCGCTTCCGCGATGGTGCATCATTTAAAAGTATCCAATGACCGCCTCCGCGGTAGCGGAGCACACCTTCTGCGACTTTCAAATCTGCATCATGCCAACGCCATCATCGATGCCATTGGCATTGTATCGGACAAGACTTCTGCATTCACAACTGCTCATGCACAGAACCGGAAGTGTCCCTGCTACAGTGATCATTGTGTTGATGAATGTGTTCCGACTTTACATGATGCATTAAGGTGTGGCAGGTACACCGGATGGGTATGATAGACATGGCGAATCACAATACATTTGCGGGTCTTGCTGCACCTTGTATGCACATGTGAATAGTTAATCCATTATTTCCACTTCCACTGTCCCAGATGTGTTTGTGGCACTTGTGTATTGTCACTGGAGAGGCGTGCCCTCTGTGTGTAGCTATTGGCCAGCCAAGTCACCTGAAGTGCCATGCATCTCTCTGGTACTCCTTTGTTTCACATTACATCATTGATGCTCTGTGCCATGCTCATCTCATGTTGCTTGCCACTGACATATTCATCTCACTCCTTGACTAGGAGGAGGCCAAATCTAATCCATCACCTGACAGTGCTGCAGGACATGAAGGATGAGGCAATCATCCGAAAATTCAGGCTGGACAGACCAACACTGAAGATCCTGTGTGATCTATTGGAGCCCCACCTGCAGCCTTGCCATCACTATCCTACGGCATTCACACCCACCTACAAGGTGATGGCAGCACTCCACGTTTTTGCGACTGGTTCCTTCCAGGAGACCGTGGCGAACGCTGGGGGGATGTCGCAGCCCATGTTCAGCATGGTGCTGAGAGATGTTGTTGCGGCCATGATGCCATATCGCAATCGATACATTTATTTCCCCAGGGGACGTGAATTGGCTGCTGTGGAGGGTGACTTCTATGCCCTTGGGGGCATCCCACATGTAGTCGGTGCCATCGATTGCACACATGTAGGTCTGTTGCCACCGCAGGCGACTGAGCACAAATATTGGAACCGCAAACACTACCACTCCATGAATGTGCAGCTGGTGTGCCTTGCGGACATGACAATTTCATATGTGTGTGCAAAGTATCCCGGATGGGCCCATGATTCGTACATCATGAGGAACAGCATGGTGCCACGGATGATGTAGAATCTGCATCCCGAACGTGCCTGGATTGTGGGTGAGTTTCACTACTGCAATGGCGTGCTGTGTGTCACTTGCTGCACTCTGGCTGTACAACATTGCAATGTGTGTTTGCCGTTCACAGGTGACTCAGCATATCCCAGTCGCCCATGGCTGTTGAGCCCACTATGGAATCCCCGGACACCAGCAGACATCCGCTACAATGATGCCCATGGCAGGACCCGACAGGTGATCGAGCGGACTTTTGGACTGCTTAAGTCAAGGTTCCGGTGCCTTGACAGGACCGGAGGCGCACTTGCATATTTGCCTGGGAAGGTGTGCAAGATCGTTATGGCATGCTGTATGCTGCACAACCTGGCCATCCACAGGAGGGTCCCCCTGCTCCTGGATGATGGTGATGACCCAAGGCCACAACCTGCTCAGGGACCAGAATCCAGTGATGAGGACAGTGGAGAGGAGGAAGGAGTTGACCAGCGCCAGCAGCTCATCTAACGCTACTTCACTTGAAGGTGGGTGACTAGGTACAACGGTTACATTGTCCGGTGTAGTTGCTTTTGTTGTGAATGGCTATGCGTGGATGTAACCAATGGGTACATGTTCTGTCACCTATGTGTGGTATTGGTGAAATAGATTTCTGTACGGAGATGCATGCTGGACCATAGTTGTGCACATCTGGTAGACATTGTGTAGTATGTGTCTGATGTGTAGGATATTTATTGTGCAGTGATCTGTGTGTGTTGCCACAATGAGAGCAGTTGTTGTGGTGTGTCTCCCTAGGTGCTACAGAGTGTTCCTGCCCTGCATACTGTACAACATTTTTCCACATCATGGACATTATCAACTATGTACATAATGCACTAATTAATTCACTACACAAAATCTGGAGTGTCAGGTATTTTATTTTGGGAGTGGACATGTGAATTGTGCGGGAATATTTACATGAAGGTGGGGAATGAGCAGTGAGTTGACAGTCATGGTCGCAGAGATGCAAGAATAAACACCACATGGAAGTGGTGACCCAGTCCAACAGAGATGTGCCATTGCCAATGCAATGTGGGGAAAGACAGTCCAAACAGTGAATGCAGTTGGGGAGAGGGTTGTCTTCACGGCTGGCTCCGTGACTGGCGTGTGGCAGGTGCTTTGCCTCCAGAGACTCCCAGGCTCTTCTTTGGACGCCCCCTAGATCTTTTTGGTGGTGGGGGGCCTGCTGAATGGGCAGCGGCATCAGAGGACTCACCCATCTCTGTTGGCGCAGGGGAGGATGGTGCATTGTCATCCTGCGGCCCAACAGGAGGGGAAGGCGGTGGTGGTTGGGACACAGGCCTGTCCCTCTGCAACGCCACGTGCTGGCCCATGAGGTCCACCATCTCTCCCAGGCGGTTATCGATGGACCTCATCAGCACAATGAGCTCCCTTAATAGTTCATCTGACCGGCCACTTTGTCCCTGGACGTCTTGATAGGCCTGCACAACTCGGGTGAAGTGGTCCAGGGATGGTGCCCACTCCTCCCGAGGTCTGATGTTGTATTGTATTTTATTGTATTGTATTGTATTGTATATTGGATTTATATAGCGCTTATCACCCAGGGGTCTCTAAGCGCTTGCCTTGGGAACCTGTCCTGGCTTTTCCCTGTGAGATAGCCCCTACAGGGCATCCCCAAGGTGAAAACCAGGCATCCCGCCGCGGGGGGCCATTGTGGAGATTAAGCAAGCTTAATGCCCAGAGTTGCAGAGTGTAAACCCATGATTAGGTCAGGCACCGAAGCGAGAATTATCAAGTCCGTGGACATTTGAGCTCAAGACCCTGCCGCGTCGGGAATTGAACCCTGGTCCCGGGTCTGACCTCTGCTTCAGGGTCTGCCTGCTCTAACCAGTGAGCCACACTTCTCCCTGGCCCTCCCATGTGCTCTGCTGCCACGGACATCTTCCCTCGCAACTGCGGGCCGATGCACTCCCTCCCTGCCCACCACAGGTGTTGCTGTGTGATGGTCATCCCTAGGGACAGGGAGGGTGCTGCAGGTGGTACTGGTGGTACTGGTGGTGTTGGTGACAGTGGCAGCGGCGGTGGTGGCAGTGGTTGTTGTGTTGGAGGCAGAAGCCGTGACAGCAGGGGTCTGCTGCGTTGTTGTTGCAGCAGAGGTGGTGGTGGGGCGGATGGGGGCCTGGGACCTCTGGGACTGTGGCACACCAGATGTGCCGGGCTGGAGCTCATCATCCGTACTGTCCTGGGAGTGGAGATCTGAGAGTCCATGTGCCGGGGGTGGAGACTGGCTCTGCTGGTCGTTGGTGTGGTCCTCAGCAGTGAGTTCATCATCACCTGTGGAATAGATGAGGAGTGTTCAGTGTTTGTGTCATCTGCATGTCATCATCTGTCTGTAACACTAGTTATATATGCAGTCATCTGTAGTACAATTTATGGCAACACCGTGTAACATTTCATTGTGCAGAGGGACCACATGGAGTCATACATGTTGAATGTCGATGCATTGCGAGCAGTTCTCATTGGTTTTCTAGATGCAGGACCCCCACACACACTTCATGTAGGATTACGGTAGGTACGTACCTGTTAGGTGAGTGTGCAGGGTGCAATGGCTCCAATACAAGATGCCTACCAACCTGTAAGTCTGTTTGTCAAACAGTGCAATGGCTGACACATGCTCCTGGGTGGGGGAGGCCTCCATGCTGCTGGGGTGTGGGACAGGGGGGATGGTGAGAGTTGTGATACAACCCTCCCACCCGAAAACAGTGCTCCAATACAAGATGGCTACCAACTTGTAAGTCTGTTTGTCAAACAGTGCAATGGCTGACACATGCTCCTCGGTGGGGGAGGCCTCCATGCTGCTGGGTTGTGGGACAGGGGGGATGGTGGGAGTAATAGTGCAGGACTCCCTCCCTCCCTCCCTCCCTCCCACACACTCCCAGTGAAGAAGTCTTCCAACCTGTAAGTCTGTTTGTCAAACAGTGCAATGGCTGACACATGCTCCTGGGTGGAGGAGGCCTCCATGCTGCTGGGGTGTGGGACAGGGGGGATAGTGGGAGTTGTGATACAACCCTCCCACCCGAAAACAGTGCTCCAATACAAGATGGCTACCAACCGGTAAGTCTGTTTGTCAAACAGTGCAATTGCTGACACATGCTCCTGGGTGGGGGAGGCCTCCATGCTGCTGGGGTGTGGGACAGGGGGGATGGTGGGAGTTGTGATACAACCCTCCCACCCGGAAACAGTGCTCCAATACAAGATGCCTACCAACCTGTAAGTCTGTTTGTCAAACAGTGCAATGGCTGACACATGCTCCTGGGTGTGGGAGGCCTCCATGCTGCTGGGGTGTGGAACAGGGGGGATGGTGGGAGTTGTGATTCAACCCTCCCACCCGAAAACAGTGCTCCAATGCAAGATGGCTACCAACCTGTAAGTCTGTTTGTCAAACAGTGCAATGGCTGAAACATGCTCCTGGGTGGGGGAGGCCTCCACACTGCTCAGCTTTGATACAAGGGGGATGGTGGGAGTTGTTGTACAGACCTCCCTTGCCCATACAGGCCTCCTTAGCAGGGTGGCTGGCTACATGTTGGGTGGGTATGGACAGTAAAATGGTGTTTGGGTATTGCAAGGAGGTAATTCTCATTGTGGTGTTGGACATTTGTCTGTACTTACGAGCCTCCGCTCCCCAGGCTACTCCTGTGAGACTCTCAGGTAGAAGGATGGCAAGCACCTTCTCCTCCCATGGTGTGAATGTCTTTTGTGGGATGGGAGGGCCACTGCCAGTCACGTTTGCCAGCGTCCAGTTCTTGCTCCTCTTCTCCTTGACAACCCTCTTCAGGTCATGCCACCGCTTCATGATCTGCTTCTTGGATCTTGGGGTGGCCCCTACTGCATTCACCCTTTGGACTATCCTTTCCCACATTTGTGTCCTGGTGGCTAATGGTGTCTGTTGGACCGTGCTACCAATTAGTTGTGGCTCTACTCTTACAATATCGTTGACCATGACTGTCAACTCACTCTCTGTGAATTTGGGCATTTTTTGTGATGTCATAGTGTCGGGGGGTTGAGGTGCTTTTGGGTGCAGGGGTGTGTGGGTGCAGGGGTGTGGTGATGATGTGTGTGGGGTGTTGTGTGCTGGGGGTTTGTTTGTGATGATGTGATGGTGCTGGTGGTGGTGGTGGTGGTGGTGGTTGGTGGGTGGGTGGGTGTGCTGTGCTCTTTTGCCTCTCCTGTCAGATGTGGTGTATGGCCTTGTCTTCTGGAGGGATGCAAAGGATTGTGGTCACTGCAGGGGGTGGCTCTGTACTCAGCTGTGTGGGTGTGCCCAATAGGATTTAGGTAGTTAGGTGTGTTGTGGGAGTGGTTCTGTGGTTCTGTGTATTGATTTAGGGTATTTATGTTTCTGTGTATGTGTGTTGTATATTTTGGGTGCAGGGCTCCTTTGTTTATGCAGTGTTAGGCATCACTGCAGTGTTTTCACATCGTCCCTCATGTTTATCATGTTCATCCGCAGCGGTGACTTTGCTGCTGCTTGTCCGCCATTTCTCCCATTCACTCCTGGGTGCGACCGCGCCGGTCGGTGTGGGCGGTTCTGGCCGCAACACCCTCGGGGATATCGTAATTTCCCGTGCGGTGTCTCCGCTGTACCTGTGGATGCTTTTGTTTTCTCCGCTGCTTTTCCGGCCGCCGCGGTCGGAGTTTTGCCTTCACCGCACACGTCGGGTGGTTTTCTTGTGGCCGCTACCGCCGCGGTCGGTTTTTTGTGGCGGTTGATCCTAATTCGCATGCCGGTTTTTCCGCGGTCATGGCGGGCGGTTGTTTTCTGCCTCCATGGTGGACGGGGTGGTTTTCCGCACGCCATCCTAATGGTCCCCTAGGAATTTTACAACGCAAGTACCTTTACATCGTAAGTATTATGTTATTATATATATTATTGAAATTGTTTTTAAAAATAATATTTTATATTTTTTATCTTTTTAATTTAATGTTAAAAATAAAAAAAAAAAATTATTTAATAGATATATTAATTTGAGTATTTAAATATTGTTTATTGGATTTAATATTTTCTAAACATACATTTAAAAAAAATAAATTTATAGTATTTAAATGAATAATTATTATTTGAAATAAATGTTATTTAATTTATTTAAATATTTTATAAGTATTTTTTATAATTAAAAAATATTAATTAAATAAAAAAAAATACTCTAGTATTTTTATTTTTTTTAATTTTTAAACAATATATAAAAAATATTTATAAAATATTCTTTTTATTATTTAAATATATTATGATTATTTTTTTAAAATATAAATATTAATTAAATAAAAAAAATACTCTAGTATTTTTTTAATTTAATAATGTATTATTTTAAACAATATATTAAAATATATTTTAAAAATATTCTTTTTATTTATAAAATATATTATGAGTTTTTTTATACATATAAATTTAAATTACTTTAAAAAATACACTAGTATTTTTTTATTTAATAATGACACCTACAGAATAATCCACAAATTGGAGAGCGATCACAGTCTACAAGCAATAGAGCTTAGACTGCAACACTCCAAGGCCCCAGCAACAAAAGACCTGATGACAACTCCGACCCTTTATAATCTTAAGCGATTAGCATGGAACGGAAAGAACGCTGGTGAAATCATGGTTCATGTGAAACTAATGTCGGCAGAAGACGAGGCAACAAACCCAGTTGCATATCAAGAAAACTGGGAAAAAATGACTGCACTCCTAACCGACAAACTTGGTCAACAAAAACAAATTAACAAAAGAAAACCTTGTCAGTCACAACAAGGTCACTTGGGTGCAATAGGGAAAAAAAAAAGGTTGTTCAATCAGGAACTCAGAAAACTCAAAGGAAAAGACCCCAAGAATGGTGACCACATCAGGCAGCAAATCCATAATCTAAGGCAAATATACAAAAAAGAAGTATGGACTCTAAAGAAAAAATATCAAACAGAAACCTGGCAACAACTAATAGAAGCCAGCAAATCCAACAACAACAGGAAATTCTGGGCAGAAATCAACAAAGTAGCCAACGGAGCAGCCCTAGTTTTTAATGCAAACATATTACAGGAAGACTGGATACACCATCTAGAGCAGTCTCAAAGGACCGACGCGAAAGTAAGGAATGAACACCCTCTCATCATCCAATTGACAGAACAGCACGAGGAAGACCATACCTTTGAAGGAACCTGGATAACGAAATGCCAAGTCCAAATGGTCCTGAACAAACTGAGGCCAAAAGGTGCCCCAGGCCCGAATGGCTTGCCTAATGGGCTCTTCAAACAAGATCACTCGTTCTGGGCAGAATATCTCTCCCCATTGTACAATCACGCATTCCAATCAGGAAGCATTCCCTCCTCATGGAGAGGGAGTATTTTGCACCCAATTTTCAAAGCAGGAGCGCGCACAGATCCAGCGAATTACAGACTGATCGCGCTCATCGACGTAGAGGCCAAGGTATACGCATCAAATCTCCTGATTGCGCTGGAAGATTGGATCAGCAGTAACAACATCCTTCCAATCACCCAAACAGGGTTCAGGCCTGGAACCAATACCTTATGCAATCTGATAGCACTCAACCTTCTTGTCGAGAGAGCAAATGCCAACTCAACAAAACTGTACACCTGTTTTGTTGACCTAAAAGCGGCGTTCGATACAGTGCCAAGGGAGACACTATGGGAAAAGATGGCCAACTGGGGTACCCCCCAGAAGTTGTTACGGGCCATTATAAATCTATACTCATCCACCTGGGTCAAGATAAAACTCGGTAATGGGGACAGGACAACATCAAAAATCCCCACCCGAATTGGGCTCAAGCAGGGATGCGTTTTAGCCCCCACCCTCTTCAACATCTTCACTGCGGACCTTGACAAGAGCATCTCAGAGATTCAAAGCGATCCACCAAAACTAGCCCAACACAAATAAGGTGTATGCAGTATGCCGACGATATTGTCCTGTGCAGTCAGACCCCGCTGGGTCTCCAACGCGCTATAACAAAGTTGCATAAATATACCAGCATGCATGGGCTGCAATTCAACTATAAAAAAACAAAAGTGGTTTGCTTTGCGTCTCACCAAGGGCAGCAAACATTCAGATGGCACATCGCGGGAAATAACATAGAGCAATGTCTCACCTATAAGTATCTGGGAGTACTTGTTGATTCAAGATGGTCACTAAAAGAACACACCTTGTACAGAAAATCTCAGGCAATCAAATTGCGGTTTGCCCTAAACATACTAAAAACAAAACTAATATGTCCATCTAACGAATACTTGCTGAAAGTGATCGCTGCCAAATTTTTACCCTCCCTCACGTATGGCTCCGACCTATACAGAGGCAAAGATGCGAATTTCCTGAATCTCCAACAGTCAGCGCTGATCAAATACCTCTACCAAATTCCGAAGTTTGCATCACAGGCGCAGGTACGCCTTGAATTCGGATTACTTAACCAGATTCACGCAAGACAAGCCGCCCTAATAAAAACGTGCTGGAAACTAAGAGCAGCACAAGCAGACACACTGATGGGTCACTGTTGGACTGAAATCAATAATCAAACCAAAGGAAAAAAGGCATGGATAAAAACACTGGAAGAAGCGTTGGAAAATCTTGACATGCAACAGACGTGGAACAACGAACATACCTTCGCGGCCTTTAAAAAAGCGGCCAATAGTGCGGCGAAACATAAATCCAGGATTGCTGACAAAGCAACATTGGCCAAGAAAAAACACGGATGGATGGTACTGGCCACGTACGACAGAAGCATTCCACAGCCGTACCTAGTCAATTACATAACACCATCAACGCAACAAATGCTATTACGTCTGCGTCTGGGAACCTATTCCACAAAAGACCAGATCCCGGCATGGCGGCAAACTTGGCCAACATCATTGTGCAGACTTTGCGGTCTGACAGAAGAATCCCTGATCCACGTCTTGTGCATTTGTCCCGCTCTGAGCAACCTGAGACGGTATTATCTACTTCAAATATTCCGCCTCTTCCATATTAGAACTTGCCGGTCGGCAGTCATGTTAGTACTGAACAGTGAACAGCTGCAGATAGCCTGCAGGGTCACCCGTTTTTTTCAGAAAGTGAGCCTCCTATTGATGAAAAACGAAAATGAGGCAACCAATGGGACAAAATACAAAGTCTCACTGAAACAAAAGACTTTGAAGCCAAACAATGAAAGATAGACTTTTTTTTTTTGTACTCTGAAATGGTCACATGTCAGTAGATGTATTCTTATTTATTTTATTGGAATAAGTTCTCTTAAATTCTCTCTTTTTGTAAAGGTTTTTATTAACCATATACAATAAAAAAATTTTACTTATTTAATAATGAATTATTTGAAATAAATATGTAACATTTTCATTTAGTACTTTTAATGGATTAATTTGAATAATACATTATGTTTTTGAATTTTATTGTTAATTTTGCATAAATGTTTAAAAAATAATAATAATACTTTTTAAAATAGGAAAAAATTGTATTTAAATATTTTTGATAATAATACATGTTATTATTATATTAGAAATTTAATAAAGGTGATGTATGATTTTACATTAGTTTTAGAAAAAAAGTTCCTACGCTTTTGCATTGTTTCTACTGAAAGTAATTGTCCTTAATTTTTTTACATAGTTGAAGCTGGTCATCCCGCGGAAAAGAAAAGGAAGGTGTGAAAGAAGAAGAAAGAGAAACATTTGAAAGGAAAAGAAATAACGATGAAGGTATGGATAAATAATCAATAATTTACAAGTAAATAAATATAAAGATGTTAATCTAAATTAAATACATCAATAAAACACATGTAACAAAGTCGCGTTTTCGTTATTATTTTATTAAAAAAATATATAAAAATAGCACCATTTTTATTACATTTTTTAAACTATTTGTCATTTTTATTACATGTAATATATTATTTAAATAAATTAATACTTAAATCGATATTATTAAGTATTAAATAGTCCTTTTTCAATCTTTGTAGCTTTCGACGACGTATTCACGTACATGTAAACGTAAGCGGCCATTTTGAAGAGCATCGATGCAGGAAGCAGCTGGAAGCTGATCTACGTCCAGGTAGGAAACATTTTTAACTTTAAATCAACATGTTTTAAGTTAAAATGAATATATTTATTGTAAAGAAATGGTAAGGAGAGGTTGCCGTTTTCGTATGTAATTTAAAACATGAAAAACAACATGTCGACTATCGTGTTGCTAGTATATACCTATGTCGGATCGGAAAAAGAATACGAAGTAAAAAAATCATGTTTAGTTGTTGTTTGTAAAATATGAAAAATTATGTTCTAAGATTGTTTTACAACAATATTTGAATAGTCAAAATATAAATGCAAAATGTATTTTTTAATATATGTAATCGATTTTCTTTTAAATAATAATGTGATAAATATTGTTAGTATATTAAAGAAAAATGCTTCTTCATTTTATTACTGTAATTTTGGTTAGGAACACGATTAAGAAAAAATTATGAAAATATGGAATGTTTTTAAAATGTGTTAATTAAGAAATCGTTTCTATTTTGAAAAAGATGGAGACAATCTTGGTTTAATTACACTTGGTTGTTTTGTTGGTTTTAAGAACAAATATTCTGCTTTTAAATAATATATAGCAGATATTTTTGTACGTAGAATATCTTGTGTTTGGATGTTTTTTTTGGTAATGGCTTGTTATTTTACCATCTCATTTTGGAAATAGCTAGAGTTGTATAGTGAGAAATTGTTCTGGTAGGAGATAGAAAAAGTATTTAGGATGTTATTATTGTACAGTCGTATTTAACAAAAAAAGCATTAATTTATAATGCTATTTTTTTATTATTTTTTTATAAAGTTTTTAAAATGAATCTTTTAAGTTCAAAAAGGTGTACAATTTTAATGCTGATTTTATAGATATATTTCTTCGAAATTTTTGGAGAAATGAATACATTATTTTTCAGAATTATTTTGTATTTCTAACCAAAAAATTAAGGTTTAATTTCATATATAAATAAGGAAGCATTTTAAAAATATTTGTTTGGTTGAAAGGTTTGAAAAAAATAGTTTCATTTAAAAATGCATTTATTCAAAAAGATTATGTATAAAGATGTTAGGAACTTTGGAATGGATTAATTAAATTATGAAAAAAATAAATATATTTTTCTCATTTTTACATTTGAATTTTTGGGGATAATAGAAATAAAAAAATGAATGGATTTTTTATGGCAGGAAATAATAGAAAAAAAATTGGAACAAAAACAGGCTGACCCGACTAATAATTTTGGAAATTAATTTAGACAAATATTAAAGTTAATTCTAATTAGGGTTTTGTAAAATTTTGGGCAAAGCAGGAAAGTAAGGTCAAATATTTATTTTAGAAACTTAGAATGTTAGCCACATTTTCGAGGTAGTCTAGAGCCACACACAACGAAAACTGTTGTATTATACCCAATAGTGTTTCAGACGTCTCTTTTGTTTTTTTGGTAACTCGTGGGTTTAGACTACCACTTAATGCTTGGGAAAGTCTCATTTCTTGGAAACTTTGCTCCTTCTTCAAAGTTTCCAAAAAACAGTAGACATTTGGGTGAGGTTTTCCAATTGTACGGTTGAAGGAGTTATGCCATCCCTCAATGGCATTAGTTCCACCAGTCCACATGAAAACGACCCGATCTGCTTGGGTGCCCAATCCATGTGTCTTCGAAATAATTTAGGATGGGTGCCAATTTGTCTTCATTTTGGTTGTAATATTCTGATTCAGTAATGGCAGTGTAGTACTCATCTACACTTTCGGGAGGAACAAAACAAAGTGATGTTAATTTTTTTAATTCAACTTGGAGTTTGCTGTCTGAGGAACATTCTGTAACCAGGGATGTTTTCTGTAACTTACACCAGAATGCCTGGGAAAAATGGAAAAAACACCCCTGAATTTGGGTATCCGTGTACGTTTTACTGATCACATTGATCATGGTCAATTCAAAATCAACTATAATTTTCCTAGGACTTTTTGTTGTTGTATTTTTTATTACTGATAAAAGTTCAGTGTAGGTTGCAGAAGTCTTATCAGGCAGCAAACTATATACTAAGGGGATAACATTATGGTTAATTTTAGCGTGTATAGTGTAAATTTGGAAGAATGGATGGGGTGTACTTTTAAACGTCCCATCCATCATCCAAATTTCACTATTTTCTAACTTTACAAGGTTACGGGGAGTACTATAAATTGGAATACGTTTTTGAGGGTTTTCGTTGTCATGGAGAAGGAAGGGTTCATTAGCAAAATAATTAGTTAGTTCTGGTCGAATAGTAATATCAGAAAAAGTATGAGGTGTGGTGGTTTGAGTGTTACTTGCCAGCTTTTGACTTTGAATAATGCGTCTCAAATTAGGAATTATAGGCATATTACTAGCAACATGAGAGGGGACATGTTGTGCAAACTCTCTTAAAATGTTTCCTGTAGAATCATTGGAGGTGCTTGCAAGTTGTTTCATTTCATTGATGGTTTCCCTTACATCAATCTCCATTGCAGAGGCAGAGTGGTTGTGATCAGTAGTTTTTACAATGAAATCTTCATGGGTAACCGCTCTGCCGCTGCAATGGGATGTGTAGTATTGCCCACACCTCCAATGATTTCTAGGAAAACTTACCCTTTCTTTACAATAAATGTATCCTGCATGGTTTAGTAGGTTTTTTCCTTTCTTTGATTTGATGTAGGAAGCTCTTTCCTGTGTAGACATTTTCTGTTGAGAGAAATTAAATATTTGTTTGAAAATATTAAGAAATAGAATTATATTCAACAGTTAGTCTGCTTCAGAATTTTTAAAACACATCAATTGTTGATCTGCAGTAACTTTATTTTTGTGTTTTATTAATGTATTTCCTCTTTGCAGTTCAAAATTTGCATTTTGCTTTTATATACCATCCCACACTTTCTCTAATGATACACCTTATTGGAGTTTGATTATAAAATGGTCCTGTACTTTCCCTACTGCAGCACTTATCTGGAGTTAGAATAGAAAATAATACCCTTTTACCATCCAACCCTTACCTTACTGCTGCACCAATCTGGAGTTTGAATAGAAATTGGTACCCCTACACCATCCCACACTTTCCCTACTGCAGCACCTACCTGGAGTTAGAATAGAAAATTATACCTTTTTACCATCCAACACTTACCCTACTGCTGCACCAATCTGGAGTTTGAATATAAATTGGTACCCCTACACCATACCACACTTTCCCTACTGCAGCACCTACCTGGAGTTAGAATAGAAAATGATACCTTTTTACCATCCAACACTTACCTACTGCTGCACCAAATTGGAGTATGAATAGAAATTGGTACCCCTACACCATCCCACACTTTCCCTACTGCACCACCTACCTGGAGTTAGAATAGAAAATTACACCCTTTTACCATCCAGCACTTACCCTACTGCTGCACCAACCTGGACTTTGAATAGAAAGTGATTCCCCTACACCATCCCACCCTTTCCCTACTGCAGCACCTACTTGGAGTAAGCATATAAAATAATATCGTTTTATCATTCTACACAATTGATCTACTACTGTACGTATTTGGAGGTAGAAAAGTATTTAATTTTCATGCATCATAGAACACTTTCTCTTGCAGTATGAATTTTATATAACTTTTTGTTTTTTTCTCTCTTTGTCTTCTGGTTTCTGTTTTGATGGAGTGTTGGTTGGTTGGTTTTTGGGTTGTAGCACTCTTTGAAAAGCAATACTTGTTTGATGATCTGGAGATGAATGATATTTTAGAAAAAAATGAAAAAGGTAATGTTATTTATATGTGACATGTTTTTGTTTTACATAAACATATCAACAATTCTGTTTAGAACAGCCTTTTACCATCCTACAATTTCTATACTGCTGTATATACCTGGTGTTAGAATATTAATTGTGTACCCAAACACTATCCCACAATTTTCCTACTGCAGCACCAAACTGGAGTTAGAATAGAAAATTATACCCTTTTACCATCCAACACTTACCCTACTGCTGCACCAATCTGGAGTTTGAATAGAAATTGGTACCCCTACACCATCCCACACTTTTCCTACTGCCGCACCTACCTGGAGTTAGAATAGAAAATTACACCCTTTTACCATCCAGCACTTACCGTACTGCTGCACCAACCTGGAGTTTGAATTGAAATTGGTACCCCTACACCATCCCACACTTTCCCTACTGCAGCACCTACCTGGAGTTAGAATAGAAAATAACACCCTTTTACCATCCAACACTTACCCTACTGCTGCACCAACCTGGAGTTTGAATAGAAAGTGATTCCACTACACCATTCCACCCTTTCCCTACTGCAGCACCTACTTGGAGTAAGAATATAAAATAATATCCTTTTATCATTCTACACAATTGCTCTACTGCTGTACATATTTGGAGGTAGAAAAGTATTTAATGTTCATGCATCATAGAACACTTTCTCTTGCAGTATGCATTTTATATACCTTTTTGTTTTTTTCTCTCTTTGTCTTCTGGTTTCTGTTTTGATGGAGTGTTGGTTGGTTGGTTTTTGGGTTGTAGCACTATTTGAAAAGCAATACTTGTTTGATGATCTGTAGATGAATGATATTTTATTAAAACATGAAAAAGGAAAAGGTAATGTTATTTATATGTGAAATGTTTTTGATTTACATAAACATATATACAATTTTGTTTAGAACAGCCTTTTACCATCCTACAATTTCTATACTGCTGTATATACCTGGGGCCTTATTTATGAAGGCCTTGCGCCGCCGATGCGTCACTTTTAACATGGGAAAAAGTGACGCATCGGTGGCGCAAGGCTTTCATAAATGAGGCCCCTGGAGTTAGAATATTAATTTTGTACCCCTACAACATCCCACACTTTCCCTACTGCAGCACCTAACTGGAGTTAGAATTGAAAACAACACCCTTTTACCATGCAGCACTTACTCTACTGCTGCACCAATCTGGAGTTTGAAAATAAATTGATACCCCTACACCATCCCACACTTTCCCTACTGCAGCACCTACCTGGAGTTAGAATAGAAAATAACACCCTTTTACCATCCAGCACTTATCCTACTGCTGCACCAATCTGGAGTTTGAATAGAAAGTGATTCCTCTACAACATCACACCCTTTCTCTACTACAGCACCTACCTGGAGTAAGAATATAAAATAATACCCTTTTATCATTCTACACACTTGCTCTACTGCTGTTCGTATCTGGAGGTAGAAAAGTATATAATTTTCATGCATCATAGAACACTTTCTCTTGCAGTATGAATTTTATATACCTTTTTTTTTCTCTCTTTGTCTTTTGGTTTCTGATTTGATGGCATGTTGGTTGGTTTGTTTTTGGGTTGTAGCACTCTTTGGAAATCAATACTTGTTTGATGATCAGGAGATTATTGTGTTTTTGTAAGAAAATGAAAAAGGAAAAGGTAATGTTATTTAAATGTGAAATGTTTCTGATATAGAAAATAAAGTCAACAATTCTGTATATAAAAGCCTTTTACTATGTTACAATTTCTATTCTGCTGTATATACCTTGAGTTTGAATATAAACTGATACCTCTACACTATCCCACACTTTTCCTACTGCAGCACCTACCTGGAGTAAGAATAGAAATTAATACCCGTTTACCATCCTATACTTTTCCTCCTGCTGCACCTCCCTGTAGTTTGAATTGAAATTGATATTCCTACACTAACCTATATTTACGCTACTGCAGCACCTGCCTGGAGTAAGAATAGAAAATAATACCCTTTTCCCATCTTACAATTTTTATAGTGCTGCATTATTAGGAGATGACTAGAAATTGGGACCCCTACACTACCCCACACTTTCCTTACTGCAGCATCTACTTGGTGTATGAATAAAAAACAATACCCTTTTACTTTCCTACACTATTTTTTCATGCTGCACCTACCTGGAGTCTGAATAGAATTATTTATTTGTAACTCTACACTATTTCACTCTTTTGTTACTGCTGTAGCTTTATTGACTACTATAAATTAATTTTAACTCTACAGTTTTTATTTTTAATAAATCAATACAGTATTATTAATTATATTTAAACATACAGTTTTGTAAATAATAACATAATTACCTGTTTAATAAGTCGACGTTGCAATTTTCAAAGTAGAAATTATTTAATAATTTTCTCGGAAATGAATTTCTCTGTAAAAATTAGATTAAATATATGTGTATTAATAAATGTATTTGCGTTTTGTGTGTTTAGAATTGTCGATTAAAATATCGAAAAATACCTTCAAATTATTATTGAAGAGGAGTGTTGCCTCTATAGCAAAATTACATTTTTTAAAACTGGTCTTTTGCGGCGTTGTTTTTAGTAGTTTGACTAATAATAAAAAGCAATATTGTGAGATGTAAGTAAAATAATTTATGTTTATTGATTAGATATCATTTTTTAAAAATAAACAAAATTTATTACATGTTTGTCTCAGCTTTTAAAATGTAGGGTTTTATATATATATGGATATATGTATACATAATTATTGTAATATGTTGGTGGTATAATATTTTCTTTAAATTAAAACACAAACATATTAGGTGTAGCGTTGTTATTGTTTCAGAATAATATTCTGAAAATAATTTAACTAACTCACTTGTATTCCCAAAAATAATAATCCTGAGATCCGATCTGGTCTTAGTTTAGGTGAAGAGGTCAGAGGGTCAGCTTTTGGCGTCTGGTCACTCTGGGAGTTGAGAATCAACTGTTTTAAAAATGGTGTCTCCCTCATATTTATAAGTTTTGGTCAGTGTCTCTGTTTATTTTTGGAAACACAGCGTTGGTTTGATTATTTTATATACGTTTTATTTCTGTCGAAAGTTATAATTTAAAAGTTTGGTAAAAAATATGTTATTTTCGATTTCCGTGCCGTTTTGGCATCCATTTTAAAAGTAGTGTTGTGGTATTATTTCATGGAAAGAGTTGTAGGACTAACGTTTGAACTACATATTTTAAAATGGCGACTATGTGTATGTATGATTTTGTTGCTTTCAAATAATTATTTTCTTTCATTCTAATATATGTTTAGTATATTGAATTTTTTGTTTTCGTTGCGTGTGTAAAATTTTCGATAGTTTAGATTACATGAGTATTATTTTTTAATACTTGCGTATTCATTTTAATACTTGAGTATTAATTTTAAAAAATGGTTGCATTTATTTTCCTTTACGTTTAGTTTTTCTCATCATTTTAAGACACTTCCCCACCCAAAACCCCTTGTTTCCCTGCATCCCGTTCCAGGTTTTATTGTACAAAAAAATATATATATATTATATTTGCGTTGTAATGGTATGCGTTGTAAAAGTTTTCATTGTAATAGCACTTTACTATTATTAACACTATCTTGCGTTGTAATAGTATTCGTTGTAAAAGCATGCGTTGTAAAAGTATTTGCGTTGTAAAAAATGCGTTGTAAAGTAATGCGTTGTAATAGCATGCGTTGTAACGTCATACATCCGGACCAGTTGCCAAGCCCTTGATTATATGTGCATCACTGCACACTGGGTCTCTTTTGCAGGGGTTAGAGACAAGTTATATGCAGGTGTTGACCCGGACACAGTTTTTCAAGCTACTTGAAAACATGGAACAGTAGCCATGTTTGCGATGGAGAAATATCATACTGCACTAAACCTTTTGGATGAGTTTCAGAGTAAGGTCTATGAATGGCTGCATCCAAGAAAGCGCTTGATTGGTTATGTTTCCACTGATAATGTCAATAATATAGCTAAGGCCATGCCTGATAGTGGCTATTTCAGAGTGCCATGTTTGGCGCACAGTATTAACATTGTTGTGCAAGATTTTTTGAAAAAAGAAAACACAGTCAGCAAGTTACTGACCACCTGCTGAAGAATCTGCACACATTTCAGCCATTCTTTTAAGACCCAGAGGCAGCTGAGGAACATGCAAGGTGAACGTAGACTGCCAGTCAGAGGACTCATCCAGGAGGTGGTAACACATTGGAACTCAACCTTCTACATGCTTGAGCGTCTTTCTGAGCAGTGCTTGGTAATCAATGAGTATGTCTTTGCACAGGGTTCTACTATGAAAGACATGAGGCTAGAGTTGGAGGAATGGAAGCTAGTTAAAAGCCTAACAGACATTCTTTGTCCTTTTGAGGTCTTCACGCGTGAAGTCAGCACGGAGGACTGTACTTTGGGCAAAGCTATCCCATTGTTGCGCATGCTTGAGCACCAACTGAAGGCGGTGTCTTCAAAGTTCAAAGGTGAGACTGACAAGCAAGACACATATCAGTTGGCTATGAGATTATTAACCCGCCTAGTTGACAATGAAAGGCTTAAAAAAATACATACAGAACAACATTACATTTGTGCCACTATTCTGGATTCACGGTACAAAAAGGCAGTGGCCAGCAAATCATTCATTCCTTTTAATGAACAGATGTTACAAAGTACAAACCTTGGCTAGCTCTGTCAGCCACTCGGTTAGAAAAAGAGCGGCAGAAAATTGAAGGAACCAGCAGAAGTACTACTGAATCAGCAGGCCATCCGGCGTCAAGGTTCACTTCTAAATCTGTGGCCGAAGGCAGTCACTTTCCCTCACAGCCTTTACCGACACCAGCAACCGTATCATCATCCTCACCTGCACCAGGCCCAGCCATAATATTGTTGGAAGCGGATTGGCTAACTCATCAAGGGTTTGCTCATTCCAGTGATGCAAAGGCCACAGATGGTATGCAAAGTGGAGCACTCTTGGAGAACCTAGAGTGTATGGTGCAGGCCTATCTGGATGACCAAACAGATCTCTTTGTTAATCAGAACCCATTGCTGTATTGGTATGGGAAAATGACTCTATGGCCACTGATCACCAACCTGGTTCTAAATAATTTGTCTTGCCCACTGGCAAGTGTGTCTTCTGAATGTGTTTTCAGTGCTGCTGGTGCCATTGTAACTTCAAAAAGGACCCGCCTCTCGCCCAAAAATGTGGCGAGGTTAACAATGATCAAGATGAATCAGCACGTCATACCACCAGATTACAAAATACGTGAATGCACGCAGGAAGAAGAGGACACCGACTTAGGTGATGGAAGTTTTTCTCTGTTAGCTGACCTACTCCCGTCTCAATTCACAGAGTTTGAGGACGAGCTCTACTTCCCTGACACCGAGGCCTGAAAATGACTTCCTTTTTTTTCGCCCTGACTCCTTATTCACTTTTACTCCTGTGTGTCTTTCTTTGTTTTGCAACTTTTACCACAACAAAACTCTAATCACAACAAATCCATCAGCAGCACTGTCTTCGTATTACTTCCTTATTGAAGGTGCCGCTGCCTGCAATCCTGAAGTTCACAAGTTCACAACTCAGTGATGCTCCTCTATCCTCCTGCTCCAGACTTCCCCTATCCATTTCCCTCAAGGCAGATGGCTGGATTATGCAGAATGAAGAAACTGTCGCTTCATAGAAGAGTCCCCTCAAAAGAAGTGGGACTGGAATTACTGACTATATGCTGATTGCTGACAGTTACTTCTGAAATTGATTGACACACACGAGAGGCTGCCCTGTGGGCCTCTACTTTAAGAACAACAAGATGCGGAAAAAAGTGGAACAGGTAATGAATAATGAGACGGCATGCACTGCAGTGGACAGCACTGGCGGTCCGGCTCTCATAAAAGCAATTACTGTGTGTTTGTTGTGCATGAAATGAATCATCATATGTCTTCTGTTATTATTTAAATGTAACTCAAGCCTACTCTGTGTTTTTTTACCTTGTTTAATTCAAATTCTTCTACTGCAGGGGCCACTACGTTGCATTTTTTAATATGGAAAATGTCCTTGGACTCACTGTGTGTGTAGACTGCGACTGCATGAACAACATTGAGTTTGCCAATATACAATGATGATGATGATTCTTGATGATCAAAGTTACATAATATCTTTTTTCTTTACAGTCACTCACTGGGATGGATGGACCATCATCGTCGGTTCACGGAAGAACTATGGCCATTTCATGAGTGGCAAACAGGTAAACCAGTCAACAACAACTACAGTGGAACTACATGTCTGTCTAGTCATGTTATGGAGTGGTCAAACCAGTGCAGTGTTGTTATGCCAGAGTCCAGACAGCAGTTCATGTAAAATTGCGGCTATGTGGCTGGCTGCATACAATTAGATATGCTTTGTCTGTCTGTGTCAAATAGGTATGCTACATCAGGTTGTTTCACTCAGTGGTGCCTGCCTTGACTGTCTGCATGGCCCTGGCCTGCTGTTTGCTAATTCCTATCCTTGAAAAGGAGACTCAGAGTACGCACTTTAGAAATTATGATGCTTGTATGTAATACAGTTGCCTCTGAAACTGAAAGTGTTATTTTTGAACTACAGCACACCGTACCTTATATTTATTTCTCCATGGTGTTTTAATTTCACTTCCTGTTTTTCCATCAACAATTACAGGCCTGCTTTTACCCTGTGCGATGGGAAAAACGAATAACTCAGGCTTACCATTAGCGATCCGCAAAACCGCATCCACCAGGGAGGCAGTGGACAGTATGTCTGGTCACCAAGATTGATCGACGGAGCGTCAGATGGAACGGAAGAGTACTGCGAAGAAGAGGAATGGCTGGATGCATGCAACTTACCAAATTGAACAGGATAACTACAACATACAGTTACAGTATCCAATTCACTTCTCCTTATCTTTTAAATAATGTTATGGGTGTGAACTTCTATGAGTGTGACTCTGTGCCTTTATTTACTCTCTGCTTCAAATTCATCCCTCCTGCTATTTGATAAGTTTTTCTTTGCTATTTTTAAAACTAATTTAATGTACTACTAAGTGTTTATTCTCTCTGAGGGCAGATAGGCAAGTGAAATTGCGTAATTACTGAAGCCCTGTACTGTCACATTGTTTCTTCATAGTTAGTAAGTTGTAGTACTACTTTTCTGTAACTTAATCATCCATTTAGCAAACAACTTCATGCATGCAGTAGTGCATGCACTTCCTTTATGTCCCTTTAAAGATTTACGGATATCTTTGTATCTAAAGATTTTATTTTCTTCATTTAGTGTTTGTCCATGCTGTGTTTTTTTTCCTCTCTCCACAAAACGTTCCCAAAAAAACCCATTCCCATCCAATTTTCAAACCTTAACCCTCTTTTCTCCTGGGCTGTGTGTTTTTCATTGAGGTGTGACTAAATGACAACAATAATTCCACACATTTGCTGGGGAGGATAAGGACAAAGCAACAGAAAATAAATTTCAAGGATGGTGAAGGAATAGGAGGATATGTTCTTACTGTGTACTGTACTATCTATCATACTGTTCTAATGCTACGCTCGGGCCACTCAATGTTTAATTTCCTTTTTTTTCATATGCTGCTACTGCCAGTGTGTAGTGTTCTACTACCACCACCACAACGATGATATTTCATCTGTCCAGGATTCAACCTTAATCGCCATTTGCCATGCAATCAGCCCTGTGCCTTGCCCTATTCTCAAACACGAATCACTGGTAAGATAAGCATTTTGGGGGAGGAAGACTAATGGAGTAGGAGGAGAGGAGAGACTGACGGTAGTACTAGTAAAGTAGTAGGACAATTGAATTCACTGACTCTGTCAGTGGCACTTTTATAAAAATGTGGGCGATTAGACAATTTGAATCAACCAGCCAGGTAGGTTTCAGGAAAACAAACGTACAGTTGAGTTAAGGTCCCCCCTGCATCCCCCACAAAACAGTAAAAACGTGTATGCTATGTTTAAGTTGAAAATAAATAAACATTTACACCCTAACAAAAATAAACTAACCCACAAGACCTGACCCACTCCCCTCCCTAACCCCAACCAATGTCCATGAAATGTCCCAAAGAAAAGTTCCAAAACTCCAACGCCCAATTCCCACCCCCCTCAAAAATCTTTAAAAAAGGGGCAAGGGACAGTCTCTCCTCCTCTACTGCCTGTTAGTTTGGAAGGAGCATCTATAAGAAGAAAGAAAAAACATACTGTAACAAATGCTCTTAAAGATTAACACAAAATAATTCAGCAGAAAGTTGTGTCACAGTAGCACTATTTATTTATTTAGTGTGTTTTATATAGCGCACGGCTACCCCAACGGGGTGTCCCGGCGCTCCTGAGAGTGTAAATGAGTCTTACTCCTGAGGGAATCAGCAAAAGAGGAAGGTTTTTAATGCCTTACTAAAAGGAAGCTCTTCCGGGATCATCCGGATGGAAAGAGGTTTTCCCTCCAGAACGTGTTTTATTAAATCTAGGGGTGGTAAGAAGATTTTTGGAGCTGGAGCGAAGAGATCTGACATTCTTGTAGGGGCGCAGACAGGAGGAAAGGTAAGCAGAGCCTTTTCCCTTAATTGCCCTGTGAGCCAGTGTGAGGGCTTTGAATTCAGCTCTCTTCTGTATTGGCAGCCAGTGAAGCGAGCGCCGGTGTGGAGAGATGCTCTCTCTGAGGGAAATGCCACATACTAGTCGAACCGCTGCGTTTTGAACTGTCTGTAGTCGATGACAGAGCCCTGCGGCCAAACCAATATACAGACCATTGGCATAGTCCAGGTGGGATGTAATCAGCGCTTGGACTATGGCTCTCCTCGTGTTATTAGGGAGAAATTTGATAATTTTTTTTACCATCCTAATTTTGGAAAAGCAAGCCGCTGATCCTGTCTGTACTTGGTTGTGAAAGGAAAGGTTGGAGTCCCATCTGACTCCCAGGTTCTTTACGGATTCCTTAGGTGAAGGGGGAGGGCTCAGATCGAGTGGCCACCAAAGGTTGGGGTCCAAGGGGGACGGCTGATGGAAAAAAAGAACCTCGGTTTTCCCAGCGTTAAGTCGGAGGCAGTTATTGTCTATCCAGCATGCAATTTTACGCAAACAGTCTTTAAAGAATCAAAGGTGGATTGAGAGAGTCTGTCATAGGGGAACAGGAGTTGGATATCGTCCGCAAATGAGGTGGCTTTAATTCCGGACTGAGCAATCATCTCAGCAAGCGGGGAAAAATAAACATTAAAAAGAAGGGGGCTTAAAGTGGAGCCCTGAGGGACTCCCCACTTTAGTGGTCGGCTGTTGGAAGTGTACGGGGGGGGGGTAAAAACCGCCTGAGTCCTGTTGGACAAAAAAGGAACACAGCCACTTCAAGGCCTGACCTTGAATACCCTTGGAGACGATCAAGGAGGACAGAGTGAGAGATGGTGTTGAATGCTGCCGACAATTCCAGCAGCACCAACACCGCCTTTGATCCTCCATCAAGTTTCTAATGCACAGCATCGGCCATCTCTATCAGGGCTGATTCCGTGCTGTACCCTTGTCTAAATCCATGTTGTGAGTCATGGAATGACCCGTGGGTTTCCAGGAAACTTGCAAGTTGTTTTTGCACTAGTTTTTCCAATACCTTAGCCGGGGCCAGTAACAGGCAGAAGGGTCTATAGTTAGCCAGCTCGTTGGGGTCAGCATTAGTCTTTTTAAGGATTGGAACTAGTCGTGCGTGCTTCCACGAGTCTGGAAAAGTGCCAGTCTGGAGAGAGTCATTCCAGATGCTGTTCAAGATGGGGTTAAGAAGAGGGGCCAAGGCTTTATATTGTTTAGCCGGCCATTGGTTGGTCGGCGAGCCAGATCTGCATTTGGATAGTTCTGCTAGAGAGAGATCAAGGGAGATTTCTTCAAAGTTAGATAAAATCTGGGAAGGTTGTGGATCGGGAGTTGTATTCACTGCAGAATTGTGGGTGAGGTCAGAGCAATTTTTTCTGGGGAAAGAGTGGTAGATGGTGGCAATTATATCCTCAAATAATCTGATAGATGATTGCAGAGGGATTGTGAGACAGGGGACTGGCGTTTGAGGGCCAAAGGGTCGGTAAATGATCTCACAGTATTAAAAATCTCCCTTGCGGAGCCATTGGCTTTATTAATTTTTTCCTCTAGGTAGATTCATTTATGATCTATGATCTTTTTCCTGTACCTTTTGAGGGCTGATTTATATTCCATTTTACTATCAGGGGAGTATGAAAGTCTCCAGCGACGTTGCAAAAGTTTACAGGCAGACTTGCATTTACGTAGTTCTTCTGAGAACCACGGTGAGGAGGGGGCATAACGAAATGTTTTATTTGGCCTGATGGGAGCGATTGAGTCAATAGCAGAGGAAATCCATCTGTTGAAGTTGGTCAGCCTGGAGTCTAGATCGATGGCAGTGGTGCCCAAGTGAGCTCCAAGACTATCTGGAGAGATATTGCTCCAGTTACGCCCGAGAGATTTGGCCTGAACACAAGGTCTTTCTTGATGGGATGAACCGAAGGAAAACGGAATAAAGAAATGGTCGGACCAAATCACTGGGTAAGGATCACTGGTAATTAAGCCCGGCAGATTGGAACATATCAGATCAAGAGTATGTCGAGCCTTGTGAGTGGAGCTGCAGATCCATTGCTTTAGACCACCGTCGGAAAGTGTGGAGAGGAAAATGGAGCTTGTGGAATCCGAAGCGTCCTCCACATGGAGGTTAAAGTCTCCAAGTAGGGTGAAATTTGCGTAGCGCGAGCTGGCCTGGAGGACGTAATCTAAAAAGTCCGGCAGGGAGGAGGTCTTGGATTTAGGGGGTCGGTAGACGAGTAGGACTAAGAGGGTAATGTTTGCCGGAAAATGAATGCAAAATGGGAGTGCCTCAATGGAGTCTATTTGAGTATAAGGGAAGAAGGGAATGGTCCATACTGATCTATAGATTATAGCAATGCCACCGCCATGATTGCGACTTTGACTGTTCCCACAATGAATATTGTACCCTACAGGGATGGCTAGGGATAGGGGGGGATTGGATTTCCCCCTAGCCATGTTTCCGTCAAAAAAAGAATATCCCAGTTATTGTCTGATAGGGATAACGCTATATCAAGCGAGTGTTTTAATAGCGAGCGACAGTTAATGAGGCCTGCTTTAATCTTGACATTTGTATTAGTGGGTGAGAGCCGCTTAAGGTTCAGGCGGAGGGGGCAGTGAGACACAGAAATGCTATCTGCCTGATCGAAATTGCAAGGCATACACGGGAAGTTGGGAGTTGTCATATCGGAGGGAAGGGAATAAGTGAAGGCGCAGTGGGAAGATCGTTGATTAAGTAATGCACTTCAAAATACGGATTACGGTGGAAGCGAGAGCTCTCTGGACTTACTTTCTGACGGAACGATTTATTATGATCAACCGGACAGGTCGCCATCGCACTTTTTTCTTGAATGACCTTCAGAGTTGGATACCTAGAGGACATCTTTAGAAAAGATAGTTTGTCCCGAACTCTCACAAACCCAGTTTTCAACCCGTGGCAAGATCTCATTAGATCTAGCACACATACACAGGATATCCGTGCTATTCACAGCTTGCATGATGATCAGTCACGCTTGAATGTTTGAGTAAATACTTTCAATATCTTTGAGCAAGCAACTTGGTGTCAGGAGCTGTATTGGAGCTTTTCCATTGAGGATTCATTTGGAAATAGTCTTTTCCCAAAAATAAGCCCTGAAGAAGTCCCTTGTGGACGAAACGCGTCGGCTGCTTAATGTCCGTTATTGAAAATAAAGAAAAACAAGAAAACATCATCTTTCGTGATTGATTATATTCATAAATATTGTTCTTTGAAGTATCTAGTGGTGCACCTTTGCGGTAGTTTAGTTGAATTTATTTCCCTAGGGAATAGGCACAGTTACGGTGGGTGCTAGACAGTGTGCACACAAACCCCAATTGGAACTTGAGGGGAAGAGCAACATTTAGGGAGAAAGGAAGTCAGGTGCTGACAACAAGAAGGGTTCACCGTCAGGCTTTCATTATTTACAGAAATGCTATCTGCCTGATCGAAATTGCAAGGCATACACAGGAAGTTGGAAGTTGTCATAACGGAGGGAAGGGAATAAGAGAAGGCACAGTGGAAAGATCGTAGATTAAGTAATGTATTTCTATCATACCTATAAATGGAAGGTGCAGCATGATCACTGGCCTTGGTCACATCCTGGTCGCGGACGGGCGCAGATGGGCAGGACTCTGGCCCGACTCCGGTGCTGGTCTGGCGAGTCCGCCATATGCGTCCGCTGTGCGGAGTCATGCCTTTCCCTTTTTATACTCTCCGCTAGAGTGCGAGAGTAGGCTTCCCCAAACAAAGATGGTCGCAATAAAATTTAGCCTGTCCGGGACACCGCTGACTCAGCCCTGAGTCTGCTGAAGTAAGTCCGGGTCACAGGGGGGTGCGGGGGCGGGTCGGTAGGCTTGCCGTGCTTCTTCAAATCAAACAGGCGGCAGCTATAGTGAAAGGTAAAACCACTTTCAGTTTCGGTGGATAGGCAAGAGTCACAGTGACATAGTTAAAAGCTTAGTGATCAAGCAAAAATACAGTGCAATTTTTAAAACAGAGCTACGAGTTACCCTGAGCACAAAGTGACACAACCTCTCGGCTTCCGCCTCAAGAGGGAATAAGTACACAGCTTAGATACGTGGCTTAAGCTGGGTGCCCTTTTTATACTCTCCGCTAGAGTGCGAGAGTAGGCTTCCCCAAACAAAGATGGCCGCAATAAAATTTAGACCGTCCGGGATACTGCTGACTCAGCCCTGAGTCGGCTGAAGTAAGTTCGGGTCACAGGGGGGTGCGGGGGAGGGTCGGTAGGCTTGCCGTGCTTCTTCAAATCAAGCAGGCGGCAGCTGGAGTGAAAGGTAAAACCATTTTCAATTTCGGCAGATAGGCAAGAGGCACAGTGACACAGTTAAAAGCTTAGTGATCAAGCAAAAATACAGTGAAATTTGTAAAACAGAGCTACGAGTTACCCTGAGCACAAAGTGGCACAACCTCTCGGCTTCCGCCTCAAGAGGGAATAAGTACACAGCTTAGAAGCACTAGCAACTTGCAAGCACAGTACATAACATTCGTGGCCTGCATCTATCTAACCTCCCACTTCGTCGGCCTCTGCTCTGACATTAGTGGGAGTTTCAGGAATTCTACTAGCAATATATGAACTCACTATAGTAGACTCGGACAGTACACCAGTCTTCTTCTTCTTCTCTCTTGTTTAGCGAAATTGGTACATAAACTTGTGGAAGCCGGCATAATGCCAGCACAGTCAACTTACCATGATCCAGGGATCCATCCATTGAAAGTAAATGTCAATCATTCTTCTTAATGTCTCAACTGGACAAACCTTACTTTTTCTCACGGAAAAACAACCTTTTTATTTTTGTTTTGGAAACCTCAAGGCATGAATCTATGCTTGAATCGCATTTGAATTTGAACCAAAGTATATATTGCGCACACATACAGTTTCTGTTTCACCCACCTAGGCAGTCATCTTTCTTTTCTCCTTCCACCCATTCTTGCTTCAGCCTTCAACCGGCCATGCATCATATTCCCAGCCACCTTGGGCAGCATTCTAAAACACGTATCATTCTTTGCCAGTCATTACTTTTAACTCGCTCGTTCATCCCATCCATCAAGTTCATCTCTGATCTGACTCGGCTTCTCGATAAAACTTTCACAGCTGAGTTGAAGTCAAATTTAGAGGAGGCCATTGGTTATTCGTCAACTGCCGCTGCTATTGCTATTGCTAATGAGAAGTCAAGGGTGAATGTCTTCTAAGTTCTACCTGGTTGACAAAAACCTAGGGGCATATTATCAAGGAACAGTGTTAAAATTATTGCCGTTTTATCGGCAGGAAACTGCTGATAAAATGGCGATAATAGGCTTGATAATATGCCCTTGTTAATTCCCATAGAGGCCCATGTTCTTGTGTTAACATGGGCTTCTATGGGAATTAATAAGGGCGTATTATCAAGCCCATTATCACTGTTTTATCGGCAGTTTCCTGCCGATAAAACTGCGATAATTTTAACCCCGGTCCTTGATAATATGCCCCCTAGTTCTAAATTTGTAAGTCTTCTTAACAGTAAAGTGTACTTGTGCTGTACAACATATACACCCCTGCAGAGAGCCCACTCTGCAGTCTGCAATCTCAATAAGTAAGGGAATATATTAGCTTTGCTTACCACTGCCCGCCACTCCTGTGGCATCCCCCACAGCAGTTCCTGATGGCTCTTGCACCGCATCCGACCCTGGAGTGCCCACCTCCGCGCTGGCCCCGGCACTGGTGCTTGGCTGTGCCGATGTTCCGCCTAGAAAATACATTTCATATTTTTGATGCCATATACACCACTCCCTATTTTGTCTAGGAATGAAAATATTTTACTAGTACTACATGAAGAAATTTACTAATTTGTGACTCTACTCTAACTACAAATTTCCCTTTCTTTAGGGAAGAGTGTTTTTTATTTATGCTTATCCATAACATGTGATGCTACACTTTTTGGCACAACTGATGAATGCTTGCTTTTTAACACGTACCATTTTTCTCATAACAGACAGAAGCTTCCCTTCTAAGAACAAGAGCAAGATCATCATCATATCATGTTAGACGGAGTCGTCAACAATTCATACCCACCAAGACTTTAAGTTCCAACCAGGTGAGGGCTCTCCTACAATTAATGTGTGAAATCAGCCACTTTTCAGTTTTGAATCCTTCACCGTTTATCTAATATGAAGTTGATTTTAATAAATGTTTTTACTTTTAATAAAGCTTTAAAACTTACATAGACTCTGGTTTTGGTAGTGAGTGAGCGAAAGAGTTTGCTATTTGCAAGCATGAGTCCGTGGCTCTGAGAGGTCGGGACTCTGACTCCACAGTCTAATATTCTGGGTATAATCATTGGGGATCATCGCTGCATTCGGGAGCTAAATAATGACTCTGGCACACTAGCTAGTCAGTAAGGATATTGGGGGTTCAACTTCTGTTATGACTGAGGTATGTGGAAAGTCTAACTGCGCCTGTTATAATGTCTAACCAATTCCCCATTTCTTGTCCATAGTTCTGTTTGTGCAGAATAGTCGCTGCAACAGTAGTAGTATGGACTGTCCTTCTATCCAATCAAAAAGTAAACTAGTATCTTATTCTTGGTGGCCTTTGACATTTTATTGTTGGGAATTGTCAAAGCATAAAAATTCAGAAAACTTCAATAGACATTATGGACAACCCAGAGGACTGCACTCTTTGGATAGAGCTATTGCTGAATAGACTAGGATTTTTGTTTAACACCTTTTTCCAACTGTGCAAGCTTAGTTAGCTACACAGACTAATAATAATCTAGTAGTACCACAGGAAGTCATAGTAGAGGCAGGATAAGAATTTAGAAACAGTCTACAAGAAGATCAAAGACGATATAGGAAAAAATAGAATTAGGAACGTTTGGAAAAAATAGGTGCTCTAAGATAGGGAAGTATAATTATTAATATTCACTGGAAAACTTACTGGTGTCAGCAGAGGAGCCCTCGGTGGACCTATCCTGGCCTTCCTGGTGTTGTTCCTGCTGCCCTGGTGCCGCTACCTACTCCTGTGTCCTCTTGCCCCTTGGGGAAGCTGATGTACAAGATGAAAGAAAGACACAAACATGGATGATTGTTGTCAACCAAATCAAACATTTCAAAAAAACAATAACAAATTATATCGGGGAAATAGACAAAAATTGCACTAAATTTATTAACCTATATCTTATGTGGTCTACTATGATATAGTATTGCAGAATTCGCGGACCGTCTATTTGGAAAGTTTTGTAACTCACTAAACCAACTACAAAAAGGTTCTACTAGGACTGGCAGGCAGCACTACGCAGCATGCAAAGTGACAGACACAGTCCGTCATGATCACCACCACTATCTCTTCTTAGTGTCAGGAGTACAAAGGAAGGACTGGACTTGAGTCTCTAATGTCTAGCATTACACAGTTCTGTAAAGTTCACCGATACATAATCATCACCCAGGCCAAATGAGCACAAATCTGAAAACAAGTAAGTATAGTAGCACCGCCAGTGAGCAGGCGAGCACCTGCAATCACGGAAGCTTTTGAAACATAATTAACCTGCAATGTAATCGGCAGCATTCTTGCTCTTCGGAAAAAACAAATATTTGCAATATCATAATAACACAGAGCGGTAGAAAACAAAGTAGTGAATAAATATCTCCTACTACTCACCAAGCCCAGGGATCTCCATGCCAAGCAGGTCGAGCAGGTCGTGTTCCCGGTACAGGGTGTCAGACCACTGGTGCGTCGCCTGGTTGTAGGTGCGCCTGACTCCAGACTCCCGATACATGGCCCGGCACACCTTCCCCCATAGCTTGTGACGCTCCCGGAGCCAGCACCCGCCACGAGCTTGCCGCCTGCCTGAACTGTCTTGGGGAGGTGGCGCTGGATGAAAAAAACTAGTGCGGCCACCTCCACCGCCCTGAAAATCTCCCGGGCTGCCTCCCCCCTTTAGCGCCTACATTGGAAGCTGGGTATGGGGGGCGGGACCCTTCCCCTTCTGGTTCTTCCCGGCTCCCTTTGCCATGGTCCTGGACAGGAAAGTTAAATAAAAAATAGGAGAGAATAGAGAAAAAGTAAATAAAATAAAAGATGTAAAAAACGTATTTTTTTAAAGTAACGAAAAGTTGAAAAAAACACAAAATATAGATGTAGAGGGATAGATAATGAGTAAAAAAGATTTAAAAAAAGTTCAAAGAAACAAAGAATTACAAAGATTAGGGGAGGATTGAAAAAGCATGCCCAGAACCATAGCAATGAATGAAAAACAAGATATCCACACCCATTGCAACCAGGTGGGCATGTAGGAAATGCCCAACGCGAGCATGCAACGAGCGCCTGGAAACGGAAATACGCAACGCAAACACTGAAAACAAGAATCGCTGCGCCCATGTACGACCGCAAAGTTACCCACTTTGCGGTCGGCGCGCTGAAAAAAACCCTGCGAACACGCAAAGCGCCCCGCGAACACGTAAAAATAAAAAAATCCGCAACTTCGCACAAATTTGCGGATTTTGCGGACCGTGAATTTGCTTTCACACAAATGTGTGTACTGCAAATTCGCACATTTCGCCCATACTTAATTACAGCCATTTTCGTTTTTCACAATTGAAAGGCTATCTAGCCCATAGGCTGTAATGAGGAATGCTGTGTACAATGTTTACCTACATATCTTCCCATAGGAGCAAGATAGAAAATTGAAGTCTGGTATCTTGTTTAGATTAAATATTTCAATTTTTCTAAACTGTGTGGAGTCCATTTGTGGTGTTTTCACTGTGTTACTGTGAGTGTTGGTACAAATACTTTTCACATTGCCCTTGATAAACATGACTGCTCGTGCCAAGCTACCAAGGGGGTGAGCAGGGGTTATCTAAAGAGTGTCCCCTCCTTATCCTGACTTGAAGCAAGGGTCCCTATTTGGACATTGGTACCTACCTCTTCCAACTGGAGACCCCCAGATCTAACAGTCACACTCACAGGGTCACTTTCATGCACTGCTAGCACAAAGAAGTGACACACACCATAGTACAAATGAAGAGAGACTTGCCTCAGGTTGAAAAATGTGTACTTGTCACGAAAAACAGACAGACATGCAAGTCAAAGTCGAGGGTTTCCTTCAGGGGCATACACAAAATCAAGAGTTTCCTTCAGAGGCATGCACAAAAAAACAGAAAGAAACACAGAAGGTGCCCCAATATAGACCAAAGTACTGACATGGGCAAGTTAAGAATTGAAACCCACCTCTGTCCACTTTTTTTTCAATCTACAAAAAGCATGCAGTAAAGTCGTGAGTAATTCTCTGGTGTGTTTAATAGGAAAGAGCTCTATAGCTCTTCACCCAATTACTATTTAAAAATCTGGCGGCACGTAAAATGCGCAGTGCCGGGAGGCTTCCAGCGCGCACATGTTTCAAAGCATCCTGGAGCTGATCAGGAAACTGCCTAGCAACCGGGATCACTTTGTAGGCATCGCACGATGAAGAATTCAGAGGCATGACACCACCCAAGATCCACATCCTCAATCTGAGTAACGCAGCATTCCAAGTAAGCTGAGACAAACCAAGGAATAACGGTATTAATGGTTGCGGTAACGGCCTTACTTTGACTTTGTGAGGGAAATACACAATGTAACTGTACTAACCACAGACGATGTGTAGAGGGTGATGAAAATCTGTCAAGGCGTGAAATAAACACTGAAGGAGCAACCCGCCTCCTGCCAAACACTGTCTTTACAGATTTCAGATCCCCATAGAGGTGAAGAGAATGTGCACAAGAGCACACAATGCAGGGAGCACAATCCCAGCGTCAGCCACACAGTTCCCAGTCTGACATAGAAAACTCGCATAATGAGCTCAATGTTTTGATGTAGACAGACCTTTCACAACAACTTCCTCTTACCACAGTTTTGAAAAAGATGGTGAGAAAAAACAAGCTGTCATGAAGACTTGGAAAGCGTAGATCAGACTGCAATGATGACCCAAAGTCCAGCTTATGTAGTGTAGAAGATCACTGCATGTTAAGAAAGGCTGTCAGCTGGAAAGGCATGGATGGCAAAATACAGAGTCAATTGGTAGACTTCGTAAGAGTCCTTGAAAACCTGGCCTAGGGCTGTCCGTAGTAGAGGACACTGGTGGGGCTTAAAGGCGTAGTGCTTCATCTTTACCCGTATCGTGTTGTCTTCTTTTCTTTTCTGCGAGGATTTTTTTTCTTTCATCTAGATGTCTTGGATGTTCAAAGTAGAACTCCCTTGTTCCTTGTACATAGATTTTCCTGTCCAGTGGACACCTCTGCTTGTGTAGATTGTGGTAGTTGGAACTGTACTCTATGTAGATTTCCCCATCTCCAGGTCTTTTTTTGTTCGCCAGCTTCCTGTGATCCGCTTGTTTCACGTAGGTACACCACCAACTCGTCGACAAATTGATGTAGTAATGAAGGTCTACGCAGAAAAGTTGTCATTAAAGATGATTTATTAAAGCAGGTAACATGTTGAAATGTTCCAGACAACAGGTAGTTCAGTTGCGAAGGTGAGCCCAACCAGGAGCATCCTGCCTGCTGCTCAGCCCATGCTCAACTGTCACTGCACCTCTCTGTGTCTCAACATTCTGAAGCACATCATGACTCCAACATTCTATTGAGCACAGAGCAGAAGAACTGGCTGGGCAGGAGGTGTAAAATACATTATATTTCAAATGCAGGATACTACACAAACGTCCCTGCTATGAGGTCCGTATTTGATGGTTATCTCGATGTACAATTATAACTTATACCTTCTCATTGTTTGCAACTTCTTGCCTGAATCCCAACTATGACAGAGCTAAAGTCCATGGGAGAGGCTAGGTATTAACCTAGAGAAATACTTGAATGGAGCGGTTTTCTAAGCACTCCTCCCTAACCACGCACACTGTAATTAGGTAAAGTTCAGGGGTGCAGATTGCTCAGTAAGATTGGGGGGGTGTGAGCTTTAGGTTTCCCAACAATCAGGCTGGCATATAATGGTAAAATACATAATACAACAAGCAGGGTACATCAGAGGGCTCTAAGGGGCATTGGAAAGGGAGCGGAATGAGAATTGGTAGGATTATTAAGAGAGAACATTTTTGAGAACTTTCAAAACAGAGAGGGAAAGAATGTGTATGCATTTTTGTCTGTGCGTATGCTAATATTCCTGATGAATCTGACACACATGTCACCATACCCGACTGAAAGCACTAGTACACAACTATTTATCTGAAACTACATTTATTAGCCCTGCCTGGCTTTGCATGGCCTCATAAATAAGAAGTAAGGCAAGAGAGCACAAAGTGCTGTCTTCCCTTTTTCTGCATCAAAGAGGAGTTCCATGGGTGTTAGTGTAGCTGTTACCACACAACACCCATGGATTTTAATGGTGCCCCAGATTTACAGAATCATGTAAACCTTGGGTAGCACCAAAAGCTTACGCCTCCCCAGAGCAGTTGTAACAAGGAGAAATGTTTTCATGTACCACACAGAGAACAAGGAAAACGCCACTCATGATTGTTTTTGTGCAGGACGTAGAGGAATGAACGGTATATCATAAATACAGTGCATACCTGTCCTTTCCTTGTGATGCAGGGCAGTGCAGCAAAGTGACTCGCTGTGATTCTCTGCATCAAAAACTCATAAATGAGGCTTCAAGCGTACAGACAGGCATAAACAGTTTGTCTTAACTTGAAGATGATAAAAATAAATAAATTAGGAATTAGTTAATGTACTTATTGAACAAAGAACGTATGCCGTTAAACTTCCAGTCTTAGTGAGAAACATAGCAGAAATATATTGAAATGTGCTTTTGAGTGTAATGAAGCATCCAATCATAATATACATAATTTTGATATCTCGATAGCAATAACAATTTACTATCTAAAGCATTACATGATCATCTCTCACATGAAATGCAGCTATTGTTTCAGCTATTTTCATTCAGTGCTCATATGAAACTTACTAATTCACCTAAGCTATGTACTGTTTTGTTGTGTTTGCATTGCAGCTGCAAAATATTAGGACAGGGTAGCTATGGTTGTGCTAAACAGGCACATGCACACATCAAACAAGCCTTCCAGTGCCCAAACAAGCTCATCAAGATATACCCTCACCCACTCCCAAAAGTAGACATGAGATAGAACACCATTGACAGACCTAATAGAGCACAGATGTGTCATATATTTGGGTATCAATGTTCAATAGTGCTTATGATCATGACAGGCCAGACAACATCTAGCAAATATTTATTAAACAGAACCTCCTTCATACTTACAACACAACCTAAATATGCCAGTTAGAGAACTATGCACAATTGCATTTACTGCCAAGGAACGCCAAGCACAAATCTATGTTCGATGGGAAATAAGCATGCCTAGCACTTGGGAAATGCATTTAACTGTATGTTTTTTGTTGCTTCGGCCCCAAGTAGAGTCTGGGTATTTCAGAGTGCTTTGAAACAATTGGCAGCATCATTATCTGGGCAGTTTATCATTAGTTTACAATTAGCATATTAAGATAGTCTCGCAAGATCTTAAAGCAAAATCAAGGGCTTCCACAAATAGATTCCAGTTTGGACAAAACATAAGCCAGAATTGTTTAGTTACTTTATCATCTTTGAGCTTGATGAGGAGTGTACATTAACATAGGTTTTTGCCATACGCCAACTTTCTGTGGTGTATCAAATACTGTCCTTTACATCGCCCCATTTTCAGATCTGAATGTTCAAGAACATAGGGTTAGGTTCGGCGGTACCATCAATACACAAATCTAGGGGCATATTTATGAGGATTGACCCATCACCGCTGTAATGCAGCAATTCATCAGAAGAAGCTGTGCTGCGGTATGACACATTCACATGAAATGGATGCGCTGTAAATATTGACGCATCAGTGGGACGGAGGGCGCAAAGGATTGTAATTCGTCTACCGTAGGCAAACTTTCAATTTTTTCAATTTTGGGGTAACGGACACCGAAGTTAGGGGAAGGTTCTAAAACGATATTCTGAGTCTCCAGTCAATCATAGTTTAAAATAGACACAGATCTATTAATCAAAATACCTTTCTCCTGGTTCTGTATACGGATTGGGGTCCTAGTTGTTAGAGGGGGGTGCCTGCCCTGCCTCTTCCTGGCTGTGACGGGCTAGGACGGGCCCGCCCTTGGCCCGGGCTTTGCCTGGAATGTCCCACACAGTGGGGGGCGTCGCAGCACTTTATAGCGCGATGTTGCCGCCTCCACCCTCAGCAGCTGGGGCTAGTTTGGGGCTGATGGTGTTGCACTCTGGGACTCCGAGTCCCACCTGAGTGTAGTGCCCGCAGAGAGGGCAGCGGGGGTCCGTGGAGGTGAAGGGAAAATGTTTGAGGGGGGCAGAATGCCTCCAGTCCCTCCAAAAAAACAGAACAGGAAAACAGGAAAAATAAGGCAGCAAAGGTTCCCTGCACTGCAAGGCGCGAGGCGGCGCTTTATAGCGCGATGTTGCCGCCTCCGCCCTCAGCAGCTGCGGCTAGTTTGGGGCTGATGGTGTTGCACTCTGGGACTCCGAGTTCCACCAGAGTGTAGTGCCTGCAGAGAGACAGCAAAGGGGGTCCGTGGAGGTGATGAGAAGATGTTCGAAGGGGCCAGCGGAATGCTTCCAGTCCCTCCAAATAAACAGAACAGCAAAACCGGCAAAATAAGGCAGCAAAGGTCCCCCGCACTGCGAGGCACGAGGCGGCGCTTTATAGCATGATGTTGATGCCTCCGCCCTCAACAGCTGCAGCTAGTTTGGGGCTGATGGTGTTGCACTCTGGGACTCCGTGCTCCACCAGAGTGTAGTGCCCACAGAGAGATGGCAGCGGGGGTCCGTGGAGGTGATGGGAAGATGTTTGAAGGGCAGAATGCCTCCAGTCCCTCCAAATAAACAGAACAGCAAAACTGGCAAAATAAGGCAGCAAAGGTCCCCCACACTGCGAGGAGCGAGGCAGCGCTTTATATCGCAATGTTGACGCCTCCGCCCTCAGCAGCTGCGGCTAGTTTGCGGCTGATGATGTTGCACTCTGGGACTCCGTGCTCCACCAGAGTGTAGTGCCCACAGAGAGATGGCAGCTGGGGTCCGTGGAGGTGATGGGAAGATGTTCGAAGGGCAGAATGCCTCCAGTCCCTCCAAATAAACAGAACTGCGAAAACCGACAAAATAGGGCAGCAAAGATATTTGGACCCATTTATGGTGGTGCAGGAGAGCTCACAACATGCAGCATGTATGATCATGGTGTGCTGCATGTTGATGGAACATATGTGACTCTGATTTCATGATACCTTTCTGTTCTTACTTGATAACAGTGTCTGTGTTTTGATGTTGCACATAATCACCATCTGTGTCATACACAGTTTTGGACATATGCAACAGAATCATGCCCAGACAAGCTTAGCAACAGACATTTGACTGTACTGTGCCATATGTAGAAATATTATTCATTTGGTTTGTGACATTTGTTATACAACCTAAAGATTTTGTGTTGAACACATGCAGATTATGCAGCAGATGATGGTTACTGTGTCAAAAGCAGCATGATTATAGATTTGTTAACATAAACACAAATGTAATGATGCATAGATTCCGTTGGCCTGTTTACATACACAAATAAAACTCCTCCATTTTCGTTATAAATGAATCTGTGGACAGATTCTGTTGCATTGCAACACTGACTGCAAAATTGTAGTAGTTGATTTTTACCTCAAAGAACACATCACATTGTTACAATTCACATATATCACACACAGATGTAAACTTGCTACATATAAATGTAAATTGATACTTGTATAGCGCACTACTCACCCACAAGGGTCTCAAGGCGCTTGTATGAATACCGCTGTGGAACCCGTCCTGGCTTTCCCTGTGAGGCGTCCACTCCTGGGCACCCCCAAGGTGGAGGCCAGGCATCCTTAGCATTGTGGGGGCCGTTGTGGAGATTAAGCAAGCTATTGCCCAGAGTTTCAGAGTGGGACTCCATGATTGGAATAAGCACCGAGGCGAGAATTATCAGGTCCATGGAATTTTGAGTCCAAGACCCGCCGAGGGGAATTGAACCCTGGTCCCGGGCTAGACCTCTGCATCAGGGTCTGCCGCTCTAATCTAAGAAACCTACTGTTTGTTAGGGGTTCCGAAAACTTTCCATCTCACCATGGGTGAACGGAAGATGTCCTCCTAGAAGAAAAGGCAGTGGACACTGTATTGTAAGAAGTGCATATTGCTAGTTACATATATTACAAAAACATGTCATCCCAGTATTTTAGATATGCATAACAGCTTTGAAACACATATCTAAATAGTACATAAATTAGTGACAGAGCTATTCAGTGTGCAGGCCTGAGCTGGCTGGATGATGGATACCTGAGGTATCTATCAACACATGTCTGAAACATGCCTTACTCAGGTGATGTATTCAGTAATGTTGCACAGCATTATGTCAGACTCCAATGTTCCATGACACATGGGTGACACCATTGGCCCTTGGCAGAACTAAGTAGTGCTTTGATGGCAAAGGACAGACAGACATTGGATGTGATGTCGTAAAAGCCATATAAGTGGAGTGGCTCACTGGTTAGAGGCGGAAGACCCGAGCGCAGAGGACGGCCCGGGACCAGGGTTCAATTCCCGACGCGGCAGGGTCGTGGGCCAGGGTCAGCGGACTCGATAATTCTCACCTCGGTGCCTACTCTAACCAGGGATCACACTCGGCAACTCTGGGCATTAGCTTGCCTCATCTCCACAACGGCCCCCCACATAGGCCGGGGATGCTTGGTTTCACCTTGGAGATACCCAGTAGGGACCATCTCACAGGGAAAGCCAGGACGGGTTCCCCAGCGGTCTACTGCGCAGAGATACTCCTTTGGGAGTTGATTCTAGCGCATTACAAACCCACAATTAATTAATATAAGGTTTTAATGGCACTGGTTCTGACTATTGAAAAATCTTGGTACCGTAAAATTTTGTTCAAGGATACATGCCTTGTCAGCAGGTTTCATATTGTAGTGTTACCCCGTGAAATCCTCTGTTCTGCATATGTGCATTTCGAAAACATCTGTGTACTTTTGTAGCACAATGCAGCACACATGGCACATTTTACAGAAAAGGAGTTTGGAAATATATCTCCTGCTCAGCCATCAACAGAGGTGGCCTGGCAATTTGGGAACATTCCCAGGTCATTTCCATATGTTACATATGGGAATGCTCATAATTCCAGGCATTTTCATTGAAAGCAACTGCCTGAACAGTCCCTTGTGTCATGGTATGGCAATGCAGTGATTAGCACTGTGTTTGCTGTAGACTTGCTTAATGTAGCCACTTTAAAGCACACAAACATCCATTAGGTACCTAGATTTCCTCAAAGTAAGTAGTTTGAATGTACATATTGCATGTTACAAAGTGAAGATACAACCAAACAAATGAAGTACATCCAATGTTTACGTTTTTAATTACTACAATAGATACATTACTACTTGCAGATGGTACATATACATATACCTACTGGTCTTCTGATCTACAGTCCCAGGTGGTCAATGAGCTCGACCTCCTGTGCCCCTATGTCGGCTCATTCATGTTTGTTTATTCAAGCCCAAAGGTCTGATTTAGTATCCAGTACACATGCTCCCACTTGTCTTTTTTTACCTTGAGTGGGGCCCCTGGCTGACCCTACCCCCAGAGGCCAGCATCTTGGACATGTAATGCTGTATGAGCCAAAGTAAGCCCCCCCCCCCCCCCACCAACTCTCCCTCCCAGAAACTTCTTCCCTCTGGCAGACATCTCCCTATCCCTCCGAGACAAAGTACACCCTACAATAACATCCCTTAGTACAATAACTAGCCCTATAAATGTAAAGCCTATGAAAACAAACTCATAACAATAAACAGACTAATGTATCAGCAATACAATATAAAAGGACAAAAGGGTAATACAAATACACAAGACAAAGACAGATCAGCCACTGGCACAACACAATATTCAACAAAGGCACAGACGCCTTCAAATACACTTCCAACACCCAGCACAAACTGACAGTTAGAGAAAGTGAAAGTAACTTCACACTTCCTAGTATGCACCCTACCACACCCAATGCATCATGTTCTGAGCATATCCTGCCCATTTTTCACTAATGCGTTGTTTTATGATGCATTGCTACACAAATGGCCATTGGCGATGAACGCACAGCATATTACCACTTATGCAATCACTTCAAAGCATTGGCGTCGATATGCGGCTTACAACCAGTGCAACTGGGACAATGCACCTTACAACAGTGGCCGGTGCGCTCATTCTGAGCCATGCATCTAGGACAATGTTTAGGGTGTACAGTAGAGGACTGGTTAGTGCTGGATTACACACCTGTTGGCAAACCTACATTGGTCCTTGACTAGGGTGGCATCACTTGGCAGGTCTGTGTGACAGAGGGCTGTGCCCAGGTGGTGAACCTGGTTTGTTCTAAGTTCTGCATGTCCCTGTAATTGCAGTTTCTACGCCTGAGTTGCTGATGTGCTGGAATTTTGATGCATTTAATGCTTTGCGCGCAACTTGCTGATGATGCAGCACACATTGACAAAGCCATAAATATCACTGCCTTAGTTTTAAGTTAGATTTTGCGGGGTAACACTAACCTTGCATATTTTGCTATATGCGTGCTGCAGCTCCACATTTGGCCACATGCGTCAGGAGCAGGTTTTTTCCAATGCAGGAGTTCCAAAATAGACTCATTTGGCCACATACATCATCTTGTCGATATGGAGTACTGCTGGCACTGATCAAAATCTGTGGCACAGTAGTGGTTCAAGCCTCTCATTAATCCACCTCCAAATTCATGCACCCACAGTGAAAGAATAAGATTGATCAGGACGCAATATTGATATTGTATTGAACATTGCATTAATACAATGTTCCCTAACCCTTATACTTGAATCTGTAATCTATTACAATACGTCAAAGAAAACTTAAGTGTGAGATTGAAACATGTGAGAACAAGTGGAAAGTCACCTCTAGGATGAAGAAAACTGTTAAAAGCCACACCCAAAGCAGAGCGGGAGCTATACAGATGCCATGTTATATTTGCCCTTAAATAACATAACATGGCATGACGTAACCTAACATACTGAAACCCAACTCTTTTTTTAGCAAGGTAAAAACCAATTCTGTCATTTTTTTTACCATTCTTCCACTAAACTGGCATGTGTACGCGTGTTTTGCTCATCATTTACGAAAGCGTGTTCACCATAACAACCAGACCACTACACGTCACTTCATCACAAGCCACGTGATCGGAATTACACACCGTATGGGCGTATTCCCACTTTTTCATCCCAGCGATGACAGGTCACATTTCCCATAGCGTGAGAAACGAAAGCGTGGTTACCAAGGTAACCAGCTGGTTAACACGTCACACCAATGCAGCCTAGTGATCGGAACGCAAGAAAGGCACGCCCTTAGAACGCGTTCCGATTGGCTACTGATACGGTGACACATCACGCCACGCCCAAACCAGGAAATGCCAAGCAGGTTACTTTACCGGCATCACCGAGGCACCGATCATTCAACGGGGCTTCGAGCGCAGTAACCAAGTAGGTTTACCGCCAGATGATCGCATACTGAAAGTAAGTACATACCCACCGCTAATGGGCACAACGAGGTGCGCCTGCACTGTATCCAAGTTTCACGAGTTGGATGACAACGCGAGCACTTTGTTTTATCCTCATGTACTTACGTTTATTTTGAATTCTGTAGGTTATGGACACTTGCCGTCTTGGTAGATCCGAAGCCCATGAAGCGACAATTACCGCTTTAAGTGTAAGCATCGCTTTAATGGATTTTCCTTTTCTCATTAACATTGTAATGAAATTAGCATGCAAAACACTAGTTTGCTAGCCAAATGTCAATCGGACGGTCAAAATTAACATGTTTCCCGAACCGATATCATTTATGATTGACACACTCACTAACAGTCCGCCCATAAATACGAAAAACGATCACTTCTCACTCCTACCACCAACTTCATTAAGTAGAGTACCTCACAGAACTTGCCTCGTACGATGGTACCTACTTAAGCACGATCCTATAATTAACACTTGAGTCCCTTTGGAACCTGCACCTCCTATATGAAACAATTAATATAGGTAGTCACCTAATGGGGGTAACCACATTAAGCACTTTATATGTTATATGTATACCCTTGTTGTGTCTTTCCTAGTACGCAATCCCAACCCTGTTTTCCCTTCTCTTTCTTACAGGTTTTTTCCTGAAACGAGGATTTAAACACACCCTTTTACATCAGATCACAATTTTTGTGGTCTTTAAATTGCACGTGGGCTGGGCGCACCTTAGCGTGTGCGTACCACCCCGTGTAATATTCACGGTTCTGACGAAAACCAGAGAATTTTTGTAATGGTTGAAACATGTAGACCTATCTTACTTTATAATTTTGCACATAGCACACTTCGCTATTTTTAATATATTACACTTCTTGAGACACCAAAGCCTTCCTAACTAGGCACAGGTGCCACATTGATTTTATTAGGGTTCAGACGCTCAAGAATAAAGTCTTGAAGTGAGTAGTACTGGCCCTTTTTAATATACTTTCTCACTGTAATTTTAAGCACATATAAAAAAGAAACAATATTCCGCTCCACTGTAGTCAGGTGTCGTAGCACACCCTATGGGCACTCGGCCTATGGGGTGGGACCCCAATGATGAAGCATGTCACCAACCAGGTTGGTGAGTGAGGGGTCTTCTCAAAGGACAAGCACTGTCCGGTAAACGGGTTGGGGCATTTAGTGCTAACCTAAACATTCTGTAGGAAATGGCTAATTGCTATTTTCCTCTCACATAGGGGGTACTCCTTCTTTGTTGTTACTATTATTCCCGGGGACCAGAAGTTCCCACCTCATAGTCAATGTAATTTCCCTTACTCTCCCTCCTGTTAAATACAAAAACCAAATTCAATCAGGCCTTAGGCCATGCCTGCTCTCATCTACAGGTAATAATGGTGCTCCGGAATGGGAAAGGGATGGGGTCAACCGTCAAACACATGCTGAGTTAACATCAAGTTACATTTGGTACAGAACTGCAACAATGACAAATATGCCATTTAGAAATGTTCTGGCATGTATTAACTTCGTGGCCACCATGTGTTTGAGCTGCGCTCCACTCTGCATTTAGTCTCGATTGGGGACAGATTGTATGTGATCCTTGAACGCCATGGAGGAGGAAGCATTCTGTTTGCTCCAACTTTCCGAAAGGGCAGTTCCTGCTAATCATGTTCTATGATCATATTTCTTGTCAAGTAGATTCTACTACCCTGGTCCTGCGAGAGTTGGAATATAACCATCTTTGTTCTCATTTCTTTACAACTGCATCATTTTTCACCAGGCTTTTCTGACATCCCCTGGGGCACCACAAACTCCCCTGGTAGTAGTCACTGTTAAGGTGCATATTTATCATCTGCGAAGCAGGGCCTGCTATCATAAATCTCTATTAGGTTTGAAGCAGGATTTCTTTTTAAGAGGTGGGCAGACCGTTTTTGTTGTGACATCCCATTAATTCACACGCAGGGCCTAATATTTTGCATTGCTCCTGTTTCTCACGTAAGGCGTCGACTTATTTTATAACACTTCAATCTCAACACCTTTGCATTTTTTCGTTTCTCCATCACTGATAAACATGCCGAGGAAAAGGCTGGACATTTCTAAAATGTCTACAGTGTCGTATTATTCGAGTACAACCAATTTAAGTTAAAACCCTTTGACAATGTTGCAGTCTACTTGATGTACATACATAGGACGGAAGCACTGAGCTTTCTAGGTGTTGCAGCCTTGTTTCGCCTCCATTGATTTAATTAGACTAATACTCATGGAAATAATGATTTGTAGGTGACAAGTTCAGGATCACAGACAGTGGGTTCAATATGCTATTATTTCATGCAGTGCAGCACAGCAGACAGCATTGCTCTGCAAGTTAAACAAATCAATACGTTGCACTCACTGGCTTGGGTCTCTTTTCGTGACTTTGCAATCGCAAAAGTGTTCATAAATCTGGCCAAGAGTCCGTAATTACCTGTTGTCACCCTAAAAATATCACAGAAAGTCACTAACATGAGTCATATACTAAATCAAAAAGATTAAAGTACTTCGAAACCGAATTTCACAGATTTAAAAAAAAGTAAAATGTCCCGTATTTACTCACAAAACATTATCCGATATCACCCGTGCCTTGACATTGAATATTTTGCCACAACATCATGGAGCTCAGTAGTGCTGCCTCGGTGAGACGGTATTGCACAACCCTAGACCTTTAGAGTGACAGGGGTTGTTTCTTCATAAAGATGAAACATGGAGAAGACCTTATGGAAGAAGAAGGCCCAACAAAAAGTTGTTTCCTTCCGCTCTTATGTATTTTCTTGTCCTGACATATGAGGCTGAATATGTTAATAGGACAACACGTGAGTGTATCATTTGCTTCAAGCCTGGAAGGTGTGCATATTTTTGCCTTTTAATGGGCCCCTTTGTGATTTGATATCCTTTCTCCCCACTACCACCACAGCGGCCTTGTGGGTTTTGATTTGCCTGAAACCTTTACTGTAGCCTGACATTTTAAGTAAGATCAATTTGCATAATGGAAATGTACATGGTTACAGAATGCAACATACCATTGGGTAACATTTCAGATCTGGTTAACTGGGCCACCTTTGGCATTGGTCTCTTAAGAGCTATGGAACACTTATGGTCTTATTTAGAGTTTGGCAGTGGGTACTCTGTCTTAGTTAGAACAGATTATCTCCCTCGTCATATTCTTGGTCAAGCTGCCTCTTTTAGAGACAGGGGGACCATTACGTATTCTGTCAAAGAGGACTCATTGTTGACATCATTCTTCCTCCAACGGGCTGACAGAAGAACATTAGTATTTAGAGGGGATGGTACAGTGTGTTCTTTTCCTGCTCATCAACACCACGGACAGGAAAAAACCAACAATGACACAAACACCATGGGTGAAAACTCCCTGGTTGTGGGTGTAATAACTGTTTTTGTTTTTCGGAAACAAACTCCCATTTTGGGGGTTTGTTTCCGGAAAATGATGAAATGTTAAAACGTTTGGTTGACAGCTTTCAAAACTGAAAGTGGAAGTCTGGCAAACTTTTAGTACATTGAAAGGAACAGCTGTGAGAGCAGTTCCCTGCAATATACAGAGAAAACCACTGGAGCAGCGATCTTGTCTTAATCTGGAGGACTGAGTGCAGTTGAGATTGCAGAGGTAATGTCCTCTGCCATCACAACGGACACTACTCCGTCTGCAAATCCCTAAATCAGGGGCCTCATTTACAAGAACTGATGCATCACTGAGTCACACTTTTTTGAGCTGCGTTACGTAATTTTTAAAAGCCATGGATGTGTAGTATTCACAGGATGGTGCATCACGGCGTAGGTCAGATGTGGCATCAAAAATAAATGGCACTTCTGTTGGAGGGCTTTCGAAAACTGACGCATGTGCATGCAAAGTGAAGTAAGGCTGGTTTGCGGCTTGTAAAGTGATGCTAACCAATTTGACATCACTTTTGACTGCGTCAAGCATCAAGAATTCAATAAAAAATCATGCCTTTGATGAAAAAAAGAGAACTACTCACAGAAAGCAGACATAGAACATGGAGCAGAAAACAGCAGCCAGGGCAACAGCACCAACAAACCCAGCACCAGCCAGGATGTTCAGACAGACTTCCAGGGGAAGAGGAAGAGGAAGTGTACCTTCACTGAGGAGGAGAATGACATCTTGATCACAGAGACGACAAAGCATTATCATCAGCTCTTTGTTACCCTACACTTGCCATCACGGAAGAAACAGGCATTTTGGCAGTCCATAGTGGTCAAGGTCAACAGTATTGGACAAGCTAATAGGACAGTAATCAACTGTAAGAAGCGCTGCCAAAATTATAAGTAGCCATTACAGTATTGGGTTACCCAATTGGTCCTGGACCTGGGTATAGTCTGGTGCAGTAAACAATGGTCAAATAGATCGGGATACTAAGTTCAATTAGTACATTAATTTATGAGCATGCCTAGGGAACACAAGTCTGCCCAAGGTATTCAATACATCATTCATGCAAAAGGGGAGAAAGAGCAACAACCAGATTCTGAATCCAACAGTAATTTATTTTCATTGCAAAGTGTAAAGGAAAGCATGCTTTTCAATAAATGTCATTACGTATGAAATGGGTGCCCCAAAGAAGGAAAGTTGTAAGAGAAAGTGCTCTAGTGTGTAGTGGTGAGGAAAAGGAAAGGTATTTAGGGTAGTAACATAAGATAATACAATTCTAAAATAGGGACTGGTTGTAAATCACCGTCCTTAATGGCCTGGCCACAAATGCAGTTTGAATGGTATTTTACACAATTCTGTACATCAGGATATACATTCCCATGCGGCACGTTAGATATGAAGGATGGGGGTCCAGGCCGTGTGTTCAAAAGGGTGTTGACGTTTCGACCCGTCTTGGGGCCATGAAGGTAAGTTAGACCTTGGTCGTGCGGGTCTTCATCAGGACATAATATAATGTGTTGTAAATGTATGCGTTGTAGTGGTATGTGTTCTAATGGCTTGCTTTGTAGTGACATGCGTTGTGATGGCATGGGTTGTTATTGCATGCAATGTAAAGGCAGTTGCGTTGTAACAGCTGCGTTATAAAAGCAGTGCAATGTAATGACTCTGCAAAAATCTCTGTTAAGGACACAGTTTCACAAAGCCCATTCCTTGCTGACTGCCAATTGCCAACTGCCATTGCCGCCTAACGGGGGTCCTGGGGGAGCCGCCACCACCACGAGTCAACCTTCGCGGCGAGCACAACGCCACTGCGTTAGAGAAGCGTCAGGAGGCGCTCATAAGGAGCTTTGAGTCCTGCATTGCGGTACGCGCCTGGGCGGCGTCCGGGCCAGCGTCCGGGCCAAGGGCAGACCCGTCCTTGCCTGTCATTACCCAGAGAGGCTGGGATATGCCATCCCTCTTGAGTGTAAATCAAGGTGTCCGCTGGTCAAGACCCAGGCAACTTCTAAGGTAATGTGCCCACAACCATATAAACTCAAGACTGGCCTGGAGATTTGTGAGGTCGTGGAATATCTGGGGTTCTGTGACATTTGACTACTAAACCATTGCAATAGTGCTGCAGCATATAATACATATTAGCTGGACGTTATATTGTTAGGGACTGTATTGCACTCATATGTACTTTATACTTACAGCTGCTAAAATTTAGCATTTGGCATTTTACCCATTACCACATACCCCGTATTTATTCGTGCTGTTAGAGGGGATACTGGTTTAAGACCTAGGGTATAGGGATGCAGAACGATTAGCACTTTCACCCTTGCCTTGTATTTGCCCATGCCCTTTTTCCCCTGACTCCTATCTCAGGTGCGGTCTTGGTACAAGGGGTAGGTTTATGTGTACGGGAATATGGGTAAAAGAAAGGCTGAATCCACTTGTAAAACAGGCACGGGCGCTGGTGTGGGTGGGCAGCAGTCGCTGAAAATCTATCTTACCAGAGCGATGGGTGAAATTGAGTATCAAATAAGCTCAGTGGAGGAAAGTATTACCCAAGCTCTTTTGAGTATACCTGTAGCTATTTCTGATGAGCTTAAAAATCACACCAAGACAGTGACATCTAAAAATGAGGAGTTTAATCCCATAGTTGTCGAAAATAGTTGTGTACAACCCGACTCAGATGATATAGATGTGTGTAACTTAGACCCTGATAATCAGCCACCCCCTAAGCGTCAGAAAAATCCTGTAGAGAGTCCGGTGATTAATAGTATCCCTCCCATTAGAAAGAAGAAGGTTATAGGTAGATGGGTAACAAAAATGGATGGCAAAGGGGCCGCAGGAATAGGAAAAAAGATATTGATGAACACCACAGGGGATCAGAAAAATGAGATTGTGAGACTAAGGAAAGAGATGAATGAATTTCAAGACATTGTAATGAGTATTCTCGAGAAAGTTCTAGCAAAAATGGAAAAACTTGAACGCCACTTGGGGGATGAGGAAATAGTAAAAATGAGTAGTGTTAGTGCTAAGCAGGCTGAGTTTAGATCTATCAATGTAGATAGGGAACATAGTAGGGCGATACAAAGTAATTGTACTGAAGGCACTATAGAACTAACATCACCGCCTAATGTCATATGATGTAGTGTGGTACATGAAGCTGCTGATAACAAACAACAATCTATGAGCCGGGGGAATGACAAGGGGAATACTCACAACAAAGAGGAGTGTAAATTAGGGCTACATATCCCACAGCAAATGTTAAGTGTACGTACTTGGATCTGTCACCTGCTGCCTCCCCCTAAGTAGTGGTAATTGCTAACGTACCACAGGTATTGAATGAGGAAAATGAAAATTGGCAATCTCTTAGTAACAAGACAATACACTGTGTGGGGGGGGGGACGGGTCTGACAGGAGCACTATTTGAACAATTTTAAATGGTCAGACAGGTTGCCTGGGTGGGAAGGGGCCATAAAGCTACAAAAGCTGATTGTATTGTACTGACGCTCAGCAATCCGAGGATAATACATGTTATCCTTGATAGGGCTGGAATAAATTATGTAGGAAATAACAAACCTAGTATCCTCCCATTAGGCTTCTTTTATTGGGGCCAAATTCGCTGAGAACAATGCATCTTGACGAGGGGGACATATAATGTCAGGCCGAATTGGACTGAAGTACCATTGTCTAATCGGTTTGAACTTTTGGCAAATCTGGAAGACATTGATTGACTGAATGGTGATGTTAGGCTGAGGAAGGGGCATCTTAATCCACAAGTGAGGGAATTTGGGCTTACTGATAAACTCCCTTGTAGGACAAATCTAAATTCTACGGAAAGACAGGAAACACGCTTAGAGTTTGTGGCAAAAGAAACTGAAGCTCAGCATTTACATATTGCAGTCATGGAGAATATAGCTCCCATGGATGAAGATAGACATCCTACCCAGGAATGCCCAAAGCTGGGGATTATGTTCTGGAATATCGCAGGACTAACTAATAAAATTGTAGATCAACATTGCTACAGTTTATAGTAGAATATCCCATTGTCTGTTTCCAGGAAACCTAGTTGGTCGATGAAGTTCATATGCATGGCTATCAGACCTTCAATACTCCGGCAGTCTTTATTGAGCACGGTCGTAATAAGGGTGGATTATGTACTTACATCTCAAATGTCCTGGGCCTAAAAAAATACAATCAGAATGCAAAGTGGAATACTACCAGCTGATAGAACTTCATCTAAGTATGAGCAGCTGCTTGGTGCTGATTCATTTTTATAATAATATACCTCGGGATAAGATGCTGTGTGTTTTATCGAAACTACAACTGGAATTAAGTAACATGCAGGAAATGCTAAAAGGGGAAGTGTATTTCATTTGGGGCGGGGACTTTAATTGCACTTTATGCCACTTCTGTCATAGAAACATCTGCGGCATGGGCAAAAAAAAGGGAAAATAATACCACATTTTACGCATACACCATTAGGGGATAAACTTAATGAAATTATATTACAATTTGATCTAGGGTATTCTCATGATATATGTATCCCTATGATGGAATTTGAGCCCACTTTTAATGGGAGAGGCTGTAATTCAACTATTGATTTTGTTTTAACGTCTAGAAGACTAGGTGGTAAGGTCTCTATGTTCAAGACACATAGCATAATATATAGTAACCACTACCCTTTAAGTATTAATCTCAACTCAGTGCTTGGGACAACTGAGAAATGCAAAGGTGGGGAAAAGTACAGTACAGATAATATACTTGCTAGTCTGAATGGCTATTCACTAAAATGGAGCAAGGTTGTACCCCAGCCGTTCCTGGCCCAACTTATTAAAGAACAGACAGTGGATTTTAACACCTGCTTAGACCAGGATAAGGAAGTTAAAGATATTATAAAGGCCTTCTCGAACATATCATGTAAAATCAAGCAGATGTTATTTGTGGCCCTTAAATGAAAAGATCAAATCAGGAAGGAAAAAGTATGGTTTGCTAAGGAATGCAGTAATACCTATAAAAATCTTAAAAGAGTTTTAAAAACGAAACTGAATGTTATGGCAGATATTAAACAGGCTAGACTTATGTACTATTATAATTTTATTTTATTTTATTAGAAAGTTTTGTATAGCGTGAACAAGACCCGTGGGTATCAGAGCGCTTCACATAAAAAGCAGATTAAGGATTAATACATACAGTCACAATGATCACAGAACACAAATATGAGGTAGATGATTATAGGGCTTTGGGCGGTGCGTATTGATATTTAACCCTCCGACTGACCATTATGCATTAAGAATTCGGTTAGGCACACTTATATCATAATCTATCTACGCAAACCTGTATGAGGTAGAAAATTATATGGCTTTAAGATGTGAGATAACTATGAAAGATAAATGTATAGAGGCTGACTTAAATCATAATCTATCTACATAAACATGTCTGATGTAGAAAATTATATGGCTTTAAGAAGTGAGATAAATATGAAAGATAAATGTATAGAGGCTAACTTATATCATATTCTATCTACGTAAACATGTATGAGGTAGAAAATTATATGGCTTTAGGATGTGAGGTAGTATATAGGTTCACATTGACATGGGGTAACCTTTAGTATATAGCTTATATATGTACAAACAAGCGTGACTGAAATGAGCCGACATGTTATCGCCCCATTTCTCTGCTAGACTCCCTCCTGGAAGTGGTTGGGAGGGTGATCTTGAATAAGTTACACAATTGGGCTAATGAATGGGTGTGTTATCAAAGCTACAATATGGATTTCGAGCAGGCCTTGGGACAATTGAACAAGGACTGAACCTGAGTTTGAATATTGATAAGTATACAAGGGTAAAGAATGATAACATATTTTTGTCTTTTGTTGATCTCAGTTCAGCACTTGACTGCGTAGTACATGAAAAACTGTGGGGCATTTTAATGGAAACTGGTGTTGATCTAAGCATATTGTTATTTCTAACAGAGTTTTATAGGGATGCTGGTGCGAGAGTTAGGTATGGGAAACAGGGGGAGTGCTCTAAAAGATTTAAAATAAGTAAAGGAGTGGCACAAGGGTAAGTTCTCGCCCCATTTCTTTTCACCCTTCATATTAATAGCGTAGGCAAACACCTGGCAGAGCTCCCAAACGACCATCCAGTAATTGATGGCTGCCCCATACCTATCCTATTATATGCGGCTGACGCAGTTTTAATGTCTAGGACACAAAATGGTCTTCAAAGAACTCTTACACAGTTTGTTGATTATATGCAGGATAGGGGTAAGAGGGTGAATATTAAAAAAACTTTTACTATGACATCTGGGAAGGCATCTTTCAAAAGAAATGCAGGGTCTTTATTAATAAACAGAAAATAGAGTGTACTAATAGTTTTTCGTATCTGGGCATAGTATTTGCTAGCACAGAAAAATGGGGGACTGCAATACAGTCTGGAAAGCAAATGATGATGAGAGTAACTGGGGGGGTAACTAGCTTTGCTGGTAAACTGGGTAATAAGCCAATTTCTGAGCTGATATCTATATATACAGCTAAATGTATTTTTACAGCAGTATATGGGCTGGCATCTGGGGTGCAGCTAAGGTTAAGAGCTTACAACAAAGTGAGAATGCCTTTTTAAAATATTTATTGGCAGCACTTAATTCCACAGCTAACCACATTTGCCACCTTGAGTTGGGTTTGTCACACATAGAAGACATTATTAGGACTTATCCGCTTTTATTATGGCACAAGCTCTGGGTGACAGATGAGTCGATTTTTAACCGTAGTGTTATCAAGGATTGTATGAAAATGGACAGGGCCGCACGCATCCCATGGCTGAGCCATATTAAAGGATGTGACTAATGAGATTGGAACCTGGAATATTTTGAAGATCCTAAGAGTATGAACTCTATAACCAGGAAACAATTAAAGAAGGAATACATGACACACCTGGACGATAAAAGATGGTCCAGAGAGAGAGGGAAACAATCTGTCATAGCAAACTACCTGATACAAATAGGCTCAGGAATTGAGGCTTATTTATCCCAACTTCGGGAGAGCTATGAATGTATGCTGGTGACTCGGTTCTGCCTGGGCATAGTATTCAGATTAGTTACCTTCCCTGAGATTAATGACTGGTCGTGTGATCTAAAACCCTGCCCTTGCAATGATGTTTCAAAACAATCAACTATCCATGTCACTTTTTTCTGTAATTTTTACATTAACCTAAGGAAAAGATTTTTAATACTGTTATTAAAAAACAAAGGCTTGAGACAGTGTACAGATGCCCTTATGATGCTACAACGCATGGACAGTGAAACATGTATTAGTGTGATGGTGTCTTACTTGAAAAATGTAATAGGATTTGGAAATTCAATGTAGGGAACTTACCATCTGAATTAATTATGGCGATATACCAAAAATTGAGGCTGCTGCTTATAATATTGAGAGTGCATACATTGGAGGACATGACCTGTATAGGACTAGTGTAAATAATATTAAAAAAATGAGTAGCTGCGATTTCACTCTGAATGTTCAATCATGTTTCTATTGTTTTTTTATGGATTTTTATCAAAATTCGAGTAGCTATGATATCACTGTAAATGTTTAATCATGTTTTTTACTGTGCTTTTATGTTTTTTTATCAAAAATCTAATAAAGCTATATTTGATTTGATTTGACTGCATTGTAATGGATGTTTCTCGTATGGAAAGAAAACAGGGAGCCTTAAGTTGTGAAGAATTGGCAGCCACACGAGTATCCTACCTGCGCTACCTAACACCAATGTGGAAGGGCATGAATGGACCGTATAAATAAAATATGGTGCATTTCTGTCCTTTTCCTCTAGGCTGATCCACATTTTCTACCTAGAACCAACTTAGGCACCCTTGAACCATGGTGCAAGGGTGCCTTTGTTGCAGGAAGGGTAGTTTTTGTGCAGGAAGGGACACCTTCCTGCACTAAAACTATTCTGAGAGGCATTTACCTCTTTCTATAAGTGTTGCAGGATGCAGCTCATATGGAAAAAGGGAAAAATTAGTAAATTAAATATATTTCTACTCATTGAGTCTGCTCTAGGGAGGCATACATTGTTGGAGCTGCCCCAGGTTTACATGATTGAGTAAATCTAAGTCTGCACCTGAATCCATGGGTACTGCATGGAAGAAACCACTGCAACACCCATCAAACTTGTCCTTGATGCACAGAAATCAAGGCAGCAACTTGAGCTGCTTTGTCTCACTCCATATCTATCAGTCCATGCTAAGCCACACAGAGTGGCTTTGTGAGGCCTTATAGATATGATTGAAAAGATTGGGCTGGTGGAGAGTCAAAAAAAGTGATGCTCCTGCAGCTCAAGGCTCTCTTAAATAAGCTCCATGGTTTGTGAGCCTCGTGGGCCCCTGGTAGTGCAGTGCATTGTAGCTGTGGCAGCAGAGCACATAGTACTGGCAATGTGTTTGAATGGAGAGAAACTACATAGCAAGGAGTTGAGAAGTGAAGTGTGTACTGTAGGTAGCATGACCAATACACATGCATTCCTGTATCTTGCAGTTTTACACTTGTGTTGCAGCTTTGAAGGGATGACAGAGAAGAGTCCATTGATATACTACATCCCACATGTGATGTTGACCTAGATAAAAGTGTAGCACATGGCTGGAGGGGGACTGAAAAAAAGAAAATTATTACCATGCCAAATATGCCAAAGTTGGATGATGTGAAACAGGGATTTGTGAAGTGACAGGATAAACCAGATTTCTACCACAAATGGCAGGATCCAGGGACAGTTGGGGTGTGAGTTGTAGTGGCCTAGGGCCTGATTCACAGAACTAACTTAAGACAAAATCCTAAACTTACTACTTTTGGTATTCACAGAAGTTAGGATTTTGTCTTAAGTTTGTCTTAAGACAGACTTAAGTTAGGGTTTTTTCTTAAGTCTGTCTTAAGTCTGTCTTAAGACAAACTTAAGACAAAATACTAACTTCTGTGAATACCAAAAGTAGTAAGTTTAGGATTTTGTCTTAAGTTAGTTCTGTGAATCGGGCCCATAGTATTGTGGCAAACATGGGTAGGTATATGTCACCGATGCCAGCACTACTAGCATGTTGGGTACAGCTTCATCCATTTCCCTCAAATAAGGCAGCCATGTGTGTCAATTGGATATGTTAAAGTTAATTGTTGGTGTTGGAGTCACATTAGAGACAGTGTATGAAACGTATTCCTTCATTGTGTGACAGTAAGTTGAGATCCTAGGCCTATATGAGGTTCGCCTGAGGACACATGTCCACATGCAAGTAAATGGACTCTAAGAAAAAACTTGTGTTACTCTGCAGATAACCTACTTTGGCAATGATGAAAAGGGGGGAGATTAGTGCTGGCAATCAATTGAGTTTGACAATGCCCCTCCTCTCAGAGTCGGTACACAGTGTCCATTATACACAAATATTGAGTGTTCAATAAAATCTCATGAGTATACCCAAGTAGGAATCCAATTGTCAGTACATAACCTCACACATACCTGCAGTGTAGCAAGATTGTCAGGTGTGTAGAGGTGTGTGGATATGAGTGAGAACTCTTGGACACATGAAAGCACATTATGCACGCAAGACAACACACAAAGGCAGAGTTCTGTGGTGTACTGTGTGAAAGGCAGACTGCTGGATGAAATAAAATACATGATCATCCCCTTGCCAGAAGCTGTTGGCTGAGTAGTCTCCGCAGGAAATGCCAGCCCCCAGGGGACGTAGGCCAATGTGCACAGTACTGGTGTAAATCTGTGAAACCACAATCAGTATATCCATCATGTAGGAGTTAGGTAATCACCAAGGAAGATGTGGCCCTTACCTCTTCTTACCTGCACAGGCATGGCAGCCCAGCCAACTGTGTGACTGTGTTGAAGTGTGTGTCATGACAGGAAAAATCATGCTTTTCACATGGTGGTCTTCTTAACACTGCTGAGCTGCTGCCATCTGAAACCAACAAAAGTGCAACTAGGCATTATTAACTGTGAGTATTGTATGTCATATGCATCAGTGTAGAACTGAAAGTGAAGAGAATAAAGTCTAAATGCCAGTCAGATAACTCATGTCTACATATTACAATAATCAACATTAACATATCTCTATTGCATTGCAGAGGGAGAAACAGCAGATTCTGGCCAGCTGCCTGTCCCAGATGAGGAATCTACTGAGGATGACAGTTTGCTAAAGCTTAACCAATACACACTCTGGCAAATTCAGGCCTCCTTTGATTTACTGTCTCCAGTCGTGAGAAGGGCCAATGGCATTACTCAGTCTCCAGAGGATCCGCCAATCACCTGGCAAACACCATCAAGCAGCGCAAGCCCAGCCATGGACTCAGAGGGCCCCACATTTGAATTTCAATGGCTTGCTGTTGGAGCCCAGTGGGAGCTGGTAGAGGGTGTGGGCAGGGATTGAGACCATGTTGGGCACCCTAGAGGGAGTCCATAGGTACTTCAGTCCCAATAAGTACATCTCAGAGGCTATAAGAAGCACCTACCCTTTCCCCATAAATTGGTTCTGTCCCTCGCTGACATGGCTGATGTCATGAGGCATTAACAACTGCCCTGTCAAAGTGGCACCAGTGAGGTAGCCAACCAGCTGGGGTTGTTCAGTAACATCCTAGAGTCTACAGAGGGAAGAAGGACTCCTACATGGCAACAACGGGGGCTTCCACCACAATGTTTTTGCCATACTGGCAAGCCATTAGGAACTTCTCAGTGCTGGGCTGCCTTCCTTGTTGCACAGAAAAACGATGCTGGAGACATGAGAGTCTTATCTTCTGCCCCTGATGTGTGTGCCTCCATTGCCTCCGGCACCGACAACACCCCCCTCAGGGGAGGCACCACACACCTCAGAGGACAAAGATGTGGACTCCAACAAATTTTGGCGAAGAACTGTCCAACAACATTTGTCTGTGCCACATGGCCAGTTTCTCAGTGGACCTGCACTAATGATCATGCCAGTGCACTTGTCAAGTATTACTGTCCTCTACTTGCCTTCTCACCTGTTGATCCCACCCATTTATGAACTTTCGATGGGGGCCACCTTCCCCAATTTGGACCTCCTACTCATTGGAGAACTCCTTTCCTAAACATGTCACATGACATGTATTCCCCCTGGACTCTGTCTGGACATCCATTAGCTCTCGCACATTATTGGGGTTGTTGCTGCGAGAACAGCAACTGTGATCCCTCATATGTACACAGATGTAAACAAATGCACATTTTTCAACCTGCGTATTGTATGTCTGTTGCTATTTGTACTACATACACCATGTTGAATGTGCTGACCATGAAGACTCTGCCTATTCTCTAAAAGGAATTTTGTCTAATAGACCCAGGGGAAAATCTGCACAGGCCAAGGGAAATAGTCAATGTGCACCCTATGTGCATCAAAACTAGCAAGTAGTTTCCTATGCCAGATTAGCAATTAGTCAATGGTGAGTCTGAATGAAGTTCATGTTCAGGTGGGTACTATCTTCATGGATACTAACCACCAAACAACACTGATGGGACAATAAAGTGATGCAAGTGAGAGTATGTAAGTGGCGGCAACAGTGTGTAACCCAACACATCCTAGATTAGTCAGAATGGTTTGACATTATCATCCATACACAATACAGTAGGTGAATACCTGTTTTGGGCTTTGTGTCCATTCACAGCAAGAGTGCCACTTACATGTACAATCATGTTTGAATATCGCTTAAGTGACTTCATTGCAAATTTGAGAGGAATTTCACTATTGGTGTTTCACCTAGTTAAACATGTATACAAACACTAGCTGGAGAACATTCTCCAAGTGCTTAACACAACCAAAGCAGATATGACAACTGCTATACAATAAATCACCAAGCAGTCGTGAAAGTGTAAAATATTGTTTATTACTAACAGTATAAAACCTTACAAATGAAAAACGAACTAACTTACCCTAGCGAAACTATGCCTAAACTAACCTATACTAACTAACCTACACTACCTTAGCTTACACCTATCCTAACTTGTCTAATATTAACTTGTACTATTCTAAAGATGTACCACAACAGACATGTCAAACATCAACCCCCACTCCTTAATACGCATTTGTACACAAGACTAACATTAATTACACCTATACACGAGCTACCTAAACATAAAAACCTTAACAAGTTAAAATTATTCTTTATTTTTGTAATTTTAATTTTTTTATTTTTACATTTCCTAAACATCAACGTCCACCCTCTTAATAAGTCACCCACCCACCCATATCTACACCTAAAAATGAATCGCTAAGACTAAACCAAACTATCCCTATGCTACATACTATCCTAACATAGTCTAACATACTATTTACAAAAAAAGATATAAAAACTGGGGAGGGGCAAAAAGTCTGAGGCAAGCCTACAGCTGTTCTGCTTTGCAATCAACTAACTGCTGCAAAGTGTGAACCATCTACATCAATGTGGCAACCTGCAGTTCTAAGCCAGCCAGATGTAGCTTTATTGAAATGTCTTTAAGGGCCTGTGTCTCAAAATCTGATGCCTGTCCTGGGGTATTGCTCACAGGCTGTGGTTCTACTGTCGGCTGAAATGTGGTGGGTCCCGGAACCGCAGCAGGATCACCACCATGGGAAACATCCGCTTCCTGGCTGTTGGTTGGCTTATCCAGTCCTTGTTGTCCATGAGGAGTTAACATCCATGTCCAGCTGCCTTCCCTTTGATGTACTTTCGACCCATGCATTTTTAGTCCCTCACTATGTGCCTGAGGTGGCCGTATCTCTCCAACCTAATGCCATATGCCTTTTCTTGGTCAGAGGTCTTGTTGTCTATTGGAGAGAAATGACATATGTATCACACAAAGCTGAATTTGTACATATTGTAAGCAATAATATGCTAATGCTACAATTAACATCACATGCGGCATTCCCAGCCAAAAGCATACATTTATGGATCCATTCATGACCAAACATCATAAGAAACATATACTTCTCCTAAAGTAAAAATGCAAAAGTACTCAGGTCTTGGCTGTGTAGGTTTATGAAATGGCAGTGTCTGCCCAAACAAACATATACCTCTAATAATAGTAAGACTGATTAGGAGCAATGATGTTGTGTACACATGGAATTGTACACAGGGTCCATCTAGGTACTCCCTGGAGTTTGTCATGCAGCAAGCAAGAGGGTATATTCTATGGCCAATAACCTATGTGAAATGAGTAATGTGAACAAGTACAGGTATTGTGCCTCAGCATTGCGAAACTGTTATGGCAAATACACAAGGCCACACACATTGCAGCAAAGAATGACTGTGCCAGGTATTTGAAACATAGATGGAGGTGGGCTATCTACTTCTAAATGAACATACCTGTTAGACACTTCACTAATTTTGACTCATGGAAATACCATGAACCCTATTACATAGAACACGTAATGAAACACAAGCAATACCATGTGGCCCCCTACATATTATAGTGTAGGTTCATACATGTTATGTTATGTATTTTAATTTGTATAGCGCCTAGGTCACCCTTAGGTCTCATAGCGCTGTGAAAAGATTACCCTGTATGTGAGCGGAAGCCTTTGATACGTAATGGTTAGAATAGCCTGGTTTTCAGAATTCTTCTGAATGACTTATGATTGGAGTCACTTCTTAGAGTAAGGGGAAGTGCATTCCAAGTTGCAGGGCCAATTCTTGAGAAGCTTCTATCTCCATTCCTGACAGTACGCACTCTCTGGATTTTTAAGAGACGTTTATTTGAGGATCTCAGAGTTCTTGGGGGACAGTATTCCCTAAATTTTTCCATCAGATACTGTGGTCTTTGGCCCTGTAGTGATTTGTGCACGAGACAACAGACTTTGAATTTTATGCGCTGTCTAACTGGCAGCCAGTGCAGTTTCTTTAAGCAAGGGGGAGAAGGAGTGCGGGGAGGTAGGTCCAGGGTCAGCCTAGCTGCCGCATTTTGCAGGGTCTAAAGTTTAGTCAGGGAGCCTTCATTAATGTCTGCCAGTAGCGCATTGCCATAGTCTAGGCAGCTAATTATGAGCCCCTGGGCAAGGGCCTAAGGCAGTTGGCCACCATTCTTCTGTCCATATCTTTTTAGCCATGCCGAATAGAATGATTTCGGTCTTACCCTCATTCAGCATGAGGTAGTTGTTTGACATCCATTCCTTCACCGATATCATACACTGTTGTAACCTGAGTCTTGTATCGGTGAGGTCTGAGCCCAGAGTGACCAGGATTTGGGTGTCATCGGCGTAGGACACCGTATCAAATCCGTGGTCTTTGATTATTTTGGCTAGGGGGGACAGGTAAGGGGCACTGCGCCTTCCTAGGCCAGGTCGCCCCCACGCTCCTCTTGCCTCCTGCTCACCGCTGTTCCTGTTTTTGCCGCTGCCTTCAATTCCCTGCAGGCGCCCCAGCCGCCGCTGAGAAGCCCGCCAGCCCGCACCCGATTTTCCCGCCGCTGCCTCCCTGCGGCCCCGCCCCCCGCCAGCCGATTGGCTCCCACGCTCCCGCCACCCAGAGGACCCTCCCTCCCGGCTCCCTTCTTAAGGGGACCCTGCCACCATCTCGGGAGCGACCACTGCGCCTTCCTAGGCCTGGTCGCCCCCACGCTCCTCTTGCCTCCGGCTAACCGCTGTTCCTATTTTTGCCGCTGCCTTCAATTCCCTGCAGGCGCCCCAGCCGCCGCTGAGCCACCTGCCAGCCCGCACCCGATTTTCCCGCCGCTGCCTCCCTGCGGCCCGCCCCCCCGCCAGCCGATTGGCTCCCATGCTCCCGCCACCCAGCGAACCCTCCCTCCCAGCTTCCATCTTAAGGGGACCCTGCCACCATCTCGGGAGCGACCACTGCACCTTCCTAGGCCTGGTCGCCCCCACGCTCCTCTTGCCTCCTGCTCACCGCTGTTCCTGTTTTTGCCGCTGCCTCAAATTTCCTGCAGGCGCCCCAGCCGCCGCTGTGCCGCCCGCCAGCCCGCACCCGATTTTCCTGCCGCTGCCTCCCTGCAGCCCCACCCCCCGCCAGCCGATTGGCTCTCACGCTCCCACCACCCAGCGGACCCTCCCTCCCGGCTCCCTTCTTATGACGCCCCCACGCACGCGCAGCGGGCGCGCCGATTGTGCGCCGAAGGCCTGCCAAAGGTAAGCCCGTCTGCGCCCGTCCGCGCCTGGACCGCGCTCAGCGACAGAGCCCCTGGCCCCCGAAGATGCCAGCCCACCCGCCAGACTTACGACGCCGCCACCCTCAATGCACTCAACTGCTACCGAGCCACCCCGAGACGCACCCACGGACCCTTCACCTGCCACTCCTGCAAGTTCTCCGGCATCCTGACCTGCACTGCACCCGCCAAGCCGACCCCCAGAAGCAACCACCTCAAGTGCATCCTGCTCTATACCCGCTCCGTCCACAGACACGCCGTGGAGCTCTGGAACCTCCTCGACTCGACATCTCCAGACGTCGCCTTCCTCACGGAAACATGGATGAACGCCTCCTCAGCGCCCGACTTCGCCATCGTCATCCCGGACGGTTACAAGATCACCCGGAGGGACTGCGTCAACCAGACGGAAGGAGGCATCGCCATCGTCCACAAGAACACCATCCGCATCACGACCAACACCGATGACACTCTCACAGCCGCCGAACACCTGCACTTCCAGATCCACACTGACCCCAAGACCACCCTCAGAGGCACCCTCATCTACAGACCCCTGGGACCGTGCACACAATTCAGCGAAGACATCGCCGACTTCATCAGCCTGCACGCCCTCCCCTCCGCTGACTACATCCTCCTCGGGGACCTCAACTTCCACCTGGAGAACAACAACGACCGCAACACCACCACCCTGCTGGACAACCTCGGACTCAAGCAGCTGGTGACCACCCCCACCCACTACGCCAGCCACACACTTGACCCCGTCTTCTCCTCCAGCAAGGACATCTCCTTCTGCCATGCCACCGGACTCCACTGGACGGACCACAGCTGCGTCCACTTCAGCTTCAGAAGGAACACCATCCTCCACTACCACCAGCAACAGGTTACACGCAGAAGCTGGAACAAGATCACAGCCGACTAGCTCGCTGCATCCCTGAGCCAGAACCCTCCCACCAGCTCAGCGAACCCCAACCATGCCGCCAACAAACTCTCGAGGTGGATCAGCAACTGCGCAGACGTCCTCGCCCCACTGAGGACCCCTACCAGCAGACCCGGCAGCAAGAAAGCATCCTGGTTCACTGACGAACTCAAGAGCTCCAAGAAGAACTGCCGAGCCCTCGAGAAAGCCTGGCGCAGAGACCCGACACCAGACAACATGTCCACCCTCAAGCTCGCCACTCGAAAACACCACTAACTGATCCACACCACCAAGAAAACAGCATTCAAGGAACGACTGGACAACTACGCCCACAACAGCAAGGAACTCTTCAACATCGTCAAAGAGCTCTCCAACCCCAGCGCCAGAAACAACAACATCACCCCATCGCAAGACCTCTGCAACTCAATCGCCTCGTACTTCCACAACAAGATCGCAGACATACACAACAGCTTCAGCACACAGCCAACGCACCCTACGACTGCACCAGCGCCCCCCACCACCACCCTCCGCACCTGGACCCCGATCAACACCGAAGAGACCATACGCACGATGAACTCTATCCACTCCGGATCTCCAACCGACCCCTGCCCTCATCACGTCTTCAACAAGGCCGACTCCGTCATCGCACCCCATCTCCGAGACATCATCAACGCCTCCTTCGACCCCACAACCTTCCCGGAGAGCTGGAAGCATGCCGAACTCAGCGCCCTCCTGAAGAAACCATCAGCCGACCACACCGACCTCAAAAACTACCGCCCCATCTCGCTCCTCCCGTTTCCTGCCAAAGTCATTGAGAAGACCGTCAACAGACAGCTGGCCGCCTTCCTCGAGACAAATGGATCCCTCGACTTCTCGCAGTCTGGCTTCCGGGCCAACCACAGTACAGAGACCGCCCTCATCGCAGCCACTGACGACATCCGAGCCCTGCTCGACAACGGTGAAACAGCGGCCCTCATCCTCCTGGACCTCTCCGCGGCGTTCGACACTGTCTGCCACCGCACCCTAGTGCAACGCCTCAGCAATGTCGGAATCCAAGAGAAGGCACTGGAATGGATCGTCTCCTTCCTCGCCTGGAAGGACACAGAGTCTGCCTCCCCCCATTCAGATCAGAAGCCATCGAAGTCATCTGCGGCGTACCACAAGGATCATCACTCAGCCCCACGCTGTTTAACATCTCCATGAGCCCCCTTGTGGCCATCGCACGCCAACACAACCTCAACATCATCTCCTACGCCGACGACACCCAGCTGATCCTCTCCCTCACCAACGACCCCGCCACCGCCAGAACCAACCTACACGAAGCAATGAAATACGTAGCCAAGTGGATGATGAACAGCTGCCTGAAACTGAACTCAGATAAGACGGAAGTCCTCATCTTGGGATTGTTGCCATCCGCCTGGGACGACTCCTGGTGGCCCCCTGTCCTGGGCTGCGCACCCAAACCAACGGACCACGCACGCAACCTGGGCTTCATCCTGAACTCCTCCCTCTCCATGACCAGACAAGTCAACGCAGTCTCCTCGTCGTGCTTCAACATCCTACTCATGCTACAGAAGATCTTCCGGTGGATCCCCACCGAAACCAGGAAGACGGTCACCGAGGCCCTCGTCGCCAGCCGACTGGACTACGGCAACTCCCTCTACGTCAGAACCCCTGCAAAACTCCAGAAAAGACTTCAGCGGATTCAGAACGCCTCAGCACGACTCATCCTGGACATCCCCCGACACAGCCACATCTCCGCACACCTAAGAAACCTGCACTGGCTCCCCGTCAACAAGAGAATCACATTCCGACTCCTCACCCACCCACACAAAGCTCTCCACAACCAAGGCCCAAGATACTTCAACGACCGCCTCAACTTCTACACTCCCACCCGCCAGCTTTGATCGACCAGCCATGCCCTCGCCACCGTCCTCCGCATCCGAAGAGCCACAACGGGAGGAAGATCCTTCTCCTACCTGGCCGCCAAGATGTGGAACTCCCTCCCCACCCACCTTCGCCTGACCCAAGACCACCTCGCCTTCAGGAAGCAACTCAAGACCTGGCTGTTCGAGCAGTAGCGGACCCCCCTCCACAAGCGCCTTGAGACCCTCCGGGTGAGTAGCGCGATGTACAAATGCTTTGATTGATTGATTGATTGTATATATTAAATGTCAGTACCGGATGTTACCTTGATGCACACAAGCACATACCTTATCCATGTGATGTGTGTGCATGCATGCTGTAGATCTCATATCCAGAATTCCCTAAAGTTGAATGGCGATAAAACTGAGATTCTTGTCTTTGGCAAAGACCAGGATGTCTGGTCTAGTGAGTGGTGGCCGTCAGCTCTGGGAACATGTCCATCGCCTTCCCAGTCAGCTAGAAATCTAGGCGTAATTTTTGACACCTCATTGTCCATGACTCTGCAGGTCAATCGAACAGTGGCCAAATGTTGGGGGGTCATAAAAATCCTCAAGAGAATTCTTCACTATCTCTCTCCTTTAGCACGCAAGCAGACGGTGGTTGCATTAGTGGGTTCCAGGTTGGACTACTGCAATGCACTCTATGCAGACTCCAACAAGGGACTCATTCAGTGCCTTCAGGTCGTGCAGAACGCAGCTGCTCGATTTGTTTTGGCGCTTCCTATGGCATCCTCCGCAACAATGGCCAGAAAGAGTCTGCATTGGCTCCCTATACATCTGAGGATCTCTTTTAAAATCTTATGTCTAGCATATAGAGCTCTCGCAGATGGGCCTCTGGACCCCCTAGGTGCCCTTCTGACTCGCTACTTGCCCAGCAGACCCCTCAGATCTTCGGAGATGAATCTGCTAGTGGTTCCTCGTGCCAGGAGGGTACGCTGGGGCAATAGGGCATTTTCCATTGTAGCCCCTAGATTGTGGAATTCTCTTCCCCAGGAGATTAAGACCCAACCCTTGTTGTCCCTTTTTAAAAAAGCGCTGAAAACCTGGTGTTTTATCAAGGCCTACCCACAGTGAGAGTATATTTTAATAGCTAGTTTTCATTTGGTTAGGCGCCTTGACGCCCATTGGGCTTAGTTGCGCTATAGAAATCTATTTTAATTTCATTTCATATGTACACACACACACACACACATCTCATATGTATGAGTATCTTGTGCTGTATCTTGCAAGTAATTCCCAAAAATAATTCAATGGTGACAGTTTTTGTTTGTGGAGGCAGTATGGGTAATGACCACATGTTGATTATAGGACATTGGGTATATAAGGGCTTGAGTCAGGCATTCAACTTCATTGGCATGTGTGGACTGGTAACATGTGCCACATCTACTTATACCTATTCTGTCTGCACTGAAGCAGGAATACTCACAGCCTGTGTAGACCCGCCACACAAATTTGACCATACATTGCCATGTGGAGAACTACAATAGCAATGCGCATCAGACAGGCAGGCTATAGTTTATTCATCAAAATCGATGTTCACATAGAGTTTCCTGACAACATCCTTTAACCCACCATGGCATTTTACACATTGTTGCTCTGTCACCCCATCTCACATGTCAATGATCTGCCGTACTTTTAGCAATACTCAGGTACCCATGATGCTGGATGACAGTTGGCATATATCATGATAAATGTGGGATAATTGGTGAACCTGAGTAAGTTATTCATATAAACAATGGACATACATACAGCAAAAGACGGAGGGATTTATTTTGCCCTCTTGTTTTGATCTAAGGAAGGATACATTTTACCTGTGCCACTTCACAAATACATATGTAGCATCTATACTAGTGAGGAATTATGTTTCGGTATGCCAAGCATGCTTACATGGTCACACAACTTTAGTGGGGTCCATACTTTGGCTAGACGTTGAGCTACTTATACATGCATACATTCCAAAACATTTTTCCTGTTTTAAATGCCATGAATGTCTGAACATATCTTCAATCTTTCAGATTGTACCAATGGTGTTAGTGATAAGGAAGGTATTTTGCATGTATCCGCATTGTATGATTTGACCACAAAAAAGTATGACTTTTATATTGGAAGCGATATTAACTGTGCATAGTTTTGCATAAACATTTGCTGTTGACTTTTGGTAGTATTACCTGGGATATGTGTTACACCCCAACCACACCTGTGTCCTGCTCAAATTTGGCCCTAGGAAAGCATATTGTGCCTGGTAAATCCCTGCCAATCCAATGCAACTTTTATGTCACATAACTTGGGTAACATGTTGTAACTTTCTATCACATAACTTGGGTAACATGTTGTAACTTTCTATCCATAATATGGTTGGGAGTCCTTTTAAGTTATGACCATCTGTTGGTCTTGGGGCTGGTGATGGTAATGGTGTAATAAGCATCCTCACCATAGCTGGCCAAACATTATCACAGCAGATTCAAAACCAACCATCATATGGCCCAGAATTAATGCACATTGACAATTGACCCTTTTTATTACACATGCAACTATGTCCGTCTCCAGTTGTGATTCTATGTGTAAGATAATGCTTGTTTCGGGTGACTGATGATACCCTGAACACATCTCAATGCAACCAATACCAGAGATCACACACAATCCTTACTGAGCAAAGAAAACATTCAGGTGACACTCACTGGTAGCAGTGGGATCCCCAAAGGTCTCTACCTCGCCAGAGGTGTATGGTTCCAGTCCACCTACAAGGCAAAAACATAGAACATTGTTCTGTGAATGTTGAACATGTACACTGTGTACAAATGAAGCACAGTACATTTACTTTACATATGTCTGGTATTGTTAACACATTGGGCATGTAGCATTTGGCAAAGTTGACATAGCCTAACGATGGACATGTGTGGCATGTTTTGGTTTCCAGATAATGTCAGTCAAATGACCTATCAGGTGCACAGAGTGCAGACAAAGTACCAAACCAGCCTAACCTGCTAAATGGTGCAAGGGAGACTGGTTGTGATGGCAATGCGAGCAGACCAATTTGGCTGACCACACTCTGCAATGTCTGATTTTTGCTGGGGGCTTCTCAAGTCAATACATGATCTGAACAATGCTACCCATATCAAACAGTACCCATGCTTTTTTGTCTTCTTCATTTAGATCCTTACATGTTACAAGTGCATGGTAAATAAACATTGATCATGCAAGTCCTGTAAAGCTAATTATGGAATTGTGACCATTTAAAAAAAGCATGTATGTTAAATTCCAGGGGAGAACCAAACACCTTGTCACAACCTGTGGGGTGATGAAATGTGAGTGCACTCTCCTGCAACATACATGGGGGTGCAACCCACAGTTTGGAGACTGGAATGAACTAGCATGCCAGGTGATAACACTCCCTGTGTTGGATGGGTCTAATAGCACCCCTGGACCTCCCATGAACTGCATGGTTTGTTGGGGCAATTGTAATACAACTGTGAACAGGCATCTGTGTCATGTTCTGTTTATTTAATGGAGTTAGCCTACATATTTGGCACTTCGAGTTGAAAAAACAGTTACAGATGTTTACTACAGCCACACAGCTAGAAGCTTATGGAATATAGGGACTTACCAGTAGGCCCATCAGCTATGATTCCCAGATGGTCTAGAAGGTTTGCCTCTCAGCTGACCACATCTCTCCATCAGTGTTTCAGTGGTGTACAGTACGCTGAACATTGAATACACAGCTCCTGTTGTACTGAACCTTCTCCCACTGATGCCACCTCTCTCGACTCCCAATCATGTTGGCTAGATAGTGTACCACCACCCACAGCAGGCCACCAAACTCATCTTGGGACAGATTATTCGCTCTGTTCCTCCTCAGTTTCTCCCTTTCCACACTACCCATCCTTGAGTACAACACAACTGAAACTAGCCCTTCCCCCTACCCCTAAAACTTCAAGCACTTGAAAGATGTACACCAAACAAAACAGTTGATAAAACAGTACAAAATTCAAGATGCAAATGACAATTTTAAAACTCAACAAGGACAGCAGAGACACCAACAGTATTTTTCACCAGAGCACACACCAAACACCTCCATCAGCCAGCACAGACAAAAGGACAGTAAGCGAAATTGAAAGGAACTTCACATTTCCTGGTTTGCAGCCTGACTGAGCCATTGCATCATGTCCTGGGCAGATACATCAAGTTTTCTACTAAAGCATCACATTTCCTACTAAAGAGTCATTTTTTTCAGGCTCATCAGTAGAGAAACAGGCAATGCATGATATACGCACAACACATGCCTATGCACAATGCATTGTTTTTTACACTTTGGAAATGATCTTTCATGCAGTAGGCATATGCGTGTGTTTTCATTGACATAACTAGACTATTGTGTGAGGAACAGTGTATTGATTTGTCAAATGCAGGTAAATACTTCCAGGGCAAACTTTGTATGCTCAAATTATCTTTGCTGACATGCTTAACAACTTGGAATGTGTTGCATGTGTATGTTAGCAGTGGACAGAGGTTTGACTCCTTGCTTTCATTGTGTAGACACTAGGACAACAAATACATACACATACATATTGGGAATTGGTGATACATAGAAATTATTAATATGTATTAAAGTTTGCATATCCTTGGCTTAACATATATCGCTGCACTGTAGGCAGGTTCATTTCACAGATATTTCACGCCTTTGGAAATGATATCCACATTGTCATACATGATTATGGCCAACCTTGAAGATCGTACAATCTGCCTGCATTCCTGACAAAGGATGTGTTATGAATGCAAAACACACTCAGGGAATGATTAATGTAGTAACCAAGTCCAGACTGTGGTAGTAGTATTTCAGGTAGATTTATTCTGGTTAGTTACAGCTTACAAGTACAGTAGATATAAGCTTGTACAAAGCAGTCTAAGGCAGATGAAAGCCCCACCAGGAGCACCCAGCTAGGCACTCAGCCCATCTCCAATTGTGAGTTCCCACTCCCAACATTCCATCTTGCATCATTCAGGCAGGGTTCCACTGGCACAGGATAAATCATCACAACCAAGGATACTACATATCCTCCCTTGTTCCAAAAATGAACAAAAAGGAACGTCCATAAAAGAAACAATACAAAGTTAAAGGAGAAGAAATAGACGCAGATTAAAGGAACAAGGAAAATGAAAAACCAGAGGAAAAAATAAAATACAAGAAAAGATGTGACAAGAACAAGAATGCAAGTGGAGTGAAAAGAAGATAAAGTAGAACACACATGAAGATGTGACCAGAACACAAACACAAGAGGAGTAGAAAGAATCAAAGTACATATCCTCTATCGTTCCAAAAGAAACAAAAAGAAGAAACTATGTAGTAACAATAAAATGTTAAAAGGAGAAAAAACACATCATCCATCCCAAAGAAGAAAACAAAACAGAAGGATAAAGAATAAAAAGAGAAACCATCAATGGCAGCCCTTCGCAGACCCACTGGCCAGGTAAGGAAGCAAAGAGACAACTCAAATCAGGAGAAAAGAAGACGACCGAGAAGAATAGGAGTGAAAACACTCAAACTTCCCTATCTAAACTTTAGGAATACATAACAAGTAGAAAATACAACTGGGCTACAGTGTAAGAAAACAGAATTAATATCATAAAGACAAACGCCCGGATTAAAACACCTCATGTACTATGGTAATTAAAACCATACACCCACTAGGGTAAAATAATGTATACATGGGTAAATATTGTGCACTGTACAGAAAGGATAACTCCTTGGAAACGGACCCCATGAGAACATGGAAAAACTAGTGCACTGGATAAGAATGTAAGTACCTTGAACACAACCAAATTGGCAAACAAAAATCTATCACTCCGGAGAGATCAAGATAGAGTACTTAAAAGGCGCGGGACACATGTCCACGCAACACACCTCAAGTGGAGGTCACTAGAAATGCACAAAACATTGGGGAATACCCAAAAACACCTCACGGATAGGAAAAACACCTTGCGGGGAGGTAAAGAGACAATGTGCATAATAAATGCGGGAAAAACCTCGCAACAAGAGACACATGAAATAGGGGAAGACTCCACAACACACCTCGCGGAGAGGTGATAAAGTAGTGTCAATGTGAGTGGGACGCTAGTCCACACAACACCTCTTGAACTTAAGGAAGACAATATATGTCATGACAATGGACTGAAGAAACCAAAAACATGCCTCAGTAGAGGTTGTAACGTTGTGCACATGTGAGGCAAGTAAAAGAATGGAGTAAATGCGAGCAATGGGTATGAAGTACTCCATCCATAGAACGAAATGCTCACGGCACCATAAGTAGGGTATACATGTGAAACTCAACATTGTACACAAGAGAAAACAAAACACTGTAGTGTACTACAAATTATTGTGAAAACATGAAATGTGAGGATTAACCTATTGTGCACTGAACCATACCAAAAAATATTGTACATAAAATAAAATACTATTGTGCATCATTATTCCCCAAACCAACATAAAGGATAATTAACGTTTTCACAAGCATACAGACTTGAGAAGCAATAAACATAAGGTCTGCAGATACAGATTTGCCAACTTGAAGATTAAATGAGTTACCTTCACTTTTCCCAAATTACACCATTGCAATCGCAAGCAAATGGGACTGAAATGGGACTATAACTAAAGTGGTGAAAAATAAAAATACCAACTCGACCCAGAAAATGTCAGAATGTTACAGTGCAATGAATACTTTAGAAATACGGGAAAACTACATTTCAATTTGACAATCGTGGATTTGTAGTTAATGAAATAGTATAGCACTGGGACTAATGTTCTCATATGCTCAAATAACCCCGGAGCTCGATCTTTGCCCCCGAGCAATGTATCTCCATTATATCGAAGAATAAACATGCACCAGAAATTGCAGATCCACAGTACCTTCTCGTCGGATGTCCCTTAAAAATAAACAGCAGATCCACACTTCCAAAAGTACTATTGTACTGGTTCGTAATATGTTTAAAATGTCGGAAAACAAACTCCGGTGGTGACAGGACGCACTAGCTGCTGAAAGGACACAAAAGAAATGTCAGCGACAAGATGGAGGCACGTACAGTGGCGCAAAGCCGGGTGGCTCACGGCGCTTCTCCACACCAACAGCATCAGAGGACCCGGCAGGGAAAGCAGCACGTCATAGGAGCTCCGTGAAAGAAAGAAGGTGAGTGCGCACAGCAAAAGGCACGCGTTGCATGACTCGCGCTGCATTTTTTTAAAAGTGGAAAGGCAGTTTAAATGACGCTGGAATAAGTGCCACGATATTCCCTCAAAAACAATAAAATACTGAAAATAATAGAGTCACCACAACTGTATTCAAAACTTGGCACCACTTTAAAACAAAGGCTTGCAGTGTTGTAATTAAAAGTGAAGAAACAACAGTTTACACTTCAATGTGGCGCAGATACAATATGTCAGAAAGTTTTCCCAAAACAAAGCACCAAAACATTCGCGTTGAACAGAAAATGTCACTTGTCACTGAGTAAATAAACACGATGCCGACAGACTCTGGGTTGCAGGCACATGACAGGTGACAGGAGAGGAAGAACTATTCAGGCATCTAAATATGAGAGACACCCTCTATGCAGAACTCTCCAGGCATCCAAGTGAGATTGTGGAAAAGTTAAACAGACAAGTCACTGGTGCTCAGGTACACTGGTACATACTTGAGTAGATACGCTTCTTGACTAGACAGTGCGTGAGTAGTTGGCAGGCTTGATAGATGAATGTCAAAAGTGTATAAATGTGATGATGTCAGACTCACCACAGAAGACGCAGATACTTGCAGGCAAGGACAAATTGTAGGTAGGCTCACCCTGTATTGTAGACTCAGCAGGTAAACTTCATAGTTGAGGAGTGGCTTCTTACCCTCATAGAGATCAAAGCTGAAGACAGGGGTTGTGGAGTGTCTTGCTTACCCTCACTGAGAGCACAGCACAGGAACCAACCTGAAGGCTGATGAGGGCGACCGGTGCAGAGGTCACTGGTGGGGCTAACTTGACAGTTGGTTGACAGAAGAAGATAACTTGACGTTCCCAGACACATCTACTTTTCCTTTTGAGGTAGAAATAGTAGGTTCTTTCTTGAAATCGTCGCCAAAATAATGTAGTAACTAAGTCCAGACTGTGGTAGTAGTATTTCAGGTAGATTTATTCTGGTTAGTTACAGCTTACAAGTACAGTAGACATAAGCTTGTACAAAGCAGTCTAAGGCAGATTAAAGCCCCACCCAGGGCACCCAGCTAGGCGCTCAGCCCATCTCCAACTGTGAGTTCCCACTCCCAACATTCCATCTTGCATCATTCAGGCAGGGTTCCACTGGCACAGGATAAATCATCACAACCAAGGATACTACAATATACATTGGCTTCTTCAGCCAGTCTACAGTGTATGTGGCATTCAGCTCACAGATTCACTGTCTAGGTAGTAAAGGTATGTTGTTATGCCAATAAGTCACCTGTTGATATGTGTAAGATATCATTTAGCAGACTTACATACCCAATGACCACCATACCATGTGGTGGTACACACACATCTGCTGTATGGATAGTGTCTTGAGCTATATTTGTGGCACATGCACATTACACCTATAGAGAACAGTTTGGGGAAAAAGTATTAGCCTATATTTTGATCATCACTAGGCCTGCGTGAGCAGGTCAAATTGTTACAGGGATTCTGTTCAGACACAGAACTGTGCACGCACTACCACAATATGGTCCCCAGTATCCGCCACAATTTGCCCCACAAGGTGATAACCAACCTTTTTTAGACAGAGGCTGGGGCAGAGGGCGCGGGTGAAAGCGAGGAAACAGGCCAGACAAGAGAGTCCAATGGGAGACAACGCCGGCACAAGAGATGGACACCAGGAGCAGAAGTAAGTTTGGTAGTGAATGTTTCCACACGCCAACTTACACAGGATGAACAAAGGGTTCTACAGAAAGAACTCGGGTTTGTCCCAATCCCTAGAATTGACAGCTTTCAACAAATGCGCGAACTACAGAAATTTTTCTGCAAGATTAGACTAAAGGCATTCTTTGAGGGAAAACCTAGAGAATTAACTGAGGACTCAGGCTTCCACAATGTATCTACCTTCACACCCCACAGTGGGGTGGTCCCCAAGCCAGATCCTAACCTACGAACAGGCAGTACTCAAGAAAGTCAAAGCACTTCCCTGGCACAACAACCACATGAACATCGCTAAGACTGAGATACAGATATTGGAGTCCTTAACCAGCGACCCCTCCTTAACAATCAAGCAGGCAGATAAGGGGGGAGCAACTGTCCTAATGAAAACAACGGAATACGACACAGAGTGTCTGAGACAGTTGGGTGATAAACGTTACTACACACCTATCCCCAGTAACCCTACCGAACATCTGAAATGCAGTATTTCAGGATTGGTTGAATCAGCTCGAAATGCATTGGGAATTTGACTATAGCTGTTGTCATAAATTATATGTTCTTAACGTGAAGTAGTACGAAGCCTGGATTGGCACAACTATTTTATGTGAAGCTAAAAAGAACATTTGGACTGTTTTCATCGTGTTTAAACAAGACAAGTGTGATTACATGTGGAGAAAAACGACTGAATAAAACAAACTTTAACTAAAATAAGGATGTGATGTGCTCTCTAGAAGCTGTGCGATTGGTTTTGCACCAGAGTTCTGCTGCAAAGGTTTTGATTTGAATCAGCTGAATGCCAGGAATGGATCAGTAAGAAGGAAGCCGAATTCCTAGTGAAAAAAGACCCAAGGGTGCCATATTTTTATGTCCGCCCAAAGATTCACAAGGAGACCACACCGGTTCCTGATTGCCCGATAGTGTCAGGGATAGATTCAGTGCTGGAACCACTATCACAATTCTGCGACAACGTTTTACAACCCTTGGTCAAGCACATCCCGTCCTACATTCAGGACACTACAGACGTGCTGCGACTGCTGGACGACTTTGATGACAGTGCCCAGATTGACTTCCTCATCACCCTGGACGTGGAGGCCCTCTACACCAACATCCCACAGAGGGCCACACTAGGGGTGATGGAGGAAGTATTGAACGCTGGCCTATGGACATCGCCTACACCTCCAGCGTTCATCATGGAGTGCGCAAAACAGGCAATCACGGAGAACTACTTTGAGTTCAAGGGACAATACTACCATCAGACGCAGGGCACCTTGATGGGGAGCACATTTGCCCCGAGTGTAGCCTGCCTATATATGGATGACTTTGAGGGGAAGCACATCTTCCAACAGACCAACCCATACCATACCAACATTAAACTTTGGAAAAGGTTCATAGATGATATCCTGATTTTCTGGGTTGGCAACAGGGATTTATACAACAAGTTCTTTGGCTGGATAAATACACTTAATCCATACCTGAATTTCACTATGACCGCCTCCTCTTCCCAGATCTTGTTTTTAGACCTGACAATCATGATTGAGGGTGGCCAACTTAATATGACCATGTTCAGAAAAACCACAGATCGGAACAGTCTCCTTCATTTCACAAGTCACCACCCCAAAGCAGTGTGGGTCAAACTGCCGTTCGGGCAGTTCTTGAGAGTCAGGTGCAATTGTAGAAGTCTGGCTAACTACAAAACCCAATCTACTATTCTGTCTAGAAATCTGAGCGACAGAGGTTACCCCCACAGAGAAATAGCAAAAGCTCAGAAAAGAGCACAGAACAATCACGGGAAGGGATTGGTGTCACTACAACGCATGCTTTTACATCGCATGCCTTTACAACGCGGTTTTTACCACGCAGTCCATTACAACGCATAATGCTTTTAGGCGCTGGATAGTGAATTATTTCATTTACTATTCCAACTCCAGTCCCCGTGGATAGCAGGGAAGGTGTTGGATAGTAAATTAAATATATTCCCTATCCTAGAGCGCCCCCCAGCGCAATGCGTTGTAATGGTATGCGTTGTAATGGTTGCGATGTAATGGTAGTGCGTTGTAAAAAATGCGTTGTAAGTGATGTTCCCCACGGGGAAGACCTCTTGGAACGCAGGATAGAAAATCCCACAGAGAACGAACCAATGACATGTGTGACAACGTTCACACCAGCTTCTAATGAAGTGAAGAAAATCCTAAAACGACACTGGCAGATCCTCACAGGTAGCCTTGTGCTTGAACCACTCAGATTTGCGTTCAAAAGATCCAAGAATATCAAGGACATCCTGCTCCAGACCAGACCTAAGACAAATGTAACAGGGTTACAAACCACTCTATGGCAATTACCCCCAGTGAAGGGACACTATTCCTGTGGGATGTGCAGCACATGCCCCTTTACAACCACACACAAAACAATCCAACTGACCGACTCCTTCACCTCGGAATTGAGGGGGCATACTAATTGCAATAGTTCTAACTGCATTTACCTCCTGATATGCCCCTGCGGATTGTACTATGTGGGGATGACAACTTGCCCAATGGAAACTGGCTTTTTTGAGCACCGTTGTAATTTTCGATGCAAGAGAAACAACACTAAGATATGCAGACACTACGTTGAACGGAGTCACACGGCTGATTCTCTGAAGTGGTTAATCCTGGAAGCTAACCCCAGTGCATCTAAGCAAAGCCTGTTCTTCAAAGAACAAAGGTGGATACACCGCTTGGCCACGGATAGTACAGGGCTGAATGAGGACATACCGTGGAGTATTCTTTAGGATAACTCCATCCTGGTATATAACAACCCAGACTGTTCTAACTGAATGTCAGATACATAGCGAGAGGTTCATGGAGTCTCGAAGAAGGAAATATAGAAATCCATTGAGTACAGGCTAGTCTCTTCTTTTAATTAAAGCAGGGGACCCCCAGAATAAACTTGATCCTGGTACTCCTAGCTTTATTTTAAACTCACAAACACGTCTACACCTTCCTGGTCCCACACCCACACTTCACCTAAACGGCTGTTGGATTGAAGATCTCCGCCAAAGAGCCCCTCTTTAGGTATTGTACCGCCGACCCAACGAGGAGCAAGCCCAGATGATGAAGCATGACACCTGAAAGGGTGTGTGAGTGCATTACATCCAACAAAATCGATGCCCAACTGTAGGACTCCATTGAGACACTACAACTTCCAAACACCAGTGTGACCCGTACATTCACTACCTCTAGGAACAGCCCAGCACTTCTTTGTTAAACACAGAGACGTAGGACCTCAGTGAATTAGGGTGTGCCAAAACTCACCTTAGTACCCAAAATCCCCTACCAGACTAGCAATCAGCGTCACATTAGCTCTTCATCCTATAGCAAAGAAACCAATTATTCGATAACCTAGAACATGCAATTTAGGACCATCTCAGGAATGTTGGGATGTGAGAACACTCTTTTGTTATACGTTCATACCAGTCCACAACAGGAGTAAAATAGAGACACGGTAAGGTTAAAATGTTTATTTTAACGACTTGATCTCAAGCGCAGTATTTTAGTCAACACACGCATACATATGATTACGAATAATACGGTCAGCATTGTTACAATTCCATAAAATACAAAAGGAGGAATCATATTACAAAGATAGTGCAAACAGGTGATAAAAGCACCTAGTTTAAGCACCCTCCCTATCTTAGGGGGAACCCATTTACCTGTCCGCTCTGTAAGTGTAAATTACATCAGGATCTGATAGTCTCTCTGCATGCCTGGAATCTTCCAATTGTGTTCAATTCTGGCAAGTGTGCTATGATAAAGGTGCCACAATCCTACTTGGCTTGCAGCTGCCAAATTGTTGTGTCTAGAATGTGTTACACTGACACGCCTATAAACAGGCTCGCACGTTATGATAACCTTGGCGGCTCAGCACTCACTGTACAGACTGGGGGCACGATGTATGTCTAGAGATGTCAAAAAACAATCCTTTTCTCATGTATAGACCTTCGTGAAAGCTAACTCTGCAGAAACAGCTCAGCAGTGTTGTGTGTAAAAAAGCAGCAAAAGGTAAAATGGCGTTTAAACTCCTAATAAGCCATGCTAACTTAACGTGCACGCAGAAAGAGGCCCATAAACCACACTACAAAACAAGTGTGATAACTTCCAAGAAGGTGTACTTTTACCATTTCTATGCATCACATTAGTTGGAGCTGTAGGAGTCGTAGCATTATTTATTTCATAGTGGGACACACCAACATCATCAATGCATGTAATAGTTGCATCCTTGACTAGTGGGTCAAGTGTGCCTGCATTGGGCCTGGGTAGCCAATCCAGCACTGCCACAGGTATGGACTCCACCTTTATATGTGTTATGTGAGAAAATACACTGATGTTGCTATGTGCTTTCAGACGCTAATGTAGCATATGGAGACTAACTTGGTTGTAATGTACACCCATACACATCACATGGCCTATGTTTACAGACATAGGACTATAAGGTCAATTTGCTGGTCTCCACAAGGGTAAGGTAATGAAAAATGTCAAGACGTACAACACACTTGTTTATGGTGAAGAGGAAGGGGAACATGGCGGCCGCAAGGTAGTTGCGGTCTGGAGTTCTCTTCCCCGCTGGCAGGACGCGGCAGGTTGTGACTAGCAAGCCTGGCCCTACGCGTTTAAACATCCTCTGACTCGAATAACGGAAAGAATTAGCAAGTGTTCTCCTCATACAAACCCGGCTGCAGGATTTCGCCTTGATTTTCCTAAACCTCGTGGTTTACCCCGGTTCCAGTCATCGGTTGAGGCTGAGGCAGGAGAGACCTGGAAAGAAACTGGGCGGAGGCGGCAGCGCGGTTCGGCTGGAGCCGCCGTGCTGCAGCGAGAGTCGGCTTCCCGCAGGGAGGCAGCGGGGGGCCCTTAGTGCGAATATTTACATTGGCAGTCGTGGAGGAGCAGAAGAAATTACTAGGACCGCGTGTTTGCAGCCTTGGTCATTTCATTTCTATGACAGCAGTAAGGAGGAAAGGGGGAACATTGTTGGAGGTGAGAGCAGATATAGACTCCAGTTTGCCGCTAGAAAGCTCCAAACAAATAACTGCAGAACCTAAAAGCAAAAAGGGGAAAAGGGGGAAGCAGTCTGGCCCTGTGACTATTGAGGAGGACAGAAACAAATACACTCTAAGAAGTAGGGGGGCTTGGGGGAAAAGTGAACTGCAGAGCACTGTGGATAAAAGCAATTCTACGAAAGCCCAAACAGTATCTCCACGGTCACACGTATTAACCCCTTCAGAGCAGTCTAAATATAGAGTTTTCTCTGTGAAACAGTTAAAGGTGTATAGAAAATCAGTTTAAATCATTAAAACTCAGTCATCTGTCAAAAAGCAGCCAGGTAAAAACCCTATTAAAATAAGGGTTACCCCCTCCCTTTGTTCATTCTTTAAAGTCACAGAACAAATATCTAGTACCCAGATTAAACCCCCTGAAGGGGCCAAAGCTCCCCTACCACCAAATACACTTACAAAGAATATGATGGCTTCAGGCGCTGCTCTTAACCTGTCTCCCTCAAAGCAACTCCCACTAAAAAACAGGTTTGATCCTTTGTTAAGCACTGAAGGAAATAACACTGATGGAAGCAATATCCCCCTAGTTGACTAAACGGATATCCAGTGTCCTTCAACAGCTTTAGAGCAGGTAACCACCTTGGTTGCTTTATCACCAGTCATTAAATCAACAGAGCTTGAAAATACAATGGACCACTACTTACAGAACTAAGGGCCAGATGTAGGTTAATCTATATTTCCGACTCTTAAATACCGACTCACACCGAATCGGTAATCAAGAATCGGAAAACGTGATGTAGCAAAAAAAATCGGTAAATTTTACCGATTCGGTATCATTCGGAATATCCAATCGGTATTTACCGAATTGATATTTACCGAATCGGTAAATTCTGATTCGGTAAATCACATTCATTCCTATGGACCAACTGGCCCATAGGAATGAATGGCATTTACCGAATCTGCACATTCCGGATCGGTAAATACCGATTCGGTAAATACCGATTCAGTAAATACCGAATCGGCAGTTTGAAAATCGACATGTGACCCTGCCAACCAATCAGGGACACCCTACACACCCCACAACCAAGGCCCAGAGCACCCAACCAAGTACCTGGGAGTGGCCACACCCATGCAGGTGCACAGCAACTGAACAAACAACTGAGCTGAGGTGAGAGGAGCTGACTATCCAGAGCCAAGCTGTTCAACAGAATGGAGTCTCAGGAAGGGCAAAAGAAAGATCAAGTTCAGCCCAGCAGAACTGCAGGTGGTTGTAGAAGAAATTGTGAGTCACTACAACCAAATATTTGGAAAACAGTCTCTGCATGTTGCAGAGTCTGTGAAGAGAAACATATGGCTTGGCATACAGGGCAAATTCAATGCCATTGGTGTGACGCACAGGAAGATCGACAACATCAAAAAACGATGGTATGACCTGCGCATCATTACAAAAACAAAGATTGCTGCCCAAAAAAAGGATGCTGGTGTGACAGGAGGTGGCAGGGGCAAAGCACCAAAACTGACTGAGATGGAGGAGCTTGTAGAATAAACCCTGGAGCCTGAATGCATCCATGGGATTGGAGACCTGGACAGTACTCCAAGAGCAACTAAGAAAAAAGGTAAGATGCATGGACCCTAATCGTCAACCATTAGCCCGAACCCGTACCCCACTGTGTATAATCATTACACTGCAGAACAGCTCATACATGGGGCCAGCAATGCATCATAGTAGACGTAGTCATGATTACATACATGCAATGCATACACCACAAGACTCAGCAAGGCATGCCGCACACATCTCCAAACACACAATGTACACTGGGCAAAGGTGTGTAAACAATTTATTTAAGAACTACACACAGGTGAACAGCACCATTGACCCTATGTCCATATGTTTCCACAGGAGAATCCTCACGCAGTACAGCACCAGCAAGGGAGGAGAGGGCACCGGCAACTAACAGAAGAGAAAAAGAGAAACAAAGCACAGGTCATAGCGCTGTACAAGGAGGCAACATCATAACCCTGGAAGCCTCAACACCAGAGCGAGCCTCAACACCTGTCCCGCTATCACCTATTTTGTTTGGATCACCAGAATTGGAAAGCACTCCACTTACACCAAAAGCAACATCCAGGTCGTCCATGCGGGGAAGGGCTAGTAGGCCTGATGTGCCCCCTCAGAGGATCCTGCAAACCTCAGATGAGGAGGATGAGGATGTTGAACACCATACAATTGCACCTGTGGCTGACAAGGGCAGACCACAGATTTCAGCAGGCGCTGCGCGGAACAGTGTCCTTGGCAGGCAGGAGGGCACGTGAGGGTGGCGATGGGCAAGAAGGTGGGAGCGTCTTCTGTGGCTTGGTGGCCACAATGGTCAAAGTACAGCGCATGCAGGCCCAAGCCCTGTTAGCCGTGCATAGGCAGGTGCACAGCATGAACAATAAAATGTCAAACATGGACAAGGGAATATGCGACATTGCTTGTAGTCTTGAGTCAATTTCCAAGGGGATGTCAGACATCTCCACATACATGGGTGTACTGTATGATAAGTTGGACAGGGACCAACTAGAGCGTCGCAGGGAGCGGCAGTATATGCGTCAACAGACCAAGGCACTGAACAGATTTGCTACAGCTACATCACTACTGTGCCGCCGCTCAATATCCATGCAGGATGCTATTGTGCACTGCTGCACAAACTTGACACAGGGCATGGGAAGACTGACCTCTGCGATGGAGCAGAGGCTCACCACTCAAACTGGCACTGCTGGTGACACGGGTGTGGAGGAGACAGAGGGGTCCACCAGCAGGAGTGGCTCCAGCACTCCTGTACCAGAGGTGTGCAGGAACGTCAGGCGCAGCAATGTTGAGTCAAGCCCCAGCCAAGATATGGAAACCCTGTCACGTAAATCCCGCAATGTAGTGCATGGGCGTAAGCATTGAATATTGCCTAAAATTCACAGGACTGCTCACAGTCACAGCAACTGAGCACACGCAGTCATGGACATGGACATTAATGGACAATGACTTTTCTATTTTAATCCTGATAGTGAACATTAAACTACACTTGTCAAACACTATACCTGTCTGTGTGTCATACATTACCTAGAAATATCGACATATAATCTGTGTCCGTCTCAATCTTCCATCTGTTACTGCTGCTCCTGTTGCTTGGGGGTCTACATGTTCTTGGTCATCATCAATGTCCTTGTGATGTGTCACCTCAACCTCTGTGCCTTCTTTGGTGGCAAGATTGTGCAACATGGCGCAGGTCACTATAATCTTGCAACACACGATGGAGGTGTACTGTTGTGCTCCTCCACTCTTGTGGATGCAGCGGAACCTGCTCTTGAGGAGTCCAAATGTGCGCTCCACTACATTGCGAGTTGACCTGTGTGCCACATTGTAACGCCTTTTGCCTCTGTTAGTTGGATTGAGGTACGGTGTGAGCACAAAGGAACGCAGGGCATATGCACTATCACCTGGGAGAGAATGAGAGGTCCATGAGTTACATATACATGACACATACATCTGCCATTCATATCAGGGCGTGTTACACTTTTTTACCTAGCAGATATCCATCACCAAAATCTCCAGCAACAAGCCGTGTGTATATTCCGCTGTTCTGGAAAATGTAGGAGTCGTGCGTGCTCCCTGAAAATTTGGCCACTATGTCTGTGATGATGTTTCCAGCATTGCATATCACCTGCACATTGATGGAGTGCGTTGACTTACGATTTCTGTAGATGTGTTCAGTGGCTGCAGGTGGGCATAGTGGAATGTGTGTCTCATCTGTGCAGCCTATCACATGCGGGAAGTGTGCCAGTTCATAGAAGTCAGTATTTGTTTTTGCAAGTTCCGCAGGTGTGTCAGGAAACCGCATGTAATGTTCCATTCTCTGCGTCATGGCATCCAGGAACTTCCTGAACAAACGGGAGAGGCAGCTCTGGGATACATCACCAACTGCAGCAATGACACTCTGGTAGCTCCCAGAGGCAAGCAGGTGTAGGCTACACAGCACCTGCACATGGGGTGGGATGGCGTGGGCCCTGGGTGTTGGGTGATCCAGGTATGGGTGGAGGTCCCTAATTAAGACCAGGATGGTTCTGGGGTGTAGCCTGTACCTCTGCAGTATCTCAGGCTCAGTCAGTTGAAATAGGGTGATCCTCTGTCTGTAGACCTGCTCCTCCCTTAGCCAGACCCTGTCTCCTGCTGCCTTTAGCCTTTGCCGCCTCGCAATCACATAGAATGCCGCCATTCTTGCAACACTGTTGCATTTTGGGCCCTTTTTTATAGCCTGCACCTGGTTACCACCTGCTTTCAGTCCATGGTAAATACCGACTCTTAAATACCGAATTTCATGAAATTCGGTATTTTTGTCCTTTCCTACATCTCGATGGGCCTTTTTTACCGTTTCTTAATTACCAAGTCGGTAAATAAGAACTCGGTAAATACTGAATCGTTTTTTTACCGATTCATATTTTCCGATTCGGTACATTTTTGACACCTACATCTCATTTTCCAAATACCGGTCGTTAACGGCCGAAATGACCAATTTTCGGCCGATACCGACCTGTATTTGGCTACCTACATCGGACCCTAAGTGAGAGGTTCACAACGTCAGAGCTTAACAAGCAGAAAATACAGGAGTACTTTGAGGCTATGGAGGAGAAGATGAATTCTTTAGTGGACATGGTGGGAGCAATGGAATCACGACAAGAGGAGATCTCAACTAAAGTGTCTAACCACCAAGAGGAGATCACGAAATTGAAGTAAAAGGAAAGGGAGCTCAGAGACAAGCTGGAGTCCCTAGAAAATAACACAAGAAGGAATATTATCAGGATTCTACATATTCCTGAGGGAAAGAAGAGGGAAATAATAAATCTTTTCTGTGCACCCTCTTAAATGAGTTCAATCCTCACTTGGATTTTGATATAGAGCAAGATATTCAGAGAGTTCCTTGCAATCCTTTTAATGCATGCCCAGGAACAGCAGTATTTGTATTTGTATTTATTGTTAACTGTACAATTAATTAAAATCATTATAGTAAAAGCAGTCATCATGTTACAATGTTACAGCTAAAACCATGAGTACAAAAAAAACATTTAAAAAATGTTTTCTTATATGAAAGAAGTTTGCCGCCCTTCCCCAGTTCCACCACAATCAGCCTTCCTCGTGGTTTGTGAATGCAGAGGTAGGGCTTTATAACAGTCCGAAACCCCACATAGTTCAATGGGGATGGATGACATTGTGCAACTGTGGCGGATGTCCATTGACCATTGGTACGTATTCCTGTATGACTCTTTCCTGGGGGGGATACTAGAAGTACGGAGAAGCGTCAATGCACTTACGAGGCCACCTCGCCGTCGTTCCTTGGGTTTGTAATACATTGCTCCAGAGTTTTGTTTCGTTCATTTGCCTTTTTTATGGCGAACCTGATGTTGTAGATCAATTTCCCCAGTCTTGCTAGGGTCATTGTGCTAGACTTGGAAAAGCACATTGCTGACGCATTCCATAGATGTTACAGATTGGGCGCAGTAGTCTTTTTCGATCGTCCTTGAGATTCGGGCAGCAGCATAAGAGGTGCAGCCACGATTCCTTCTTATATGGACAAAGTTTGTAATTTGTGGCATCACCCCTTCTGGCCCATGCCGGATTGAAATCCGCAAGTCCCAGAGTGATTTATCTCATGGACAGTATTTTACTTCGGGTTGATGGAGTGAGAGCGTCACTTAGGTAAACCTAGGCTTTGCCTACCATGTAGGAGCTATTCAGCGGGTCTAGGTGTGGACTTGAGTGGAGGGATTTGGAATTGAGATCGAATGAAATTTCGCCCACTTGTTTATTTATAGCTCTTTTCCAGGTGATTATTGGAATTTCCAGCCTCGATATGCTCTCATCCACTATGTTCAATTCCTTTATTGCTTTATGCAGGGCGATGTGCCCGAGCGTGTGTGGCTCTTCAAAGATAAATCGCAGTTGGTGTTTTAATGAATTTGCTGGGACCCTTAAAATCCTGAGATAAAGTTTTATAAAGTCCTCCTGGCACATCAAATCGGGCCTTGCCAAGCCTAATTCCAGCCTTAGCCTTGCCTTCCTGGCTGACCTCGGAATTTGGAGCTCCGTTTTATAAGCTTTAGATTGTATTGAATTTAAGCTAGCGTGCTGGGACCCGGGGAAAGCAAGGTGGCCATAACTGATTGCTGGTAGAAGTTTTGCTTTTAGAACTTTCAGTATTGGGTCGGCAGTTGGGCTGATCAGGTGGTGGTTTAATTGCTTGAGTAGAGGTATCACCATGTTGTCCTTAGTACTCTGGTGTTCCAAGTGGGCGTTCGCGTTTGCCCGTTCCGTTAGCCAACCCCTCAGGTAGTTATAAGACTCTGCTGTATTGATATGCAAATTGCACATTTGCCATTGCACTTTCTTTTTCTAGTGGTAGGTCCCGAAGATGACGACCTTGGTCTTTCCTTTGGTTTACAGTCAGGTTAATAATTCTGTTGAAATTATTTAGTGCGGTTAGGGCTCATTGTAGGCCAACCTTTGTGTGGTCCATTATGGCTGTATCGTCGGTGTATTAAAGCACCGGTAACCTCAAGTTACCTAGTCTTGGTGCTACTAGGCAGGCTCCTTTTATGGCATCCCCCAGATCTGCGGTGTTTAGGTTAAACAAAATGGGTACCAGCACACACCCTTGCTTCAGCCCGTTCTCTGTAATTATTTTCGAGGACACTGTGCTGGTGCTGGTTTTGACTCATACCCAGGTGTCCTCATAGAGCGATCTTATTGCCTTTAATAGGTTTGGAGGAATTCCCCAATTTTCTAACTTCCACCATAATCTTCTGCGGACAACTTTGTCGAATGCTGTGCTGAAATCCACAAAGCAACAGAAGAGTAGGGGGTGGTTCTTCCGGGTAGCCTGGGTAGATAGATGGGTCAGTGCTAATACATTATCCATTGTTGATGCCTGTGACCTGAAGCCAGTTTGGTAATGAGGCATAATACTATTCTCCTCCACCCTCTCCTCCAGGTCCTTTAGTAGCAGGCTAGCGTAGGCCTTGGCCTCAAGGTCGAGTAGGGCAATGAGCCTATATTTTGATGGCTTTAGGCGGTCTCCTTTTTTAATGATAGGGACCAAGATGGAGCCCCTCCAGGCATCAGGCGTTGTTGCTGTCTGGAAAGTGTAGTTGTATAGGGGAGTTAATACTGCAGCCCAAAAGTTGGGTGCCTTTTTGAAAACTGGCACTGAGATCCCGATTGGCCCAGGGGCCCTGTCCTTCTTCATGTTCGTGATGGTCTTAATGACCATTTGAGGGTTTAACTGGGCTGTTGCTACCCTGTCCCGCGATCTATTACCCTCGGACCGGTTGCAATGGATAGATTTGGTGACTTCTGGCGTGTTGTCTGATTTCCAGTCTCGGCCGTCAACTCCCCGGGCCCCATCTGAGCTGTCATTGTATGCGGGGATAGTTGTGTAAAGCTGTTTAACATAGATCAGCCAGTCCTTTTCTGTTACTCCGTTCTCTCTTGAGATTCCTCTGCTGCTCAGTTGTTTTATGTATCTCCAAAGCTGCTTTGGATTCTTCTGTTTTAGCAGAGAGAAAACTTTGAGCCATTCCCTTTCCCTGGTGGCATTTTTGTGTTCCCATATTTTCTTCATTAGTACTGCTCTCAATGAGGCAACCGATGGTCCCTCTGGTAAGCCACCCCCTCTTCTCTTGTTTGCGAGGGCCTTGCGCAGCAGCCATTTGCTGTCCTGTATGTCTTTGTTTAGCCTGTCCTGGCCCCTTCTTGGTTGCCCATTGGGCCTGGGGGGATGTGACTGGGGTTTCCAGAGCTTAGCTTGTAGGTCTTCCATGATGTCTTTTCAGGACTTTATGGGGGAGAGCGCCAAAGACAAATAGCCTTCCTGTTTTTCTTCGAGCCAAGTTTGTAACGTGTTTCCTGTGTTGTCCAACCAGGAAGAATAACCGTCAGGAGGAATTTGGTGAATTTTAAAACATACACCCTAAAAGAAGCTATCCTCGAGGCGGCGTTAAAAGCAGGAACTTATAATAAAGGCAATTGATCTTTTCAGATTAGATCGGACATCTCTCGTGAAACACTGGACAGGCAGTGGGAACTCGGGAAACATATTTAAGACCTAAAAGACCTAGGTGCCACGGCCAATATCCGCTTTCCTGCCTCCTCAAAGGTAATGAGGAACAACAAAATGCATACTTTTAGCGATCCAGAGGATGTAAAATCTTTCATAGAACAGATCAGGGTACAGACCTCAGTCTAGCAGAAAATATTTAGTCGGCCAAGGGGTGAGAGAGCTCATATGAGGTGCAAGTATACCTCAGGAAAAAATGGAGGGTTCTCCATTAGGGAGGAGCACCTGTAAAAGTGCAAGAACATTTGTAAGATACACCGGGTGTGGGAGCATTTGGGAAATAAAAATAATGTAGTACTTTATTGCTTGAAGTAGTCGAATTGGTTTCTGTTATGTTATCTTTCTTTAACATTAAGTCGGGAAACTGGGAGTACTACCTACAAAAACACATAGAATTACATAGGTTTTTGCTGAGGAAGAGCAAAAGGCCTGCATTAATGTATTATGTTCTGATAATAGTAACTCCCTAAGAATTTTAACATGGAACGTGAATGGATTGAGAGTGGTTCCAAGGAGGAATAACATTTTAGAATACCTGAAGTTAAGGGGGGGTGGATGTAATCTTTATTCAAGAATCCCATCTGTTATAAGAGGAATGGCTTGACATCAGTAAATCCCAATCATGGATTGAGCAGTGCATTTGCCCTTTTCAATCTGTTACAGTTAAGGGGGTCACAAAGTGATTGCAGATCCTCATGGCAGATGGGCGATTGCTAGGGCAAGATGCCAGGTCAAGTGGTTTATTTTCGTTTCATACTATGGTCCTAACATGGATGACCCTCTCCCACTTCGTACATTGTTGCCTCATCTACTTGACTACAAGAATACCATAATATTAGGTGGCGATTTCAATGTCATTCTCAACTTAGACAAGGATACCACCTCCAAAGCATGCATCGGGGTAACTCTTAAAATGAGATAAGCTCTGAAAACTGTGATTCAAGATCTAGACCTTGCAGATGTCTGGAGGATAAAACTCATAAGAGGGAGGGAGGGGGAGAGGAATCATGCAGGGGATTTTACATTCCACAATAAAAAACACGGACATTGATCTAGGATCGATTTCTTCTTGACCTCTACCAGTATAAACAATTCAGTAAAGAATATTGTTCATTCTCGGAACATCTTTTGGATCACTCTGCAGTCCTATTACAAATAGAGCTCTGCGCTATGCCCCAGGACAGGCATTGGACCCTAAACCGTGCTCTTCTTTTTTAACCTGCCAGTCGTTGAGAATCTAATAAATCAAACAAGAATTTGTTCTTTTTAACCTCAATACGGCCTCCATAAACATGGTTTGGGACACATATAAGACCTTCCTTAGAGGCATTCTAACCAGTTATAATGCGATGGAAAATAAGAATAGAAAAAGGAAATTTTCCCTTTTAGAAGACCAGATAAGAGAGTGTCAGGGGAAATTGTCCCATTCCTCAGAGGCAAGCATAAAAGCTAGATTAGAAGATGATCTTGAAAAGTCTGAGACAAAGTTAGCTGACAATCTCAAACTCAGAATAAAAAAGAGATGGGAAGCAAGTGGATTAGCAAATTATGAGTATGGGGAGGGTAGTGCCAAGTTATTGGCCTGGAAGGCCAAATCAGACAGAACTAGGAACAACATTAAGGACCTGATAAGTCAAGCCACAGGTGATATAATCACAGAAGATAGAGCTATAGAGAGGGAATTTGTTCACGTTTTTCAGGACCTCCATACAGAGGACATATTTCCAACTAAAGAAAAGATGGTCAAATTTTTTAGTGATTTGGATATATCGTTATTAAGTGATAAAAAAAGAGGATTTATCGGCTCCTATAACTCTGGAGGAAGTTCACACATCAATCCAAAACTTAAAAAAGGGCAAGGCGGCCGGCCCAGATGCCATTCCTAATGAGGTTTACATTTTGTCGAGAGAAGTTTAAGCCCCAATTCTGCTGGACATTTTTAACATAGTTTACATTTCAAAACAAGATACTCTGCCTTCTTGGGATCGGCCAACCATTATCATTCTACTCAAACCTCACAAAAATCCAAGAATATTTGAATAATTTAGCCCCATATCGCTGCTTGACAGCGACTATAAAATATATACACAAACTCTTAATAAATGGTTGGAGCGAATGGTAGGCTCAATTATACATAAAGATCAGAAAGGATTTATGAAGGGGAGGCATTTGGAGGACCTTACGCATGAATTAATTGGAGCCGTAGATTTAGCAACAGAGTATGAAAAACCCTTGTCAGTAATAACGTGTGATGCTGCAAAAGCCTTTGATAGGGTTAGCTGGCCCTTCTTATATGAGGTAATTCAGCATTTCAATATAGGGGAAGTATTTGAGTCAGCAATCAAAACTCTATATAGGAACCCCATGGCCCGGGTCTTGGTAAATGGTTCTCTTTCCGATATAGTTCAGATAAGTAGAGGTTCTAGACAGGGTTGCCCACTTTCCCCTATTCTTTTTAACCTATACATTGAGCCACTTGCTATTAAGTTGAGAAAATGCAAAAGTATTCCTCCATTCATTTATAATAACTGGGAATAAAAGATCGGTTCATACGCTGATCACTTAATGATTTTTACAACACACCTGGACCGGTAATCTTCGGTAAATTATCAGGATACGCGATGAATCACACTAAAACTGAGATCATGCAGTGGAATACCTGTTTTAAGAGTGACCTCATCAAGAAAAAGAAAAGATATTTGGGGATTGAGATAGTTCAGAACTTGGATATTCTAGCAAAAACCAATTTTGACTCTTTAACATCTAAAGTTAGAAAACAACTGCAGCAGTGGGGTTCTTTACCGTTATCCTTTTTAGGAAAATCAAATTTACTGAAGATGTCTATTTTACCTAAATATACCTTCATTTTTAACACAATTCCATTGGAATTTAAGCTAGAGTGGATTAAAAAAGCTCAAGGTCTCTTTAATAGCTTTATTTCGGGAAATAAAGGGCCGAGAATTGCTTCGAGAAAATGTAGGGAGAACAAGGAAAATGGGGGCATAGCATGCCCAGATCCCTTACTTTACCAGAGCGCTTTTCACTTGAAAATTCATAGACAGCTATTAAAACACTCCAATATTATCAACCCCTTGTTTCGTGCCCTGACGTATGGTCCACCAGACATATCCAATAATTTCCTCTACATGTTTGGAGACCCTACATTTTTCGAAAAGATCAGAATAAAGTCTCCTAAATGTGTCTGTCTACTGTGGATTTATATTAGGAAAATTCTACATATACAATCTTACAGCCACTATGCCCCGAAATAGAACTCTCCTGGCACCCCTGAATGCCTGCAAGACGCCTTAGCAACTCCGATTAGGGAAAAGGGGATATGTAGATGGGGCCAGCTAGTGGAAGATGCCCAATTAATAGCCTGGCAGGATTTTCAAAAACTTACAGAAGGAGCGGTCTCCTGTTTTAAATACTGTCAGCTATTAAGTTGGTCTAAATCTCTGAGATAGGCGGGAAATCAAAACATATTTTATGAAGCCAAAATAGCCCTATGTCCACGGCCTACAGAAAGAAGTTTAAATATGGTTCTGGGCACTTATACATCCGATAGAAGACTCGACTACATGGCACACGAAGACATGGAGGAGGGAGCTACCGGAGATCGACCTTGAAGCATTATGGCAAGTATCCACATTGTTACTGTGGCGCTATGTGAAGTCGGCACCTTTAAAGAAAAAACATATTTTTACTATTCATAAGGCTTACTGGACTCCAAGTAGATTGGCTAAGATGGGGCAGCAATCCGTAAGGTATTGCCAAAAGTGCGGTGAGTCGAATGTAGACGAAGCGCACATGTTCCGGTGGTGTCCCTCTATCTAACTATTCAGGCAGAAAGTGGATAAAATTCTGTCCAAATTGGTGCACCAAGAGGACACAATGAGTCTGGCACTGGTTATATTTGGGGTGATCCTGGAGGAAGAATGGGGGTTAATATTAACAAATCTTTAAAGGCGCTCATATTCATTTTAGTTCTACTAGCATGAAGAGGATAGTGTATCAAGTGGACTCTACCTATTCCACCGGTAGAATCCGAATGGTTAAATTCAATCCACAGAATTGCTAAAATGGTCAGAGTAACACTATCCAAAAAGCGAACCAAACACTGGAGTACTTGGGATAGCTGGGCTGAGTCCTCTTCCACACTTTAAGTTCATAATTATTTTTTCTCCTCACTTGTGGGATTCTAGTTAACACTAAAGGTAAATCTCATCATGTAATTTAATCTTTTTCCCTTTTTTTCAGTAAGCCAATGAATAAGAATCAGTATGCTACAGGATATTCTCAATAAGCAAGGAGAGTTACCAAGAGGTATTGGTGACAACAGCTTGAGAACCTGTACAAATTGGAGAAAAGAGTAAGCCCACCCAGAAGAGCAGACCCCGTGATGGCTACCATCCCCTCCCTTTGTGGAGTGAGCGGGTGTCACACATGCCGGGTCAGATAGAATCCATTTCAGCTAGCTCTTCTTTCTCTACGGCTGTACTGATCGACATATGAGGACTAAAATGTTTTTAAAAATACGTACAACTCACACACTGAGTCATTAAACACAGTTTACATTTACACTCCCTTTGGATTGTAGTAGGATATCTGGCAGTCAGTACACTGTAGCTGCACACATGCTCACAACACGTACACACTGTTCGACATTGCTTCCTTTGTTTGGTGTCAGTCTTCGCAAAGCATATGCATGTGGTACAGGTTAATTTACACAATTAATTTGGTCCGCATGATGTTGTCCTGTGATGAGTGTTACACCTAGGTACCTACGTTTGGGATGAACCAGAATTCTATTAGCTGATACATGAGTGTTTTGAAAAAAATCTTAGCTTTATGGCCATCCCGCAAATTCACCCTTCACTGAAAAGTTCTGCACAATGTTGTACCTTTTTTGGTTCCACACAATTGTGACTACAGTTTTCCCTCTGTCCTCATCCGAATCGGCATCGTCATCCGGTGCTTCCTGGTATACATGCCACTGTTCCCATGGAACATTTGTCTGCACACAGATGTTGTGTGATAAAACGCACACCAGGATGATTTTGAACACCATAGGGTGAGAGTATAGCAATCGCCTCCCAGACATGTTCAAGCAGCAGAAGCAAGACTTTAGTACCCCAAAGGTCCACTCCACCGCACCCCTGGTCTTGTACAGAGCATTGGTGTAGTTGTGTTCTTGCTTGGTCTGGGGATGTGCAAATGGGGTCATGACACATGGCTGCAGACCATATCCTTGGTCAGCTGAAAATACAAAGAATAAAAAGTCACTCAATGATCATAGTGATTGAGCAACCCACATTCAAGTACATGTATGCCATGTGTTATGAATGACTCTTACAAAGTGTTGCAATACAGCTATTTTCCTAACATTGTGTCGCTCAGATTCTTTCCAATACTGATATGCAAACACAGTGGCGTAGCATGTGTTAATATGTGTGACTTTCAGGTTTGAATTACACATGTTTCACGATGTATGGTGTAAGTATGAGGCCCACCCCCCCTACAAATGGCAGGCACACCCAGATGTATATTTTGTCATACATCTCAGGGTTATTAGGTCTGTCATATACTTCAGATGTATTTACTAAACAGTAGTCTATGCCCATAACTTCCATTCTGGGAATGCTCATTGATGATGGCATGCTTGAAGATGGAGGCATTGTGAAGACTCCCGGGATACTTAGCCAGAACATTGGGGAACATCCCCTGATGGTTCACAATGGTCTGAACATTGATCAAGTACGTGTGCTTCCAGATCCTCTACAGAAGGGGTGTTGCTGCAGGGGGAACCAGTTGTGCAGTGTAAAGTCCATGACACCCAGCACATGCATGAAACCAGCAATGGCATAGAAACCTTGCTTGGTCTCCAGCGGCATTTGTTGTGCGTTGGTGAAAAGGAGGTATTCAATTCTTTATTGAGATTTGGATCTCGAATGAGGTCCACAGAAAACCCCCAAAAGTACAATATGATGTAATCACTTTATATCATAATGCATTAAATAAATATGTATTTAAATCATTTACCCGCAATCATTTAAATACACGTACAGGACATAGTTCCAGAAGGCTGGGGTACAGCACTATAAAACTAATATTCCATTTGATATCCAGAAAACTCTCCCTAAAAATTAAGAGCCGGATGTAGGTAGGCTTTTACCGGTCGGTATCGGCCGATTTCGGCCGTTATCGACTGATAAAAGCCTTTTCCTATGTAGGAGGCTATTTTACCGATTCGGAAAATAATGAATCTGTATTTACCGATTCGATATTTACTGAATCATCATTTACTGATTCAGTGTTTACCGAATCGGTAAATGAGATGTAGGAAGCACTTAAAAGAGTGCTTCTGGGCCTTAAGAATTCGTTATTTACCACCAACTACTAGTTGGTGGTAAATAAGGAGTGCATTTACACCTGTGCCATGTGACAGACATACATGCCCTTAGGACATGTATGTATACCGCATGTGCACCCAAGCACTAATCAGGGGTGCAACAGGGTGTCAAAGTGACAACCTGCCACCCTTACCGATTCGGAAATTGACATTCATTCCTATGGTCCTCCAGGCCCCTAGGAATCAATGGCAAATACCGAAACGGTAAATACCGATTCGGTAAATACCGAATCTTACCGATTCGGTATTTTTTACCGAATTATTATCTACATTGCAATTACTGATTCGAAAACACCGAATCTGTAAAATTCTGTATTTTCGAATCAGTAGTTTACAATTACCTACATCTAGCCCATAGTTTTGAATAATATATACAAATGTAGTACAAATAAACAGAAAGAAAGATCTGACCCCTTAACAACCATAGAGCTAAATCAAGTTAAATGCATACCAATTTCATTATAATTAAAACTTCTTTGGATAAAAAACAATTCATAAAACAATATAACAAAATGTTGTGCAACTGCTCCATAGCTAAGTCAAAATCCACTCCCACATAGCAGAAAAGTTTATGAGCAAATTACTCCAAGAAAATACAATCAATAAACTGTCTAAACAAGAGTCTGCATCTAATTCCAAAATTTACGCTCTTGCTAATATAAATGACAGGGGGCAAAGTAGTAAACTAATATTCAGTTTAAGTCCCCCATGATTCCCGACAGGGACTCCTCCCCAACATAGCAGCAATCAATATGTAAGTTATTCCACAAAAAAACCATTAATTCCTTTCCTTCATATAGTAAAACTTTAAAAATATTAAAAACTCCTTAAAAACTTAGATATTTGTGTACATAATATTTCATTATTTGGAGTAAAAAGAAACTCATTTTTTTGTTTCAATCTGTAAGAGATCAAGGATAGCACTGGCCTTCGACCAATGTTACACATTGTGCAGAATTACAGCTAAATACATTGCAGCATTGGTGGGACAGTGATGATGCTCTGTAAAAGTCCTTCCAGTTCATTCACCTTGGGCTTCCGAACAGATGATATAACAAAGAACGAAAATAACAACAACATTGACCGGTCTATATGTACTTATCCCCCCTGTCTCTCATACGCGTCTCCCTGGCAATTTCTGATCAACCTAACAATTGTACTCCCCTGTCAGTGGAATCTACTTCCGTGCAGGAAGTCAATTTGCTCACATGTGTCCATGGAATATCACTGCCTCCCCCCGGTGGTGTGTGTAGCTCCCACTATTGGTTCGCACTCCTCCCGTCTGGTCACCCCTCAGGACTTCTCCCTTCAGCCTGCTGTAGTGTGTGGAGGAAGTCCTACCATTGGGTTGCTATGGTTTCTTTACGTAGACCCAGTGTTTCTTCCCACTGAATGGCAATTCCCTCCTCTTTGGCCAATGGTAGCAGCAAGCAATGCCACGCGCGGGTACTTCGCTTTCCACCGCTCAGTAAAAAGGTGCTTAGCAACCACTATCCCCAAGTCCAGAAACCTGGATATTACCATTGTGGCCGGGGGTCCTCCCAAAAGTGGTGCAGTAGGTATACTGTCCATTCAAAAGGTAGGTTGCGGCCTGTGCATGCATGTAGCAGTCTGCCTATTGTGTGCCAGTATGTATGTATTCTAGAGCAGCTCCATAACATGTGTATCAGTTCAGCCCCTGGTTCAGCACACCTCGGACACATCGCATCCGTGCAGTGAAAGTACCTGTTGGTCGTTGCAGGTATGACGTATGGCCTGTGAACATTGTATAGCTGTATTTGTCAAAATCTCCTATTTCTAGGTATGCGCACCAGACTCTAGAGCATCTTTTCCCATTCTTTATCTGCTAATTGTCACCCCAAGTTCATCTCCCATTTACAGTGGGAGCGGGTCTAAGCTGAATGTCACATGGGTCCGGAGAGATGCAGCGAACCAGCGTATAAGGTGGCTTCCATGTCCCGCCTCCTCTCTCATGCATGGGGGATCTAAACTACCCACATGTAGCGCTCCTTGCTGCATGTTGGCAAGCATGCGACCCATCACTAGTTGCTGCGCGGTTGGCATTCATGCACGGGTTAGAGCGTTAGTGGTCTTAGCAGGTGTCAGGCAGCTACATGCGACCCATGGCCTGCCAGGTGTGTTCCCAGTTCAGAGACACCAGAGCCGCACGTGTGGATCAGTGTGTTGGAGTCGGTACCGCGTCATGGGATGCCGCGTCCTTAGGAGTGAGATCTTCATCACAGCGGCCCGCAACGTCCGTATTAGCACCTCAGGTCGGGAAACCTCCTTTACAACGCAACTTTTACCATGCAGTGCCTTTACGACGCAACTTTTACAACGCAAACCATTACAACGCATTGCGCTGGGGGGATCTCTAGGATAGGGAATAAGTTTAATTTACTATCCAACACCTTCCCTAGTGTCCACGGGGACTGGAGTTGGAATAGTAAATTAAACTTTTCACTATCCAGCACCCCAAAGCGCTATGCGTTGTAAAGGTTTTCGTTGTAAAAACCGCATTGTAAAGGCATGCGTGGTAAAAGAATGCATTGTAACTTCATACATCCCCTCAGGTCTGCCACTCACGGCACCCGCCAGATTCCTGTCCGCAGGCCTCCTTTTGAGCAGACTATGTGGGTTTCAGGACGTAATGCATCTCGTCAACTGGCCATCACCAACGCTGCTCTTGTCCTTTCTCAGCGTTGGGCTGCTCTTGTCCTTGCCTCCGTGGCCCTTAGTGTATTTGTGGGAGACAGGCCAGGCAGGTTCTGCCGGCGCCTGCCCCTTCGTAGTATCTTCCAGTGGCACTCAGCAGCCGCTGCGTCAGCACTCCGGTGGCTGATGCCGTGTAGGCCCTGAGGTGCACCCGCTCTCACACTGTCACTGGGGATATCCCGGGGTAGTCCGCCCCCAGCACTTCACATCTGTTTCTCACTGCCGGTTTCACCAGCGCGGCGGCAATATATCGCCTGCACATGGCTCCAACAATGCTTCCCTCAGCTTCTGCCTCGGGGACCGCCAGCCTCTCTTCGTGCCCTGGGCTGCAGCAGAGGTCTGCTTCGCTGCAAACTCACAGGTCAGGTTTCGGCTGGAGGGTCACCCACCACAATCGGCCTACGTGCAGTCTGTCACTCGTACCTGGTGAGATGTGTGTCATCAGCAGGTGAGGGTCGACACACCCAAGCTCAGCTACCTGCGTCAGTTCCTGGCAAAACGGGCCTGCGTTCCGCCTCATACTGTGTCTTTATTGTGGGGCCCAGGTTCGATGAGATATTGCAGCTCGCTGGTCTGGGCCACTGTGGAAGTGGGGCCACTGTGGTCTTCTCTGCCGCTCGCCGCTCACCAGGAGCTCCAGGAGCAGGACGCCCCCAGAGTCGCTCTCCAGTTTGTCGCTGTCAGTTTCACCGGCTTCCCCATGTCGGCTCGGAACCGCTCCATAGGGATCACTGTCTTCCTCCAGGTGACTACCTGCCTCTTCAGCCGGTGGGGTCGCGACAGAGATCTCTCCTGCCAGCTACCGGTCGGGTTGGGCTCCGAACTAAAGAGCGTTCGCTATGGCAGTCCCTGTCCAATTTGGCCTGCAGTGTCATCTAGCTCTGGCATGTGCTGCTCTGGATAAGCCACATGCATGCGCCCCCGCTGCCTCAAGTGCGCCGCTTGTGTGACACCGCTTCCGGGGAACCCAGGAGGGGAATGATCGTCCTCACCCTCCGGCGAGTGGCTGTCCCAATCCGTGGCATCAGCTCCGGGGCGGGCGGCCTCCGTCCGCCGCGCTCTGCCTCCACTCAGTAGCCTGGTGTGTAGGCCATACTCCTCACCTCGGTTGCGGCTGCATTTAGTTATAAGGCCCCTGTCAGTACTTTTCTGACTTTTCTGAAGTTGTTGTGTCAGGCATGTTGGCATATGAAAGTGATGGGCCCTTGAATGGCGCTGTCTGTTGATGTTGCTGTGTTGTAGTGTGCTGAGCCCGTGGTTGGCAGTATGAATCGTATAGTCTGCGTCACATCTGAAAGGTGTATGATTGGCTTGTAAAGAGATGGGACCTTGCACCTTGCAGTGGCTTCACGGCTCACAAGCTCTGAGTCATTTGTTCAGGTTTTTAACCTTTTAATTATTAACAGTGCATTCCCTTTTTGTGAAATCTGTTGATATTGAATTTGACGCTCTGAACTTTCACTCACTCCCAGATAAATCCAACTGGTATATGCGTGTACTTGAGGAATAGTTGTCTGTGAGGTAATATTTCTCGTTTCTGTCTTTCTCCGCCAAGGTGTATATTGTTTCTAGGGAAAATCTACCAATTCTCAATATTTTTGTGAAACAGGATGATGTCCCTCTTGTGGATCCCAACACGTTTTTTTACCCAAAATGCCCTGCAAACCTCAAAATGTGGCTACAATCATACATTTTCTTTGAATTACTCTGCCATATTCTTCCAGAATCACAATAAATCACACATTTCTTACCACCCAGTGTTCCTCCAGTTCTTCTGATTAAAATGGTACCTCACTTGTGTGGTTGGGCCAAGCACCCACCAAAGGGAAGTGCCCAAAAAGTGTTTTTATGGCATCAAAAATTATAAATCACAAAATGACATGGCTTTGCTAGATGGTCGCCTGCATTTTGGTTCCTGTCTCGGCAGCCATGTAGAGAAGCCTACCAAATCCAGACATTTATTTAAACAAGACAGCCGGGGTATCCAAGAATATGTGGTTTGCGTGGATCCACATTGCATTTTGAGACGTTTCCTGTTGTGGGCACTAGGCCTACACACAAGTGAGGTACTATTTTATCGGGAGACTTGTGGGAGTTCTGGGTGTGTCAAAGTCTGTGGCTTCGCACGGATTTCAGAACTTTCCATCACAGAAATGTGAGGAAAATCCATTTTTTGGGCAAAGTTTGAAGTTTGCAAGGGATTTTGGGTAACAGAACTTAGTGAGAGCCACTCAAGTCACCACATCCTGGATTCCCCTGGGAGTCTAGTTTAAAAAATGTACAGGTTTTCTACGTTTCCTGTATGCCAGCTGAGCTTGGACCCAAAATCCACAGCTAGGAAAGTTCAGTTTTATGTGGAAAAATGTGATGTGTCCACATTGCATTTTGGGCTGTTTCCTGTTGTGGGCACTGGGCCTACCATCACAAGTGAGGTACCATTTTTATTGGGAGACTTGGGGGAATGCTTGGTATATGGATGTTTGTGGCTTCCCACAGATTTCAGAACTTTCCATCGCAGAAATGTGAGGAAAATATGTTTTTTGACAAGGTTTGAGGTTTGCATGGAAAAAAAATGTACAGGTTGGTTAGGTTTCCCTAGGTGCTGGCAGAGTTAAGGACCAAAATCCACAGCTAGGCACATTGCAAAGAAAGGGGTCTGTTTTCTGTGGAAAAATGTAATGTGTCCATGTTGCATTTTGATCCTTCTCCTGTCACAGGCACAAGGCCAACCCACACAGGTAAGGTACCATTTACATCAGGAGACTTAGTGGAATACAGTATAGTAGAAGATTTGTTATTACCCATTGTCTTTCTATGCATATCTGCATTCCAAATGTAAGATAGTATGTAAAAAAGTAGACGTTTTGATAAGTGCCCCTTAATCACCTGCTAGTATACGTACCCACATATTCATAGATGTGCAAATACCCACTGCTTCTAAACTCCATAGCTTGTTTCGGTTTTGGAAATACATAGGTTTCCTTGATGCCTATTTTTCACTCTTTATATTTACCCTGTCCACAATGGGAAACCATTGCAAGGTGCAGCTTAGTTATTGTCACAGGGTACCTCGAGTTCTTAGTGAAACTACAATCCCAATATATCCCAACAACTAAAAGGGTCTTTCAGATGTAATGATATATTGCTTTAAAGTTTAGCAAGAATGAAAATGTGTGTACAAATGGCTGTTTTTTTAACTCTCTTTCGATATCTTTACTCAATCGTTACTTTCTATAGGAAAACCTTGAAGGATCTCCAGAAATTACCCCGTGCCGAATTCAAAATGTAATCCTCTTTTCAGAAATATATAGCTGTTTGGGATCCATTATTGGTTTCACGCCCATTTCTACCACTAACTGGAAGGAGGATGATAGCACTAAAAATAGTAAAATTGGCTATATCCCAGTAAAATGCCAAAACTGTGAGGAAATGCAGGTCTTTCTGACAAACGGCTGCCTGTTCGTGAAAGCTGGGAAGATGGTGATTTTATCACCACAAACCCTTCATTGTTACCATTTGCAGGGAAAAAATCAGACCCTGTCTTCTGAAACCCTTATTTCCCATTTTTTTCCCCAAACTTCAAAATGTTGCTGTTTTTTGCCTAATTTCTCGGTATTGGCCAGGGTTGTCCACAAACCCTTGGTACCTCTTGAATCTGCAGGATGTTGGAAGAAAAGGACGCAAATTTGGCATTGATACATTATACGGATAAAAAGTTATTGTGGCCTTACCACAAACTACCCCTAATAGCCTAAAAAGGCTTGGCACAGGGGAGGCCTTGCAGCAAAGGGTTATATGTACCAATCAGATGTATACCACTTTTACCATGTTTGGAAAGGAGAGAACAAGCACTTTATCACTAATTAGCAGGTGTAAAGTGTGAGGAGTCCTAATGCTAACAAAAATGAGTTCTGAAAAAAATTGGGTGGTGGAGGCAAAAATCTGAGGGAATGCCATGACCCCTTAGGAAATGGAACACCCTGGATTTGTTTCCAAAGTTTTCTTTTTTATAACCAACTTTATTTAGAAATTTGTGGCAAGACACAGTATAATACAGTACAGAATTTACGTGACAACCTTGCATAGCATTACAGCAAGTGCAGTTATCAATATTATACAACATTATGCAGTCATATTGACACACCAAATTAGCTACTCAATTTACCCCATATGCGTTCATGCTTCTTAGGCCAGGCACAAGCCTCAAAGATCGGCTTCTCCTGATGAGCGCACCAGTCCACCCCTGCGCTCCAGCTTTTAACAGGCTATGCACACCTCACTTTAACTATACACAATTATTTTGTACAAAACACAGATTAGTGTGCTGCAACTGACAGTGTGTACCTGTTCACACCAAAGTACATAATCATGAAAAATGGCCAGTGGTCCCACTGACTATTGGACTCAGTTGCGCACTACTCAAAATGATTTACTTTTACTTTTCCAAAACAATCCTCAAAACATTTTTTATTACATTTAAGCTCTCTTCAGCACTTTAATGCATACAAGATGATTACCTCATAGGTAAATTTTGAAATCCTGATACATAATACAGTATTTCTCAAAAAGAAAAGCCTTTAACAATTCTACTGGTGAAGAATATTATTGCACATTACAATCTGTTTAGCAGAAATTCATTATAAAAAACCAATGCATTTCGGGACACGCAGGGCCACATCCCGCTTGGCAACCAAACCGGCCATCCCCGCATGGCAACCAAACAGGCCATCCCCAGAAAAACATATGCAGCTCTAGGGCCCCCTAACTACTCAATTAACCCTAAGTTAGTGGTGTGGGAAATTAGCACCAGGGTGCGACCAAGGGCAGAAGAAAAGACTTGACCCACCTTCTCCCAAAAAGGCCTCAGCACCGGACTACCACAGGCCAAGTGGAAAAAATCTGCAGTGGGAAGCAGGCAGTTTGTACGCATACTGCATGCGCATAAGGGACCAAAAGCCAGATTCATCAAAGACCCGTTTTGCGAGTCTTTAATAGCGATTCATAAGGAATCACTATTACAGACTCGCAAAACGGGATTCATGTAGGAATCGCAAAATAAAATGTGATTCCTACACATTCCTTATTTGCGATTAGCAAATTGCTAATCGCAAATAAGGAATAACTCCCCATTCATTCCTATGGGCCAAAAGGCCCATAGGAATAAATGAGGAGTATTCCTTATTTGCGGTTAGCAATTTGCTAATCGCAAATAAGATAGCGATTTAAAGGGTGCCAGGGGTGTCCAAAGGACACCCTGTAGCACCCCTTACATGCAAATTTAAACAGGTGTTGCGCACACACATGTCCAAAAGACATGTGTGTGTTTAACATGCAAAAGAAAAAAATGCACTAAAGTGCTTTTTACTCTTTTTTCGCAATTTACCACAAAGTCAGACTCCGTGGTAAATTGCGACCAAATATTGCGAATTTGCAATTTCAAATTGTTTGATGAATTGCATTTAAGGAATCTCTATTAGAGATTCCTTAAATCCAATTCCTCGCAAATTTGCGATTTCTCTAATAGCGATTTTTGCATTTCGGATGATGAATCCCAAATGCAAAAATTGCACTTGCAAAGGGCCAGATTCTCAGAATCTGGCCGTTTGCGAGCGCAATTTCGCTTGATGAATCGGGCTGCAAGTGCTGTAAGTGCCTCTGGGTGAGGTACGTTGCATGCAGGTAGTTAAATTGAATCATATGGAGCTGTGATGGAATCGCCAACTTCCAAGGTGCCATATGAGCCTCCCTCCATTCTTCTTCATCTGAAACTTCCAAATAGGACACCCATCTCTGTAAGACCTTTTCAAGGCCATCAGGGGCATGATCGATAAATCACAGAAGCTGACCCTTTAGCCAGCCACCCAAGGAAAACCTTTGCCTCCAACAGACTGAATTCAGGCAATGAGTCGCTCGGGAGCTTGTGGTCCTGCAAGGCGTGGCACAATTGGAGGTAACAAAAGAACTGTCAGTTAGACAAGGAATATTTAACCTTTAACTCCTGAAACAACATAATGCTCCCTCTCTTAAAAACATTTCCTAGGTACGAGATCTCAAAACGATACCATGGTGTAAAATTCTCCTTGGTCGACAGCTGACCAAGACACATTCCCTGCCATAAAGGGGTCATCCCGCTGAGGCACAGATCCCAACCAGGGAGGTGAAGTCTGCCCTCCAACAGATGGGGGACACCTATGTTCAAGAAGGCAGTGTACTTGGTAGATGCGCTCCCTACAGAAGTTCAAGCAGGCCATCTATACCCAACAAATTAATTTCCAGCCATTGATACAGATAATGCAACCCCGTGAACCATTCGTTAACCAACACCAAGTGTGCTGCAAAGTAGTATACGTTGATGTCCGATAAACCCAGGCCACTATCAAAGGGGGGCCTGTGCAGTGAATGAAATGACACCATGTGCCTACTGCCGACCCACTGTGATCTTAGCAGTCAAGGAGGAAAACCATGCGTGAAGCATGGAATAGGGATAGGTACCCAGAACGTACAAATAGCATGGCAGACATACCATTTGGCTTGCTTCCAATTTAAGTATACTTCTAACATCTGGAAAATTAAATCTGTCTCCTCAAAGTTTTACCTTGGTGCAAAATCTAATCATGGAACAAAAAAAGTTTTAGTCCATGCATTTTCTACTCATGAGTTAATTTGAACCCAGTTCATGATCTTGTCAGTCGGACGTCTTGGTATAGGGTTCTCCCCTGTGTCATGTGTACGTCTTATTTGACAATGCAACTTTTTAATTGAATTAATATTTTTGTTTAAATAAGTTGTGTGTTTTATGAATTTGTACATTTTTGTGAATCATTCAAAGCAATTTACAATGATGAAATAGAAAAGAATGAGATTAGTATCAGAGGGGCATATTTTTCATATACAGTAGGTACTACCTACAATGCTGAATTAGTGATTTGATAGCCATCTTTCTAATCCACAATAGGTGAACCTGGAACCCAATCTGATGGACCTAGACAGTCTTATTCTTTTCAAAATAGCACAAAATTAAGTAATCTTTCTTAATTCGTTGGGATAGTTTAAGTCATGCCATATTAAGTTCTGGAAGTTTGGGCTGTAAAAATGTACCGTGTTCTTTCACATGGCCAAATTATGCATTGTGTCTTTTCAGTATAAGTAATATCGAAGTTGTTTTCTCATTATTGTATTTCCTTGAGATTATTTGCTATTTTCTATTTTTCATTATTTTTATTCTGCTTTATTTGAATGACGTGAGCACTTTTTCATGCTTTTATAGCTATCATAAAATCATAAGAGTGATCTAAAATGTACCTTCATGGATATATTTTATTAGGATAGAAGAATTTTCCTACCTTGCCAAATATTTAATTACTTAACATATTTATTGTGCATTTGCCCTGACTTTGTAAAACCACTACAGCTAATTTTCATCCCCTAAGGTCTAATTTCCTTCCAATTATTACCAAGAACCATTCATCAAAAATAACACAGCATAATTACTTTGTAAAACAATTGTCAGTGTCAGTTTTGTCTGAAAGTCAGACATTCTATTGAAGGTGGTGAAGAGAAGATGCACAGACACACACATCGCCTAATAATCAATAGTGCAATTATGCCACTAATCTCCCTTATCTGACTTCGAGTTGCTCTCTGTGCTTGAAGAACTCCTATTAAAGCTCGCTCTGCCTTTAACACATTTTTCCAATCCCAATTGTGCAGCTGCCTTTGAAAGTGACTCCGGCTTTAAGAACATCATGCTTATTACTAAAGCACCCTATACGTTGCGAAGTAGCTTGATCAGTGGAAGATCACTGCATTGGCTTAAATGCCTTTCTGCAGAATTTCGACACACAGAATTATATTGTTTTTCTCAGTTTCGATGAAAATAGAAAAGAAAGATGTTGCTTCAGGTTACAAAGAATAGATTGTTTTTACAGAATCATGATGGACTGAATAGAAAAAAAATCTAGTTGAAATATTTTGTTCATATTCTACATATTAAAAATGTGTCTCAATATGGGTATATAGTTTCGTGAGACAATGTGAAAATGATTTGCCTGTAAAATCAGGATTATTTTTAAATGTCTTTTTAAATGACATTATTTTACATACTTGTAATCTTACATCTTATTTACTATTGTATTAAAAAACAAACATTGTTCCTCTCAAATCTAAATTAGGTAGGCAGCGCCACTATGTAGCGGACCGTCGTAAGTGGGATGCAGACACTGAAGTGCAGGTGTCGAGCACCGGAAACAAATTAAGGACCGGTGCTAAGCACCGGAAACCACCGGCTCAAATTAAGCACTTGCCCAGTCAAAGGTTCCAAGGATTAAAACCGGAGCTCCTCCACCGGTAGCTGTGGAACAGAGCAAACAAGCTTAAAACAGGAACAGTTAAAAAGATAAAACACAATACAATAAAAATCCTACTTCCGTTCATAAAAAATGTAATAAAACGTAATTAATAAAATCATAGTAAAACATTACAAAGTAAATAATCCAATTTCAAGTTATAGGAATATAGAGGCATTTCTAATTAGCAAAATTTAACCAAAATGACAAACATCCAATAAGGGAAACCAGCGATATACATTTTAAATGTTTTAAGTAAAAATAGTGCCAAGACGTGCAAAGCTAGTAAATGGTCATCAGTACAACTAGTCCTGGTGCAATATGAGGCTGACCACTGTGGAGTCTTGGAATTAGGGCCAGATTTATATTCTGGCAAACTAAGTATTCCCCATTTGTCTGGTGGAGGACTTTACCTCTGTCAGGCGAGAATACTTCGCCCACCAGATTTATAATTCACTGTCCAGCAAACAGTGATATATAAAGGTATTGTCAGGAACCACTGTCATGGTAGTTACTGTCAATGCATTCTACTGTTTCCTTTTTCTTTTCAAAATGAAAATTCCCAAACCGGATTTTCTTTCAGAAAAGAAAAATAATGAATGCTCCCCTTGCATAGGAGGCTTCTCGCATGGTGAGGGGAGCATTTAAATAATTTTTTCCTTATCACCATGTTTTAGCTGGCTGAAAAGAACAGTAAAACATGATTGCATGTCTGTCCCTCTAAATTAAGTGCGTGCACAGAGCAGTCTCTGTCATGTTCAAACGTAAGGTCTGCCCGCACATTTGCTCAGTTTATCCTCATAACTGTATAACCCAATACATCAATATGTGCTCCTCCATAACTGATTGAATTGATATCAGGAGAGAGTAATTGAATGTCATGAAAAGTTTTGTTCCACGCCTCAGTACCAACCATAGTGAAAGGAGATCCAGAATCTGCTAACACAACAAAGAACTTATCACCAACTTGAATATCACATTCCGGCATGAAGATAGGCTCAGCATCTATAACCCCATCGCTCCTCACACTAGACACATTCATTCTTGGGTTGATAGATACATCTTCCATATTCTCAATACTATGCACCTTGTTGCCAGATTTACAGACTCTAGCATAATGACCTTTCATAACCGTTTAAGGCAAGTGGCAGATTTGGCATAGCAGTTGGGAAAACTGGAGGAATGGTTAGTACTTCCACATCTATACCATTTCACTTTACCATGTTTAAAATGAAATTTTGTTTTAGGATTAGGAGTTAATTTACATACAGTGTCACCAACAGTCTGTTGGACAATAGTGGTGGAAACCTCATGAATATTACTCAGTGTTAAGGTGCTGTCAGGGGTAGGTTTGTGCTCTTTAATTTCTTTCACCCACCCCGAAGTGTTTTCAACACCTTCAACTATAGAAATGGCTTCTTTCAAAGATGGATTTTTAGACAGAAGTTTTTCCTGAACTCTAGGACTGTTAGTACATCGTACAAGTTGATAACAAATTAAAGACTCATTTGTAAAACAGCTCTTTATTCTCCACAGGCCAGTGACCTTGCAGAACGTATGAACTGTGTTGTTAAAAGTTATGTACAAAGAGCCTTGGAAAAAAAGTCTCCTCTAAAAGATATTTTACGTGATACATGGTGGGCCCATCACACTACTGTGAATTACATAATGAAGAGTTCTCCTTTCCAAGTATTAAGGGGAGGCAAGATCAATCCAAACTGAATACTGGATGGTTATCTCCCAAAGCTATTGTTCCTTTAGAAAGTAAGGAGGTAGAGTCTAGGATTAAATCTTATCAAACAATATGTAAAGAACAGTATGATTTGAAGAATTCTGTAAAAATCAAGTTATGGAATGTTGGTGACATGGTTTTAGTCAAAAAACCAAGATTGCATTAAGAAAAGGGTCACTGACTACATGGGTCCTTTTATTATTACTTCCATTCACAAAAATGTTGTAACCATGCAGAATGGTTGTAAGTGGAATATGTCTAGGTTGGTCAGATTTGATGGTGATGTGTCTACATTTTCTTCTGGTTTTGAATTTAATTCTCATGGCCCTGGATATTCCAGATCTATAGAGAATCCCTCTAGGAGATTTCCTCAGAGATCACATCATGTTCCTACATGCTTTAAAGATTATGAGTTAAATGCATCATAATTCTTTGTAATGCCTATTACCCTTATTTTCTTGCTATTATTTCTTTCAATTGTTGTTTTATCTTTCTTTTAATCTTTACCTTCAATTTTACCTTTAGTATAAGGGATGTGTGGTATTCATTAGCTTAGTGTAGAATGGTTTCATGTAGTGTCTGTTCTCCAAGTTCCTTTCTCCATGGTAATGACTGCATGTAGGCAGTTAGGAGACTGAGGTCTGGATAGACTGGCAGCATTAAGTTGGTGGTGGCAAAGGAAATATGCTGGACGTCATAAATATACAGTGTGTATCTTATTTTAACACTGACTGCTACATTTGTAGGGAGAGAAATTAACCTCTCTGCCAAATATATAAATTAGGCCCTTAGTCTTTGTACTGTAAGTTAAAATCCTTCAGCAGGGTCATGCAGCAGCCTATATCTGTGGAAGTCCTCACAAAGTCAGATAGGCGTTTGGTGAAGTACCACTTAAGATGTTTTCAAGCTTCCCACCAGTCAGTCAGTCAGCAATGTGCAGTGAAAGGGGTGAACCCTGCATCGCTGCATCGCCTGTCAATATTGACCTGAAGGGCTCCCGCGACGTAGAATTGCAGCCCCGTGGCCCTCCCAAGGCCTCCCCTCAGCACCAAGGTTTCGGCCCTGGGACTTGCCAGATGATTTCCGGAGCAGTGCCCAGAGAGCAGTGCACACAGCACAGTGCGTGCGAGCGAGGAGGACGCCGGCTTCCCGCTGCACCTCCCTGATACCACATCCTCATTTGGTGGGTCTCCACCCGGTAGAGCAAAGTCTCTTTGAAGCCACAGCTATCCTGTAATTTGGACCATAGTCCACGCAGCTCACAGTCTATAGCCTACAGCTGCAGCAAGGCGACAGGGGAGCCTCGGCGGTGCAGAAACAGTGAAATGGGCTATGAACAAGCAGGTGTCAGGGAGCTCGATGCAGGAGGATTCGGACAAGGAGGCAGGGTCATAAGGTGAGGGGGGACGCCACACCGATGCCACACAGATTCCCCAGAGAAACAGACAAGACCTAGCAACTGCCTCCAGACCTCCCAGCAGTTTTCTTTCAGGGCGGGGCTTTGTCAGTGTGACCCAATTAAAGGCACACATTGGAATGCCTTGAGAAGTGTTTGGGAAAGAGTGGCTGGAGTAAATAAAAAGAAAATGTAAAAAAAAAGGGGGTACAACTAATCAAAGGGGGGCCTAAGGGCCTAGCAGCCTAGGAACAAGCTCAGGATAAGCCCCACATTAAAGGGCCCATTAGGATGTCGGGCGGATTTCCTCCGCCAGGGTAGCTGTGGCCACCGCCACCCTGGCGGAGGCAATCCGCCTGACATCCTTCCCTGCATACCCCCCGCCATATTACGATGGCGCAGGGGACGGCAGCGGTGGGAAACACCCCCCGCCTGTTTTCTGCCCCGGTCGCCTTGCGGCCGGGGTGGAAAAGGGATAAAATGGTGGCGGTGTCTATCAGACACCGCCAGCCATATTAGAATAGGCATTTTTCGGAAAGGCATGCGGTGTTCACTCTGGGAGGCCCTTGTGGGCCCCCAGAGTGACGGCCAAAGGGGTGTGGCACACGGGGGTACCTGCACCGCGAAGTGCCTGCCGCTTCAATTATGCAAATGCGTGCATTTGTTTTTAACATTGTGGAGGGCAGTGCAGTGAGCACCACCCGCCACAATGTTAATTTGAGGAATGCGCCCGCCATTGTGGCGGGCGCATCCTAATGCCAATGTCGGGACCCCCGCCCTTTAGGCGGGCGGTCCCGATGTCCGTTAGGGTGGCGGGCGGACTTTTCCGCCCGCCATCCTAATGGACCCCTAAGACTCAAGCAACAAAACCTCCAAAACCTCTGAAATATCTAAACCGTCTAAACAGCTCAAAAGAGTGAAGACCAAGGAGCAAAGAGTAAAGCGCATAATATTACTCCTTCAGTTCAAGTCAAGTCTTTCAGTTCATTGTCAAGTTCATTATCATCACTGATATTAGAAATAAAATAACAAAACTCCATCCATTACTTGTGCCCACTAATAACATGCCTAACATACTTAAATTCACCAGTCAAACAAACTCAAACTGGAATCAATGATATCAATTCCTCAATCAGGACTGACAGGACAGCAGGAGCAGCTCGCTCAGGCCCAAAAAGGGACCTGTCACAGCCATACTCAAACAAGGCAGCAGAAATCAAGAGAGCGGTTCAAAGACTGGGCACGTAGGGTATGGCTGCAGGCCTCAGCATTCCACACTAACTGGAAGTTCTCACATAAGGTATTTGCGGCATGCAGGAATTGGACAACCATCAATATTTCCTCTGGAAAAATGAGGAGCACTGGATCTGCCAATAAGGAAATAAGAGCACAGCAGCAATGGGGTACAATAAAAGGACCGAAAAACTCGCTAGACTTGGGTAATCCCTCAAAAGGGAGCCTACCTATACATAAATATTTTACAATGTTGATGTCAGAATCCACATTCGACTGCACAAGGCATAGGGAGGAAGCGGAAATCACCATCAGCTCAGGGCTCAGCCAGGAAGCAGCAAATCTGGGGGAAGAACACCCCTTGTCTCAAATCAAACAGCCGAGGACAGCCTGGGTGAATCAATATTTGTAGAGATGAGGGACTCACAGAGACACCAGATTCTGTCATGGTCAGGAACAATTCTGTAAATATCATCACCCATCACAAAGATCATAATAAAAATTACAGCAAAGAAGAAACTGAGATCATTGAGATCTCATCGAATTTAAATGACCGCAAAGTATCAACCAATTCACAGAGCCAACATCAGCATATTCTCGTAACAAGAACGCGATTGAAATAGAGGCCCTTATCCATTGTACAAACGAACACCACCAGGAAATATTGGAAGGTTCTACAAATCTCTGTGGTCAGGGGATTAAACTGAACTGTTCCGCGCCAGCCAATAGCATTGAAAGAGCAAATACAACACAAAAATCAGTCAACCTCTGTACCCCAGACCCACCATTACCTGAGCCATTAAAAACAAAAGTAAACCCAGCCAATAATTTGCAAATAATAACAGAGGAACCCATGGGTGTTGACTCCGGCCAATACCCTGGAACACAGTATGACTTGCAAGACTCAGTAAATAAAGATGGCCTGGAACTCATCTTAAATACAATAATTACATCACTTCTGGCAGCTGTAAAGGCTCTCACATGGCAATCACACAAATTAGAGATACATGTGGACTTAATACACATGCTTGCTCAAAGTGTTCTGACAATTAACAAAAAAGTGGACTTGATAAACTCAAAAATGGACCAGTGGTCTACCAGAGAAATAGGCTAAGGGGGAACCACAAGCCCAACGAAAAACTTTAGCAAAGCAATAGTGGAAAAATTTGCCATACTGCCTGATCTATTAACAACCTTAATAAATGAATGCAGACCAACCAATACACAAAGCAAGAAATAGCCTGAAAACGGGGAATTACCATCTGGATAAGCAGCAACACCCAATAAATTAGAAGTAACAGATGGCAAAGCAATTGCAACCAATAAAACGCTTTCGGGTAAATGCTGGTATCCAATAACCAGCTCTGAGGTCAGACACGATGGCGGGATACCAGATCAAAGACCAATCAAAGGTCAGCTGTCCAGATGGCAAAAGAAACAATTACGTAAATCTCTGAAAACAAATAAAAGGAAAAGTGCAATGGCACTCATACAAAAAAAAAGAATGAAAGCCCTACCGCACTTAGACAAAACAGCAAACATGGAGACACCAGCACAGACAGCCCTGGCAAGGGCCAAATGAATTATCCCATCTTCAAAATGAGAAATAGCACTTCAGTCGAGGCTTCGCCGGCAAACAGAGCCAGGAAACTTCATCACCCAAACATCAACTTAATGAGAAGTCAATTGAGGGTCCAATCAAGGTGACTATCATGCAGCTCAAAACCCACATTGCTCCCAATTCTCAAATACAATCCTATGCTGAGGGTGTGAATGCCAACTACACTAACGTCATCAAAAGAGTAGATGGCTCGGAGGCAAAGGTACCATCCAAGACCAACAAAAATATGAAAAGCCCAATAGCAGATCATAAGGCCACAGAAACACAACCATGAGAAAAGGTAGAAAAGAAAACAAGTGCATCCATGCAGAAAACCTGCTTTTTGAAAGTATGCCCACCCGCAAGGGAATTCCAATGTAATGGCCAAAATACAGCACTTTCGAAACCCACACTAGCATGGATGATGCCGCTGGTCAATCAACGTATTACTGACATAATATCGAATACACAAATATATAATTACCAAAACATTGAAGAAAAAATATAGAATGCAAAAATATCGAATTCCTATCTGCAAACAGGTAAGTACAAAAATATCAAATCAAAAATATAGTTTTAAAAAATATAGTTAGTCAAAATATCGAATTTTTTAAAATGTCTTAAAAGTCATTTAAAATTAATGAAATAATAAATATAACATTTACTATTACCACTCCAGTGAGTGCAACAGTAGGGAAAGCGTTGGATAGCGTAGGGGTAAAAATTACTATTCCCACTCCAGAGAGTGCAACAGTAGGGAAAGCGTTGGATAGCGTAGGGGTAAAAATTACTATTCCCACTCCAAAGAGGGCAAAAGTAGGGAAAGCGTTGGATAGCATAGGGGTAAAAATTACTATTCAATATGAAATTACTTACCTTCAATTCGATATTTTTCACCACTATATTCTGTCCATTCGATATTTTGTCCCTTCTATATTTTGACTTCGATATTTTGGTAATTCTATATTTTGAATTCGATATTTTGTCTTGTTACCCAATCAACGTCAGACATGATAGCAATTTTAAAATAATGTACCGGATGGGTAAATGCAAGCCACACCTTGCTGGAACAATGGCCAAATAGGGTTCCTTGTTCAAAAAACTGCGTTAAATGGACAGAGTAATAAGCATAAGGGAAACAAACAGGGAAATGCACACTTGCCAGACACAGAGTATACAGTGATGCTCAAGCCTGAATTTGAGACGAGAGGCCCTGCCGACTTTTTAAATTGCTCAAACATCTTATATCTCCTGTTGTGCATATCGTCATTGGCCTACCTAAAAAGAGCACATCTTGAATCGGTGCATTTTAAAAACTATCCCTGGATAAGTCATTGGGAGTCTACCCTAACAAAGTGGACCAACAAGCAAGATATCCAAAATATCTTGGCAGAAAAAGACCTACTCAGGGACTGGGGTATCCACGTAGATGAGTGTCCAACTGAAAAGTATCCACATATACTACTACAGAGGCTGCAAAACTAACTGCAACAGAACCACGGAATAGCATTCTAAAGGACATAAGATCGATCCTGAGTCTACACTGTGATAACAACATCAAAACCCATTCCTCAGTTTGTACTTGCAGGTTCAATTTTACATAGATTGATTCCCCACCAATAGGTCTTCTAAATATGTTTTTCTTACCGGCTAAGGTATGTATTGCATGGAACCTGCAAGTACAAACTGAGGAATGGCCCACCATGAACTCACCCGACATCCAGATCATCATCATAAAGGGAATAATGCTAGAGGAAATCCCAACCATAATTGCAGAAATTAATCTATACATTAATCCAAATAATAAGGTAAAAACAGCAAACGCAAGGATAGTAACTAGTCTAATTAGTGAATATCTTTATGAAAACCCGGGCCATGAATGCATTATTACCGGGGATTTAAACATGAGGTCCCTGTGCCACCCGGATCGCCGCCAAGGAGATAAAGGCCAGAACATCATAGAAGCCTGCACCAATGAATTTAACCTGGAGTCCGCAAATGAAGTGGGGCAGTTAAATACGAAACTTCAACCAACTTTCAAAAACATCTCCACGCTGGACTACATCTTTTTGAGCCAGGTCTTACTGAGGAGTTGTGAAGAATACAAGGTGACTCACACTACCGTGAGTGACCACCATCCATTATCTATTCTTGTCAATATAAGCACAATGATGGAACTTGAGCACTTAATTGCGGGGAAAAAGCTTCATACACACACTGATACCACACCGATAAAACAAATACAATGGGGACCTTTAAGCCAAGTGAGATACAACACTTGGAAACAGGCCATATGTATACCAGCCCACAGATAAACTGGTTGGAAATCATTTATCATTATCTAACGCGATGACCACAGGAAGACAATCGGCACACAAAGGAAAACGTAGCAGCAACGGACCAGCCAATCTTGCTGATTTTAACAAATTCAAAGAGAGTAAAAAGCAGTGCCGTTTAACGGAGCAACAGCATTGGAGAGAAAAATGCTCACAGACAGAATCACTTTTGAAAACAGCCAGATGATCGCACGACGGCGCTGTCCGGCAGTTGAAACAAACCATCACAGACGACAAATGGAAACACATCTATGCATTGCTTGCTCCCAGTAAGAGCAGGGAATTTTAGAGTTATGGCAACAGTCTCAATGGTGGAAGTTACATACACTATGACGTACCCGTCAACGGATGGGCAGCCCATGCAACAAGGTTATATGTCGATCAAGACAATTCCAGGACCAAAACTGTGGAGGCCGAAGACTATCATCCAGAAGAACATGACAATGAGGATCTCATTCCCAATGAAAAATAAATGTTGATCATATTGAAAAGCATAAGGAAGAACAGGGTGCTAGGTCCTAATGGGCTACCAGGAAGTGCCTTTAACGAAGATCGGGACTTCTGGGCACCCCATATACATTGCCTATTCAATCACTGCTACAACACTTCAGGAGTATTAGACTCGTGGAAAGGCTCCATCATGCAACCAATCCATAAGTAAGGAAACTCTTCACACCCGGAGAATTACAGATTAATTTCTCTACTAGACGTTGACTTGAAGGCATATGCAAAAGTGCTCCTGAAAGAGCTAGAGGCATGGATAACAGACAACCAAATTATACCACAATACCAGACAGGATTTCGGCCGAACTCATCAACAATGGACAATGCCATTGCATTATAATACCCGGCAACTAAGGCCATATAGGGCACAACCCCACCTCTATATGCCGGTTTTGTCGACTACAGTGCTGCTTTTGATGGTACTGATCGCAACATATTGTGGGCAAAACTTGCAAAGTGGGGCATACCAAGGAAACTTCTTCCAGCCATCATGTCTCTCCACACCGGAACTTGGGTCCGGACCAAGCTCACACAGGCACATGCAACTGCTAAGACCTACACAAACAAAGGGCTAAAACAGGGCTGTATGATCGCACCAACACTGTTCAACTGATATACTGCGGACCTGGGAGTTGCACTTTCAAAAACAAACATCTTCCCTCCCTAATTGGGTTACCTTAGATTACCTATAATATTATTTTGGACCAAACCAGAATAGGTATGAAAAGGGCAATGGAGACTCTACATCTCTATAACATGGGAAACAAACTCCAAACCAATGCAACTAAAACTAAGGTATTGGTCTTTGGACATAAACCAAAAAATTCCCTGCTGGGCTGGTATATCGGTCCATTAAAAAGTGCCCCTGCAAACAAGTATACCTACCTGGGAGTACAATTCTTAGATTCTGGCAGAACAACACTACCAGACAAAACACTGGAGGCAAAAGCGGTCAGGGTCACACACGCCCTATGCAAATTACCAGAGGTTTGTGAGCCATTCAACTGAGAGCATATGAAGAGTAATACAAGCCAAGTAAGTTCCACCAACAAGCTATGGCCAACTGGCTTTCCCTGGCTTATGGTCTGATAAATTGGAGCACTTGCACATTATGGCCTTCAGAAAGGTTTTTAGGTTACCACCCTCGACAAGGTGCACACTGATCCGACTTGAGTTTAATCTAACAGCAATGGACATAGAATGTAAAAAAAGATATAGTGAAACTGTATCATCATGTGATTAAGGCAAGCCCAGGTACCTTGAGGTAAGCACTTAAAATAGTCTTCATGGACAATACTAGTCGATGGGCAAGGTACCTAGTGTCAGCTAATAGTACACTGTGCCTGACAGCTGATCTTATAACGGTCATTTAACTGCCAACGGCCAGCTTAAAGAACCTACTAAAAAAGCAGGGAAAGATAATTTCAAGGAACCAGGACATTGGATCAGAGCCATCCGTGGCGCTAAGGGCCTTGTCCACTCACATGAAGTCACTCTATGCTAACCATACCTGATAGCCGGTCTGGGCAGACAAGCTCTTCAAAATGTTCTGAAGATCAGGCTTCTAACTTTACCAATACAGGTCTACAGGGCACATTGGAAAACGACACCAGTTGGAAACAGAGGATGTCGCTTATGTCAATATCACACAGAACCTGAAGAGAATGTCATCTGTTGCTGTTCAGCCCTATTAAGCCCAAGGTGCCTATACTTAAGAACAATGTTCATCCAAAACAAAGTAAGAACATGCAAGGAGGCTCTAACATGCATATATACGACGACAGTACCAATGGAGCTCGCACATGCCGGGAAGTACTTTTCTGTATCTGGAAAGAGATTATGCCAAACTAAAGATGTTAGTTTTGGCTGAAAAAAGCTCAGAAATGGAGATATTAAAATGTCATGCCCAGGGATGTTCGCTCGCTGGTCAGGTGCGTTTGGCTCTTTTACCCCTGTAAGAACTTTGCTTATGGACTTAGGCCTAGATTTACTAAAAGTTCATGCAACAGAGCGCAACAAGTCAGGTTGCATGAATTCAAAGAGAGCAGAACTGGGCCATATTTAGAAAGATATGGTGCAATTCTGCTCCCTCCTAGAAGTGGCACAGTTGTACAAGCCCAGCGCCAATGCAGACACCCTGGCATCAAATCGCAAAGGAGTCTCCATTAAGATCAGGATAGATATTGTGTTGGAAAGTATACCTTCCTGCAAAAAAACTATCCTTTAAGGCGTATTTGTCTCTGTATCTGTGTTGCAGAGTGAAGCACACATGAGAAGAGGAAGTGCCAAGGAGAAAACAATATATTTCTATTTGTTATGGCTGCCTCAAGTATGGGTACTATTTTAGAGTAAACTCATGTTTGCTGACTTTAGTACATATGGATTTGTTTCAAAATCCATGGGCGGTTGCATGGGAATGCCCATGGTCCACCCTTGGAATGCATGATTCATTTTGTTTTATAAAGAGATGCAAAGCCATGCAAATCAGGCTTTGCGTGACTTAGTAAATACTAAAAAAGTGTTTGCATCAGGGCTATGTCAAAAGAATGGCGCAGCCCAGAATTGTAGTAAATCAGACCTAGTCTTTTTTGGAACTTTCAAGTTCAAGTTCAAGTTCGGAGTTTTGTATAGCGCACTACTCACCCAGAGGGTCTCAAGGCGCTTGAGGGAGGGGGGGTGCTTTACTTATCGAATATCCAAGTTTTTAGTTGCTTTCTGAAGGCGAGGTAGTTCTGTGTAAGGCGGAGGTGGGTGGGGAGAGAATTCCAGGTTTTGGCCGCTAAGTAGGTGAAGGATCTTCCCCCCATGGTGGATTTATGGATGCGCGGAATAGCGGCGAGGCCTTGATTGGACAATCGTAGTTGGCGGGAGGGGGTGTAGAAGGACAGTCGCGTGTTGAGGCAATCGGGTCCTTGGTCGTAGAGGGCTTTGTGTGTGTGGGTGAGGAGGCGGAACATTATTCTCTTGTTGACAGGGAGCCAATGGAGGTATTTTAGGTGGTCAGAAATGTGAGCTTGCCGAGGGATGTCCAATTTGAGTCTGGCTGAGGCGTTTTGGATTCGTTGGAGTTTTTTCTGTAGTTTGGCTGTGGTTCCGGCGTAGAGGGTGTTTCCGTAATCCAGTCGGCTGGTGACCAATGCGTGGATGACCGTCTTTCTTGTTTCGGTGGGGATCCAACTGAAGATTTTTTTGAGCATGCGGAGGATGTTGAAGCAAGATGATGAGACGGCGTTGGCTTGTCTGGTCATCGAGAGGGAGGAGTCCAGGATGAAGCCAAGGTTACGTGCGTGATCCGTAGGTCTGGGTGCGGTTCCCAGGGCTGGTGGCCACCAAGAGTCGTCCAAGGCAGAGGGGGATGATCCTAAGATGAGGACTTCCGTTTTGTCCGAGTTTAGTTTTAGACGGCTGTTCTTCATCCACTCGGCTACGTCTTTCATCCCTTCGTGTAGGTTGGTTTTGGCGGTGTTTGGGTCTTTGGTGAGGGATAGGATCAGCTGAGTGTCATCTGCATAGGAGATAATGTTGAGGTTGTGTTGGCGTGCAATGGATGCGAGGGGACTCATGTATACGTTGAAGAGGGTGGGACTGAGTGAAGAACCTTGTGGAATGCCTCAGATGACTTCGGTGGTCTCTGATCTAAAAGGGGGGGGCGGACTCTCTGGGTTCTTCCGGCGAGGAACGAGATGATCCAGTCCAATGCTTTCCCTTGTATTCCGATGTTGCTGAGGCGTTGTATGAGGGTGCTATGACAGACTGTGTCGAAGGCTGCGGAGAGGTCGAGTAGGATGTGTGCAACTGTTTCTCCGTTGTCCAGTAGTGTTCGAATGTCGTCTGTTGCTGCGATGAGGGCGGTTTCGGTGCTGTGTTTGGCTCGGAAGCCGGACTGTGAAGGGTCGAGGGATTTGTTGGATTCGAGGAAGGCGGCGAGTTGACTGTTGACGGCTTTCTCAATTACTTTGGCAGGGAATGGGAGGAGCAAGATGGGGCGGTAGTTCTTAAGTTCAGTGGGATCTGCTGTGGGTTTCTTCAGAAGGGCGCTGAGTTCGGCATGTTTCCAGATTTCCGGGAAGGTAGCGGAGTTGAAGGAACAGTTGATGACGTCTTGGAGATGGGGTGCGATAATGGAGTCTGCTTTGTTGAAAATGTGGTGGGGGCATGGGTCGGTTGGCGATCCTGAGTGGATGGAGTTCATAAGGCGGATGGTGTCTTCGGTGGTGATTGGGTTCCAGGCACACAGGTTGTTAGAGTGCGGTTTTGGTTCAGAGGTGGGTGGAGTGGGCTGGTGTTCGGACTGGTTTTCAAAGCTGTTATGTATATCGGCGATTTTGTTGTAGAAGAATGAGGATAGAGAGTCGCAGAGGTCTTGGGAGGGAGTGATGTCGTTGGTGCCGGCGGTGGGGTTGGTAAATTCTTTGACGATGTTGAATAGTTCCTTACTGTTTTGGGCATTGTTGTCAAGTCGATCCTTGAATGCTGATTTCTTGGTGGATCGGATCAGTTGGTGGTGTTTGCGGGTGGCGTTCTTGAAGGTGGCCAGGTTGTCAGTGGTTCGGTTTTTTCTCCAGGCTTTCTCGAAAGTCCGACAGATCTTCTTGGATTTCTTAAGGTCATCGTTGAACCAGGGGGCTTTTTTGCTACTTTGCTTGAAAAGATGGTTCTTCAAGGGTGCTAGCTCGTCGGCGCTGTGGGTGATCCATTGTGTGAGGTTGGTGGCTGCTTGGTTTGGGTCAGATAATATGGCAGGGGGGTTTTGGTGGAGCGAAGTGAAGAGCTGGTCAGTGGTGTTTTTGTTCCAGTTTCTTCGAGGAATAGGATGTGGGGGGTTGTGGGTCGTGGTCTTTTTGTAGCTGAAGTGAACGCAGCTGTGGTCCGTCCAAAGGAGGGCTGTGGTGATGTGCTTGCTGGAGGTGAAGATAGGGTCGAGCGTGTGTCCGGCAAGTTGGGTGGGGGTGTCAACAAGTTGTTTAAGTTCGAGATTGTTCAGGTTGTCCAGAAGGGAGGTGGTGTTGCTGTCATTTTTCTTTTCCAAATGGAAGTTGAGGTCTCCTAGTAGAATGTAGTTCTCGGAGGTGAGGGCATGTGGGCTGATGAAGTCAGTGATGTCTTCACTGAATTGTGTGCGGGGTCCTGGTGGTCTGTAGATGACGGTGCCTCTGAGTGTGGTCTTGGGGTTGGTGTGGATCTGGAAGTGAAGGTGTTCGGCGTTAGCGAGGTTATCGTCGGAGCTGGTTGTGATGCGGATGGTGTTCTTATGGACGATGGCGATGCCTCCTCCTGTTTGGTTGATGCGGTCCTTTCGGATGATCTTGTAGCCGTCCGGGATGGCTATGGCGATGTAGGGCGCTGATGAGGCGTTCATCCAGGTTTCTGTAAGGAAGGTGACGTCCGGTAAAGTAGTGTCGAGTAGGTTCCAGAGTTCAATGGAGTGTCTGTGGACCGAGCGGGTGTTCAACAGGATGCACTTCAGGTGGTTAGAGTCAGAATTATGTCTGGAGTTAGAGGATTTGGTGTGGGTCCTGATGCAGTCAAATTTGCAGGAGTGGCAGGAGAAAGGTCCTTGGGTGTGTCCTGGGGCAGCTTGGTAGCAGTTTGGTCGTCGGCCGGGGTTAAGGGCTGAGAGGGTTGTGGCGTCGTACGTTATGCGGGCGAATTGGGTTTTGCGGGGGCCAGGGGGTCTGGCGCTGGGGGCGGTCCAGGAGCGGACGGGCGTAGATGGGCTTACCTTTGGCGGACCTTCGGCGCGCATGGGGCGCGACCGCTGCGCGTGAACGCTGCACGCAAAGGCATCTGTCATATGTGGATGGTGGAGGGGGGAGGGGCGAGGGAGGAGCAGCTGGGAGGTGGGGCGGGGTGGAGAGCCGGGCAGGGAGGCACAATAACAAACAACAAAATGGATGGCTGCGAGCAAAAAGCGAAAGAGGATTGGGGCACAAGCAATGAAAACGCGAACAAATTGGCAATGGCACCGGCACAATCAGGCACAAGACAAATAATTAGAAAGGCAGCACAGCACAGTACAATGATATAGAAAGCGCACTTTCGCACTATAGCGCTATTATACAAATAAATATGCAGTCAGGCACTACTGGTTTCGTGACCAATGCGAGCTAGCAGGTATTAATTTTGCAGTCTGGCGCTACGATACCAATCAGCAGGGAGCTGGGAGCTGGGAGCAGTGTGAGGAGCGACCGCTTCTGATCGGATCACGATGGTCACAGAGCTACCACAGGAGAGCGGAGCATGCAGTATCAGTGGGAGGGAGAAGCAGCTGGGAGGCGGGGGCGGGGTGGAGAGCCGGGCAGGGAGGCACAATAACAAACAACAAAATGGATGGCTGCGAGCCAAAAGCGAAAGAGGATTGGGGCACAAGCAATGAAAACGCGAACAAATTGGCAATGGCACCGGCACAATCAGGCACAAGACAAATAATTAGGCAAAGGCAGCACAGCACAGTACAATGATATAGAAAGCGCACTTTCGAAACTATAGCGCTATTATACAAATAAATGTGCAGTCAGGCACTACTGGTTTCGTGAGCAATGCGAGCTAGCAGGTATTAATTTTGCAGTCTGGCGCTACGATACCAATCAGCAGGGAGCTGGGAGCTGGGAGCAGCGTGAGGAGTGAGGCTGTATCCACCGGGTGCTACGAGGCAAAATATCTTCAAACTGAATGTCCAGATGAACTGAAATTGCTGATGTGCAGAAGCTCTGAGTTGGAAAAACATGATTTCGTAGCCTCAGTCTTGCTTGGGTGGGCTAATTTGGTTTATCTTGCTTTTCCAGAGGTCTGACATTTCAAATATTTGTAAGTATCAGGGTTTCATAAGTGGTGGGACAAGTTAAGTTACATACATACAAGGGTCCCAATACCTCTGGAATGGAACTTGGAGGGTCAAGAGTCACTTGAGCAGAGGACACCAGCAAAGTCCAGGTCAGGTCCTGTTGGCACTGGACAGCTGGGAACTTCAGTAAAGGCCTCTTCTGGCTTTTGGTAGACTAGTGACGATCTAGGAAGTTGGGACAACTGGCCCTTTAGTGTTAATTTCTTTGCCCCGGGTACAATGAAGAGCAGGCCAGACCTCTTCTGCTTTTCAGCAGGCCTAGAAAGTGTTCCTAAAAGAGTGATTTATTATTCCACGTATAGGTCTAAAGTATTCAAAAACTTAATGGATTGACTGCTTAATCTCAGCCACAGGTAATTACTTGAGACCAGATCCAAGTCATTTTTATTTTGCACACCATGCCACCTCAGTTTGGACCCAGCCACAAGCACATCAGTCTTTACCCTGCTCCAATGGAAACAGTCTAGCCCAAACTGCCATCACTTTAAGATCATATTAACATTACTAACTATAACGTCTATTTACATTTTTGTCTTTCCGTGAATTTCTATTTTTTTATCATATTCAGACAACACCCCAACACCCTTTGGCCATGCACAGAGGGGTGTTGGCCCAGAGCCACGCTGCTGTTGGCCAGCCCATAGCATCACGCCATCTGTGGTCAGGCAATACCCCAATTCCTGTTCCCTGCCTACCGGCCTTCCATTCTCAGTCTGCATGCCCCTGCTGCCTCCCTCCAGCCCACTGTAGTCAGCTTGATGTCCATATCGACTAGAACTGAATAATCAGCATGCCCTCATACATCCCAGCTCTCTTACCTGCTCAGCTTGCAGTCCTGCCTGTGCCAGCTTGCCCTCTGTGGTCAGTGTTCTGCCCCTTCTTCCTCCCACCTGCCTTACAATCTCTAAAGGTGTGACCCTGCCTGATCCCACATGGCCTTTGTGCTCTGTTCTGCTTCGCATGCCTATGTCAGTCTCTCCTCCATGTTTAGCTTGCTGCCCCTGCATCCCTCCCACCTGCCCATTCTTCATCTGCATGCTCCTGTCGCTCATGTCTGCTGTCCATGGTCTCTTAGCTGCCCCTACTGGTCTGCCCTACTTGGTCATCTTGCTGGCTCTAACTCCTTGCCCCTCCTCTCTGTTCTCCCTGAGTGCTCCTACCCCATACCAGCCTCCAATGCCAGTTCAGATTGCTGCCCCTACCCCTTCCCCTGATGTCCATTGTCTATGAATGCCCATGGCCCTTTCCTCCTGCCCTCTGCATTCCATTGTACTGCCACTTCCCCTACCATCTGCTCTGCCTGGGTAGCTTTCTGCCCCTGCATCCTCCCCTTGGCCTTCGTCATATATGTGCATGCTTCTGCCTTCTATCTTCTCCTTCCACTTTCTGTTATGCTGTCAATGACCCTTTCACTGCCTGGTAGGCTTGTTGTCCCTGCTCCCTCCCTTCTGCCTATCCATTTTCTATGGCTTTGCCCATGCCCCCTCTATTCTTTCTGTCATGACCTGTTGTGCTGCCACTGCCCCGGCTGATTACCCTCCTTGGTTAGTTTGCTGACCTTGTCCTCCTTTCCCATCCTCCATTTTATGCGTGCATAGCCCTGCTCCCTCCCTCCTTCCCTTGACTATACGTTGTGCTGCCACTGTCCCACGAGCTACTTATTCTAATTTTTGTTTTTTGTGAATACTAACCATAATTCCTATAGCAAAGCAATCCCCTTCATTTTGTTCTTTCTAAAGAAAATGCTGTAAAGTTTACAGTTTGGATTCAATGAAGATAGCTTCATATGTCCAAAACTTTTGTCATAAGTACAAATGTCAGTGCTCTACTTGTTTATTAGAGTAGTGTGGGAAGCTGCAAAGAACACTGGAGAATTACCAGAGAGACTGCTTCTGGTATTGAAAGTACATCCCACTTTGAATGTCAGAATATTTTACTGACATGGATGACAAAAACATTTGAGCACTCCTAGAAAATATGTCCTCTTTTAGCTTTCCAGAGCACTAACCACAATTTCTCTCTCAAAATAACCTACTTCTAAAGGACATGCTTACAGATTTTGAATTCACTAAGATGGCTTCAGGTGTGCCGAAGTTCTGTCATTAATACAGAATGTTAGCTTCCTAATTGTTCATTTAAACACTGTGGGGGCTGCAGTAGAACATTGGAGAATCAAAAGGCAGGCTGCTGTTGTTGGAAGTGCATGTTGTTCTCTGAATATCAGACTTTATTCTCACATGGCTAATGAATGTATAGAAAATATCCTCTCATATTAGCTTCTGGTGCCCCTACCATAACCTCGATGAGAAAATCACGAGAGGGACCGATTTCACCCAATCATGGTTCACCAAATCCCAGCAAAGGAACAGCAATTTTCAACCTTATAACGAACCAACATTCCTACAATTAATACAGTACCACCAACAAAATATTTATATAGTCACTAAAATCTATTCTCACACTTTATCTGTGCTCCTTTTTGTCACAATCAAAACCTGCTATTCTCTAGAAATCAGTCCCAATACGACCAGGACATTGAGTCCAGTAATGGCTGTAACAACATGTTGTCCATGTTGTGGCCAGACAAACAAGATGGGTGGGGGTTTCATTATGGACCACCTTTCATTCCCCTTGTGATTACGCTGCCCGTGTATATATATATATATTTATTTAGTTAAATTTAAGGATGCAGGGACCATGTCTGTGAGTCATGTAGTGACTGCCAAAACATTTTGTTCTGTTTGTGACCAGCCAATCAGGATTGATTAGTTCTCCTTAAAGTGACCAGTCGGAACATATCTGGATACCAACAGTGTTAATACCTTTTTCAAAAGGGAATTTCTCAAAAATGCTTAACAGATTTACACCAAATAACCAAGAACCATGCTTTCTGAATAAAGTTATACTTATCTACCTACCTACCAATTGGCTGATACTTGGCAGATAAACCTGAAACTTTCCAGGAAGGTGTTGAAGTAGATTGACTTTTTTAAGGAAAGTTTTGTGAGGATTGGACAGAAACTGCCAAACTTATTTCCAAAACAAAATCAGCCTTCCTAAGTGTAGGAAATCGGATTTATGGTTGGGGGGTGAACCCTACTCAAGTAGTGACCACAATTTCTGTCAGGGTGAAACACAAGTAAAACCTAAATTGACATGTGTTCAACCCTCTGGTAACTTGACACAATCAGCCAGGTAATGTGAAAAAAAATGATGTAGCACTTCAAATAGCAAAAAACTGAAAATACAACACAAGAAAAACCTCACACCAATTTAGAAAAACTGAGTAAAATGTGGTAAATTCTTTGAGACCAAACTTTAAAGTTGCAATCAGTATAACTGGAGATATCAAATGTTAAATAGCACCTGAAAGCACAGAGAGATAATTGTGGTTCTCAGATACAGGCACCAAGATAGGTCTTCTAAACAAATTACCTTAAATCCTGGTTTGTGGAGCATTGTAAGATCCCCCAAGGATGTGGAGTACAGTGGTGGTTACAAAGAGCTGTGAGGCTGCGATGCACAGTCCTGCATCATTGTTGATGATGCAGATGCTGTCAAAGAAGGCCTTGTAATGCGTACTCCGGAATCAATGTTGCATCCGCACTGGCATGTTCCTAAGAAGCTGCAGGGCTTTGAGGCAGAGTCCCACATCATCATAGAGGATGGAATCAATGAAGGTCTTGCGATGCAAAAGCCTGCATCAGGGATACGTTATGAGCAGCAGTTCTGAAGCGACTGCAGTCTGCTATGCAAGGTCCAGCTTCTGGGATGTGTCATGCTTTGGCAGTTCTGCTGCAGCTGTGAAGAGATGAGGCATACGTCTTTGGTTCTGACAGCAGTTGGGTTGGCAGAACACCTTCAGGCCTACTTCCAAGGGTCCAGGACTGTTTGGGCACCAGTTGGGGAGTAGAACTCACAACAGATGGCATCCAGGTACTGGTTTCAAGGTGGTTGGACTCTTTTCTGTCCCTGAGGCTCAGCTGATGAGACCAGCAGAATTGCCCTTGGAGTCACTCTGGTGGTCCTGAGTTCAAGATGTAGGTCTGGTCCTTTCACTCAGGCAGCAGGGCAATAGAGTAGTAGTCCTTCTTGCAGAGCAGCACAGCAGTCCTTCTGAGCCTTTCATAAGTCCAGAGGTGTGCTGAAGAGTTGGAATATTTAGTGCATTATTTATAGAAGGTGACCACTATGGAGTTGTAGTAAAAGTTTCTGGAGGTTTCCATTCCCAGGGATGTCTGTCATTTCCTACGAACCTGCCCTGACCCCAGCTCCTTTGGGGACACAAAATATTAGGGATGGGGGAACTTGTGTAGTTTCACACTGCTGAGTTCTGCAGAGTTACCGAAAAATTCCACAAGATTATGCAGAGTTCCACGAGTGGTGGAGGTGTGGTAGGTTGTGCTGCTTGAGATGTTTTTAACACTTGGAGCTTGCCCCATGTTCTAAAATCGTTATTCTTTCTACCACTCCAGTAGATTTTCTACTCTAGCGGCAGCTTTCTGACCGCGAGTGAAGATTTATTACCACAAGCGCCGGCAATGTGCCATGACTGCCTGCTTTGAGAAAACTTGCCAGGCGGCAGTCTTACACTTTATTTTCTTTCAATTAGTGAGCTGCATTTAGGAAAAAATGTGCTTTGCAGCAGTTGGTGATGTTTTTCTGAACCTCTGAGCTCCAAGTGGGCAAAACTCTGTTAACTCCACTGGAGGAGTGGAGTTTACCACCCACCCTTACAAAAGACTAGTGTCAAACCCTTTATGAGTGTTTTCTGGACGAGGCTTTGTGATGTGCAAATGTAGTAGGTGACAGCTCCTCCCCCTCATTAAGCCAGAGATAGTCCACCCTGCCAATACGTATTCTTCTTTCTCTTACTGTTTGGGATCAATACACAAAGGCCAACTTCCAGCTGAACATAGTAATTCGACCCAGTATACAGGCTATAGGTTTCAAAGGGTTAGGACAAGAAAATTATGACTTTCTAAATGAGGTATTTTTAGAATTGTGACTTCAAATCCAACTTTACCATTAAAGAGGGTTTTAAGGCACAATTCTTTAGATACCAAACTCGACATTTCGATCAACTCCCAATTGAAAGTTATCGCTTATTAAATGTAATAAGGTGACCCAATGTTATCTTATTGGAGAGGTAGGTCTTGCAGTATTAAAACAGGGATTTAAGATTTTCTCATTACCAGAACATGTAACAATTAAGGGTACATGCCAACCTTTTTAACAAGAGAGCACCCTGACCTCTGGGCTTATTCGTGCCTACCCTAGGGGTGACTTAAATATATTAAAAATTAATGTTTGGGCTGGAAATAGGTTTATGTTGCCAGGTTGAAATGGCAGTTTAAAAACCCTTTCACGCACACTATATTGACAGGTCTGAGACATGTTTACAAGGCTACTTAAGTGGGTGGCACAATAAGTGCTGCAGGCCCAGCAGTAGCATTTCATTGACAGGCTCTGGGGACACATAGCACTATTTTACTAGGGACTGACAAGTAATCTAAATGGGCCAATTGGGTGTAAGCCAATGTTACAATTTTTAAAAGAGGAGCACAAGCACTTTAGTACTGGTTAGCAGTGGTAAAGTATGCATAGTTCTGAAGCCAGCAAAAACAAAGTCATCAAACATAGGAGAATGGAAGGCAAAATGCTGGGGGACAACCATGCCAAGGATGTCAGGTGTAACAATAAGGTGACACTGAACTAACTATGGGGCATATTTGCAAAGGGTGATACAGCCACTTTAGTTGGACTTTTTCCCGCTAAAGTGGCAATATTTTTATTGTCCTATTAGAAAGCTGTCGCTAACAGCAGTTAGCGACAGCTTATACGCGATAGCTACATGTTTGGGGCCTGCTTTGCATGTCAGAAATATTTATCGCTAGTGACATGCAAAGTGGGCGTACCCAACCTGTTAGCGACTGAAAGCAGTTGCCTATTAGCAAGGCAGGCAAAGCGATTAAAAAATCACGCTAAGCGCGAATATCGCCAGAACCTAATGCCTGCTCAGACCATGACTTAACCTGTATATTCAATGGGAGGTGGATATTCAGGTTAAGTCCCTATTAGCGATAATGCGTGAATATCGCTTTATTTTTTCATCGATATTCACGCATTGAGCCACTATCGCCGGATATTTTATCGCTTTAGAGGTAAACGTTGCAAATAGAAGGTTATCTCTGCGATAATATCCGGCAATAGGCGGCGATAAAAAGGAAATGCGCTGAGCGCATTTAGTGATAATTATCGCTATTTTTAGCTAATTTGCCCCTATATCTTCATAGTGACGACCTCCTGTGTGTGATATTATGGTTAGGTTAAAAATAAGATTAAAACTAACATTTAAAAAACACATGCCTTCGAAATTCACCAGCTATAGTTTCCTGACCTACCTATAAGTGACACCCACACCAATGTCTGCTTCTAATCATACATATTGGAACACTCATGATATTGTTAATTTACATCAAAGATGGTATCACAGATGACATTTGTAAATGGTATCATTGATTACATCACTCATGTCTTTGTGACACTGTACTATAGGGTTTGTGAAATTGAAGTAATTTTACCCTTTACACCTGTGGACACATTTCAATTCACCTTATAAGGATTACCCTTTTAAAGGATGACCTGCAATTTTAAGTCAAGAGGATGATAGGTATATATTTATCAATATAAAGACAAATTTTGTATTGCCATATGGACAGTGTTTCTTAGTTTTGTAAAATAGGCAACACATATCCTTGAGAAAGGCATAACAGCATCAACTTTAGATCCATGCTCACAACACCAGTATGAGTTAAACCCTCTCTACTTGAGCCACACCTACCTTCAACATTTTTCAAAAATCTGCAATGCATCACAATCTTTAGTGAAGTTCTGCAAATAAACACTCATAGCTTACAGAGTTTGTCTATACTACTGTATTACAAGTATTCAACAGGGGCACATCCCTAGATATCCATTGGTGGTTAATGTCTAGATTACTTTCTGGCAATTGCATTATTCTGTGTACAATTCCCTGACTTACAACCATTACATGTGAGAGGTTACTAAGCAACACTATGAGACCAACCGAAAAATGTCAGCTGAACGAAACACATTTATTGAGAAAATGTTTATACTGATCTTTTCTAGTTCATCATAGAAGAAAAGTTCTTATAACTAAAAACCTCAGATATACATAGGACTTCTGCCAGCCTATTATGTTTGGTACCAAAAATAAAATGATCCTGATGGCATTAATGAAAAGAATTATACAATATTAATTAACATATCTTAATCAACACAAATTGATTGATGAGCAAGAGAGAAAATACCCCAACAACACAACACAAATTGATTGATGAGAAAGAGAGAAAATAACCCAACAACACATAGAATATACAATTTTTTTTTGGGGGGTAGGGGGTAAATTAGTAATGTATACATTCATTGAATGCTAGAGCGATTGCACCGTATAATGCATGAAAGGTGATCATAGAGGTGCTCAAGGTGACAATAAAGAAAAAATAGTAGTAAATATCAAAAATAAAAAAACCAATTAATGCAGCATTATTAGCAGGTTATTGCACTAAGCCTGCCTGAGAACACTTTCTAATATTCAAGATATATCAATGCTAGAAACAAGTGGCCGACTAATCAACTCACACCCCCCATAAGGATCTGAATATTCAATTCAGGCTTGAAAAAAAGTATGTCAAGGTTTCAACCTGAATAATAGATGAGGTATATTTCAACCTTAAATACGGATCTTCTTCAGGAAGGAAAAAAGAAGAAAAGGGGCACCCTTCAGTGGTACATGTCAGGACTTGATACGGAATACTGCAGGTGGTACGCCGTACAAGGGCCCAAAGGTTCCTACAGGCACATGCATCAAGGTAGGATTTTGCGAGTCCTTAATTGCTATAATTAAGGAATCGCAATTAAGGACTCGGAAAAGCCTATTCATGTAGGAATCGCTGTAAAAATAGTGATTTCTACACATTCCTTATTTGCGACTCGCAAATTGTGAGTTGCAAATAAGGAATGGCTTCCCATTCATTCCTATGGGCCTACAGGCCCATAGGAATGAATGGGAAATTGCATGAGCAATTTGCGAGTACCATTAGGTCCACGCAAATTGAGCATGCAATTTCAGGGTGTAAGAGTGTCAAAAGGACACCTTGTTTCACCCTTACAATTGATCTCTGCATATGTGCTGCGCACACAAACACGTGCCCTAAGGGTATGTGTGTGCGCAACATGAAACTTTGAAAACACACAAAATTGCATTTATCAAAGTTTTTGCAAACTACCATGAAGTTCAACTTCATGGTAATTTGCACCCCCTATTAGCGAAATCGGTAATTATTTTTACTTTAATGCATTGCATTTAAGGAATCTCAATTTGCGATTCCTTAAATGCAATCGCAATTTAAGTAATCGCAATTTAGAGATTACTTAAATTGAGTTTTTGCATTTGGGATGATGCATCCCAAATGCAAAAATACCTGTCGCAAAGGAGCAGATTCTGGGAATCTGCCCATTTGCGACCGGTTTTTCTTTCGATGCATGTGCCTGCTAGTCCAGAAATCAATGTTTTAAGAGATCCAAATTCAATGTAGTGATGCATATAAATAACCAATGCTTGTGACAGTTATGACCTCATTAGACTAGCCTTTAATGTTTAGCAAACTTTGAGGAATCAGCCTATGTAGCTGCAAAACAAATCTCCCAGTAGAGACTTCTTACAGCTCTGCCATAGTAGAAGCCAAAATATGAGTAGATCTACCATGAAAAGCCAACAGTGGAACCTGGCTTTGAACTGCATAGGCTTTAGCAGTCACAGACCTAATCCATCTGCTTAGCATTGCATTAGCCAACTTTTCTCCTTTTCTCGTTGGCCCAAAGGTCACAAATAAAGATTCTACCTGACGAAAAGGCTACACTCTCTGTAAGTAAAAAATAAACGCCAATCTCATATCCAAGCATCAAAGCTTAGAACTCTGGAAGAATCACATTATGCTGCTTGTGAAAGGGAGACTTGACCTTAAGGGTGAAACTAGGAACCATGAGCAACACCACCCTATCTGGAAAAATCCTGCAAAAGAGAACAACGTTATACACTCCAAAAGGGTTGTTTTAAGAGTAAGCAACTGCAAATAAACCTCCTCTAGATACCCCAAAAGGAGGTGATATCAAGGATTCAAATCCCATGAAGGAAATTATCTAACTAACTTTGGATAGGAATTGGAGAGTGCTTTCAAAATAGGTGACATCGACCCATCCTCATCAGCAGGTTTTTCCATGACCCCCAGAATGATTGAATTGCATCCAACTCCACTCTCAACATGGCCACAGTCAACCCCAGTTTAAAACCATCCTGCAAAAATGCTATCACCATGAGAAAACTTACAGAAGAAGGATTTAGACCCTTTCCTCCACATAATTTGAAAAAAAGAACTCAAGGGCCTATTATAGGAACAACTGACCGATCAAATCCCTCATCTCAACTTTCAAGCTGTCAGACAGAGTTTCCATAGGCTCTCTACCATCAAAGTTGAGTAATCCAGGGTGGGACAGAACCAGCTGGAGAGGCCACTCCTAATCTACCTGCAACATCAATAAGAAACCAATTGGCCTCCAACTTCTGAACTGTCACAAAAGTAGGACTGATCAGAGGAAAGGCATAAATCACACTCTTTGGTCACCCACATGATAGAATGTCCAATACCCAAGCCTGACCATCCTTTATCTTGGCACCAAACATTGGAATTTTTGCATTAAATTGGAATACAAACAGATCTACAACCAGAAGACCCTACCATTGAGTTAACTGAGAAAACACCCTCTGATCCAGGGAGAATTCCAGAGAAGTCAGAATCTCCCTGCTGAGAACATCCCCTGTCACATTGGAAGTAACCTGAATTTGAATTGCTCACAGAGACAGAAGGAAACCCTGAACCAAAGAGAATATTTTCTGAGAAATCTGGCTCAGTGCCTACCAGTGAGACACTCCTGTCACATACGCCTTGGTTGTGACATTTTCCATTCTCATTAGCACTGACCTCCTGTGGGAGGGATGGGCAAAAAACGAATCTGGGAGGTCAGATGCATCTCTCAATTTTAGCATTTTATTTTGATTCTAAGATTAGTCCAAACAATATAATCATAGGACTAACATAAAATAAGAAAACTGCAATTGATAGGTGAGTTTGTTGATAGATGCTTTCGGTTCTTCTTTCCAATTAGGGTTGTTCTTTTTCTTTTCTTTGTTTATTTTTAGGTCTGGACTTACCGGGTGGTTCGTCCCAGGAGAGCATGGGAGAAGACAAGGAGAGAGAGCTGTAAGTATAATGCCCCAATATTTTCTTGTACAGGATAGGGACTGTCACCACACCCAGAAGTGCTGGCTAGGACTCTTTTCTGGTGAAGGCTTTAGGTCACATGCTCCCTCTCTCTCCATTAGTTTGGTCTTTTGTAGTGACAATTACGTTGTGAAGGAAGGGAATGTGCACAACGAACGTAAGTGAATTTTACCGAATCAAAGCTCCTTATCCTGGTGTTTTTATGCTAGTTGCTCCCCTCTCACCCTTTCTGTTATTGTGTTGTGTTACCTGCTGTTAAATGAAAACCACACTTAAATATTTTCCAATTGGCCTCTATCCAGACTTTTCATTAAACTCAATTTACAGTAGATGCAACAGACCTTTCTGTTCCAAATCAACACGATCAGCAAGAAAAGAAAAGGGGAAACAGAACAATAAAAGTGAGACAAAGAAATAAATTAATGATACAGGGTTCTGCTACTCCCACATAAGATTTTTACCAACCTCTTCCTCACTGTCCCACCCACCTCTGCTTGTTTTACCCCAGACCATCTTTCTACTTCGCCTTCCTGGCCACGTACCGCAGAAGCAGCAACTCTCTCCCGGGTTGCGGCGCGGTGTTCACTCCTCCAGGGATGACCACCACTTGTCGCTCCAGTCTTCAAGGGTCTCATCTTCGTCACCTGCTTCAGGTGCTGTGGACGGTATCCTCACTTGTTCGCCCTTCCTTACGTTGTCCCCTTCATCCTCCAGGTCCGCAGAATGGGCTGTAATGTCCTTATCCTTACCCCATCTTGCATCCACCCTCCTCCCATTGGCGTCTTTCGGGTTCAACCTTATGTTCTTCCCCTCCACTCCGGCTGCTGCCTCTTTGCTCTCCGCCTCCTGCTTTAATTGGTCCCCCAAACTCATACATTTCCCTCCTTCTGTCATCAGCGGATCCACAGCAGCGGAACTAACCCCTTCCTCTTTTGTTTTTGAGGGAGGGAGCTGCTTGTCGTGCTGGGATGTAAAAGGTAAATAGGGGGAATGTAAGTGTCGGGTTGGGGTTTTTTGGGGCTCTAATGTTATATTCAGGGAGTGGGGTAAGATCTTCCTTACACCTCCCCTGAAGGTGATAACTGAAGACAAAAAGAGCAATTTTTACTGCCTCAAGCTCCATCTAATTCAAGAAATGTCTTGCCTTGGAGTGGCACCAAAACCCCAGGGCCAGCACCATTCTCCCCAACCCCCAGCCTGACACACTAGCATTCTTTGGTGAGAATTACAGATTCTGGAGGATCCTTGAGAACCCCCTGCAAAAGATTGTCCGGGTTTATTCACCATGCCAGATCCTCCTCACATGATGAGTGAGAGGAATAGAAAGTTTAAAATCTTGACAACTTGGACCCCAGTTAAGAAGAATCCAGGGAACCAACTTTTGTAGATAGAACCATACCCATGGAACCAAGAAGATTGTGGGTGCCATATCTACTTGAACCCTGAGTCACAAATCCACTTTTGGCTAGGAATTTCCAAACCGCTTCTGATGTGACCCTGAAGCTTTTTACCATGCCATCCTGGGAGGTGACCGTGACCTTGTAGGGTTAGAAACTGGGCTCCAATGAAAATTAGGTACTGATTTGGCCTTAGCTATTTCTACCAATTGACGAGAAACCCATAAGTGCGATGTACCTCCAATATACTGTTTGTAGCAAATCTACATAATGAGCCTGGTTCTACCAGTCATCAAGATTAAGATGAACAAAAATCCCTTTGGAATGAAATGGTGCCACATATGGAGCTAGCACCTTCGTGAACACCCTCAGGGATGACTTGAGACTGAAATGGAGTACTCTGAATAGACAGTGTTGGTTCCTCAGAGCCAACCGCAAATACTTTTGGCATGAAGTTTGATGGGATCCTGCAGATACATCTTGCAGATATATAGACGGCAACCTATCCCCAGTTCTGATCAATGGAATGTTACTCTGTATTGTCATCATTTAAAAATAGTGTTTGAATCCAAGCACAGACCCAAATACAGCATGGGGCAGTCAGCTCCTGATGCTTTCTGGACTAAATACAGAATAGAATATGCTCCTTTTCCCTTTTCCTCCGGAGGAACAGGATTATTCGACTTTTTCTTGAGCACAACTCCACACCCTGAAACGGAGCTGGATGCTTCAGACCCTCACTCTGGTACACGATGGAGGGCACCAACATTATATTGCATAGCCATTGGCGAAATTGTTGAGGACCCATTTGTCTGAGACATCCCATTGCCATGCACCCCTTCAACTCAAAAATCTACTGTTGCACCATAATTACCAGGAACACTTCTATCTTGACTCTTCTTTTTAAAATCCTTCTTTAAAGACACATGCCTAGGCTCATACTTCTGTTTGCAGACAGAGTATCCTTTGCAGATCTTATAAGGAGAAGACCTGGATTGCTTATCTCAAAACATTTTATAATCTGATCTACACTTATATTGAGGACACAATTTTTAAAAGCTTTGGAAATCATAGCATCCCATTGTTCATTAAACAACATTTTGACCTGAAAAGGAATCTTCATTAAGGCAGACGTCTGCACAGCATCTGTCTTCTATTCCCTTATTCATAGGTGACGTTTGGATGCCACCAAGGATCATGAAGACAAAGCTGTAGCCTTGACAATATTTGACAATATTTGAGGAAAGATCCTTCAAAAGATGAGCTTTCTGTTCCATGCCAGCCAATAGTTCTGAACACTCGAATCCCTCCTGAATTGCCACTGCCACCTGATCAAAAGTCCTTAATCAAAGAGTGAGCTGTATAAAACCACATAGACACTGGCTTTAAGTGCCAAATTCTCTGCACCAAAATCATTTCTCAAACCAGCATCAATTATTTTATCAGCTCGGTCAGAAGAAGAACAATCCTCGGAGTTAATGTGGGTTTTTATCAATAAGAGTAGCTAGAAGAGAAACCACTTTGACATTATCTTGAAGAATCTTATCACCTTCCAACATGTAAAGCTTCTGCAAAAAACATTTCCCACATCCTTCCCCACTGACATAACCATTTACTTTATTAATCCATGAAAGTGGATAGCCATAACAAAAGGCTTACAGTACTGGGGAAATAAAGCCTCTTTCTCATTATCCAGATGAAAAGGCAGGAACATCAAATTTAGATGCATATTAGACCAAGCATCCCACATTTTCTACTAAATCCCAGAGGAAGCAGAAGGACAATCAGAATCTGAAGCAGAAGAATCCCTGGACTCATAACTGCAAAAAGTCCTGCCACCCTTCCTCTTATTAGCAGAACCTAACACCTTAGCAGCCGCAGCCTCAATAAAATCTTGCACTCAGTTTAAGAGAGCCAAGGAGGTAAGGGTCCTGAAGCAGCCCCACCACCAGCTGCCACCTTGGCTGCAATCGGTCCCTCATAATCAGAGGAAGAAGATGAATAAATAAAATGCTTCCTCTTGGCTGCTCATGAAACCAAAATTGTAAACATGTAAACTCATCCAGACAAATTACCTGGTAGCTCCCTCACCCTAAGCTACCCCCTAAAAACCTGAATCCTCCAATACAATCAGATCACACAGATTAACCAATGGAGGACCCACTTAGTTCCTCCAACCATCAAATTACACATCTCAATATTAAATTTCTATAAATGTTGTCCCAAACGGGTCCTTACTGCTTTAATTCAGGTAGCTCCACTTCCCTTAAACAGTCTGATGTCGCTACCTCAACGAGTGAGCCCCACATCAATCACAGGACCGAACCAGTGTCCAACCCACAATAAGACTGTCCAACCATGTCCAAGCGTTTTATGTTGCTGCAAGGGGAAAACCTCAGGCAGCATTGCCCTTCGCCATCCAGCTCCTACGCACACTGTCTAGCTTCATGCCAGACAAAATTCCAATAAAAGCGAAGAGGCATATTATCAAGCAGGGCGTTAAAAATGATCGCCTTTTTAGCGGCAGAAAACTGCTGCTAAAGTGGCAATAATGGGCCTGATAATATGGCCTTGCGAATTCCAATAGAAACCCATGTTCTGGTGTGAACATGGGCTTCTTTTGGAATTCTCCAGGGCATATTATCAAGGCCATTATCGCAGCTTTAGCTGCAGATTTCTGCCTCTGAAACAGCGATAATTTTAACGCCCTGCTTGATATTATGCCCCCAAATACTCTGCAAAATTTCCACCATCATTGTTTAGTGTGCCAAACCATTATCCGATCTGAAAATCGGTAAGCAGGCCCCGCTATGATCTGGTCATCTGGTAACGAGACACAGTGGTGGGGGAGGGCTTTTTATTTGTTGGAACTGCATAGGACTGGTGTGTGGGGAGGTACGAGGGCCTCACATGTAATGGATGCAAGTAAAGGAATGGCGAGGTGGTAATGTATTGTAAACAGCAGCTTTTGCCTTTCTCAAAAAATTGTTTACAACAGGCTTTGGTTAAAATTTGCAACCTTCTTTAAAACACACCTGTGCAACCAACATCAGGTGTACAACGCCTTTACCTTGTTTAAAAATGAAAATTTCTTTCATCCCAAACTTTAGTGATTTGTAAATTGTGAATCATGTAACTTTTAAAATGCACAGTTACACTTGCCCTTAGGGCTATGATTACATGTACACTCAATAGCTCAACTCTGTAATGAATATGGTGTCATCAGAGATGCCGTCAATATCATAATGTATGCGATCAATGATGTCATGTAAAATATCAAAGGTGTTGGAATATTTGAAGTCATAGCAGTGCAAAGTGAATTTTAGAGGTGGGTTCCCAAATGGCTTAGCTTCTGGCCATGCCCTGAACCCACCCACCTACTGGTCCCAAATGCACTGCGGTCAACCCCCTGCAGGAGGCCCACACCTCTCATATGTGCAACCCCCCTACACACAGACTTCAGCTGTAGATGGTGTGGGGTTTGGAGCAGTCAATCTCTTGGGAAGCCAACCTCTCCTGCCTCTCCCCACATGTGCAGTGAGCATCTCCCACAGTTTGTTGTGACCAGCACACTGCCACACACCACACACGTCTTTTGGACAGACAACCAATTCTATGCAAATCCCCCCCACGCCCCCCACTTCATTTTTTTTTTGCTGCACACCTGCTGTGCCACAGTGCAAATATCACCTACATGGCACTGTAGAACCATGCAAGCTTCATTTACACAAGCTGTTTGGGGCCCACAGTATGAGGAGGATGTCAGTACCTCACAGAGGAGTACTGTGAAATGCAAAACATTTTATTCGCGTGCAGGGGTCCCTCTGAGTCTCCCCTACATGTGGCATGGGGTTAAGACACCTGTAAAGATGGCTGCAAAATTTATTTTGCAAGTTGCAGCCAGCTAATCAGATCACCATAGCACAGTAAAAGCCACCGGGAGGAAAATGTTTCTCTGCATCAGATTCCCTTATTTCTTAAAAATATGGTACTGTAGTGCTCCTATGGGACCACCCATTCAGATAGCACTATCATTGTAACCCCTTAATGACCACCTCTTTAAATACAATGTTCTCGAAAATCGTGGAACAGATGTACATCGAATAACAAAAACCTTTATTTTTGAGTAAAGTGCTAATTTTCTACCAAATTACTAGAAGCATGCTTTTTGAGTAAAAATCTAAACATTTGCCAAATTTGGTGTCATTTCATTCAGCCACTCATCTGTATCAGTTCCCAACATTTCTCATCAGAATTGCCAAGTGTGTTGGATCTGACCTTCACTGTAGGGTCCGCCTAAAACATTTTGCATTCACCACTCCTGCTTTGCCGAATTTGTAAATTCTGGTCATACCCTTCCCACTTAGGGCGACAAAAGCAAAAGGAACAAGCAATAGACGGAAATCTGGGAGAACCTGGCTTGGCAATGCCGGCTGGACTGTTCCCATGAGAAACAGGATCATACTGATTTTCACATGCCTGGGTCGAAACTGGGGTGGCGTGTTGAACAAAAGAATATTGGATTAACCCCAGATAATTGGGACTCGGGTTGATGTTTGCCTTGTTCAGAATTCCATCCGCCATCTGTTCCTTTTGCTTTTATCGCCATAAGTAGGAAGGGTAAGTCCAGACAAAGGGCCCATGCTAACTGCACAAATGTATTCAAGCGAGCCTGGCTGATGAGGGCAATTACCTGAAATTGGCCCCAGGATGCTTGTTTCTGGTCCAGGGAGGACCGGATTTAGCAGTTCAGGCTGAACTGTTCTCATGAGGAACAGGGTCAAGACTGATTTGCATATGGCTAGGTCCAAACTGGGGTGATGTGGTGAGCAAAAGAACGATGGATTAAACCCAGATCTTTGTTACTGGGGATGAATGTTTGCAATGTTTAGGATTAAGTGCATCATTTGTTCCTTTTGCTTTTGTCACTCTCAGTTGGAATGGTATGGTAAGACGTGGATCCCAGGCTCACTGCAACACTGGATTCAAGCTAGCTTGGCTAATGAGGGGTGATTTCCCGAGACCTGTCCCAGGATGCTCGTTCCTGGTCCAGGGATCACCTGGCTTGGCAATTCGGACTAGACTGCTCCCATGAGGAACAGAGTCAAGACTGATTTGCATATGGCTGGGTCCAAACTGGGGTGGCATGTTGAGCAAAAGAACAATGGATTAAACCTAGATTTTTGTGACTGGGATGAGGGTTTGCATTATTCAGCATATCGTCCATAATTTTTTCCTTTTGCTGTTGTCACCCTAATTGGGAAGGAAACGTCCAGACGTGGTCCCGTGCTCACAGTGCCACTGGATCCAAGCTAGCCTGGCAGATATGGGATGATGGCCCAAAATTGGTCCCAGGATGCTTGTTTCTGTTCCAGGGAGTAACTGAATTGCCGGTTCAGACTAGACTGTTCCCATGAGGAACACAGTCAGGACTGATTTGCATATAGCTGGGTCCAAACTAACGTGGCTTAGTGAGCAAATGAACAATGGATTAAACCCAGATCTTTGTAACAGGGAGTTGATGTTTGCTTTGTTCATCAGTCCATCCATCATATGTTCCTTTTGCTTATCACAGGGAAACCTGGCACAATATGGTAGTGAACAATATATTTGAACACAAATCTTGTGTCCAAAAAATTGCTTACCTAAATATTGTGTCCCTATACTATAATGGTGTGAATGGGCAATGAACACCAGAGTGGGTATAAGGTATGCACAAAGGGTTTATTTAAAGTCTTTTGGTTCAACGGAACAACAATACTCAGTTCTCCCACGTCTTCCACTCAGAGGTAGGGAACATCACAGCAGCTCATTGTCATCCAACCAAACCAAGAGTATTGTGCATGAAAAGAAAAATAGAAAAGGAGGAGTATTTAGCACAAGTGGTCTGATACTAGCTTTGCCTAAAGGAGGGGAGAGAGGGATGAGCACCAACACTCGGTACTACCACCACCTGTGTCACGGTTCGCAGCTATGGTTTTACGCTGCCATGCAAGCCAGGGTTGCCGGTTAAGCTCTCAACCCTCCCTTTCCTTTGCTAACAGTGTCTCAGCGGCTGTGGTGTCCTTGCTAAACCACCCCCGGTTCACCCATGTACATCTGGGAGCCATGTTCCACCAGGAGCGCAGCTGGTGTTCAAGTGGTACCATAAAGGGTCCGGCTCCCTATGTTTCTAGACTCCCCGGCTCTGTGGTCTCCGGGTTGGAGATGGCGTCCTCTGTATGTTGTCAGCGGGGTTTTCTTTGTCAAAGTCCTTGATGCTCCTCCCGCACTTGTTCTCCGCCCAGGTTTTCTCGTCCTGCGGTCTCCCCAGGTTTCTCTCCAGCTCGTCAGTTTCCACCAGGTTTCCGGATATAAATACCTCCCTCTTGACTCAATGGCTCCTATTGGTGCATGTGACAGAGTCACATGGGTCGGCCTCGGTTCCAGAAAATGTAGCTGATTACTGGGACCGGTACAGACTTCTGCACTTTGACCAAAGGGAGACTATAAATAAAGTATAGGAGAGACATAATGGGGAAAAACATCCTCGTTCTCCTCTTCCTCCCGATCCCGTTCAGGTATGTCATGACAAATGGATAAGTAAATATTTCTGAAAAAAATATAGTTGACACTAAAATAAGTTAATAGTTTAAAGTAGTAAATGTAAAATAAAATATTTTAATATATAAATTAAATAATTTTCACAACTAATTAATACCATATATTAATATGTATTTGTGTTTGTTTAAATAGAGATATATATAGATGGGTCTGATTCACAAAGGTAAACTTACACATTTTGTAAGTTTACGATTGTTGGGAATTCAAAAATCTGTATTTTAATCATACGTTTATCAGTGCGGATACTCCACAGTTGGGGTGGAGAACTCCACACAGAAAAAGATAGGGATGTCGGCTTGGACCCGGACCCTTGGTTTGCATCAGCTCAGATCCTCCTGTGAAGAAATTTGAAATATACATATATAGGTTTAAATAATTGTTATTAGTTAGTTTCATTAAATCGACTTTAGTGTAATATTGACAGGTATATAACACAGATCATAGTTGATGTGCACTACATTTACAGTTATTTGCTTTAAAAGGGTACACAGATAATTCTAATAAATATAATCCAATATTGGTTAAAAAAAGGAGTCTGACACAGAGTACTATAATTTACAGATGAAAAGTGATATCAATATATCTCATATGACATGCATCCACAAGTATTCAATCAGATTCCAACTACTGTATATCTTATACATATCTAAGTCTACTAAAATTAGTACAATAAAACTATAACATGAATCCCACCACACATAGTTACCCCTAATCAAGAAAAGCAGTCAGAAATAAAGTGTCAAAGTATTCCATGTACACAAGTATCTCACAGTAGCACCCATAATCACCCAATTTATCAGTATTAAACTAGATGTCCTCTCCCTTACTCACAACGACTCACGGAGCTATTTAATGAATCAGTGTCTGCCTCTGAGGCCAAACAACAATCAACGCTTTAGCCCTTTCAATTTTCCCTCAACCTCTTTTAATCCCACGAAACAACACAGCAATCTTCAAACTTGCCCATGTTATCATTTCTTTACCCCATCTAGTAATTTGATGACCGTGCGCTGATTTCCAGTCCTCTATCAGTTCTTGTTTTGCCAAAATCACACCTAAGTCAGTTTATCTAGTAATAGTTTTCTTATTTTTAGGATGAGGGTATCCCCTAGGAGGCAGACCAATGGTGTACATGGGATATCTCATAAAGGTTATTCCATTAATATATTGTATTAATTCCTCTCAGAACCCTACTAAGGAAGGGCGGGACAATACCATGTGGAATACTTCTGTCACTGATTCCCCACATCTAGGGCATTTTTCAGCAGCAGTTGCAGAGAACTTGTTAATCCTGCCAGGTATAAGATAAGCTCAATACAGGATATATATATTAATTTATTTGAATCTAGCATTTCTAGAAACAGCTGGTTTATTTGCTACAATCCTATACCAGTCCACATCATTAATTTGTCTCTCTCCCATTTTATTTTCAACTCAGCAAGAGGAGAAAAAATATTTGCACTATATAGAAACAAGACCACTCTTACATATTCTGTTGTTGTACACAGCTGTTGACACACCTGATGTGTGGCTGGTTCAACATCTCCATTTCTCCAGTAATTCCTTATTGTTGCAACCAATGCCCAGCCAAGTCTTCAAACCTAAGCAATACTCCATCCCAATATAGGTCTCCAACACAGTTAACCCCAAAGGTAGTCTATCTTTCAATCTCTGCTTATGCTCCAACCTGGGCTACTATCTTCATCCATTTTAATGGCTTATAAATTGAATAGGGTACCTGGACTCCAAGCAACATTGCCAGCACAGCTGAATCACTAGCAGCTCCCAATAAATTGCAGGCAGTCCCTACAGAGGAAGTCAGAAAACTTTCAATCAATGAGTCCTGCAAATCGGGCAGGGAGCCAAAAACACCCTCCTCAGGCTTCATTTGACAGTAAACCTGCTATTTAACCATTGCAGTTGAGACGCCAGTTAATAAGATTCAAGAACAGGAGCAGCTAACAACGCTCCCTCCGTTACAGGTTGCTGTAGTTTTGTTAGTGCTACTCCACATCTACCTGTCCCCCAAACAATTTCAGTAGTAGCAATTCCAATTCCCTAAATAATGGGTGAGGCACCACCAACGGCAATGTATTGAAGAAAAAGAGCAATCTTGGAAGCACCACCATCTTAGCTACCGCTATTCTGCCAGCCACAGATAATAGTAAGCTCTTCCAAAAATGTATACTAGTTCTAAGTGTTCTAACAGCTGCGCTAATATTCCCATCTAATAAATCTTGTTGCCTATGATATATTTTTACACCTAAACTAAGGGTAGAGGATGTGGCCTAACTACTAGGCCGGTCAACCTCAAATCTGGGCAACCGAGTTTGAGTCTCGGCGATGACATTTAACATCCTGTGATTCTCTGCAAATCACTTAATCTCCCTGTGACTAACAAAAAATAATGTGTCCTAAGGTAACACAACTGATGCTCATGTAAGACGCTCTGGTACCTGATGCCTTTGTGTCAAGTTTGCGCTAAATAAATATTTATTGGATGAGGGACTCCAATTTAACCAATGTATATTCAGGATCTGCATGAAATCTTGTCAAAGTGGAAACAAGTGAAATATTTGGCAATTGATATGTAGCCCTGATACTATATCAAAATGGGTTTGTCCACAGACCTCCATCCCATGATAGAAGTTCCCGGTATGGGCACAATTGGCCATAGACTCCATTGAGAAAGCAAATAATATGGGAACATTGGGCACCCCAGTCTAGTCCCATATCTAACAGTCAGATACTACTCTAGATTCCTCTCTAGCTGACAACGCTTGAATGTAGCTTATATACCCTACATACATACATACATACATTGACATTGCTTCCAAATTAAGCAAGGTGTGTTTACAGCCGGCTCTAGGCTCCAGCTCCAGCTCCAGCAAGCTCTCAGGCAGCAAGAGCTGCACCGGCTTCGGTGAAAGACATTCGAAGGGCAAAGCTTTGAGTCAACAGAGGCTTAAAGGTATCAGAGGCGTGGAAGCACAGAAACGCCAGCTGGTGTTGAGGAGGTGAGGAGGGGAAAGCCGTGGATGAGGCGGATGCTAAGAGTTGGGGACTCTGCCCTGCTCCCAGCACCCGGCCCCCCTCGGTTGCAGTTCCACCCACCCGGCTACCGCTCAATTTCTCTGTCGATCCTCATCCAAGCTTCCTTGCTGTCTTTGTTGCCTGTCGCCTCCACACTTCAGTCTGTACTTCCTTGGGGGCCGCACGAGGGATCACGAGAGAGCAAGTGGTGGTCTGGAGGTACCACTGGTACAAACAGCTGCCCAAGTCCCCTGAGAGCCAGTTACTTCAGCTGCTGCGTCTGCGGCTGCTTAAACCTTCAACCACTTGCTTCACGGAGCCAGCAACTCGAGAGGCCAGAGTTCAAGTGCAGACACCATTAGCAGGTGGCTGCTAAGTGAGTGACCTGGTGGCCAGCAGAGGCCACCCAACTAGGAACGGGAGCGGCCTGCAGGCACGCTTCGTTGTCCCCGCTTGTTGGCCCGCTTGTTTTCCGTTTGTGTTCCTGCATTCAGGAAAAGCTTCACAGAATGGAAAAAGACTGCAGACAGAGAGCAGAGTATAAAACGAGGATAGAATGGACAAGGACAATGAAATGAGAGACTGTTGTGGGACACCAAGGAGTCACGAGCTTCTCTTCATCCCATTGTGAGGGTTTGAGGGACTCAGTCCCCTGGCTTCATTGCCCTCACCCCAGCAGGTGTTCTTGTAGGTGTGCACTCACTGCCTTCAGTGGCTGTTTAGTTCCCTCTCTGCTCCCAGTTCCTGTACCTCTTTTCTGGTGAAACTATATTGCACACAGAGATCCAACCAGAGCCACAAGTGGCCCATGGAAAGTGAAGCCAAGTAAACACAAGCTAAATAAGGTAAACAAGCAAACTCAACAGGAACCCAAGGAGGTGTAAAACCCCCAGAAAACATGTGATCTGGCAAGGTCAGGAAGACACTGGGGTACAAAATAGTAGCCCACAATAAAAGGAACAAAAATAAAGCAAAGCACCAGGGAAACAGTAAATACAAGTAAGTTCTACATTAAGGATTCCTTTAATCTTCCCAACAGCTACTATGTTTGGAAAATCAACTAAGAGTACTCAGGGAATCCAAATAATCAAATTCCAATTCCTCAAGTACCCGGGAGCAGCAATCTTTGCAGCAACAGGTGACACTCCTGGTTTGATGTCCCCATTGGCTCCAATTAGGGTGGCACAGGGGGCAGTCACACAAGTGGTCCAGAACCATTCCGATACTGCAACAGGGTCAACAATCTCACTACAACCTGCTAATGTAGACCAGGACTGCTGTACATTAAGTAACCAAGCTGAATGTCAAAGTGGGAAACACCCGGACAGTGTCACTACTGTGCTACACACCTCAACAACAACAGTTCTTGTATACATCAACTGCACAGTAAATAATAAAATGGGAAACCACACTCAGCCACTTAGCTTAACTAAAACCGAAAGAGAAATTATCTCAGCAAGCTTAGTCACTAAGCAAGAGAACCAAGCATAAGAGATGCCACCAGGGATCCTCTCTCAGGCTTGAGAAAAAGGTCACATGTCTATCTCACAAACCTCTCAACTGAACAATGAAGATTTTGAACTTCCATGACTAAATCTACGTATACCACAAATAGATAAGAATAATTCGCATGTTAACAATTTCAAACAAAACTTGCAAGAGACGCTGCCTGAGGAGTCTCTAAGCAATGATAAGGAAGATCCCCTACCTAACCAAATCAACTGCCAAGTTAAAACAATAATGCTGCCTCAAAACTGCATTACCCAATCTCGCCCTCCTTCAGAGACCACTTTAATTTCCAACTCAGGAACAAATTCTCCACCTAAAGCTAAGGAAAATGACAGACACACTCTTACAACAGAAACGGGGCAAGGCTCAAGAAACAGAATCAGATGGAACTCATATCCCCGCTGTTGCAAGCACTGCAAGCAATCAACAGACACTCTGATTTTGCAGTCAGATAAATTAGACATTCAGATAGACTAGTGAACATCATTGCATTGTGTATTGCAGGGATGAATAAAAATTGTGTAACATAACTAATCTAATAATGAGAGTACAATCTATATGCTCCCCACAGGCCCCTTTGTGTACATGCAGCCCTATACTAGATAGGTTAAGCTTTTTGCCAACTTCGCTGGAACAGATTATTTGTCTTAACAAATGCTTGTTTATCTCTAACTCTCAGCCGGAGAGCATGGTCACATATCATTCTGGTTCAAACTTAAACAAGCAGCCTCCACTAGTAGTGCCAGTCAGTGAGCCTGGAATCAATAACTCTCTCCAGTTTCCAACCACAGACATGGCTGAGCATGAAAATGCTGAGCTAATTGTGAAATTAAAGCTCCCTCCAGGTTAATCAGAAATACTAGTGCAATCTAGAAGGCAAAAGAAGAGAGAAACGAAAGCAAGAAATAAAACTAATGAAAGCACCAAAGAAAGCATCACCAAAGTAAAACTGATTTATACTACATCACGCCATACAAAAAACTTAGAAGAGTGCCCGTTGTCAATAGCACTTGCTATTCCTTCGCTAATTCAAACCGACTCAAACAAGGGGTCTGCAGGATAGAACATAGAAGCATCAGGGTCTCTTATAAAACAAACCAGTGACTCCACTGTCTTGGTTTACACTAATTCCCAAGAGAAAAGGGCAACACAGGTATCGGTTGATAGAGTGGGTCTGCGCACAAAAGAAATCAAGACGTCAACAGACAGAGAAGGATCTAATTAAAGGGGAAATTAGGCTCTTTCAAGTTCACACCCCTCATCAACATCACAATCACTGCTTGCAGTTCGAAAACAATTATCCAAAATAACAGAAGGTCCCAAAAATGTCAATAACCTAAACACGTTCCCAGATCTAAAAGAAAACTTATCCAGCCCTGACGAAGCACCCAGCTCTCAGCAGCAGGAAATAAAAGAGAATAATTGCTCAGATCCACCAGATGTTTCCAGAATCAACGCCATATGTCGGAAAGTGGATGAGGGAAACCAGCTACCACAAGCACAACTACGATATCACATTTTAAACCAGACAAACTCGGTACCAAAGGAGAGAACAGTTAAGTAAATTCTAAGGGACGCAATAAAGCCCAACTGCACAGCAGATAATATGGACACCGGAATACCAATCAATCAATCAATCAATCAATCAGGGAATTGTAAGTGTGCTACTCACCTGTGAGAGTCTTAAGGCGCTAAGGGGGGGGGGCAGGGGGGGGGGGTTATAGATCAGTCTAGCCGAAGACCAGGTCATGAGGGTCTTCTAGAAGGTGTTCAGGGAGGGGGCTCGTCTGATGTCTGCCGGTCGCTTGTTCCAGGTCTTGGCTGTACCACCCACTCTGTCCTGTTCATCTGACCCAGGAGTCTTCCTTAGGTCACCTAACAGTAACACTTCTACCAGGTGTTGAGCGTTGACACTTCCCAATGTCTTCAACTTTCTAAAGGCACAGAGGGCTTTCGGTTCTTGGAACGAAAGCTCACTGTATTTAGAAGGCAGAGAGCCACTGGCATCTCCTTTAGCAGACATACTAAATGTATCTGATTAACCTAGTAGGAACTAAAATCTCTGAGGTTGGAGAAAGGGCGAGGTAGCCCCTAGACTTACCTAACCCTTTCAGTAGAATTTACTTATTCTAATCTAGTAATATATGTACCTAGTACTAGAGGTTTTTCAGTTAATCAGTACGAAGATTTATCTTGTAAAAGAGTGCTGGCTTGAATTTCAACAGCTGCACACCAAAATGAGAAGTTGACCTGGTATATGATGTCACTAGTTAAAGTGGGCACCTTGCACCAGTTCAAACAACCCTTCTGGTGATTTCAGAGGTCTAACATAACCTTAGAAAGCTATCCAAGTGCTAGCTGTGGAGAACAGCCTTCAGGCTTAGTCTTGAAGGAATGTAAAGCAGCTTGTTTTACCTGAATGTAATCTTATAGTAGTGGTTATATTAAAGGAGAACCAAACAGTAGTTATAAAAATATGTATTTATTAATATATTACTTCTTAGTATGACACAGTATCTCCTACACAGAGATAATTACAAAGCACACAATACTTAAGCACAGAAATGACAGTGACTAGCACTAATACACAGAGATCCCCAGAGCGGGACCAAACCATATACTAAAATACTGGTATAAGAACCACTACTCTAGTCAAGACAGTGTTGAGAGAACGTAGAATCACTGGGACCCCAAGGAACCACCCAAGGTGAATAAGTAGGGACCCCACGGAGGACGAGTGCAGTGTGGGAACACAACTGCATTGTCCGTATAATTCTATGGGACAGTCGCAATTGAAGATTTATGGTTTAATGACCCTTCCTAGTGGACTTCAAAGAAATCCCGTGGAAGTTAGGAGGTTGGAGAGCCACCCCACCCGTGGATACCGTAGTACCAGAGTTACCTATCCCAGGGTAGCTGGGTGCATAGGCCTGAAGTGGCGTTGGAAACCACAGTCGATCTCAATGGGAGACTTCAAAGAAGAGTCACTGCTGGAAGGAAGACAAAGTGTCCAGGGGAATCCAAAGGTGGATTCTTGTTGAAGAGTACCTGAAAACAGAGGGGACAGAGTCTGGGTCACCTCTGTGTGACCAGAGGCTTGGTGGACGAATGCCCACCGATGTCGGGTACTTCAGGTTTGTTGATGGAGTCCTTGATTCTGCAGCTACAGGGACCAGGAGATGTTGAGGACAACCAGGAGCCAGATAGGAGCTGTCCCAAAAAGGTTGTTGAATGCTGAGAGGTCAGCGTCCGGCAGGAGCACCAACAAGCCATGACAAAGGCAACCCATGCAGAAGGTCAAGGATCAGTACGGTTCGGACCAGCAAGGTCCAGAATACTAACCAAACACAGGGGAGTCAGGGAAGCCATATTGCAACCTGGGGAGCCCCAAAAAAGGAAAGTGACCCTCAATTGGACCCACACTTAGTGTGAGGAAGTCAAAGATCTTGGAAGGAAATAGTGCCTGGTTGGGGCTATTTGGAGCCCAATGCACTTGTTCGTGAAATGCCACCAAGCATATGCACTTGCAAATGTACGCAGTGCACACAGGTTTGGGTATTGCAGCCCCCACAAAGGATTCTGACCTTGAACTTGGTGAGAGGGCAGCTCAGGCCTCAAGGGATGTAGAAACCCACCTCCTGTGTTGCTGGATCCTTCGGAGTCTGTAGGAGCTCAGGGTCAGCAGACCAGACAGCGTTGTTGAGTGACTGTGGATGCAGGAGAGTCACTCCTTCACTCCAAGGGAGATAGTTTTGGTTCCCCTTGATGCTCCACAGATCCTGCATGGATCCTTAATGGAGCACAGGCACAGACAATGCAGCAGAATGAGTGTGAGACGAAGTGGAGCCCAAAGGAAGTCCAGCACAGTACAGAGTGTCCAGAGTGTCAAAGCCCAGAAGGTTCTGGTTTAGAATCTTGTCCACATCGAATATAAGGTCCTACACCCATGTAAGCCCTTAATTACCCACGGAAGAGGGTTGGCATGATTCAGGGGACACTCCCAGGGGAAGGTCAAAACAGTGGAGACGTTACTCCCATGTCCTTTGCCCAGTTTTGCACCAGAGCAGGAGTCAACAACTCTGAGGACTGGTTTAAACTGGACTATGTGCAGGGACACCAAATGCGCCCCTCATGACTTTCGGTCGCTGGTAAGTGCACCCACCCAGCCCTAATACACTACATACTGTCTGGAAGGTGGTCACACCTCCCTGTGACAGGATGCCTATTGTCCTGCCTTCCCATGCTTCAGCTTGGCTCAGCAGTAGGAGGCCAGAAATGTGTCTCTGGTAGGCAGCAACCATTTTGTGCTGTCCGGGACTAGATGGCAGGTGCCCAGAGCACAAGGGACCCAACAAAGCTAGCTTCAGAGGGGTGGAATCATACATCCCACAATGGTTACTGGTGTGGGGGTATGATTCCAACATGTTTGACACCAAACACGATAGGGTTTGTTTCAGCCGTTTTAGAGTCGGTCATCACTTGGTTGCATAATGCCACTCTATATGTCGTAAATGGCTGTTTCACTGACAACCCTGAAGATCTCACTGTGCCGCACGCTTCCTGCTCCAACCCCGGTCCACCCTAGCTGATAGCTGTTTGAGTGGAGGGCGGACCGGCAGAGCAAAACACGCCCCCCCTGACGCCAGTTCCTAGAAACTGCACATAAGGGCTGCCACCTCGGAGACATGCGACTGAAGCTTTGCGAGTCGCGTTACTGCTGGCTGCGCCCTGCGCTGTGTGCTGCTTTGTCTGTTTTAAAAAAATTATTATTTCATTCTTCAACTATTTTTAACCTGGGCACTTGCTGTTCTCTTGGATCCTCACTGCGCCGCACGCCTTCCGCTCAGACCCTGGTCCACCGCAACTGATAGCTGTTTGAGTGGAGGGCGGACTGGCAAAGTGAGACACGCCCCCCCTACGCTCACCTTGCCTGGTATAAAATTGGCCCTCTGTTTAGAACGCGCATCGGATGCGCGCATCAGATGCGCACAGCGAGCGCGCCAAAGGCAAGCCCGTCTGCGCCCGTCCACCCCAGGCCGGGCCCAAGGGCCAAAGACTATGGCCAAATTACTAAGACTAAGACCTTCAGAAAAATGTTGTCCCCTCTTAGACCCCACTATCCACAGTTGCATCTTAACTAATGGTATATCACTACCCCAGGCAGAGTACGCCCTTCCTACCGCTCCTATTTAACACCATCCTGTAGTTACAAAGTCAACAGCAACTAAACAAAATGTCATCTGCTTTCTTTACCTCAATACGCGATCCCTGGCTAAACACCAACTCAACATCTTCCTGCTGCTTACCTCTGACAAACCGGATGTTCTCTTAATTACCGACACCTGGTTAATCCAGAATTTTGTGCCCGACATCCTAGCTGCTCTCCCTTCCAACTATCACATCTTCTCGGTTAATCGGATACCTAGGAAGTTGGCAGGAGGGGTCGCTGCCATAATGAATAAAAACTTTAAATTCACCACTATGATCTTCCTCATTCTCCCAGAGATCGAGAATTTGATCATCAAACTCGACATGGATACAGGCTTCTTGGTGCTAGTTCTTATCTACCGACCCCCTCAGGCAATGCCTTTTTTTCCTATCTCCCTTAGTGAACAAATGGCCACCCTAGTGATAAACTATGCAAAGGTGCTTCTTATTGGGGACCTGAACTATTGGTTTATTGACGCCTCGGGGTGACCACACGCAGCTGAACTATACGAACTTCTCTCCAACTTGAACCTAGTCCAGCATCTACATAATCCCAATCACGAAAAGGGACATATTTTGGATAACATCTGGTCCCACAACATCTCATTTTCTACACCCCTTATTTCCCCATGCATCTGATCAGGCCATCACCTGATACAATTTACAATTACTTCCAGTAGCTATAAAAAGCCCACCTCTTTGGCGGGGGGTGTAACCAGGAAGTGGAAATCCTTAAATAAACCGGATTTTGTTAATACTTTGGAGAATTCTGAACCTACTTTCTGTCGGAACATCAACTCCATGGAGGTAAAAGTCACTGAGTGGCTGTTATCAGCTACTAACACTCATGCCCCAATTGTTAAATTCTCCTGTGCCCGTCACTCAGATGCCCACAAATGGTTCTCCTTCGACCTCATAAAACAAAAACTCGAGCTGCACCAAATAGAGTGAAAGTGGAGATCAGGATACTCCACTGAATACAGGGAGAGTTATTCCAACACCTGCAGAGAGTATAAAAAAGCCATTATGACTACTAAAGCAGCTTATTTCTCTACAAAATTACGTAATGCCCACAACAAATCCAAAGAAATTTTTAAAATAGTGAATGACGTATGTAATGATGCAAGAACGTCGCCTATTCAGACCCCTACTCAAGAACTCTATAACTCCCTGAATAATTTCTTTCTGGACAAAATATGTTCCATCAAAGCGAGCCTCCCCAATACCATCAACTGGGAACCACTAGATGACATATCTAGCTATCAACTTATATTAGACACCCTTCAACCCATATGTCCTAAAACACTATCAGCATTAATGACCCATGTTAAATCTGGATCACCTAACGATTGCTGTCCACCTTACGTCTAAAAAGACATCTTCACCGTCCTGCCTCAGAGCGTGCTCCCTTTTCTTAATGAGTCTCTTGCCCAAGGCAAAGTCTCCAGGGCTTTTAAGCATGCGAGGGTAGTCCCTCTTATTAAAAACCAAGGACCGACCCCGAAAACCCCATTAATTACCACCCCATCTCCCGCCTTCCTTTCCTGGCAAAAATACTAGAGGCCCATGTGGCTAGGTGCGTGTCAAGCTTTATTGAAAGCACAGACTACTTAGAGCCAAATCAAGCTGGCTTCCGTCCGGCACATTCAACAGAGGCCGTGATCTTTGCACTCCTGGACATTCTCAGAGCAAATGCAGATAGGGGAGACCATCAAGAACTGGTGCTCCTGGACTTTTCGGCCGCGTTCGACAAGGTCGACCATAACATCTTACTGAACCTACGAGGACCCATACTTGGTTGGATTGAGTCCTTTCTTTCTGACCATACTCAAGCAGTAAGACTTGGGAATCTCACCAACCCCAAGCTCACCTCCACGTGTGGGGGTTCCACAAGGTTCCTCTCTGTCCCATTTGCTTTTTAATTGATATCTTAGGCCTCTGATCTACTCATTAAGAAACAGAAACATCACCATTTTTAACTATGCCGACGATCTTCAGATCATATTTCTATTTGTCTCCTCTGACGCCGCTGCTGAGTTTTGAGCAACTATGCGTCACATCCAGTGTTGGATGGATGTGAACCACAAGAAACTCAACCCGGGCAAAACGGAAATTGGATTGCCTGGGAAGAGCGAGGCTAGCTGGGGCTCGCATTTCCGGCCGGTGGAACTAGGACCTCCCCCCACCCCCTCTCCCTCAGTGAAAAGGCTTGGGGTCATTATCAACGCCAATCTCTCACTCCAAGGACAGGTGGGAGCAGTGATCTCTTCCAGTTTCCACAAGCTACAAAAAATTAAGAAAATTGCACATCTGCTGACTCATTCAGCTCTAATACAGGTGGTGATAACCCTCATACTCTCACGGCTTGATTTTTCAAATTCAATCTATCTTGGTTAAGCATGGGCGAATTTTGCGAATCTCGCGTTCGCGAATTTTGCGGATTTGCGAACTCGCAATCCGCAAAATCCGCGAATTCTCGAAAATTTGCGGATTTTTTTTTTTTGTGTTCGCGCGGGTTTCTGCCAGTTCGCGAGGGTTTTGTACAATTTTGCAAACGCGAACTTACCTGTCGGGTCGCAAGTTTTGCGAACTTGTTGTTTCTACATGTCCAGCCTGTTTGGGACACTCTTCTTCATCACTGCCACTCTCTGTCACCACTGCCATTCTCTGACTACTCATGCCACCCTCTGGCCCACCCATGCCACCCTCTGTTTCATCACAGCACCCTCTGGTTGTCCAGTCAGTGTACATTATTGTGGCAAAGCAAAGCACACCTTCCCTGCCTCAAGTGACCTGAATTAATTTGGGGCTGATTAATGTGTCACAGAATATTTTTTTAGCTGGCACCTGCTTCCTTAGTGCTTCCTGATTAGTGATCTTTTGCACTTGCTAAGTGCTTTCATTGTTGCAAAATTAGTTACAACACCTGCCCTGCCCCAACTGACAATAATGAATTAGGGGCTGATTAATGGATTTGAACTTCCAGCCTGGCTCCTGCTTGTCTCCCTTAGCTGTAATTCAGGACCTTTGTGGCATATGTGTAACTATTCTGAGGTTCAGAGCAGGGTCACATAATAGTTGCAACTGGCAACTGAACTCTGGAGGGGCCCCTCAGGAAGCACTACAGGAAATGGCTACTAATGATGAGCCTGAACTTTTGAACCTGGTAAGTAGTTTCAGTTTTGCTAAGATCGTATTTCTGCAATTTAGCGCTTATTCGCGGGGCGCGAAGTTGTACTGGGAAGCCGCGAACTCACGCGAACAGTGCGAGCAAGCCATAAAATCCGCTGCTCGCGGATTTGCGGATTTTGCGGGAGATTCGCGAATCTCGCGGATTGCGAATTTACCGAAAATCCACAAAATCCGCGAGCGAAACGGATTTTCCGCCCATGCTTAATCTTGGTTTGCCAGTTGGTTTACAAAAAAGACTTCAAATGGTCAAGAATCAGGCAGCAAGACTGATTCATAAATAGTCTATATGGCTGTCAGCCAGACCTGGACTGCTTAAACTTCACTGGCTCCCGATAGCCCAACGAGTAGCTTTTAAGACTGGATTCTTAGCTTTTAAGGTTCTGCACGGCAACAGCCCCAGATTTATTAGCAATATGGTTACGAAGTACACACCTTTGCGTAGTCTCCGTTCAGCTCATTTCTACCTGGTAACCACTTCATCTTTTAGATGGAAGTGGCAGGAAGGATGTCGCTTTTTACATCTGGCCCCCAGATTCTTGGATTCTCTCCCCCTGGCACTCAGAAGTTGGGACAACCTGCTGGGTTTCAGGAAGTCTTTAAAAACATGGCTGTTCGAGCAAGCATTTTTCTAGTAACTCTGCTGTAGCAGTTTTCATTTCCAGCGCCATGAAACCTATGGGTGCACATGCGCTTTATAAGTGTTTACTAACATAACATAGCATAACATAACATGGACTCTGTAGGTTGCAGGGGTGTTCTGCTCATGCAGTGGCACCCTCTCACTTAGAACCAAGCCCCCTGCCCTAAGGATTGTAAAGGCCTGCTAGGTGGGTGACGTATAGGTTTTAAGTGCAATAACCCATAGATATAGTAAACCTATATCTTAGGTTGTGGTGCGTAAACCAGCGTACTCAGGCTGCAACGGCATGTCTGTAGTTCCATTTTGCATGGCCTCTCATGGGTGGCATAATATGTCCTTCAGCCCATGGAAGGCCTCTGGGGTACATATGCCCTGGGTACATGGGTACCATATACTAGGGACTGACAAGGGTACCACATTATCCAATCTGGAGTGTACATAGGTACATAGCATAAGAGTTTAAGGAGAAAGAAGATAGACTGGGGTCCTGATAAGCAGGATCCCAGTCAGTTAGTCAAAAACAGTATCACATTTAGCCCAAAAGTGGGGGTAACCTTAAGAAGCAGATACTACATCCACTTTTATACATATACATATTCTTGTTAAAAAGGAGAAACATATTCCAACACAGAAGTTGCAGATAGAAGTAAAAGATAATGATTTCCCAATGCTCTCCAAACAAATGTACACAATCTGAACCGTTCTCCCTTCCGCCCATAATATTTTAAGAGAAGGGGGAACATCTTACAACAGGACAGGCAAGATATAACACAATTAAATTGGGAATTATAGATTTGGAAGGCCGATAAAGAGCTCTGGCAGCTTATCAATGAATCTACCATGTTTGATCCTTATAATCTGACTTTGAAACAGCTAACAATCACTAGAAAAGAAGCATTGTACACTGGTCTGTCCATAGTCGAGATAGAGTGTACCCTATTACTTGCTTTAAAATACTATTTTGAATCCCATTGCTGGACAAAAGTCAATCCCACATTCATATTCACATCTGCATGTATCGCCCACTAGTGCTCTCATTACTTTGTCATTCTATCGCTCTGCAAAGGCTTGTAACCCCTTGAACACGGCCTTGTAAGTTACTTGCAGCCTCATTCATATCTTCTTAGCATTCTCTCCTAGGGGAGTTGTGTTTAGCTAATTACAACAAATTAAAGTGTATCTCCCTGACACAACTAAGGAGGTTCACAGTTTAATATTTATCCAGCCTATGTATTATGTAAGTAGATGCACAATGTCAGGGCAATTAATTAAAAAACTAGGAGTTAAAAGTGTAGATCCGCTTCACTGTCACATGTATCCCTGCGCCAGTTGTGTGGATTTACATTTGTGTATACCTCTTTTGACCATTACAGTATGGCTGCAGGGACGCAGGCCTATATAGATCATTGTTATATTCTGACTACTATATCAATTTATGCAATGGATCACATGTTGCAAGCCATTATGCTATTTTTCTAACCTAGTGCATTTTAGTCATGTGGAAACTGCAGCAGTCACAGGATGTATACACTTATATACCCTTAACCCCTTAAGTGCTGATGACGGACCCACTCCGTCATCAGCTGCGTTGGCGCTGTGCTGATGACGGATCGGTTCCGTCATGGCCCGCCTGCCGCTCATGCGCGGCGCGAATTCCGCACCTGCGCTGAGCGTTCCGTTGAGCGGGCGGGGCCATGACGGAACAGCTCCGTCATAAGCACAGCGTAACCGACACTGGTGACGGAGCGGTTCCGTCACCAGCATGCGCCTGCCGCTCTTCCGCCCCGCCCCCTTAGCACTGCGGCGGAATAGCCGCCGCAGTGAAGGGGTTAAGAGAATTCTCCACCCATACAATCTTGCTCTTTTAACAACTGCTGGAGTAGTCACAAACGGCTATTTGAAAATGTGTCCAATAAGCTGATTATATTTCGGTACCTAGGAAGTTGTTATATCCCGGGTATAGGAACAATTTTTTTAATTCATGCAAGGGATTCTTTCTTAAACAAAGTAAAGTGCTTGTTATAATCCAGTAATGAAAGTTATAAGAACGTTTCTTTATTTTAGTTAGAAGTAAGTAAGTAGATTGCTAAGCCCCACCAGTAGCAGCATCCTTGCTGCTCAGCCCATTTGTTCAACTGACACTCAATCCCACTCAAACACACTCAACATTCTATTACCTCACACACTGGTTGAGCAACAGGGAATGGGAACGCTGGAAAGGAGGAATTAAGTTACAACATATTTCCCCCCTTTATGTATACAATAAAAATCTATATGGAAAATATCAAAAGACGTAAGATGGGAAATTATGAAATAGGCTCATGACATTGGATACAAAAAAAATCAGCCCACTTTGACCAGAGAACTGGAGGCGTAAACAACTATCTCAAGAGATTCAATCCTGTACTGTGAGGGATGGTATGACCCTCAACCCTAATTTCATATATTTGCGGATGCACTTTTGGCTGCACTTTCTTTCCGTTTATAGAGCTCGATTAAGCCCGCTTTCTTCAACCACACAGCCTGAATCAGTGAGCTGTTATTTTAAGTGCTCTCACCAAGTCCTGATGAAGACCCCAATCTAAGGATCCAATCACATTGAACACACAAAGGGGTCAAAACGTTGACAATCACCATTAACATACAAGCCCTGATGACTGTAATTTATTAACAGTGTTCATAAGTGCTATGTATATCTAGTGAAACCATTTGACCGTCAATAGGCTGGATAGGTCTTGCCATGTGAATGTGATGTATATATGTCGCTATACCTCTCCTTTGTCCTTTACCTTTACCCACTCACTAAGAACCCAACACTCCCACCCATCCTTCCCCTACACTAGAGCACTTTTGATTATGTGTGTATTTATGACGCTAGAGAAACTTGATTGCCTAAACAAATGTGCTTAATGCTTTTATGCTTTGAAAATAAATTGCATGAAAGGCAGAGTATGCTTAAATTGACGTTGTGAATGTCATTAACTCCTTTTCTAAAAAGCGTTCCTACTGTGACCATTTATTTTCTATACTACAATAACAATCACAGCATTTAAAAATCAGAACAGTATAATCCTGCAATTAAAATCACAAACATAAAAACCTGTGCAGGACTTGTAGTAATAAGAACTGTTAGACCTAGCATATCTTGGCGTGATTACCCCTGAATTTTTCCCTCTGCCTTCTTTGCAATCTAGATTTTTGGGTACTTTGCCACAGTGGGCACCCCCCTGGTAGGTCCCAGGTAATCCCTGGTCAGGGTGCAGTGTAGGTAAAAGGCAGGATATATACTAAGGTATGTATTATGTCCTTACAGTGAAAAACACTCCACTTCGTTTTTCACTGCTGAAAGGCTGGTAAACAACCTTTACAATGAAACTGTTACAACGCACTACCATTACGACGCAACTTTTACAACGCAAACCATTACAACGCATTGCGCTGGGGGGCGCTCTAGGATAGGGAATAGGTTTAATGTACTATCCAACACCTTCCCTACTATCCACGGGGACTGGAGTTGGAATAGTAAATTGAACTATTCACTATCCAGCGCCCCAAAGCACTATGCGTTGTAAAGGCATGCGTTGTAAAAACCGCGTTGTAAAGGCATGCGTGGTAAAAGCATGCGTTGTAACGTCATACATCCGAAAGGCCATCCTACCCATAGGACAGAATGGGGGAGACTGGGTGTTGTGTTTGTTAGCCTAGTTTCCTGTAAGTCTAAAATGGAGAGGTAAAGCTTAGTATGTATGTACTTACAGTGTCATAACATATTTCTATGAAGGTGGTTTTGTCACTGTGTGTTCAGAAACCACTCTTTTAGAAAGTGATTGAGTTTTGTGCTCTAGGTATTTCTGTGTGTCTCTACTGAAATGTGGATTGTCTGTCTGGATCTGAAAGGTGAGAGGAGCTGGGAGAGGTATTGACCCAGGGAGGGGTTGAGATGGCACCAGGCTGCCCTGCATCTAGAGAGTATGGGGAGGAGAAGCCTGGGAGGTGAAAAGGCCTGGGCTGTTGCAATAAACCAATTGACCCATCTCCTGCTTGTGATTAAGGAACCAGACCCCCAGTATAAAAGGGAGAGAGGTGACACTGGGAGGGAGGCACCCAGAGCTGATTTAGGGAGTGGTCAGGGACCCCTGAGGACAAACAAACTTCAAAGACAGTAAGGGGTATAACTATGAGAGCTGAAACCCCTGAACGTTGGAATAAAACAGAAATGGATTGAGACTAAAAAGGCTTGGACCCATTCTGTGGTCAAGAGGAACCTCTGCTAAAAAAGGAGCAACTGAAGAGACTGCTGTGGAAAGACCAATCCTTATTTCGTCATCTGGGGCTAATCTGCAATTTTCTGTTCTAACCAAGGGAGAAGCTGTAGGGACTGTGCTTGGAGGTGCTGGGTCCCTCTGCTTGGAGAAGAGTGTGCTTTGTGCTGTATCTTGCAACCCCAAGGGGCCAAGGGGATCTGGCTCCCTGCTTGGAAATACAGGATCATAAAAGTTTATGGAGTAGTCCCAATCAATGTGGTGTGGGTGTGCTTTTGCAGCTTGAGACCCTCATAAGTAGTGCCTTGTGATCGAGGGCTGAGTCTTGGACATGCTGGGGACGTGTCATGGTGCTGTCCAAGGTGAAGGTGATGAGCGCCTGTTTGTGGTGTGCACAGGGAGTCGAAGTAAGACTAAGACGCACAGGGTGCGTGTTGTGGTGCAGGTCATGGTGTTGGAGATGAGCGCTTGGACGTAGTATGAACCAAAAGAAGAAGTGAGTCTCAGGCGTGCAGACTGCATGTCGTGGTGCAGCCAGGGCATTGGTGAAGAGTGCCTGGTCATCATGTGCACCAAAAGAAGAAGTGAGTCTCAGACACGCACCATGCATCTTATGGTGCAGCCAGGGCATTGGTGAGGAGTGCCTGGTCATCGTGTGTACCGGGAGAAGAGGTGAGACTCGGTCACACGGAGTTCATGTAGTGGTTCAATCAGGGCATTGGTGAAGAGTGCCTGGACATCGTGTGCACCGAAAGTAGAATTGAGTCTCGGACGCGCAGAGTGTGTGTCGTCGTGCAGCCTGGGCGTTGGTAAGGAGCACCTGCCCATCATGTGCACCGGGAGAAGAGGAGAGACTCGGACGCACAGGGTGACTGACATCATTTGTGCCTGATTAACTAAAAGCTTGGTGCACTAGTCACTGCATTATTTTTCCCTTGTAGATTACCTGATTGTAACATGGCGCATTGTATTAATTCTTCATTGCACAGTATCTGATTACAATGTGGCACAGTGCATTATTTCTTCATTGCACTGTACAGGGTTGTAGCGTGATGCATTGCTTTGTTTCTTCCTGGTAGAGGGCATGCTGGTAGTGATACGCATTGCATTATTCTTTCTTTTGCAAAGTACATGAATGTGGCGATACGTATGGCATTGTTTCTGTGTTGCACAGTACAAAAGAATATTGTTACACATTGCAGTATTTGTTTTCTTTTGCAACATGTTTGATTATAGCAATACGACTGGCCTAACCTTTTGGAAACGGTTAAACAGGAGCTTAACTGTTGGTTAGAAGCTGTGGTTGGGATTAGAACCTACCAACTCACCAGAAACAATACTACCAATTCTTGTATGTTGATTTTGTATTGTGTCGTCATATCGTATAACTTCTAATATAAAGTTTATACTCATTTTATAAACAATCGCGTGGAGTCTATTTGTGGTGACATCATTGGGTTACTGTGAGCCTGGTTGAACATACTGTACACTCATGCTTTGTAGATAAGCCTCGCTGCTCGTGCCAAGCTACTAAGGGGGTGAGCAGGGCTATCTCAGACGGTTTCCTTACTTAGCCTAACATTGAAGCGAGGGGTCGGGGACTCCCCCCTCCAGCATTCGGTAGCGGCCATAAGCGATAGGGTCCTCCACTTCCAACAGGGACACTGAAGAGTTGTGACACCCTCACTCACCCCCTTAGGCACACACAACTTTTTGCACACCTGACGGGACCAAAGGTCACAGGTAAAGCACACCAGGGTCCCAGACCCAACAATGCAACCAACTTGCAGACCTGATGGCTTAACACACTTCCCCTACATTCTAACCCCTTAGGAAGTATGGTCAACTCTACAACTCTTGGCTTAACACACTGCCCTTACATCCTAACTCCTTAGGAGGGATAGCCAACTCAACAACTCTGGGTTTAACACACTGCCCCTACATCCTAACCCCTTAGGAATGATTGTCAGCACTAAAACTCTGGTCTTAACACACTGCCCCTATTTTCTTTACCCTTTAGGAAGGATGGTCAACTCTACAACTCTGGGCTTAACACATTGCCCTTATATCCTTAGAAAGGATAGCCAACCTTTTGCTTACACACTGCCCCTACATCCCTACCCCTTAGGATGGATTCACACCCTTGGGTTTATGCACTGCCTTACTGCCTAATCCCAATAGGACGGGAGAATAACCTGGTCTTACACACTACCCATAGCCCCTTGTGAATAATGAAAACCTTGGACTTACACATTTCCAACCTACATCCTTAACCCAGGGTCACAGGTAAAAATGTCTGAATATCATAGTCACATATTCCCTTGCAACCAATATAGAAATCTACTAAGGCAACCAAACCAATAATTCATCTAAAAACACACTCAAACTTATAGTGAACATCCACACATATGCACCAGGGGAAAACCCAGACCAGCATTTACATTTGCATTGTGAAGCACACATAGACACAGCAAAATGCCATTGATTGTTTATGTACAGGAAGGGATCCATTCTACACATAAACAAAATTAGTACTGCATCCTGCTCGTCTAGAGAAACCTTTCAAATTGTAAAAAAACTTTTAAAAACCCCGGAGCCTATATGCACGAATGATCTCTCGGACAATCATTGCAACGAGTTAGCCACCTACTTCGATCAAAAGATCCAAAACATCATCCACCAACTCCCCCCTCTCACCTCCGCGGACCCTTCACTTCTGTGTCCGATTCAGGCCCAGAACCTTAATACAGGACTAGACATGTTCACCCCTATCAGTGAGGACATTCTGTCCCCCACCCTCCAATCACTAAAGAGTGGCTCCCCGCGCAACCCTGCCCCACTTAAAACATTAAAACAGGTAGCACCAACCATTCTTGCTCCGATGGTAAACTTGATCAATGCCTCACTAGCAGACCGGAACGGTACCCCCCAGCTGGAAGAAGGCGGTGGTCAGGGCCTTACTCAAATAACCTAACCTGGACCCCCTAAACCTAACTAACTTCAGGCCAATCTCTCTCCTTCCATGCATCAGTAATATGACTGAAAAATGTATTAACGGCCAGCTGTCCAACTACCTGGAATCCAATGAACTGCTTAAACCTTCACAGACAGGTTTTCACCCGGGCCAGGGTACTGAAACAGCGATGGTGGCGGTTGTCGAAGAGGCCAGGAAGATCATCGATGCAGGAGGATCAGTGGCAGTGATCCTCCTGGATCTAAGTGCGGCCTTCGACACCGTCAACCACCATATCTTGGCTCAGCGGCTCAGAGACCTTGGTATTTCAGGACCCGCCCTGTCTTGGTTAAAATCTTTTCTTCACGGTCGCTCCTTTCAGGTGGCAGAGGGTAATTGCATCTCTAAAGAGACCCCCATACGCTGCGGAGTGCCACGGGGCTCTTCATTGAGCCCTACGCTCTTCAACGTATACATGTCCCCTCTCGAAAATATTTTCACCCCATACGGAATTAAACTTCTGACATACGCGGATGACACCCAGCTGGTGGTCTCTCTCAGTCAGCAGGAAAATCCTACCATCAATCTGAACTCCTGTCTGGGAGATATAGTCAGCTGGATGGACAGGTCCCACTTGAAACTCAACAGTGATAAAACGCAGATACTCGTGATGGGTAATCAGTCTCCCGTCCGTCTGGAATCCCTGTGGCCCCCGTTTATGGGCCTGCCTCCAACCCCCAAATCCAATGTCAAAAGCCTCGGGATTTGGCTAGACCTAAACCTCACCATGAACACCCAAGCAAGGAAAACGGCTGGAGTCTGCTATGGTCTCTTGCGCACTGCCCGTAAGATTCTTCTGTTGCTTCCTTTTCAGTCAAGAAAGCTCCTTATCCAGGGCCTTATTCTGTCAAGACTGGACTACGGAAACGCCCTGTATCTTGGCGCGCCGAAGAAAGTGACAACAAACCTCCAGGTAGTGCAAAACGCTGCCGCCCGGATTCTCACTGACACCAAGAATCGCTGCTCGGCCAAACCGACCATCAGAGCATTGCATTGGTTGCCCGTCTTGGAAAGAGTGCAGTTTAAAGCCCTCTGCCTTACCCACAAAATTCTCCACGGAAAGCTTCCCCTATCCTCAAAGACCTCATCGTTCCTTACACCACCTCCAAAACCCTCCGATCCTCTAATATCCACCTAACCTTGCCACCCAGGATCAAGAGGGCGCGTTCCGGAGGCCGGCGTTTTTCTTATAACGCCTCCAAACTGAGGAACTCACTCCCTCTTGACCTCCGTTCCCAACCCAACCTCCTGCCAATCCGAAAACTTCTAAAGACTTGGCTGTTCCCGTAACCTCCTTCTCCTGTTCTCGCCTGTTCTTCTGTCAGCGCTGGGACGCTTGCGGACAGCCATGCGCTCTAGAAATCTTTTAACATTTAACATTTAACATTAAAACGAGCATTAGTAAATGCATGTGAATAATAATGAGCAGTTTTTTGTTGTAAGTTGTAGCTTGCTGAGTAGTTGTACAATATAAGTTACAGAAAGTCTTAAAGTGTTATGACTAGTGTTTGTACAAAAAGACAATGTGTGGAGTTACTAGTGGTATAGTGCAGGTAAGTAATAGCAACATTTTGAAAGATGAAAGAGGGAAATATAATTAATTGATGTAATAGCAATATTAGGTGTTTTAAGGAGGTCATGACCAATTTTGGGACAGATGCCATTGCACCTGCTGCACCATTCAAATCATGCCCCTGCTTTCTGCAACGTAACTGCAATTGTGACTGCCTGGTTATTAGTAAAATATAGCAATATTATGTGTTTAGTGGGGTGCCTAGAGCTGTTGGTCCCGGTGCTACTGCACATGCTGCGCCATTCAAATAATGTCCCTATTTCTTGCTAGATTAATGCACTTGTGACTGTCTTGTTTAGTAGTAAAATTTTGCAATAATCTGGGTTTAGTGGGGTCTCTAGGGATTTTGGTCCCAATGCCACTAAACCTGCTGCAACCATTCAAATGAAGTCTCTTTTAACTGAAAGATAACTGCAATTGTGACTGCCTGTTTAGTAGTCCAATATAGCAATGTTATGTGTTCAGAGGAGTTCTGTCTAACCCTGGGTGAAGCACTACGCTACGCTAGCGTAGTTTGCGAAGTTTGCGCAACTTCGCACTATGCGAGCTGCACGTAGCACAGTGCGAACACGCGTAGTGCAGCATAGCGTAGTGCAGTGGTCATTTTTTGCTTGTTTGCGGTCCTCAACATCATGTTCGCAACCGCGAGCAAGCATAATGAAATCCCGGCGAGATTCTCAACGCGGGGTAGTCAGGTTTCTCATTGCGAGTGGTTGTGCATGCTCGCGACCGCTCACGATGAGAAACTACCGGTTCGCGTTGAGAAAGCTGCCGCTCGAGTAAAAATCTACTCGAACAGCAGAAAACTACAGCTCGCACTGTGCAAGATGCCGTTTTCAATGATTGCACAGTGCCGTATGCTTGTCCGCACTGTGCAGTCATTGAAAATGCATCTTGCACAGTGCGAACATGCTACTACGCAGCTCGCGTAGTGCTACGTGAAATTTGCGTAGTGCGAAGTGCACTTTGCGTAGCTTTGCGTAGCGCTACTTCGCGAACTACGCCCACCCCTAGTTCTGTCAACTGTTGGACCTGGTGCTACCGCACCTGTTACACCTTTCAAACCATGACCCAGTTATCTGCAAGGTAACTTCACTTGTGACTACCTGTTTAATAGTCAAGTACAGCATAGTTTTTGTGTATTAACTTTATTTTTAACTTGAGCTGAAAAATCCATCCGATAATACCTACAAAGTCCAAAGAAAGATACAGAGGCATGAAAAGGAAATGCCACAAACGTTCTAAGGCTAAAATATCTGCTTTAGACAACTAAGTAATAAAAAAACAAGCAATCCAGCATACTGTTAGAAGCTGCCTGCCTTTTTCATGGGAGGGGATCTTATCTCGACAGTGAATGGTGCTTAAACAGAGTGTACAGATTTAATAGACTTATCCTAAAAGCGTGCAGCATGAGAAGTTAACAAAAACGAGTTCCACACAAAAGCGAGTGAACACAGTAGTTTGCAGTGGGTTCTGATAGGAGCCCCCTTTTAACCCCTTAAATTGGAATGGTTCCGTCATGAGCACAAGTTCTAGTGTGCTCATGACGGAACCATTCTGTCATGAGGACATGCTCAGGAAATCCCTCTGCTGCAGACAGCAGAGGGATTTCCTTTTTTTTTTGTTTGCATGGGGAGGTGGGGAAAAGCTTTCCCAACCTCCCCAGGCATATTTTTGTATTTTGAATTTTTAAATCCAAACTGCAACTTAGTTTCAGTTTCTCAGTTTCAGTGCTTGTGGGGCTATCTCAGCCTTCCGAGCACCAAAAAAGATGGGAGAGGTATTGTTGAAAATGGGAGGATTTCCCCTTTCTAAAGGTCCAGCTTGGGGATCACCCCAGGAGGACGATCCCCGAGCAGGGATCCTTCCACTAGCCACCAGGGAGGGGGGAGAGGCCCCTTGGGCAAGGGCCTTTGCCCCCCTATATAATTTCCCCAGACGGCCTTTCTGCCCCACCCCTGGGGGGAAGATGGGGGCAGTAGCCCCCAATCTACTACCCCGGGTGGGAAGAAAGCACCCTAGACGCCAGGGATTTTTTAAATATGTGCCAGAGGTGGGGGCTGCCCAGAATGGGCATGCTAACCCCCTACCTTACCCCCAAGAAAGAATAAGATTTTCTGCCCCCCCCAGGAGGAAGATGGGGCAAAAGCCCCTATCTGCACCCCAGGGGGCAGAAAGCACACCTCGCTCCCGATATTTTTTTTATATATACATAGGGGTGGGGGCTGACCAAAATGGGAATACAAATACCCCCACCCAAAATAAAAAAGATCCTAGTCTTTCTGCCCCTCCTGGGAGGTATATGGGCAATAGCCCCCAATCTGCCCCTCCAATGGGGCAGGGAGCTCCCTAGACACCAGTTTTTTTTAATACAGCAGGGGTGGGGGCTGCTAAAAATAGGCATGCCAAAGCCCCCACCCTACCCCCCAAAGTAAGAATAAGGCTTTCTTCCCCCCCAGAGGGCAGATGGGGCAATAGCCCCTGATCTGCCCCGGGGAGGAGAAAGCCCACTAGGCCTCAGGTATTTTTTTTTAATATATACGTAGGGGTGGGGGCTGCCCAGAATGGGCATGCAAATACCCCCCAAAACAAAATAATTCTACAGCTTTTCTGTTCCCCCTGGGCGGCATATGAGGGCACTTTCCCCCATTCTGCAGGGGGGGTATAAAGCACCCGAGATATCAGGGATTTTTTTTCTAATGCACCAGGGGTGGGCACTGCCAAACCAACCAAACCCACAAAATTCTGAAAACTAGACACATGGGGGATTGTAGGGAGGTATGGCTTGCGTGGATACCCTTACGTTTTCTTACCCAGGATCCCATTCAAACCTCAAATGTAGCTGAAAAAAATCACTTTTTCCACATCTTTTTGTGTTGGAAAGTTGTGGCAACATCAGGTTGACACAAATTTCCTGCCACCCAGTGTTCCCCCAGGTCTCCTGATCAAAATTGTGCCTCACTCATTTGGGAGGCTCACTTACAATCGACAGGCAAGGGCCCAAAATGTATTGAGGCGACATCAAAATTGCCTATCATAAAACAACCTGGTTTTGAAAGGGGTCACCTGGATTTTTGGCCCCGTGCTCGGCGGCAAGCTAGGGAAACCTACCAAAACCACACATTTCTGAAAACTAGACACCCGGGGATTCCAGGGATGTATGGATGGCGTGGATTCCCCAAAATTGTCTTACCAAGAATCCTCTGCAAATCTCAAATTTAGCTGAAAAAAAATCACTTTTTCCACAAATTTTATGTGTGGTAAAGTTGGAGCATCACCGGACTGACACAAATTTCCTCCACCCAGCATTCCCCCAGGTCTCCTGATAAAAATGGTGCCTCACTTTTGTGGGCGGCCCAAGTACTCGTGACAGGCAAGGGCCCAAATCGTATTGAGGCGACATCAAAATTGCCTATCACAATACAACCTGGTTTTACAAGGGGGGTCCTCTGGATTTTTGGCCCTGTGCTCGGCGGCCAGCTAGGGAAACCTGCAAAACCCATATGTTTCTTAAAAGTAGAGACCCAGGAGATTCCAGGGAGGTATGGCTTGCGTGGATCCCCCAATGTTTTCTTACCCAGAATCCCCTGCAAACCTCAAATTTAGTGAAAAAAAACCTTTTTCCACACACCTTCGTGTGGTAAAGTTGGGGCATCACCGGGCTGACACAACTTTCCTACCAACCAGCGTTCCCCCAGGTCTCCCGATAAAAAATGGTGCCTCACTCTTGTGGGGGGCCCAAGTACCTGTGACAGGCAGGGGCCCAAAACGTATTGAGGCGACATCAAAATTGCTTATCACAAAACAAATTGGTTTTGCAAGGGCGGTCACCTGGGCTTTTTGGCCCTGTGCTTGGCGGCCAGCTAGGGAAACCTACCCAACCCACACATTTCTGATAGCTAGATACCCAGGAAATTCCAGGGAGGTATGGTTTGCGTGGATCCCCCAACATTTTCTTACCCGGAATCCCTTGCAAACCTCAAATTTACCTGAAAAAAATATTTTTTCCACACATTTTTGTGTGGGAAATTTGTTCAGTCCCTTGAACCTTTGTTTTTTTCAATGAATTTCTATGTTTTTTTTTATTTAGTAGTCATGTTTGCAGAGTGGTGGAGAAAGTTGGCAAGGCCTCTGACCAGCTCTCAGGAATTCCACTTTGTAGGATTTACAGGAGGTACCAGGAGGGCTACTTGGCCTCCAAGGTCCACCAGGAGTATAGTGGACTTCATCTACCAACCAGTAGTGCACCAGGAGTCATGTTTGCAGAGTGGCGGAAAAAGGGGGCATGACCTCTGAACATCTCTTAGCAATCCTGCTGTGTGGGTCTTATTGGAGATAACAGGAGGTGTAGTTGCCCCCCAAGGATGTCCTTGGAGGCCAACTGTCCCTCCTGTTACCTCCAGTAAGTCAGCAGGATTGCTGAGAAGTTTTCAGAGGCCATTGCCCCTTTTTCAACCACTCTACAAACGCTCCTCATAGTGCACAGTTGGGGGTTGAATTCCCTTGGCTCCAGGGTGTCTGAGGGTCTTAGGAGCCAACAAGCCCTAAATTTTAACTCCAGTATACCCAACACAGTCGGAGTGCTGACAGGTGGTTGGAGGCAATGCCCTCTTTCTCCAACACTATACAAACTCACCTGTTGGTGCACTGCTGGTGTAGAATGAGGTTCCCTTGTTTTCTTAGGGCCTCTGGAATTAAATGGACTTAATCCTGGAAGCAGAGTGTGCCAATAGCCACGTTTGCAAAGTGGTGGAGAAAGGGGCATGGCCTCTGATGACCTCTCAGCAATGCAGCTGTTTGGCTCTCACTGGAGGTAACAGGAGGGCTAGTTGGCCCCAAGGACCCTGAAGAGCCACAGGGACTTCATCCTACACCTAGTAGTGCACCAGGAAGCATGCTTGTAGAGTGGTGGAGAAAGGGGATATGGCCACTGAAAACCTCTCAGCAAATTAATTGCTATATACCCAGTACAAAATAAAAAACCATTGCAAGACACAGCTCAGGTATTGTCTCTGGGTTCGTCGGGCTCTTGGTGAACCTACAAGTCCTATATATCCCCAGAACCAGAAAGGTCTAGAGGATGTAACTGGATATCGCTTTCAAACAATTGTCATATTTAGAAGAAGTTACAGGTAAAAACGTTGACACAAATGGCTGTTTTTTTCAACTAATTTTCAATTTTTCTTATATCCAGCAGTTAGTTTCTATAAATAAACCTTGAAGGATCTACACATAAGACCCCTTGCTGAATTAAATAAGCAAAAATAGGCTATGTCCTAGAAAAATGACAAAACTGTGTAAAAAATTTTGGATTTCTGACAAAAGTCTGCTTGTCCCTGAAAGCTGGAAAGATGGTAAATTCAGCACAACAATTCCTTTTGTGATACCATTTACAGGGGAAAAAACAGACGCTTTTATCTGTAACCCTTCCAATTTTTCAAAAACAAAACAAAATTTACCTGCATTTTGGCAAGTTTCTTGGTCCAATCCAGGGGAATCCACAAACCCTGGGAACCTTTAGAATCCCCATGATGTTGGAAAAAAAGGAAGCAAATTTGGCGTGGATACCTTATATGGTCAAAAAGTTACAGGGACCTAAGTGTTAACTACCTCAAATAGCCCAAAAAAGGCTGAGCACAAAACGCCATTACAGATTGTTTATGCGCAGGAAGGGACACCTTTTTGCACTTAAACAATCGTTCCTTGAATTGCAGGCACCTTTGCACAATGGTGCAAGAGTGCCTGCATTGTCATTAGGCGGCTACATTTAGCGCCAGCACTAAGGGAAATGCTGGGGTGCTGTATATCCAATAGGGCTAACTCCACTTGATTAGTAAATTATTTCTCAGTTGCTGCCAGCTACCTTGTCAGAGTGGAATCTAAATCTTAAAAAAGTATTTTTTTCTGGGCTACAAAGTTTGCACATGAGAATCCTAATTTAAAACACTTTTCCAACAGAAGATTTTGGCAAGCGCATCACCATGATGACCTAGAAACATTTCACTGTTGATTATTTCAGAAGCAGGGGATTTCAGACTCTACTGTTAATTGTTCTGCACACAGCGTTAACGGAGAGGGCAAGCTGCACACTGCCACACGCTCAACCTTCTGGTGGATATCTTTTTATCACCTGCGCAGATATCTTGTCATAGACGTTTCACCGTACGTTCACTACTATAAAGCCTTGAAAGTTGCGTTTATTTTACACAGAATGTTAACATCGCATACGTATATCAAGCTGTTCGGGCATTATATTGAGCACTAAATTGGTATCAATGAGCAAATTCGAGTATACTGTATTTTTTCTTTCGCACATTTTTGTCTACACCTATACCTTTTCTATTTTGTGTATTTTGCATTTGTGACTGTATGTACAGTTTTTTTTTTGCGGCATTAGTAACTGGTTAATCAGATATGTAGCTGACTTTCTAATGCCCTCGAAACCCAACTCTAGTTTGCAGTGTGAATTGATATTGATGAAATCATGCCCCCTGACATTCCATTAAAGTTCACGCTCATTTGAGTCTTAGGATACAAGGAAAGTCATTTGATGAGACATCATTACAATATAATTTGGCAAGCATTAACATAAAAAAAGCCAACTGGAATTTCTGAAACGTTAATATTACGTGTGCTGTCAGATGAAAAGGGAGCAAAAAGTCCATAATCCCTGTGAAATAATGATGTTTTACTTTTCTTACACTGTCAAATAGAGTGGATTAAAATTATCAGTCGGCCAGTTCCGTGAAGAAGCATGTTCTTATTTTCGGTACAGACTTCTGAAATCCTTTGTAATTAGAAAACGACTCCTTATCTTTCTGCTCCCTGTTGATAGGAAAATCAGTCTGAGATCCAAGCTCTGGTAACAATATCTGAAATGCAAACCTGGATTTAGAATGATAATGCGATAGAAATAAAGTCCAGCCTTCAGAAGAATGCCGTGATGGGGTAGATATAATACACGGAAATGGTAATTTAAATATTTGTTACAGATAATTTGAAACCTGGGCCCAGGCTGTGCTTTCGCTCTAATCCTCTGCTTTATGTCTGACAAACCACTGTATGAGATAATGGTGGCCGGGAGCTATTGCCTTAATCTGAATTTCAATACGGCATTGTTCAACATTCTTATCATGTTCCAAATATACTTGTTTCGAAAATGTCCCTATAGTTTGTCTTTTCTTGAGCTATATATTGCATCCATCCGTAACAGTGTGTATTTTTCGTACATACACAAGAAAATAATACAGTAGCAGTAAGCATACAATATTAATTGCATACAGATAGTCATAGGCCTCTTAGATTTGTTTATCTTGACTGGGACTTAGGGGTGAAGAAATGCACCTATTTTAACTGATTTGAGATATCTATTTATGGAAGTGGGCCAAAAGAGTTGTGTTCTCAGAGTGAATAAAATTAATCATTCATAACTGCTCCTGCTCACTTTATCTACACTAGCTAATAATATTTGACACAGTGAAAGCGTTGTCCATACAGATTTATTCACAGAACAATGGCGAAGAAACGAGTATCTTCGTAAGTGATGAATTGAGGGGGTCATGTCGGAGACTGAGAAGATTTGAGAGGCCCTGAGTCTTCTGACAATTCATGATTGCCAGTAAAATGGTCGGCGCAAGAAATTCTGTGAGGCGGCGTGCTGCTTGAGTTTCAACCCAAGTAAGTACCAAGGAAATCTACCCTCTGGCCAAAGGGCAGTAAGGCCCCTCCAGAAGAGTCGAGTAACAAAGATTAGGAATCAGGAAACAGGTAGGCCTCTATCTGGAACAGCAAACCCAACCCACCGGGCACCTCAATTTTACCCTAAAAACCAAGGGGCATATTATCAAGAACCAGAGTTGAAATTATCGCCGCTTTAGCGTCAGAAAACTGCAGCTAAAGCGGCGATAATGGGCTTGATAATATGCCCTTGAGAATTCCAATAGAAGCCATGTTCTGTTGTCAACATTGGCTTCTATTGGAATTCTCAAGGACATATTATCAAGCTCATTATCGCCGCTTTAGTGGCAGTTTTCTGTCACTAAAGCAGCGATAATTTTAACTCCGTGCTTGATAATATGCCCCCCAAATGTTCAACCCACATTTGTTTCCATATGAGAATAAACTCTATCACTCATTGGCTAAGGATGGGGGGTGTACATGTCACACCACTCTCAGCATGACCATCTTATTCAATGTTCTTATGTCTTAAACTTTCAGCACTACGACGATTCTTCCCAGGAAATAACTTCGAATCCCAATTATAGTCCATATTTCCTGCACATATCATATTGCAAGTCTCTACGGTTCCATTGTTTCCCTCTGCCATCTTGAGAAGGATGTTGCTCACTGTAACGGAGTTGACAGTCCAGTAGTTGGGGTGGGCGGAGATAGGTGGGCAGAGGGGAAGAGGTGGGGACAGGACAGGAAGGGGCCACTTAGAGTAGTGACGGGGACCTGCATAGACGTAGTAATAAAGAGTTCCGAGATACACAAGTCGGTGCCCGTGTGTGATTGGTATAGGACACGACAGCTGGCGACCAGGGTGGGATCCAGCGGTAAACCCACCAGAACAAGCCCCGTCCCGCAGCGTGGAGCGTCCCGAGCTCCGCTGCAATTGCGATCCTGCGGCGCTCAAGGAGAAGCCCCAAGGAGTGATCCAGCAACCCTCGGAGAAAGCCGAGAGACGAAGAAAGAGCGCTGAGTGAGAGCGCCAGAGAAAAGGAGCCGGTCCCGCTGGACGCGCGAGACCCGCCAAGAATGGAGGAGCAGCGTGAAAGCGCCCAAGCGCCCCGAAAGAAAGCGCCGGCCGCGCGGAGCCCATGAGCGCAAAAGTAAAGTGGACACCAGAGTGACGCTGCCCCCAGCGCCTTCTGCGGCCCAGCGAGAGCCAGAAAAGAGCCCCACCAGCGAGAGGTGAAGTGCCCTGCAGCCGGCACTGCCGCCGGCGGGAAAACGGAGACGTGTGGCAAACGAGACCAAAGGGGCCAAGCTGAGAAGAAGGACGAGCAGCAGAAACTCACCTCAACCCTGCCCGAACAGCAGAAGACAGAAACCGTGAGTCCAGTGGCCCAGAGAGTGTGTGCCTGAAACGAGGGGAGAGACCTCGTGTGCTGCAGAGGGGGCGGCCATCTTAAGGTCAGGCAGCCCGAAAAGACAAACCCTATCTGATTAAAGGGCGGCCATCTTTGGGTCAGGCGAAAACCCAAAACAAGCACTGGCAACACAAATTGATGCACTGTGACCTGATAGCCAAGCAAACCTTACCAAGTGAGCGCCAACAACAAGAAACAAACAAGCATTGGTGGCTGCAGTAAACATTTGTAGAAGTAAACGTCAGTAACTGCAACCAGAGTCAAGTACAAGCCCTGAAGGCCCACCGCCAAGATGTCCAACCCTCCCGCGCAAAACGCACAAACCGCCCCCGCGCAAAAGGAAGTCAAGGGAGGCACACACCTGCGAGCGCCGGAGCCCTTAACAATCACAACAGGAAGTAGCATGGGCCTAAAATGGCAAGAATGGCTAGAGGACTTTGAGGACTATATTGAAGGGTCCAAAATTGAGCCGGACAAAGACAAGATAATAGCCCTTCGCAATCTAGGAGGGCGTGAGATCAGCAAGATAGTACGAGAAATCCCAACTGATGACGGCGACACCTATGTCAAAGTGAGAGAAGTATTGAATAACCGGTTTTTGCATAAAAGAAATGTGGATTACGAGCGACACAAGTTCCACCAACAGCGCCAGGACAAAGAAGAGCCGCTGACCTCCTTCATACATCGACTGCGACGTCAGTCCCAATACTGTGACTTTACAAATTTCTCGCCGGATGCAGCCATCAAGTCCCAAATAATCTCTGGGTGTCACTCGGAGTCGCTGAGACGACGACTGTTGAGGAAACCGCAAGAGCTCGCAGAAATTGAAGAAAATTCCCGGCTGTATGACCAGGCCGAGGAAAACGCGGCGGACATCGAGGTTAAGCCCAGCACTAGCTGCGAACATGCCAACCGCGTCTCTGACCGACGACATGGAAGACAGGAATATCGAGGCAACCCGCGTGACAGGTCACGCCGATCCAGATTCTCACCCAGACGTCAACCGGAGCACAGACCAAAAGATCCTGAGAGGAGAGATTGACGGCCTGAACGCACGAGGCGGTGTTTCAGATGCGGGTACGACTACCCTCACATTGACTCTTGCCCTGCTATGGGCCAATGCTGCCGAAAATGTGGACGGTCCAATCATTTTGAGGCCATGTGCAGTGATTATCACAGAGAGAAACGCGGTAACAATGACAGACGTGCCAGCCAGCAGAGGCCCTCGAGATCTGAAACCAAACGGTACCATGTCAGAGCCGTTCAGGATGAACCTGCTCGGTCCCCTGCGTCTTCCCACTCCAGTCACGAATCTAGACGCTCCAAATGGGATCGTCGCTCTCCCTCAAGGGACTCCAGATCTTCCTCATCCAGGCGATCTTCCTACACTACAGAGTACATCAACATCGCTGACAACGATCAGCTCAAACGCTACCCACGGCTCGACATCATGGTGGGTAATCATGCAGCAAAATTCGTAATGGACAGTGGCGCATCACTCAACTACATCTCAGTTGCCGAACACGATCGCATGGTTCCCAAGCCTCACTTGCGTTTTGCACCCGTCCGGGTATACACCTGGATGTCAAGGAAACCGCTCCCGTGCCTGGGCAAGTTCGACACCACCCTCACGCATGGCGACATCACTGTCCCGGCAGTCATCCATGTTATCAAAGGGCCTGATGCCGACTGTCTACTGAGCCTCCCCACTACTGAACGCCTGCGCCTGGTGCATATCCTATTCAACGTGAATGACAGTTCCAACTATGCCTTGAAATTTCCATCACTGTTCCAGGGCCTGGGCAAACTGAAAGGCCGGCAAGTGCGTCTGCACATCAATGAACGAGTCAAGCCTGTAGCTCAACATCCGCGACGAGTGCCTTTTCATCTGCAATCCGCTGTGGCACAAGAACTGCAAGACCTCTTGGACGCTGACATCATCGAACGCACCGAGGGGCCCACTCCCTGGGTGTCCCCGGTGGTCATTGTCTCCAAAAAAGGGACCCCCGACAAGGTCCGTCTCTGTGTGGACATGCGCCTGCCGAACACGGCTATCGAAAGGGAGAGGCACCCCGGCCCACACTTGAGCAACATGATTACGGCACTCAATGGTGCTACGGTATTTTCCAAACTGGACCTCAACAAGGGCTACCATCAGCTCGAATTGGATGACAGCTCTCGTTCCATCACCACCTTCGCCACGCACCTTGGTCTTTTCCGCTACAAACGGCTCAGTTTTGGTGTCTCCTCAGCTGCCGAAATCTTCCAAGAGGCGATACGTCTGATCATCCACCACATACCGAATTCCCTTAACTACAGTGATGACATCCTAGTATACGGCGCGGACCTACGGGAGCACGACATCGCACTTGACCGTGTTTGCCATGCTCTAATGGAAGCAAACTTGACTCTCAACAAAAGCAAATGCGAATTACATCAGTCAACCTTGAAATTCTTTGGTCACATCTTCTCGTCCAATGGCATGAAACCAGACCCCGACAAGGTAGCTGTGCTCAACAACACCAAGAGTCCTGCCGACGTGAACGATCTGCGCTCCTTTCTCGGAATGGCGAGCCACTGCGCTCGTTACATTCGTGACTATGCCACGGTAAGCCACCCACTGCGACTCCTCACAAAAGCTGGCCAGCCTTTCGACTGGACCCCGGAATGCGAGCGCGCCTTCAGAGACATCAAACACGCCGTGGAATCGTCTGATTGCCTTTCGTACTTCAATCCCAGGAGAAACACTGAGATCACTGTAGACGCCAGCCCAGTGGGTTTGGGAGCGATCCTGGCTCAATACGACGACGACTCGGAACAACGGAGAATCATCGCTTACGCCAGTCGAAGCCTCACCGATCCAGAAAGGAAATATTCCCAGCCTGAGAAGGAGAGCCTGGCCGTTGTGTGGGCGTGCGAGCACTTCCACATCTTCATATATGGGAAACATTTCACTCTCATAACCGACCACCAAGCGCTCGTCACAATATATGGCAATCCGAAGTGCAAGATGCCCCCCAGGATCGAGCGGTGGGGCCTCCGTCTGCAGGAGTACACGTTTACAATTGTCCACAAACCGGGGAAGGGGGAGAACCCAGCTGATTACATGTCCCGCCACCCCCGGGAATCCGCAGAGACAGCACCTTCCATCGCGGAAGAATACATTCATTTTGTGACCAGTCATGCTCGCCCACCAGCCATACCCATGCACACCATCAGGGAAGCAACCAACCAAGACACCACCCTACAGATTGTACTGAAGCGCATACAATCCAACAGGTGGAGGTATCACCCGCAGGAAGAAGAAGAAAATCCCGACACCAAGAAAGAACTCCAGGCCTTCCGACATGTCTCTGACGAACTCTCAGTAACTGAGGACGGCCTCCTTCTGAGAGACCACAGAATAGTCATCCCAGCAACCCTGAGACAAGGAGTAGTCGACCTAGCGCACGAGGGTCATCGAGGGGTCGTGTCCACCAAGAGAGCACTGAGAGAGCGTGTTTGGTTTCCAGCTCTAGACCAGATGGTTGAGGACACCTTGAAAGACTGTCACCCTTGTCAACTGACCAGCCACAACAACCCGCCTGCACCACTACAGATGACCCCATTACCCGACGGGGTGTGGCAGGAAGTCGCCATGGACTTCTATGGGCCCTTACAGTCAGGAAAATACATAGTCGTCATCATGGATGAGTACTCCAGGTTCCCGGTAGCCCAGTTCATCTCATCCACTAGTGCCACCTGCATCCTCAAGGTACTTGAAGAAGTCTTCGCGACCTGGGGTGTCCCCAAAGTCATCAAAACGGACAATGGGCCCCCATTCAATGGGCACGAATTCAGCGACTTTGCGAAACAAATGGATTTCCAGCACCCCAAAGTCACACCACTCTGGCCGCAAGCCAACGGCACCGTCGAAAGGTTCATGTCCACCATCAAGAGAACTTTCCAACAAGCCACGGCCGAGAAGAAAGATCTACAGTCGGCACTGAACGAAGTCCTCTGTGCCTACAGGACCACTCCTCACTCCACGACAGGACAATGCCCTGCCACTCTCATGCTTGGGAGGACAATGAGAAACCGGATCCCAACATGGGAAGGAGCACTGAAGAAACCCCTCTCGGATCAGCAGCTCAGAGACATGGCCGCAACTGATCAGTGTCGCAAAGAGAAGATGAAAGGACATGCTGACCACAAACGGAGGGCGCGGTCACCCTCCCTCAAGGAAGGCGACAAGGTCTTCGTCAAGCAAGAACAGCGCCAAAAGACCGACTGTCGTTTCAAGGACGAGCCTCTCACAATTGTGCAACAAAAGGGCACCATGGTGACCACAGAATCAGAAAGTCGGCGAGTCACCCGCAATGCATCCCACTTCAAGAAATGCTCTCCTGGAAAACATGATTGCCTACCCGCAGTTTCCACACCTGAGGATCAAGATAACCCGGAGGCTCACGCACCCGACTCTGCACCCTCAACGGTGCGGGAACCAGTAGTGGAGAACATTGTGTCCACGCCGGCTCGACCCAGACGTCATGTGCAGCCTCCAAAGAGACTAATTGAAGAGATGGACTAATTTCTACTTTCACTGTTATTTTGTTAAGAAAGGGGGAGATGTAACGGAGTTGACAGTCCAGTAGTTGGGGTGGGCGGAGCTAGGTGGGCAGAGGGGAAGAGGTGGGGACAGGACAGGAAGGGGCCAGTTAGAGTAGGGACGGGGACCTGCATAGACGTAGTAATAAAGAGTTCCGAGATACACAAGTCGGTGTCCGTGTGTGATTGGTATAGGACACGACACTCACTTCCACTGATTATCTTTTTTTACTCCGTAGTGTGGTAGTCATGCAAGGACACGCACAACCTTTGCACTCTCTCTTCTCTCTCGAAATCTCTTTTGGTCATTTTATTGCTTCACCAATTATTAACCCCAGACTGACATGCATAAGAGTAGGTCCATGCTTGCTGTTCTAAAGAAAACAAACACAAACGTTATTTTCATGAAATGTAATTTCATTGTGCACAATCCCAGCATTGCACTACCGCATGTACAACCCATATTATTATTTCATAGCAAACGTTATTAACGTGCATAAAAGCAGCATTAGTCTATTATTTTTCTTAAAGCCAAGAGTATTTGCGGCCTAATTCCATGCATTAGTACACGCATGCGCGAAAGCATTTCCCCTTATTTTAGCTTTCTTTTAATTCCTTCGGTGCTCATGACGAGCCCAGCTCGTTAAGAGTCACAATGGAACTGTGGTCATGACGAGCTGGGCTCGTCATAACGGCTGCGAGCCGCCCACCCACGATTGATTCCCCGCCTGTGCGGGCGAATTAATTAGTGGGCAGGGTCGTGACGAGCCCGGCTCGTCATGAGCACAGCTCCACTGTGACTCATGATGAGCTGATCTCATCACAAGCACCACGGTGCTGCGCTCACCCCCACACCATGGGGGAATTACCCCCGCAACCCCGCAGAGGAGGGGTTAATACAGTTTTCGCTGCACACTGTTAATGAATGTTTCTGAGGGTTTGTTAGAGATGGGATCTCTGGTTGGCTAAGGCTTGCTCCAAAGCCAGGCAGAAACCACCACTCAAGTCAGGGCAGGAGAGTTACATGCCAAAGATAACCCCTGCTCACTCCCTTGGTAGCTTGGCACGAGCAGTCAGGCTTATCCTGGTGGCCATGTGTAAAGTATTTGCACACACACACAGCGACAACATCCCAGGCACGCTACAAAAAGAACTCCACACAAGGTTATTTAAAAAAAACCTTTGTATTCTCAAAACACTTTAGACTAGTAAACACATAATATACATGTTGCCACCTGGCACTAGGTCATATCTACAAGGGAATTATTTACACATGACAGTGCCCACTGGACCACTGTCAGAACCATCACAAAGCGAACTTAGTAAAAGTAAAACAGATAATAAACGTACAACCAGGAATCACTGTATTTAGCATCAGTCTGTAACATAAACTACATCATGCACAGTATCACATCAGTCGCAAATTACATATTGCGCCAATCTCACCAGCATAAACACATTATGCAATCATCTCACAAGTCTAAACACATTAAACCCTAACATCCTAAGCATAATTCACATTAGGGGCATAAATCACACAGTGAAACATAATCGCACTAGCATAAACCATACTATGCAAAACAACCTCATAACCATAAAATACATTTAGAGGTATAAAACAGGGTGCATAAAACATACTTTTATTTAAACAAGAAGAATCCACAGAAGTGTGTTATAGTGTGGTCCCTACAATGGTGGGGTCACACAGTGTTCTTTAAATACCCCTCACACACCAAAAGGGCCCTTGGTGTCATACTTCATCATAGGGGTCTTCGCGTCCCTCTACGGAATGCGGCGTGCTACTGACCAATGACTACGCGGGAACACTGATTTGAAATCTATGTGTGGTGCGTGAGGGTATTGAATGATAAGTGAGTAGTGGGGTCAAAAGTGAATAAATATGTAAATGTTAAAAAATACCTGGCATGTGAGGTCTAAAAATGTTGTAATGGGCCTCCGTGCTGGTATTGTTAAAAGGGATGTGGTGGAGGTATTTTGTATTTAATGTACAATACCTCTCGTGTGCGTCGACATGTTTCGAAGCAAAGACTTCTTCTTCATGGCGGGGAGCACAGATCTCCACCTTACTCACGTCAGGGTGTCGGTTGGCGTTAATTTACCAACAATGTATGTCTAATACAAGTAAGAATGAGACTAAATGTGCCTACTTGTTTGATTCTTACTCACAAGTACCTACAATGAGGACCTGGGAAAAAAAGGAAAAAGAACACAGGAAAAGAATATACATGAGGTATTTAGTTACAATATACAGCATGATAGTACAGTGACCTAGAAAAAAATGAAGGCAGCACTCTCAAGATATATTATGTCATCCTATTTCAGTGTAGTACCCTGTAAAAAAGAAGAGAAAAGTACAATACAGACTCACACAGAACATATGTGGCACACTCTATTTAAATCCCACTGGGTGTTGTTGTAGTCTAGGATTTTTGAAAGGTTTAATTATTGAGGTGAAAAGAAAGTTAAATAATGCATACTTGCTGCCGTTTAGTTGACTGGCATCATGAGCTTTATAACGGAGGGATCACATGCTTAATAGCAACTTATAACATGAGGCGAAAAAAAAACATTTAGTCTTAGCTTTGCCATTCATTGGTTTACTCACTTGAATTGCCTGTAGTCTAGTTATTTCATCTCAGCTATGCAGTACTTACGAAAGCAGGAGATTCCCAGTGCCCAACTATCCCGTCCACGGCTCCGTGGATTGTGTGTGGAGCATGGCGGGAGCCCGGTTAAATACCCCATCTAATTGGCTAATTGGAAAAACACAGAGTAGACTGGAAGCGCCCCCAAGCCATTTATGGTGATTCCGGTTAAAGTGCCTTACGCGATTGCTCCGTTAAGAAACAGTGTCTCATATTACATGCATGCTTGATTGGAGTCCACTGACAGTGCGCAGGATATCCTGCAGTTGCCCCATAATGAAGACAGAGCCTATTCTTATATGTGCGTTAAGCTGTTCTTTTAGTTTCACTTGGCGATCGCACAAAGTGAAACGGAACATTAACGCGCATGCGTGAGGAACGGCTGGCTCGCGCATGCACATTGTAATTAACATTGCTAAGTAGTGAAAACTGTCAAACGGTGCCATATTTAAAGTATTTACATTCATGAAGTGAACGGACATTAGGGGAACATAATATTATAGAGTGGTAGCAGTACCCAAACAACTAGGCTATGGCACAAAATCACAATAGCTGGCTCGCACATGCGCATAGTAATTAACATTGCTAGGTAGTGAAACTGTCACGCGGTGCCAAATTTTAAGCAATTAAATTCATGAAGCAATGGGGACTGAGGGGAACATGATTTTTTGGCGTGGTGGCAGTACCCAAACCACTAGGCTATGGCATATGATCACACATTACCTCCCAAAAAAGAAGAAGCGGCTCTTACACAGGGAGTGTATCACACACAGTGGTGTTTCAGGTTCGTGACCGCTACCCCATAACCAAAGGTCATAGTGTAAGGACCATGTGAGCTGGGTGATGGTGTATATGTTCACCAATTTTTAGGGAGGTTGTGGAATAAAACACATAGGGGTTGATTATTATGGCGGACGGACCTGCTTCCGTCCGCCACCCCCGAGGTGGAGGGACTGTACGCAGGGGCAGCGGCGTTACATCCGTTTGAATTAGGATGTGATCGCCACCCTGGCGGTCACATCCCATATATTTAATATTGCGGCGAGTGCTGCCGCATTGTGCATCCCCCCATGTGCAACCCCCACCCCCCTTCACCATGGGGGCAAAATCAGGAAGCGTATGCCTTTTTGTGGCGGCATTCCTCCAAGGCCATCCTAATATAGCTGGCGTTGTCTGATAGACACCTCCACCATATCAGGCCTTGCGACCACGGCAGAAAAGCGGCGACGGTATTCCCCTCCGCCACGGTCCCCCCCGCCATTGTAATATGGCGGGGGGAAGAAAGGTGGTGGACGGGCAAGGATAGCGGACGGATCGCCACCGCCTGCATGGCGGTGGCGATCCGTCCGCCATCCTAATGGACATTATAGTTTGGAAAAATGTTTCAAAAAAATGTAGTAAGAGAACTGCCCCATATGACAAGCTAGCTAAACTGACTCCACAAGATGTCATCATTAAGCCCAACAGTATTGGTCCCTAGGCGAAACACCCAGGGTTGCTCCTTCTCAAAAAGGCCCTTTTCTGAAAGTAGCTGTTGTATTATTCTCCAATTAAGATCATTCACTGTGTGTGTCTCAGTTAGAAAATGGGAAGCCATTTTGGTCGTACTCTTCTTACACCAGACATTACTTTTGTGTTCTCCAATTCTGATCTTAGCCAGTCTTGACATCATGCCAATATATTCAAGGCCTCACGGGCATGTGATCATATATATACAACATTTGTACTGTTGCAGTTGGTGAATTTCCTCTGTTCCCATTCACTTCCATTCTGGAATTTTAGTTGTCTACTCTTTTTTGTTAGGTGGCAGCTGCTTCAATTGCCACAGGGTTGATGTCCCTGGACCCATTGTACAGGAGGTTGCTCCGGTTGCTTTGTTTGTGTCTGGGTATGAACCAGGATGTCATTAAGGTTCCAGCCTCTTTTGTGGGCGAACAGCCATTTCTCCAGGTCAAGGTTGCCGCACACAAGGGTCCTTCAGTGTCTGTTGACAATTTTAGAAATCTCGTTGGAGTGGGTATTAAAGGTGGTTACACAGATTGGCCTTTGATTAGGTTCTTTTTGTACCCTATCCTCCAACAGTGCATTCCTGTTATTGTTGCGAGCCCTTTTCATGGCTCTGTCTATCACGAGTGCTTTGTACTTCCGGTAATGCAGCTTGTTCTTGAGGTCCACTGCTTGTGCCTTGTAATTCCTCACGTTGGAGCAGTTCCGTCTTAGATGTAGGAACTGGCCATAGAGGAGATTTTCACGTAGGTGACGTGGGTGGAAACTATCATACCTCAGTAGGCAGTTTCTTGATGTAGGTTTGAAATGAGTGGTAATCTTCAGAAACCCTTCTTCCGGGTAGATATTGAGATCTAAAAACACCATCATGTCACGTGATACAGAGCTGGTGTATTTTTAAAAGGTGTTCTGTGTGTTGAGCCATACCATAAATTGCTCAACAGATTGATAATCACCTTCCAAGGTGACCAAGACATCATCTATGTTCCAGGTTTTTATGTTGTGTTTGTAGGGGTTACTTTGGTGAAGGATTTTGTGGTGAACGTAGAGTCCGGCCAGGCTAGGGGCAAAAGTGCTTCCCATGCTGGTCTCATGGCTCTGTAAGTATAGTGTTTTTTCATACTGGAAGTAATTCCTTGTCAGTGCCATAGTGATGCACTCCATCACCACGTTCCTTGGGGTTTGGTATTCCAATGGTGTGGAAAACAGGACCTCCTCTATCATATTGAGTGTTTCGTCATGTGGCAAGCTGGTGTAAAGACTTTCTACGTTCAAACTCAGTAGTAGTTGATTGGCAGGATTAAAAGGTAAATTCTGTAAGAGCTGAAGTATATCTTTAGTATCTTTGAAGTATGTATCCGTAGCTTGGACCAGAGGGTATAGAAAGGGGTCTGCAAATCTCCCAGTCCCCCTGGCCAATTGGCCATCTTGAAAGGGGCTCAATGCCCTGTGTCCAACAGTCAGGGCGAGCTGCCTAGGCAGCAAAAGTCAAGGGTGCACATTTTTGAAAAACCCTGCTCCATCAATGTGATAGGCCAAAGAAGAACTGTTATGACCGTGTTGTCCGGAAGTAACTGTCTTAAGACTAAGCAAGGTACACACTACTAAAGGTCTGTCCCTATAAACTACCAAAGATGTATTGCAGGAAGAATCTTATGTATTTTTTCATTTTTCAACTGTTTTTATAGAGATTTTTACAAACAAATAGAGACAGCTTTGGATAATGTAGTCATCTTGCAGAATTATGCACAGCAACTGTTCTAATATCAGTTAGACAGGGCAGATGAGGTAACAGAGTAAGCTCTAACATTCCTGCTGCCCCTTCCTGCTGATGCATGTGAGCATGGTGTACAGGCAGGTATCACTGTTCTGATCAATTCAATTCAATTCAAATAAAGCTTTATTCGATTTTTACGAGGAAAATCATAAAAGCACATATGATACAGCATAAAAATGAGTACGAAATTCAATCATAAAACATACAACATACAATTAAGGGTTTAAAAATTGAGTTTGTGCAAATTATGGCTGGCGGGGAACAGAAGACAGTTAGTTCATAGACGCTCTACACCTTACTGCGAATTTCAAAAAGCTAGTAGCTGCATTGATTGTAAGTTCATCTTCAAGCATGTATAGCTTAAGTAAGGCTGGCCTGCAATGTCTTAAGCCCCAGAGTTTAAAAAGTGGGAGAAGATGTTTCCTTCTACCCCAGTCATAAAATTTGCAGAATAAAATAACGTGAATGTTGGATTGCTTGGAAACATTGTCACAAGGACAGACCACCAGGGTAGTCGACCAATCATTTACGGTGGGAAATGTTAGTAGACAGAAGAAACAATCCGTCCTCATCCTTGTTAGCAACATTCTCGTATAGGTTGTAATAATCGGAGAGAGGTAAGATGGGATGCCAGCATCATAAAATAAGAGGTTGTGATTGGCAATCGATAGTTTGTTACCTTCAAGATAAGAACGTCTGTCTGAGAGTAAACCTAAACAACGAGCCTTGAGGTCCTTTTTAGATATCGTTTGACACATTGTGGGGTTAATATACATATCGGCTAGATCCAGTGAGGTTAAAAATTTCTGTACATAGGCGAGCCAGGGTATTTTTCTTGAGTTAGTTAAGGCCATGCAATCCTTAATTACATCCTGGTTTAACACCGTTTTTTCCGAGGACCATACTTTATGCCATAGCAGAATTGGTGCGATTTTGATTGTGTCCGAGATGTATACTCGTGCTAGCTCATTATGGCAGACTGTGGTTGAAATGGATCGAGGAACAGCCAGCAACAATCTTAAAAATGCATTCTCGCTGGTTTGGATCTCTCCATAGTCCGCCAGGCCCCAGATACCTGCTCCGTATGTTGCGGTAGAGACGCATTTGGCAGCAAATATGTCCAACAAAATCCTAACTGGTTTCCCACCTAGTTTAGTCGCAAATTTCTTCAGGGCTCCAATTTGTCTGATAAAAGCCAAATTTCGGGTGTGTACGGCATTCTTCCATGTGCCTGTGCTGCTAAAAAGTATGCCCAGGTAAGTGAAGGTTTTTGTGAGGCTGATCTTGGTTGCATCAATAAACGTATTGCAAGAGGTGTTCTTTTTGTTACTGCAACACATTGTGATGGTTTTACTTACATTGATCTTAAGGCCTCTCGAGCCCATAAAGGTGGAAAAGGCAGTCAACGCTTTTTGAAGCCCTAATTGGGTCCTGGACATGATAACGGCGTCGTCCGCGTATAAAAGGATTGGAACCGCAAGGCCATTTATTTTTGGATAGTCAACATCTAGTTTGGCCAGGCAGTCGGCGACGCTGTTGATGTACAAATTAAAAAGAAAGGGGGCAAAGATACAGCCCTGCCTGACCCCCTTTTTAATAGGGAACTTGTTCGTGCAGGCTCCATCCTTCCCGTAGCGGACCTTGGCCCCTGCTCCTCGATAGAGTTTTTTTATGAAAGCTAAGATGTTAGGGTCAACGCCCATATTAATGAGGGTAGACCAGAGTAAGCTGTGGTTGAGGCAATCAAAAGCAGAGCTTAAGTCCACAAAAGTCATGTATATATTGCCTCTTTTTGCCAACACGTATTTGTCGATGATCAAAGCTAGATTTAAGCATTGTTCCACTGTCCCGAGACCAGAAACGAACCCATATTGAAATTTAGACAAAATGTTATTTTCCTGTGCCCATGTTTGTAATTGGTTCAACAGGACTCTCCCGGCCACCTTCATCATGGAGTCCAATAAGGAAATTGGTCTATAACATTTTGGGTCCGTTCTTTCACCTTTTTTAAAAATGGGTATTATGATCGCTTCTTGCCATGTTGCAGGGAATCCTTTGCGGGCATAAGAGTTGAGGACGTTTGTAAGAATAGGTGCCCATAATTGAATGTTGTCTTTAAATAGGTCTATAGGGATTCCATCTGGGCCGGGCGCTTTGGCATTAGAACTTTCAAGGATGGCCAGTTCCACTTCTGAGTAATTAAAGTAGATGGATAGTGGGAACGGCTCCGAGTTGTTGATTTGCGATTCATTATTCTCCATTGGTTGAGTTACAAGGTTAAGTGGTTCAATCCGGTCATCTAGTTTGTACAGTTCGGTAAAGTGATTTATCCAAACTTCTTCCGTGATGGCAATTTCTATGCGGTCAGTTGACCTGTCGCTAAAAAAGGGGGCGTTGACCTCCCTCCAGAAGGCCGTATTGTCTCTTAAGGTGCTAGCTTTCAACAGAGCTTCTCAGGCCGCAGTTTTCAGTTCCTTTTTTCTGTTCTTAATTGCCTGTTTATAAGCGGCACGGGCGGATCTAATTTCCACCTGTTTTTTTGGAATTTTGTTAAGGGTGGCCTTCAAGATGTTATGAGTGTTTGAACACTCGTGGTCAAACCAACCACAGCTCTTAGAAGCATTGCTTTTGTTATTGTTTCTGGTCAAGTTTTTTCTAATTTGCGAAGCGATTTGGTCAAAGGCAAAAATGATTTCTTGTGGGTTGGGAGGGAGTTCCAAGCAAGTCCGTAAAAGATCAGGGACAGTTTTGATCAGATTTTCAAGAAATTTCGAGTTGTCAATTTTAGCCCATTTTATAGAGTATCCGTTTCTTGATGAAAGAGAAATGGTATGTGAGAAAAGATTTTCCATATTGCTCCTGGACTTAGTACCACTGGAGGGGGAATATATTTTGACACTGATGGGGTAGTGATCGCTCAGAACCAGCTCCTCTCTGTTGAATTCTAGGGCGTCGCCATGATGACTGTGAGACAAGAGGAAAAAATCTATTGTCGTGAGCGATCCCCTTCCATGAAATGTGGGTAAAAAGTCGGTCGGGGGCATTGTTAAATCGTTGAAAAAGCCCAGATCCCACTCATGTAATAGATTGTTCAGTTGGGATCCCATGGTTGAATGTTCAAAATGGGTAGTATGATCTCCATTTGGGGCTCTTTGATCACAAACCCTGGTTCCACTATATGGGCATAGGTGACAGTTAAAATCACCTAGTATGATCAAGCGCCTGTCTAAGGAGGACCCTCCCATACCCTTCTTTATGAGTTTGGAAAGAAACTCTCTAAATTTTGATTGGTCATCTCTCTGTACGCTGTTATAAAGATTTATAATGAGAGAACTGACTGCCTCTTTCCCGGACATTTTAAAGGCCTGTAGTAAGCGACCAAAGGACTTTGAGCTGCAATCAGTTGGAGGGAGGTCAACGCGTTCTAATGATACGTTTAATCTGTTTGAAACGTACAAGCAAAGACCTCCCGAGGGCCTACCTCTGCATGACTGAATGGATGGGGTGAAGTGTGTGCTATAGCCGTCCAGGTTTGTAGGTGTCAGGTCCCAACATTCCTGGAACGCTAAGATGTCAAAAGTATTTATGTAGTTCAGGAAGGTTGGGTCCTTTATTTTATTTGAAAGACCAGCTATGTTCCAAGATAGAATTGAAATATATTGATCGTCAACAGGGTGCGTTGAAGAGCAATGTGGGAGATTCAGGTCAGAGGTTGAGGGTAAAAGGGGAGCCTGAGAGTCATCAGTTTGTGCACTTCCCAACACAGAGGGGCCGTATGGCAGGGCCAGATTGGAGGAGTCCACAATGGGTTGAGCTGGAGCAAGTTTCCCATGTTTCCTTGGAGATATCCCTAGGCTAACAGGAGACGGGGGGGTTATAAGCTTGTTGTTAGAAGGTAGTTGGTTATTTAATGGTCAGTCAACCATTTCTAGGGTTGAAAAATAGTTACTAGTTGGAGCCCCTCCCCACCCCTCTGCATATGGTTGATCTCTTCTGGGGTTCCAGGGATAATGATCCCAGTCCCTCCTCCTGTTACGCGATTCAACTTGAGTCCAGCTCCAGCCTGGGGATTGGTCCCAACTTGGAAGGAAATCTTGTTCACGGGGAAACCTCGGTGGATAAAAGAAGGACAGACGATTAGTGTCTATACTTCCCTTTCTCTCCAAGGTTGACCAGGAACATATGTAACTGACTGTCTCTGGGTTATCAAAATTGATAATAATACAGTCCCCCTTTATTCTTTTCCTTGTTTCCCCAATCCAAGGGACTCTTCGTACCATGAGAGTCTGCTTTTACAATGTGAAGGAAGGGGTCTATTAATCTGGAGCCACTGCATAACTTTATTTTTCAGTGACCAGGTGGATTCACTCATATGTTCTTCCAGTTCTGGTACCCTCGTGAGGATCACAGTATAGGGGCTTGCTTCTGGGGGAAGATGGACTGGTCTCTTTGAACTAACTGGTTTGCTGGGTGCATCAGCAGCCTGTTGGGTGGCCAAGGGTTTGGGCGAAGGGGGCTTTGAATTCGTTCTAGTGGGGTCAGCAGTTGTTGCTGGCTTTCCATGTACTTGTTTGGTGGTGCCCTTAGTGCCTGTAGGAATTGCTTGCGTAATGGTTGGGGTTTTGGGGTTTTTACCTGTGGGTAGGGGGGTTTTATGTATTGTGGATTGGGGCGCAGGTTTCTGTACAGTGACTGCCTTGACATGGTTGACAGTCGTAGGGACTAGTGGAACTAGGGTGGTGGTGGGAGGTTTAAGATGGCTAGTGTGGTTGATTAATCTGGCGATCTGCTTCTCGATATTGTTTAGAGTTCGCTCTATTGGGAGTAGTTGGGATTTTATGAGGTCCTTGATTAAGTCAAACACTTGTGCGTTAAGCTCAGGATGGTTAGTATTAGCAGTGTCATGACCCCTATGAGCCTCATCCAACGATGCGGCCAGAACAGAGGAGTCATCCACGTTAGCAGGCAATGAATGTCTTGTGTTATTTTGGAGGTTGGTACGAGGAGATTTTTTAGACCTGGTACGCTTCGGTGGGCAGTGCTGCTTAGTCTTGGGTATTGGCCTTGTGCTAACTTGTTTGGGAATGGCACCCTCCTTAGGCACCTTCTCAGTTTTTGTGGGGGAAGCTACTACTAATGATGGCGGTACTATCAAAGGTTGCGACTCTGTCAAAGTTAACGGTGCGGTTTGAGTGGGGCTAATCACCAGGGTAGGTGTTTTCTCCAAATCATCCATAGAGGCTTCCCCTAGAGAGAGATGAGTGACAGATAAGTCGACACTCATTGGGATAGTGTGAATTTCTGCGCGAATTTCTTGCAGTAATGGGACGTTAGTTTCCTGGTGGATAGATGTTTTGGCTAAAGCCAGAAGGCCCATAGAGGATCTTCGTGCTGCAGCAAGGTCCTGGGAAACACGTCTTTCAAGCAATACAATCCCCTGATTGATAGCGTCATTAGCTTTTGTAATGAATTGATCAATTGGGCCAGTTACTTGACCCACTCCTTGAGCCGTCTTGTTCCTCATGGCCCTGGTAGTCATATTGGCACTGTAGCGCACGTGGGTTGATAAGTAGTCGATGTGATGGTGAAGTGCACCCAATATAGGATGTAATTATCGATGGGCAGATGAAGATAAAAGAGAGTTGGCCCAGACCAGACTTGCCCAGGCTTGAACGGGCTTAAACGGGCCCGCCCTTGGCCCGGGCTTTGCCCGGGCGTCGACCCGCGCGCGTCCCGCGATGCGCGTTGGCGTCTTTGCTTAAGGCAGTAAGAGGTGAACGGGGGCGGGGCACTGGGAGGGGGCGCGGCCCACGCGGGAAGAGGAAACAGCTGGTGGTGATTACGCTGTACCTCGCAGTCCCAGGGCCGCGCCTCTCACCTCCTCTGCGGCCGCGCTGATGAAACTCCTTCCTCCTTGGGCACAGTAAGCAGTTTTTGTGGCAAAGGGGCTACTCCTGTAGCAGTTAGCAGGCAGAGTCCTGGACACGACGAGAGACCTCTAAGCGAGCGGCACTGTTCTGATCATTTTAGCTAGGTTGGCATCCCTGAACTTGGGATGGGGAGTGGTGATTTGAACTTCGGGTTAGGCATACCTGATGGAACTAGGTAGGATTGGTTACTTTGTGACTGGAAACATATGTCATATTGAGAGCAAGGTGGGTGTATTGTCTCACAATACCCTCGCTGCAGATGGCCACACTGTAGGGGAGATCTTAATATTATAAGCCCAATTAAGCTATTGCCGCTAGGGTGGATCTGCTTTGTTGGTTGCCCCCAGAGGGGCTGAGGGGGGAAAGGAACATGATATGCACAGAGCAGCACATTGGGCCTGGGCTAATGGGGGCAGTTCATTGTTTCAGGTAAGCTGCTGGAATTGATCTTGGAGGCCATCCGAAGATCTGGAGATCGGTCGCTTAAGGAACTGTTGGGATTCTTTTTCTCTCAAGGCCTCTCTCTCTGCCTTCCCCCACTTCCACATTGCTCTGTGTCAGGCCACCAATGAGAGAGCTTGTTCTGATCTCAATTGCAGAGCGAGAACTCTCGTAGATGCAGGAGCTCCATTCCACTAAAGCAAGCCTCCACTCTATGTTGCTTTGTGCACTTGAAAATTACCAAGGCACAGGCCTTTAATGTGTCAATGTCTGGCATCTCAGTGACCTCATCTTTCATGGTCTGGACATAATGCCAGAAGGTGGCTAAGGTCGGCCAACACTACAGCATATGCTGCAAATCTGCGGATGGTGACTAACAGTGAGGGCTCTTGAGAAGAGCATTGGAGAAATAGCGGTTGAACTGAGTTTGTGCCAGGAAGGTGCAGTGAAGAATGGAAAACTAAATACTTTTAAATTGTGCATTCAGGGACACCTGTTGTAGGAACTCCAGGGTCTGGTCCCACTCAGTGTCATACAACACTCATCCATGTTGCCCTCCCATTTACATACTCTGCCACCAGCAAGAAGCTGATGTGTTTCTGAATGGCTTTACAGAGCCGCAGGTTCCCCATGTATTGCAAGGTTAGTATTACCGAGTGTGATTTGGGTTCTTCATCCTGTATGTGCCAGGGGGTGTGACAAGTGTTGCGTATTTGTTCATAGTTCAGGAATTGACCTCTAGTCAGAGGTGAGTTGACTATTGACAAATAAGTCTCCAATTGTGGTCAAGGGAGGCTTGTGCCATCTGAGCAAGTCTGTAGCTGAATAGGACCCATGAAATCGAGACAGTCCTTGAAGGAGGAGTGCTGAGGCATAAAGTGGAATGTTGCATGTGAGGTGGAAGACCCTTGTGAGGGATTTACAGGCAATCATAACTTGTAGAGACCATGTGCAGTGAAGTTTGACCAAGTGAAGCAAGAAACGTAGAAGGGCAAGCAGTGCTAGGGTTTCAACCCCATTGCACATCTCCCCTAGGAATCGACTATCCAGAAACCCATTGCAGCTATGCTGCCAAGTAATGGACCTCAAATGATCAGGTACCTAGTCCTCCTGTGCCCTCTGGCAGTTGCAGTTTCCGCAGTGTAGTTCAATGGTGTTTGTTTCCCCAAATTAGTTCCCTGAGCATAGAATTCCATTCTTGCAAAAAAAGCCATGGAGCACTAACCGGGAAAGTGGTAGAGCAGCCTTTGTAAGACTTTCATTTTGGATATGTCTATTTTCCCTATTGTAGCCAATGGTAGGTCCTTCTAGAATTGAACTTGGGGTTTTAGGGTAAAGAAACCTCCGGATAAATAATCTTCATATAGGTCCTCTAGAGAATTTTAAAGGCATAATCCATAGATACCAGACTGTGTCACCTTTCTACTTTAGTGGAGTTCTACACAGATGCACCCTTATGGGAGACATGACATTTCTGAGGCGAAACACACATAACTTAGTCCAGCAGAACCAAAGAGCTGCGCATATGCATATGCATGAAGAGTGTTGAGTGCTTAGGGGCAAGATCTTCTCAAACACCACGGAGGTTGAGGAGCAGTTTATCAGTGTATATTGACACTGCATGACCATTGTCTAAGGGGATTCCCCTTGCCCCACCCTCCAACCAGAGCTAAGGAGCAAGGGGTTACAGGGCAATGGCGAATAAGTGGGGAGACAGAGGACAACTCTGCATAGTGCCTACATGGATCGAGAATGGTGGTGAGATGAGTTTTCCTAGACGGATCTTAGAGGTAGGGTTGGTATTTAGTAATTTTGTGTAGACAGAGAGGAGAGGCCTCGCCCCCAGTCTGCCCAAAACCTGGAATAGGTAATCCCAGGTAAGCGCATCAAATGCTTTTCCCAAATCCAGTATTAAACAGGCTGCCAGCAGAAACTACCAGCGGGCTTGATCTATCACCCGAAACCGGCGACAGATATTTAAGGACGTTCTACGACCCGGGACAAACCCATTTTGATCAGGATGTATAAGACTAGGTAATCCCTGAGCATACATGTTCGCTAGGAATTTCCCTAAAATTTTGTAATCCACACCAAAGATAGCTACCAGCCTATATGGTGATAACTGGCCCGGATCCCTGACTGGTTGTATTAGGAGAGACTACTGAAGTGACGAGAAGAGTTCCACTTCTTAGAAGGCTTCGTTAAATGCCTCGGCTAATCTGGGTGCTAGGTTCATGGCAAATGTGCCATAGTACTCTAGGGAGAGCCCATCTTGGCCTGTTTTTTTTCTGGGCCAGTTTGCGAAGTGTCTGTTCATTTCTGGCACTGTGATATAGGCATCAATTTCCTGTCTGCCAGCAGTGAGAATCCATGCAAGTAAGAGGCCTGCTATGATGTCACCGATCCCATCATCACTTGAAGGGGGAGTTGCTCCCTATATAGTGGAGTAATAATTATAGAATGCTTTCAAAGTATCACTCTGAGTTGGGACTCACAAAATTCTGGATTTTTCCGGGAATTCCTGGGAAGATGCCAGGTAAGTGTCAGTGGGGTGGGGGCATCCCATGACAAGACTGTAATATGAACATCATGATCAGAAATGAGACGTCATAAATAGTCTGTGTGAATCACTATATCTAGGACAGTGAAGGAACACAGGATATGGTCAAGACGGATATTCAGTTCTCTGGACATCGGAGAGTGACCATTGAAAGACCCATTTAGCGAATTGTGACAGCTGGGCATGCGAGTGGACAAGGAGGAATGGGGGTCAGTCCGATTGAGTTGTAAGTCAAGTACGCAGTTGTAGTCCCATCCCAGTGCCCATGTGATCCCGGTTCTGTGCGCTAGTACTCCAGAAAGAAAGATCCAACAGGCGCATTGATCAATATTTGGGGCATATATGCTTCACAAGAGGATGTGTGAGCCATCTAGCCTGCCATCAACTATCAGATATCGCCCCTCCTTGTTCACAACTGTTTCAAGCATCTGGAAGTGGGCATCCAGTCTTATGCAGACTATAATCCCACGAGCATATGCAAAATATGTAGGGGCAAAGACAGACCCCCTACAGAGCTTTTGCAAGCACAGCAGTTCTACAGCAATAGTATTGGTGTTTGTGAAGGAGCATAATGTGGGCAGAGGTTCTGATAGCTGGTGTATGAATAGAGAGAATAGTTCTCTCTCACCCTATGAATGCCATGCACGCTCAGGGTGGGGAACCTGACGGTATTATCATGGGGTAGGTAATCAAGGAAACCTGGCAGGGGACGTAGGGACATCCCAATGGAGGGCTTCATTTGGTATTGGGTGGTTCCCAACTCCCAATATGTTGAGTATGGCATGACTACCTGACCAAATCGTGTGATGGTGAATTGTGGGAAAAGAGGATCAAACAACAACTCAGTGAGCCTACAGCAAATGGCTGCATGCCCAAACTGACTAGATTGTTGAACCATTAGGTAAAATGGGGTAGTGCCTTACAATGAAGAGGATGTTTCTTTACCGCTAAAGCAGCCGACTTCAAAACTGGGGAACCAGGTTCAAGTCTCGGCAACAACACTTAACATCCTGTGATTCTGGGCAAATCACTTAATCTCCCGGTGCCTAAAAAATATGAATGTGTCAATCTGTAATGAAACTGGTGCTCATGTGAAGCACTCTGATAAACGATGTCTGGAGTCTGGTTTGCCCTATATGAAACTCTTAAAATAAAAAATGAAAGATGGAAGAGGGCGGACTGGGTTTGGCTAGTCAAAGTGCAGCTCAGTCATGGCAAAGTAGGTGGGCTTTGTGGTATTAACCTCTGAAGGGAAAACATTTTTTGTGCCATCAACGTCATAGGGTAGCCTGTGGTCCCAGGTTATTTTTTAGAATTAAATCCTTTTTTATTGACAGTACACATGACAATATCATACAAAGCGTTAGCGCCTACAACCCTGTGGGACGGCGAAGTAGCAAACATGCCAAACAGGGCATAGTACCGGGTCCATCCAACAATCATACCTCCGTACAGCACAGCATGTCGCCTACAACCCAACTTGGGCCGGCTGTGTAAGACAACTTGAAAAAAAAATGACAAGCAAAACATCGTAAAGATAAAAACAATGCCCAACCCAGGGAAACACCCATGCCTACCTAAAGGTACCAATAAAACACTCCGTAGCACTTGTAAAGTCAGTATGACTGCTTTTAAGGGTTAAATACAACCAAAGGGGAAAAGGAGAAACATATAAAACCTAGGCCCCACACCCCACCCTTCCTCCCCCATGGTGAGCCAGCCGCAAGCTAAAGCCTACCAACCAACGGACAGATATGTTACGGCCGGCCATCCTGCTCCACTACCCCATCCTCAGGAATCAATTTCAGCAATCGTAAATAGGTAGGACAAGTTAGTTCCCGAAATTCAAAAGACAAAATAGCTATAAAAGGAGACCAGAATATTCAGATGTGTCCCCTAAAAGGGTCATGGATAAGCGCTCCATACCTAAAAGCGACCACAACTTGAGCAGCCAATGGGAATGGTCGGGGATCCTGTCAGTCTTCCAGGCCGACAGGATAACCCAGTGAGCAGCATTTAAAGCCAAGGCAATCTGCTTGCCCATAAGTGAACGCAAGGGGAATTACACAGCATTGGGAAGGCCTAGTATGGTGTAAGCAGGAAACCTGGGAATATTAGTCTCAAAGACTCGATCAATCTCATTGAAGATGGTGTACCAATACCGTGTTAGTTTGGGGCAGTTCCATAGTAAGTGAAGAAAGGTCCCAGGACTCCTACAGCCATGCCAGCAGAGGCCATCAGTCTGGGAGTTCCACTTAGCAAGACGGGCCGGGGTGTGGTACCAATAGGAAACTTTTTTGTATGCAGTGTCTGTGTGTCCCTTTGAGTGTGCAAAATGATGTGATCAATAGAAAATGTCCCCCCGCTCCTTATGTGTCAAGGGGCAGCCAAGCTCTACCTCCCACCGCTTCTGTACAGCAGAACGGAATCCCTGTGACCCAGGTGTGAGAAAGGCGTAGAATTCTGAAATAAGCCTGCGGTCGTCCTTCTTCAGGAATAGCCACTTCTCAAATGGAAACAACGGCCTGCTGACCAGTGGCCGCACTAGGGGTCCTGATGCCCAGTGGCACATTTGGGCGTGGAGGAAAGCATCGGAGACAGATAATTGATAGTCCTCTCGGAGTTCCTGAAAAGGGATAAGGCCATCCAAATCAAACAGCTGCCCCACTCGCTTACATCCTCCCTCCACCCAACGTGAGCCAACGCCCTTGTCCATGCCCGGAGGAAAATCGAGATTTGAAAAGATGGGAGACATGGGGGAAGGGAAAGTGGTAAGATTTGCATGCTGAGACACCACATCCCATGCCAACATGGTAGGGCGAGTGACAGTTGAGGAGTAAAGACCCCATGCTTGCGCTGACCTGGGTAACCAACATTCCCTCCAGATATGCCTACCTGCTTCTGACTGATCCATAACTACCCAGTGTTTCTCCATCATGGTGTGGTTCCACTCGACAAGGTCTTGAAAAATCGAAGCTTGGTAATAATCAATAGGAGCAGGTAGGGCCAAACCCCCGTCCTTCTTAGGGCGTCAAAGTAAGGTTTTCTGCAGCCTGGCTGAAAGAGAACCCCAGATAAAGCCCTCAATCTCCGTCTGGATACGTATGAGTGCATGCGACTGGGCTGTAAGGGGAGAGTCTGAAAAACATAGAGAGCTCGGGGTACGACATTCATTTTTATCGTGGCTGATCTGCCGAGCCAAGACAGGGGTAGCTGTTTCCAGTGAGCAAGTCTTTCTTAATGCGAGAGAGTAGGGAGGAGTAATTTGCTTCTGCTGTCCTTTCCAAGCTAGAGTGCACAGTCAATCCAAGATATGTAAGGCCTGCCGTCACCCAGTCAAAATCAAAGTGGGCTTGCAAGTCCGCTACCACAGAGGACCCCATGGTGAGATTCAGGACCTGCGATTTCTGTAGGTTAATTTTGAACCTAGAGACCTGGCTGAAGGCCTGCAGGGCTGAGAGGACCGCCATCAAGGAAGTCTGGTGGTGTGCCAATGAAAAAATAACATCGAGAGGCTGATAAGATGGCACTCGGCACCAAATGGAATACCCTTTGCCTGCAGATTGTTCCAAAGCCGCTGAGCAAAGGGCTCCATATATAAAGCAAAAAGCAAGGGGGAGAGCGGACAACACTGTCTGGTGACCCTCTCCACCCTAAAGCTTTCAGAAAGTACGCCATTGACCCTGACTTGCGCGAAAGGGGCATTATACATACTAAGCACCCATTTATGGAATTTGGGACCTACACCAAAACGTTCTAGTGTGGCAAATAGGTACGGCCAATGCACACGATCAAAGGCTTTCTGGGCGTCTACCGCCAGTAGTAGTGCCTCTTCCCTCGACCGGTGCACCTGATCAATTAAATGGCAGATCCTCTTCAATTTATCCCCACATTGCCGCCCCGGAACGGAGCCTCACTGGTCCGGCTCTATCAAGCCAGGCATAAGAGGGTTAAGCCTATGAGCTAAGATGCTGGAAAATAATTTTGTGTCAATATTTAGCAAGGAAATAGGGCATTTGGAATTGCAAAGCGCTAGATCTTTCCCCAATTTGGGGATAACAGAGATCGTGGCCTGTAGCATAGAGGTTGCTAGATTGCCCGTATCCAAAAAGGAGTTGAACAAGCGGGTAAGCAATGGGGCCAATTCCTTACAAAATGTTTTATAAAAAAAGGGCACTAAACCCATCCGGGCCCGGCGCTTTCAGAGGTTTCAACTGAGCTACCTCTTCAATTCGAATTGGAGCCTCCAGCCCCTCAGCATCCTGGTCCGGGAGGGGGTGACAGCTGCACCCCATAAGTACTCAAGAGGATCAAGAAGGCCCGGGGACTCAGCAGAGTAAAGCTCCCCATAGAACGCCCGAAAAGCAGTCGCTATAGCACGATCCTCCGTCACCTCCGACCCATGGGCGTCTCGGATCACCTTCACTGCCTGAGTCTGCTGCTGACAACAGAGACAGTGTGCCAGCATGCAGCCTCCCCTAATAGAACCGACATAGTACTTATGTTTCAGTCGTAGTACCGCATATTTGGCCCTATCCAAGTCCAAGCACCTCAGCTGGTGTTGATCCCTCTCTAACTGGAGCCAGATATGAGGGGCACCCGTGCGCTTGTGAATAGCATCAAGGTCCCCTACCCGGCCCTTGAGTTCTTGACGTTTCTCACGTCTAATGCTTTTATCATAGACCGCCCTAGAGATAAGAGCCCCCCGTGCAACTAGCTTAAGCGCCTCCCAAACAGATGCCAGAGGAGAGGAGCCATTGTTGTTGAGATGCAGATAATCTATCAGAGTACTACGGAGACCCTCCACCACAGACGAGGTTCTCAGAAGTGAGTCCTGTAAACGCCAACGAGGAGAGGACGACTGTGAGTGCGGAAGGCGAGTGTGAGGGAAATGTGAGCATGATCTGAAAGGGAACAAGCTTCTATAGAACAGACCTGAATGCAATTCCATACCGCTCGAGTGACAAGAAAGTGATCCATCCTAGCATATGTCTTATGAGCCGCAGAGTAGAACACGTAGTCTCTTTCATCAGGGTGCAGAGATCGCCAAGCATCTCTAGCCCACATTCATCCAACCAAGCCCTCCCTGCCCCTGATATGGCCCCAGCTCTGCCTGACCTCGAGCAAGAATGATCCAACTGTGCATCCATAACCAAGTTTGGGTCCCCTCTTATCACCACCAGAGAGTCAGGTGTACGCAACACTTCGGCCAGCACTTTAAGCAGGAATTCTTCCTGGTGTTCATTGGGAGAATAAAGGGAAGCTAGAGTAATATTGGTGCACCCTATAGGGAGGCGTACTGCAAGCAAGCGTCCCGGTATCTCTGCAACTGTACCCACAACCAAGCCTCTAAAACGAGTGGAGCGCAAGATGGCCACCCCTCCCGTCTTACGTTTCCCTGAGGACCAAAATTGCACCTGGAACGCCCCTGTGTTGCATGCAATATGTGTCATAATGGAGGAGGTGTGTTTCTTGGAGGAGGCACACATCTCCCCGCGTGTTCTGAAGAAAAGACAGCACTGCCCTTCTCTTAGTGGGATTGTTAAGGCCCTTGACATTATAACTAACAATCTGGATTGCCATCAATAGGGAAAGGACCGGTGGGCGCTACAGGCAAGGCCCAGGAGATCCAATAAGGAGTGGAGGACTGCAAGAACAGAGTGATTAAGTGCACATAAGTAAGACAGATCACAGCGTACCTGATTAAAAAGCTCACCATTGGGAGGACCCGCCCACCCCCAAAACAGCAAAACAAACAAACCCCCAAACACTTAAACAGCCCAGAGTCCAACAAGGATGTTGGGCAGTATTCCAAGGAGACTGCCAAGGAAGTAAGGATCATCTCCACCCGAGGAACCAAAAACACCCGTCCGCCCCCACCAGGCACAAAAAATGGTATAAACCTCCAGACACATTACCCTCAGTCATTGGTGTCCGGGGAATCCCCATCTGTGCCCTTCAGGGTTCGAATGACAGCAGAGCGTTCCTTGAGGATAGTGGCCGGGTCAGGGCCAATATGATCAGCTGTCCGGGCGTTCCGAGGACTGCGATGTTGAGATCTCTGTGAGCCTTGCACCGCAGCATCCGGAGAGGTGGGCAGGTCGTCGAATTACAACTTCAACACTCTGCAGGCTTCAGAAATAGAAGAGACCTGTATGAGATTCCCTTCAAGCCAGAAAATAAGGCGAAAAGGATGGCCCCAAGCATAAGAAATGTTCAGTGAGCGCAGATGAGTTGTGAATGGACGAAAATCCTTCCTCTTCTGGAGCGTGCTAGTGGCCAAATCCAGAAAGAGCTGTGGAGTATGGTCCCTGAAGTGGATAGGTTGTGTGGCACATGGCGTTCTGAGAATCTCCTCCCTCACAGTGACGTTATGGATGCATATCAAGATGTCATCAGAAGGGCGATTAGACTGACGGGGGAACAACCCGATGGCATCGATCTATCTTAACAGTGGAATCCGAGGAAGAGCTCAGGATCCTGCGGAAGAAGTCCTGCACATAGCCCAGAAGATCCACGCCCTCAGCCCATATAGGGACCTCTCGGATGCGAATATTGATCCATCGGAAATGATTCTCCAAGTCCTCTGTATGCATCTGGAGGTCCAGCTGTTGTTCCCGCAGTCTCAGGACCTCTTGTTGAAGTGCTGCGATCTCCTCATCCCTCGTCGTGGTGGAGACTTTGAGGGCGGCCACACGCTCTCCCACTGCATCCACATCGCGCCTGACCTCTCGGAGATCGGCCTGCAGGTCGGTCTTGACAGCTGGAATGTCCTCCCTCTGCGAGGCAAAGAGAGACTCGAGAAATTCCCTGGTGACAGCGCTGTCAGGGCTGCCCCCCACCGGCACAGAACCATCGCCCGATGTGTACCCCGCAGCTTTCAATAGGAGGTCTCGCACCGACCTGTCCTTTCTGCCTTTGGAGGTGTCCTTCGCTGGACCCACAAACAGTACGTGCTATGAGCAAGCGCACCTGATACCAATAGAAGAAGGAAGAAGACCCGGTTGTGCCCCTGCCACAACAACTACCGTGATGCCCTCACACTATCCACGGTGACCTCAGCCAAAAAGCGCCTCTTCAACACCCAGGGTGACTCACGCACTTGAGGCGTAGCTTAGGGCAATAAGTCTGAGGTTGTGCTGTGCCGAGGGAAAATGGCACTCCAACGATGAACCTGGCCATCCACAGCACTGCCAGGCATACCATGTACCAGACCCAGGAAGTCATTAGACCCTGCCCCCACTACCTATGGCAGACATCCATCTGCCTGCGTAAACTACAAATTTACAGATGCTTGTATGTTATTTCGAAATTTTAATTTTGAACAAATTATTTAATTATTTCAAAATTCTTTACACATGCTATGTATACTTTTTAAATAAACAATCAATGTTCCTTTGTTTTGTGCTAAACATTGCATTTCCTGTCTGAACTCAAACAATCAATTGAAATAAATACATAATCAAGTCCCAATGCATTTCGGGAATATTTCCCTTTGTCAGGGGCGCTGAAAAACATAAAATAATCAACTTTTCTGAAACGGTCATTCAGCACGTACAACACTTATTTAGTTGATTACCATTTAAATCATGCACAATTTATCGAAAAGGAGGTTTAAAACATGATTTGTAAATATGTGGAATAAATGAACTTTGAAACACAGAAAAAACAAATAGGTAACCAAGGCTACGACAAACGTATTAGTGTAGGTAATTTGACATTAGAAACATATATAGACTTAGACTTCTGGAATTAGAAATGGACATTGCCAATATTTCATATGAGTGGATAAAGATGAACCTGAAATTGGCTAATCTGCTGTAAGAGGATAAATCCTTACCATAAAGAGTACGAAGATAGACCATAAAAAAATGCCTGCTAATAAAGACGACTCATGAGTTGGGTGAATTTCTGCAGAGAAAGTGGAAAAAATATAACACAATTTCTATTTCTGACCAGGCGGTCATCATAATGAGTCACATGTCTGTAGTTGCAAATATCATACCTTGGTTTCAATTCTGTGCAAAGTTGTAGTCCAAGAGTCACTTTAAGGGAATTGAGAGCCAAACCGATTCCACCAGCGTTGGTTCTTGAAATGACTGTGCTATAGTGGCATGAAATATAAAATAGGGTTTAAAAACCCTCAATTTTTCTGCTGTTTAAAATGGAACACTATTTTTAATTCTGACTGTGCGGCCATTATGGTGAATCAAGTAACTATAGTTTACGAGTATCATACCTTAGTTTAAGGCTATGCAGAATTGTAGATCCAAAAGTCGCTTCAAGGGTAATAAATATCGGATCGCTCCACCAGCGTAGATTCTTAAGATAACTGAACTGTGTCAACATAAAACAAAAGTTTGGTTTTAGAAAAAAAAACTCAAATTGTATGCTGTGTGCTCTTGAAGTCTAAACTATCTAAGACTGTATGATCATACCTAAAACGGTCAGGGAACTTCCCGTTCAGAATCACTCTGGATTTAACAACAGATTAACATGTTCAGAAGCTGAAGTCTAAACAAAGAAATAAATACACGTTTAGCGGGACGGATCACATTTGGATACCGAGTTTAAACTGACTGAAAACTTCGATTAAGAAGTAGCCATACCTAAAAAATGAGACACATCCGAAACTTTTCTTGTTGTGTGGTCACGATACGGCGAAAAGCTTACTTGAAAACAATGAAATGCTAAAAAGTAATAAAGAATAATGAACAACAAGAACGAGAATTTTAAACACGAGTGGCTAAAAGTCTTCTATCCTATGCTGAAATAATAAAACATACCTCTGAAAAGCCGATAAGGTTTTAAAACTGGCATCTTGTTACTTCGTGGATGAAACGAAGATCGGTGATCTTACCCGCGTCGGGACGCGAGCCAAGAATAGATGACGTATAGTGCACAAAACCTGGGCACACCCTTTATAGCTACCTGTTTGAGCGCCAAGAGCCTGTCACACCAAACCCTGCACAGTCACCAAGAATAGATGACGGACTGCAGAATAACTCTATTTATTGTTGATGCCGAGAGGTTAATAGATACGGTAGAAAGACTGTATTAGCTATTTAGTGGGCAGACTGAAAAGAATCCACTGTGAATATTTAAGAATTAAACTTGTGTGTATAACAACAAGCAAACAAACCCGATATTTAAATAAGATCATATTGTAAGCTTTGCAACATTGAGAAAGAATCGAGAACAACGTAAAAGACGGACTACAGTAAGGCTGAACAAAATTGTCCGCCATTTGGAAAACACATGACCGCACTCTTTGAAATTGAAAAATGTAGGGAAAATCTAACGTAACTATCCAGTATAAGGTCTAAAATATATCAACTGTAAATATTATTGAGACCAGGCATGGGCGAATTTTGCGGATCTCGCGTTCGCGGATTTTGCGGATTTGCGAACTTGCAATCCGCAAAATCCGCGAATTCTCGCGAATTTGCGGATTTTTTTTTATGTTCGCACCGGTTTCTGCAAGTTCGCGAGGGTTTTGTACAATTTCGCAAATTGCGAAATTGTACAAAACGCGTGCAAACTTGCAACAACCCGTGCGAACACAATAATATGAAGAGAAAGAAGCTCCTGGTCACAGGAACAGCACGGGGATTGCGCTCATGAAAGTCAAGGATGCAAAGGCCTCTACCCAACATCACAGCTGACTTTCCACGGTAGATTTGGGAAGAGGCACACCTGTCCAGCCTCGAAGACGCTCATGATTGTTTTTGGGCTAATGAATGAGTCACTGAATTTGAGCATCAACTAGTTCGAGCGACCATGTGTGTGTTACTATGCAATCGCCCCGAAGGGCGCAGGGGTCCCTTGAGTGAGCTGTCCATCATAGTGGGTGAATGGCGGGAAGACGGTGCAAACCGCGAGTGTGTGCGCGGGGCTTCCATGCGAGTTCACATGCCTCTTGTGTGCATAAAAGGTCAGAGAAAGATCAGTTCAGCAGATGAAGAGAAAAAGCTCCATAGGAAGGGTCACAGGAAGGGCATTTGTAAATATTTTAGGATGGCGCCGGCAAGCTGCCAGCGCCATCCTAAAAAACTTACTAAATTAGCTTCAACAAGAAGCTCGAATAGATAAAATAAAGCAGTTGCGAGCACCTGCTTTATTTTATCTATTAGAGCTTCCTGTTGAAGCTAACTATCCGCCCGATTCATCATAGGAAATTGCGCTCGCAAAGGGCCGGATTCTGAGAATCCGGCCCTTTGCGAGTGCGATTTTTGCATTTGGGATTCAGCATCCCAAATGCAAAAATCTCTAATTGCGATGTCGCAAATGTGCGAGGAATAACATTTAAGGAATCTCTATTAGAGATTCCTTAAATGCTATTCAACATCCAATTTAAATTTGCGAATTCGCAATTTCTTGCCGCAATTTACCGCGAGGTCATACCTCGCGGTAAATTGCGAAAACTCAGAAAAATGCATTTAAATGCATTTTTCTGAGTTGCATGTTACACACACACATGTCCTTTGTGCAACACCTGTGTGAAATTTCATTTGAGGGGTGCTACAGGGTGTCCTGTGGACACTCCTGGCACCCTTCAAATCGCAATCTTATTGGCGATTAGCTAATTGCTAATCGCAAATAAGGAATACTCCCCATTCATTCCTATGGGCCTTTTGGCCCATAGGAATGAATGGCGAGTTTTTCCTTATTTGCGATTAGCAATTTGCTAATCGCAAATAAGGAATCAGTAGGAATCGCATTTTATTATTTGATTTCGCTATGATTCGCTATTAGGGGCTCGCAAAACCGCCCGTTGATGAATCAGGCTGTTAGTAACTATTTTAGGATGGCGCTGGCAGCTTGCCGGCGCCATCCTAAAATAGTTACAACAGGGCAGGCTTGAACTTTTGCCCCCGGAAAAATCCGCCGCTCGCGGATTTGCGGATTTTCTGTAAATTCGCGGGAGTTCGCGGATTGCGAATTTACCGAAAATCCGCAAAATCCGCGAGCGGAACGGATTTTCCGCCCATGCTTAATTGAGACTCAAAAACATTTTTTTTGTATAGCTACAGACTTAGTGCCTGAATGTTTCATCATGGACGTAGCATAAATATTGCCGCGATATAAAATAACATGAAGAACAGACTTGATTGAGAATGTGATGAGATGTCCAACTTATTGGAGATGATGTACTATTAAGTAAGAGGTACCTGAAAGCTATCAAACTGAAAAGATACTCCCCCAAAAAATGTTTTGACAGTAAAGGAAAACACATATGTTAGTATGAACAAAGAAGAGAATTAAGCGTATAATATAACTCCTATAATATTACAAATAAAACATAATCTTAGACAAAAATTGAGCTGATTTAAATCTTTTACAATGGCTCGTATGCATTGAGCCTATGAAAAACAACTTCTGAAGTATTATATATTCATTTCCCACTTCACCTGCATGAATCTTTAAATTAAAACATCACTTGTTAATTTCCGGATCTTTAAGTGTTGACATAACCTCATGTTTTGAATCTAAAGTAAATTTATCATGAAACTTGTATTCTCCTTCAAAAAACTTTTGTGAATGCTAAGACTTCTGATATAAGTACTAAGTTTTCTGACTGAAGTCACATATCTTCACCCTAATATATTTGTTTAAAAAACTGTTGGACAGGAGACATGTCTAATGTTGCTGACTTGACATGTAGGTTGAAGAAATATTGAAATTTAAAGGAAACATGCCATATCTATTTTGTCATTCAGATCCTTCGGTGTTTGGGTCTGTAAGAAATCTATCCACCATATCTCTCTCTGAGACAAACGCCACAAATTGAAGCTAATAAAGTTTTCATTCTGGAATTACTTCAATTCTGTTTACGTCATTCCTATTTCAAATGGAAAAATTATTACTTTCTACAGATTAGTGGTACCTCTATGGGGTTTTCGGGGGCCCCATCCTTTGCCAATACCTTCATATTTACAAATCATGTTTTAAACCTCCTTTTCGAAAAATTGTGCATGATTTAAATGTTAATCAACTGAATAAGTGTTGTATGTGCTGAATGACGGTTTCAGAAAAGTTTTTTTATATATGTTTATTATTTTATGTTTTTCAGCGCCCCTGACGAAGGGAAATATTCCCGAAATGCATTGGGACTTGATTATGTATTTATTTCAATTGATTGTTTGAGTTCAGACAGAAAATGCAATGTTTAGCACAAAACAAAGGAACATTGATTGTTTATTTAAAAAGTATACATAGCATGTGTAAAGAATTTTGAAATAATGAAATGATTTGTTCAAAATTTTAATTTCGAAATAACATACAAGCATCTGTAAATTTGTAGTTTACACAGGCAGATGGATGTCTGCCATAGGTAGTGCAGGCAGGGTTTAATGACATAAGTCACTAGTGTATATCCATTCTAAGTTTCAGCAGAGGGTGGCTCCTCCTTCCCACCCAGCACACCCCTTTGAAACCTAGGCTAAGAACATTCCAAAGATAAGCATTGATAAAGGAGTGCACTACACAACCCCCATTTTGAACTAGACCCAGGAAGTCAGCAGAGGCCAAATTACCACACAAGGGGGGCCAGCCAACGCCCCCACCTGCCAGATCCATAGGGACCCCCTGCCGGACTCACCGTGGACTGGAATCCGCCAAGGGTGAAAGCCTCCTCAGAGCCTGGAAGTGCCCCAACATGTGGCAGGCCCCAGCTAGGTCTCACTCAGGCCGCCAGAGATGGGAACAAAGAGGTGAGCCTCCACGCGGGAACCGGGCACAGGAGTCCAAAATGGGGGCCACAATTAGACACTTGCCTGACTCCCCGAGGTCCTGAAAGGTGCCAACCACTGCTGCAGTCCCGGGGTGTCACGTCTAGCAGGCCCGCAGGATCGCGCAGATTCTGCCCGCAGCCGTGGTCCAGGGGCGGGCGCCTCCTCACTCCCACTCTGTACCGCATCACCTCGCAAAACCAGAGCGAGGACGCAAAAGCAGCACACAAGACAAGGTGCAGTCCAAGTCTCGAGTCCGCTGACAGGAAAGGGGGGGGAGCACAGCCGCACCACAGCTCCGGCGAGCCTCAGCAGCGCGGGCGGACTCTCCATGCACAGCGCCGAGGCTACAGGCCACCCAAAAAAACCCCAAAGAGGCCCATCGCGGGTGAACAAACCGACCCAGGACTTGCTGCCACATCTGCTGAGCAGTACCCGGGACCGCCACCGGTAAGTCCGAGTCCGGGTGTGCAGTAGCAAATGCTTTGGGCCCAGCAGGAGCGGAGCAGAGAAAAGACACGTCCGCTCACTCCGCCATCCTGGCCTCGCCCCCTATGTTCTTTTTTGTCAACAAATGATTGGAGATAATATTGGCTGGGCTTCTTATCTGGGATCAGGGTTATGCTTTAGACCTTGGGGCGCTCCCATCTTTAGCATTCATCTTGCTGTGATAGCTGTCGGTGCAGTCCCAGGCATCTCTTGGGTCAGTGAAGAAGTGTGACTTGCCATCCTCTAGAATTTTTTAGGCAAGCCAGTAACAACAAAGAATATTGAATGCCTAGTTCCCTTAGCCATTTTTTACTTGAAAGAAGGAGCCGCTTTGGCACTGAACTTCCCGGCTGCATACGGAAAGAACAGAATAGTCTAGTTCTTGAGTTGGAAGAGGCCGGCTAGTCTGGCAGCTTTCAGGATGACACTGGAATCTTTAAAATGGAGGAGTCTGGTTAGCATATGACATGTAGGTGCTCCAGGGTGGGGCCCCCATACTGGGACCCTGAGAACTTGTTCCAGAAAGAAGAAGGGGTGAAGTCCTAGGTGGGATTAAAGTATTGAACCAGTTCCCTATAAATGCCTGGTGGTCTTGTCCCTTTCATCAGACCCAAGATGCAAATGTTTCTTCTGTGGAAGCATCCCTCTGCATCTTCAACCCACCCCTCAAGCACACATACCTGCTCCTAAAGGTCCCCGATATCAAGTTGGTTGGTGGTGGTTTGTGGCTTGAATGAAGCCAATGTGTTTACTTCATCTGTGACTCTATCTGAGAGTTCATGGTGATCATCCCGAAGAAGATGAAGAGGCATATTTACAAGCCCCTATTGCCATGGGAATGTCACTTTTTACGACGTCGCTGTGGTGATATGGGCTCCACCTAAATTACAAGGCAGCAATAAGCCACTTAACGTGGCTTAACACTGTCTTGTAATAAATCCCCATTTCATGCTATGCTTAGCATGAAAAGGGAGGGCAATGGGAATTGCTGCGGGTGTTCCATTCCACTGCAACACCCACCGATTCCGACACTGCCCCCTATTTAAAAGGGAGGAGTAAATAGGAGGCAGCATCAGAATTAAGACCTGGTCTGACCCTGACCCAACAAGGAGAAATGTTTTTTGCTGTTTTCATGTGTGCTGAGTTGGGCAGCACACATGAAAACAGCAAAAGGTCAATGATTGTTTATGTACAGGAAGATCCCCCTCCCTGCACATAAACAACAATTTTTTAAAAAGGCTGATTTAATACATTAAGCAGCACAGAGAGAAGTTTACACAACAACATTTAAAGATTGTTTTGCAGGATGGGGGACCTTCCTGCACACAAACAATCTTCCCCTGCATGCAGACATCCTTGCACTATGGTGCAAAGGTGCCTGCGTTGGCACTAGCCTGCTAAGTGTAGCGTCCGCGAAGGGGGAAGCATAGGGTTGCACCATATTCTAGTACAGTCCTGTGTTTCTGAAGGGGTGGATTGAGGCATTAACCAGGAAGGCTAACTCCACACTCTGCCACTTCCCTCGGAAATATGCCCCTGAATTCCACCACCAGGGAGCAAATCTTGTTTTCCATTGAGATTCATGAGCTTTTGATGGTTGCGAGGACCATGTCCAGATTGTCATCAGTGGGCATCTGAGTGTGTAGAACATCCTCCAGCATTGGGGTCTCTGGATCTTGGACGGCCCATCAATGTAGTGGAGGCAGTACTGGTTAAGGACCTGATGTACAATGCTTATGAGAGAGGGTGCACTGGGATCAGGCCCGGTTATGGGAAGGGCTGGTGTCTGGACCCATTGCAACAGGACCCACAGCACGAGCAGCCCCAGTAATGAGAGGCTTTTGTAGTACAGAACCCTGTGGCAGCGAGTTAAGGCCTCGGGAGGCTGTACTCTGGTCTACTTGGATTCCTCCAGAATGTTCTAAACAATTCAACCACATAACTGCACTGGCATAGCTGTCTATGTTGTCCACCATGTCCCTCCAGTTGAGCTTCCCCAAGGCACTGGGTGTAATGAGGGTTTAAGACTGAGGCACATTCGCATCAGTTGGCTCACTAAGACCCTCCGCCACTGCCACCTCTGTTGTTCCTCAGCCACCCAGCAGGATGGTTGTGGGTGGTGGAGGGCAATCTAGTGCTGGAAAGTTAGAGCCAGTGTTGGACTCGGCAAGTCCCCGAGGACTCTAGAGGTACACTGTTCAGAGATGGCAGCCTCGCCAATAGCGAGGAGCACAATGCCACCACAGGCCTTGGCCTTTGAGAAAGCAGTTTCCCTAGCCATTGAAAAACTTAAAGTACAGAATACCTACACCTTCAACAGCCTCAGCAATCTGCAACATCAAGCGGTAAAAGAGCTTGAGAACTTTGAGACCATAGCCATCAAGCCAGCCAATAAAGGTGGTGGGACAGTAATTCTCTCCAAAGAAATATATATTTAAGGAGTGCCTTAGACTCCTGAATGATTCAAGGACCTACAGAAAACTTGAGAGGGACCCGACTGGAAACGTTTTTGATGATATACAAAGCATGGTGAATGAGGCAAAAGATAGCAATTGGTTAAAACTTAGGAAGCAGAATTCCTGATTGAACAACACCCGTGAGTACCCTACTTTTACATTTTCCCAAAAATTCACAAGGGGCACTTCTCCTCCATGAAGACCAATTGTTTCCAACATCTGTTCCGTATTAGAATCTCTATCCACATTTATGTACCACTTTTTAAGACCCCTGGTTAGTTGAATGTCCACTTACGTAAAATACACCAAAAACATTTTCATGATAATATAGGACCTCACATTTAACTCAGACAGGGATTGATTCAGAAGTTTGAACGTAGGCTCTGTATTCAATTATACCTCAAGAGGCCTCCTTTGAGTCCTGGACACACCACTGAATGAGACAGAGAGGAACTCTATCACACCCAAGAATTTTTGTCCTTTTTTACTCTCAAAAAAACTTTCAGCCAAGTTCCATCCCCCAACACCTGATAAAAAGAGCAAAAAAGAGAGCAAGGAACAACCAGAGAGATTCACTTTTGCAGACTTTTGAAAAACCAAAAAATTATTGTTTAGTGTGTGTCACCACCTATGGTACACATTCAAACCAGATGAAAAAACTGGTCCTAAACATTTGAAATCCTTAGCATCCGGCTCCCTGAACTTTGCACAACTAATGTTTGTCTTCAACAGAGGTAGATCATTCAGAGATTATCTGGTAAATACTAGACCAAAAAAGAAGGATTCCACAGTTAAACTCGACAGACCATGTGGAATCTATCCTAGGTAATGGTACAGTACCCCTGTGGACACTGCAATGTAATCCCCCTCACAAGAGCAACAAAAGACAAAGATCTGGGTCTACAAACATCATTGATCATAAACAAGCATACAAACTGCAATATTTTGAATGTGGTGTTACATTTTGATTTGAAAATGTGACCTGAAATACCTGAGAAGGACCAGTGGGAAAGTGAAAACTTATATCAAGAAACACCAAAGTCCATTTTGGCATAGGAAAACCATCATTAAACTGGTGCAGCACTTTGGGCCTGATTATGAGTTTGTTGATCCGGGAGTGGACCGTCACATTGACGGACTGCTCCTGCGCCATCAAACTTGTGTGTACACCACACAACAGATTCTTAGTTTCCTCATCTCTTGTGGGATTTTTATGGCAGTACCACTACGGTGGCTCTGAAAATGGGCACCACAATGAGAATGCCAATAATAATTACTGCATGGACTTGTCTGTAAAGTCCATGCCATGCAGGAACATGGGTGTATGCATATATTCAAGGCACATAATGTTCTCCCTGTGTGAATTCCCATCCACTTGGGTAACAGGGGGCCATGTAAGGCCTCCTTTGTTTCAGGACTGTGAGCCTTTTCATGTGGTCAAGACCTCCATGACACTGTTGGTAATCCTGAAACTTGTAATATGCATGGTGGTGGCGCAGTGACATCACCAGCATATTGCTTAGACTCTGACCACCGCACCACCAGGGAACTGTGGTTTCCTTGCCATTGCGGTGTTGCAATGGCAGTCTGACCGCCTAAATTGTAATTGAGCAGTCGGACTGCCGGGGGGTAGGTTGCTGGACCTCAGACCGCAAGAGTCGTAATTTGGACTTTGTGTCCGCTGGTCACTCTGAGGACGACTTCACCTGGTTGACTATTGAAAAATTGGCCTCATCAGCCGCAAATTAACATTTTCTGAGATATGAACAAAGATGAGCATATCAATTATGCAGTGCACTGATGGGACTGAATAAGGACATTTCATGGACCCAAATGACACCGAGATAACGGCTACAACTACAAGTGGATATTCTACGGAAGGATCTCTGCGGAAACAAGTATGCAACCATCCACAATATTAGAAGGGAATGTTTTTGTTTCCACCTATATGGTGGTGTATCAGACTCTGTGACAAGGAAGTGACATTTTCATAACTATATCTGAGTATTGATAAAACTGGAAGATTACTGACAAATTATAATTGTACAAATTCATACTTCAGCCTTTCTGCTTTCTCTATTTTTTCAAATCCGAAAAAAAAGTGGGAAGTTAAAGTAGACATACAAAGATCATTATCAAAAATGTGTATAACTTAATTCCAATTAGATAGATAACACACGTATCAGGGAGTTGACACCACCGGTTCTTGTTGAAAGATTTAAACAAATAAATGTTTTATATTATCGATGGGTAATAAAGTGTCACAGCTACACATAAAAAACAGCTCCCCTGACCTCCAGGAAAAACATTCATATGACATAACCCTAAAAAATTACTGGCAGGAGGTATAACCCCGGAGAAAACTAGGATAACGGAGAGGGTAATCCCATGCAACCCGGTGCACGTCCTAATTAGCCTGTTACCACACACCACCAAAACTAAGACCACAGATAGGTTTCAGGACCTCGCCTTCATACTTGCAAAGTGGGAAATCACTAGCAGATGGAAGGCGACAGACGGCCCTAATATTCATAGAAGGAAGCAGGAGCTGGTGAACTGGGGAAGGTGTGAGGGCAAGGTCTTGCTCCGCAATGCGAGACGGGGTATAGGCAAGTTGGAAAGAGCTTGAGCATGGGAGGTTCTGATGGAGGAAACGGTAAGTAGACATAATATCGAATTCATAATATCGAATGTAAGTAATATCGTAGTCAAAATATCGACATTACAATAATATCTAATAATAAAATATTGAAGTGTAAAATATTGTTTGAATTTTTCAGTAATAAATATCGAAGTTAAAAATATCCTAATTTTGAATAACATAGAAAGAATAAAAAAAATATATATTTATTTAACATTTATAACTGTTTTTGAATTCAAATAGCATATTTTGTTATAACATTTTTGTTTTTTTAATACATATATATAGTATATTTTGCATTAGATTTTTTTAACATTATTATTTTTTATTGACAATAATTACCAGCTTCAGAATATTTTTTTAATTGTTTTTCATATATTTAATTAATAATATAAAATATATAATAATAGTATTAATTATTACATTTTTAAATTGTATTAACAAAAAATGGAAAACAGGTAAGTATATTTTTACAATTTGTATATGCTTAATATGTATTTTTAAAAAATTTATATGCATAAAAGAAAATATGAATAATAATAATTAATATGAATGTGTTATTCATTAATATTATTAATTACAAAGGGTAATTAATTATACAGTAATTGTTAAACTTACAGATTTTTTTAATAACATTTACAGTCAAGTATAATGCTTGTTTTTCATTTTTAAAATTGTATTTAACATATTCATTACACTGGGACTATTTTCTAACCGTGTAAGGGTATTTTGCTTCATTCATGACCGGAGAAGCTTGCGGTTGGAAGCTACGTCGCGTTTGGCAAGGGAAGGTAAATTTAAAGTATTATATGTTAGAAAATACGTATGTTTGAGTGTAGTTAGGAGGTTGGTAGTTTTATTTTAGTTATTTGGTCGTGATTTTGGTATATTTTAGGTGTTCGTGAATTTTTACGGAGGTGTTGTGAGTGACTTTTTTAGGCCTAGTGTATTTAGTTTATTGTGTTATTACATATGTGTTTATTTTTATGTTGTACATTCATGTTATTCTATTTATTGCAATGTTTTGGGGGTTTTGTGTGGGTGGGTTTGTTTTCGATATTTTTACAGGTTCCTGTTTATCGCGGTTACGTTCAGGAGAAGAATGTGTTTTTTTTTAAATGAAAAGTGTGTATTAGTTTATTAAACTAAGATTGTTACACTTTCTTTCTTTTTTTGTGGTTTCCTGGAGCGATTATTAACTTTTTAAATTATTTTTCGGGTTTTAAGGTTTACGAATTTATGCTGGAGAAGAAGATGTTAAAAGTGTGTGTATGTTACTTTAATTAATAAAGTTACCACACTTTTTTCTCTAGGGATTTCCTGGAGCGTGTTTTTACTGTTTTTACGTTTATTCAGGTTTTTGAGGGTTTCGATCTATTGGATTTATCGAGGATTTATTTTTATTGGTGACATTGCCTTTTTGCATTACATTTTTGGGTATTTTTTGGATTTATCGTGGATTACCAGTGTAGTATACGTATTGCAAGTTGTTGGACTACATATTCTTCTGCTACATGAAATGTAAGTTTATTTATTTTACATTATTTGGTTGGGAAATGTTATTCTAATTGTGTGTGACATTTATTAAATTTTTAGAAATAATCTATAAATGTTCATATATATTTACTATATTTAAATAAATATGTATGACAATTATATATTATTTCTGAAAATATAATATTTATTTAACTGATTATTTTGCATATTATTGTGTATTTGTATTTCTGAATAGGTAAATTAGAGGAGGGTTTTGGCTATTAGAGATAGATAGTCTAGGCCTGGTGTCGAAGGATATAGGGTCACCTGACTTTGTAGTAGTTTAAACAGTTGTTTAGTTTGTTTTCTTAATTTTGGACCAATTTGAGTTACTGATTGTTCTCTGCGTAACTCTTGGTAACTCTGTTCTTTTTGAAAAGATTTTAGTAGTTTTTGTAGGGTAGGTTTTCCTCTACTAGTAGTTGCATTGTGCCGTCCTTCTACACTGTTATTATTTGTTGCTCCCTGGTTTAGTGTGCTTAAGTACACATTCCACCAAGCAATGTAGTATTTTGGTTGGCGTCTACGTCCAGATCGGTGCAGCCTTCCCACCCATGTATCATCATAGTAGTTGAGGTGTGGTGCTATTTTCTCTTCATTCCTTTCGTAATAGGGGCTATCTATTAGTATGCTGTAATGTTCTTCTTCATTGGTAACAGGTACATACGCTAGGACAATTAATTTTTTCACTTGGTAGGCAAAAGTGTTATCTGTAGCCTATTGTATACTTAGGGGCCAATTCTGATTCGGGTCGGAAATAGGCCCGACAGACTTGTACCCGGAACGGAGTCCGACCGGCACCTACCCGAACCCTACGACCCGTGCAGTACTATGAAAGCCTGTGCTGTACAACCAAGCCGTACGAAAACCAAGCCGTCTGACCGATCCGTACAAAATTCATCCATCTGGCCGGAAAATGGACACGAGCTGCACCGACCGAACTGAACCCAGAATGAACCCGACCGATACGTGCCCGTGATGTCCAAGCCGCACAGTACGATGCCAAATGCATGAAATGAGACCGAATTGCACGGAGCCCAAGCCGCACGACCGACACGGACCGAAAACGTACCTGAAGTGAGAGAGACCACTGCGATAGACTTGCATGCAACCCTGAACACAATTAGCGTGAAAGACACGGAGCAGCCCGGACAAGCCAACATAAGAGTCCGACTTGGTCAGAAGAACGTCTCCTACATGCCCACCAAAAACAATGTCGAAAACACAAAAAAGGACCAGTCAAGCCCTAACAAAGTCAATAAATACACAAAAAATAAAAAAAACAAAAAGACGCACCCACAACTCCACCTATAAAAAGGCGAAACTACACTACCATGATCCTTTGCAAAAACAACAACAACAGAGGAGCCAGCACAGAACAACTTGATACACCAACCACAGATACACACACAACTCACCCATCACACAAATCACACACCATCAGCACTCCTCCAAAAGCTCTCACATATGCACCTAACAAAACAGACACACACCCACCCACCCTCACTAGCACCCACACACCCACATCACTCCTCACCACCACCCATCACCATGCCCCCTAAGAAGAATCCACAGTTCACAGGCACTGAGTTAGAAATATTGGTAGATGAGATCCTCAGAGTGGAGCCACATTTGTTTGGAACATTGGTACAAAGGACCCCCATGTCACAGAAAAACAAGATGTGGGACGGAATCGCGGACAAAGTGAACGCACAAGCACCAGCATTTTGGACAAAGACCGACATCCAGAACAGGTGGTATGACGTGTGCAGGAGGGTAAAAAAGCTCCTTGAGAAGAAACACGCCTTGAGTCAGCGCCCTGGCGGTGGCCTTCCTGCCAAACCAATCTACTTCAGGTCCTGGGAGGAGAAGGTGCGTGACATCCTACCACCAGAGGGCATCCATGGCCTACCTGACATACCAGAGCCTGGTGAGTACACAACCAATATGCCCAATATTGTGTCGCAATACACACAGAGCACCGTTAAGGGGACTGTGAAACCATGCACTGAGCGCAAAGGCCCAGTAAACAAAAGTCAATCAGCCCAAGACGTCTATGCTAGTCAGACAAACACAATAATGGTCACATCAAAGTGATTTGTAACTGTGTCATGACATGTACAAACCAAACAATAAATAGGGCAAGGCAGTGGCACTAATCTGAGTTAACACTGTCAGACATCCCTGCCACCACAACCAATACCTCACAGTGAAGCTGACTGACAGGAAGGAATAGTGGGTATGCTTGTGAAGTGAGTGTATACCAAAGCATGAGGGTGTGCTTGTCACAGATAATGCACCCCCTCACAATTGCCCCATCAACACCTCTCTGAACAATGCTCACCACACAGGGGGTGGAAATGGGCTGGCAGGTACCCTGGGAGTGGACTCTGTTGTGGGGAGCACAAGGCCCTGCTGGGACGTGGGCACCACCAAACACCAGAACACTGTCATCCATCTTGTCAGCACAGGCACACCCCCTCACAGGGAAGCAGAGTTAGAAGGAGGGAAGTCAGGGCATGCTGGGAAGTGGGGTGTAGCCCAGAGCATGCTGGGATTTGAAGTCACTCACAAACCTCAGCCCCCAACATGCCTCAGCAAGCTCACACTGCAATCAATCAATTAATCAATCATTACATTTGTAAAGCGCGCTACATACCCGAGAGGGTCTCAAGGCGCTGGGAGAGTGGAGGGGGGCTGCTACTGGTCGAAGAGCCAGGTCTTGAGAAGTCTTCTGAAGGCCAGCAGGTCCTGGGTGTGTCGTAGGCTGGTAGGGAGAGTGTTCCAGGTCTTGGCGGCGAGGTAGGAGAAGGATCTGGCGCCGGCGGTGGTTTTCCGGATGCGTGGAACTGTGGCGAGGTTGAGATTGGCAGAACGGAGGCTGTGGGTGGGGGTGTAGAAGCTGAGTCGGTCGTTGAGGTATGCTGGTCAGGCGTTGTGTAGGTCATCTTGTTGTTGACAGGGAGCCAGTGTAGGCCTCTCAGGTGGGGTGTGATGTTGCTGCGACGGGGGACGTCGAGGATCAGTCGTGCTGAGGCGTTCTGGATGTGTTGCAGCCGTCTCAGGAGCTTGGTTGTTGTTCCTGCGTAGAGGGCGTTCCCGTAGTCCAGTCTGCTGGTGACGAGGGCCTAGGTGATGGTTTTCCTCGTGTGAGAGGGGATCCATTTGAAAATCCTACGGAGCATTCAGAGGGTGTTGGAGCAGTAAGCGGAGACGGCGTTGAACTTCTTGGTCATGGAGATGGCGGATTTGAGGATGACCCCCAGGTTGCGTGCATGGTCGGTGGGTTCTGGGGCTGATCCCAATGATGTTGGCCACCAGGGGTCGTCCCAGGCTGAGGGGGTGGGGCCGAGGATGAGGACCTCCGTCTTGTCTGAATTCAGCTTCAGCCTGCTGTCCTTCATCCACTCGGCAACGGCCTTCATTCCTTTGTGGAGGTTGGCTATTGGCGGTGTGGGGATCTTCAGTGAGGGATATGATCAGCTGGGTGTCGTCGGCGTAGGAGATGATGTTGAGGCTGTGTTGTTGTGCGATGTGGGTGAGTGGTGCCATGTAGATATTGAACAGTGTCAGGCAGAGGGATGATCCCTGTGGAACACCGCAGATGATCTCGGTGGTTTTGGAGCGGAAGGGTGGGAGGCGGACGCTCTGAGTTCTGCTGGAGAGGAAGGATGTGGTCCAGGCCAGGGCCTTCTCTTGGATTCCGGCGTCATAGAGGTGTGCTGTTAAGGTACGGTGGCAGACCGCGTCGAAGGCTGCTGATAGGCCCAGAAGGATGAGGTCGTCTGTTTCTTCTTTGTCAATAAAGATCCTGATGTCATCGGTGGCGGCGATGAGTGCGGTCTCGGTGCTGTGGTTGCTGCAAAAGCCGGATTGGGATGGGTCCAGGATGTTGTTGTCTTCGAGGTAGCGGGTCAGCTGTCTGTTGACGATCTTGTCCGTGACTTTCGCCGGGAAGGGGAGCAGGGAGATGGGCCGGAAGTTCTTGAGGTCGTTGGGGTCCGCCTTGGGTTTCTTCAGCAGGGCGTTGATCTCGGTGTGCTTCCAGCTTTCTGAGAAGGTTGCTCACCTCACAGGGGGTGGAAATGGGCTGGCAGGTACCCTGGGGGTGGGCTCTGTTGTGGGGAGCACAAGTCCCTGCTGGGACTTGGCCACCACCAAACACCAGAACTCCACTGTCAGTCACCTTGTCAGCACAGGCACACCCCCTCACAGGGAAGCAGAGTCAGAAGGAGGGAAGTCTGGGAATGCTGGGAAGGGGGTGTAGCCAGGAGCATGCTGGGATTTGTAGTCACTCACAAATCTCAGCCCCCTACATGGCCCAGTAAGCCCACACTGCACCATGCTCACCTCACAGGGAGTGGAAATGGACTAACAAGAAGTCTGCCACTGAGTCCTGTTGTGGGGACTGCAAGGCCCTGCTGGGAACTGTGCACCAACGAACACCAGGACTGTACTGTCAGCCATCTTGTCCCCACAGGCACACCCCCTCACAGGGAAGCAGAGTAAGAAGGAGGGAAGCAGTGCTGCTGGGAAGGGGGTGTAGCCCAGAGCATGCTGGGATTTGCAGTCCCTCACAAACCTCAGCCACCTACATGGCCCAGCAAGCCCACACTGCACCATGCTCAGCTCACAGGAAGTGGAAATGGACTGACAACATGTCTGACACTGGATCCTGTTGTGGGGAGCACAAGGCCCTGCTGGGAACTGTGCTCCAACAAACACCAGGATTGCACAGTCAGCCATCTTGTCAGCACAGGCACACCCCCTCACAGGGATGCAGTGGTCAGAAGGAGGAAAGTCAGGGCATGCTGGGAAGGGGGGTGTAGCCCAGAGCATGCTGGGATTTGCAGTCCCTCACAAACAGCAGCCACCGACATGGCCCAGCCAGCCCACACTGCACCATGCCCACCTCACAGGGAGTGGAAATGGACTGACAAAATGTCTGACATTGGGTCCTGTTGTGGGAAGCACAAGGCCCTGTTGGGAACTGAGCACCAACAAACACCAGGAATGCACTGTCAGCCATCTTGTCAGCACAGGCACACACCCTCACAGGGAAGAAGAGTCAAATGTGAACAGGGATCACACTCCTGTGTCAGCGACCTGATAGCCTTTGAGTAACAATTTCCATGTACATGGAAATCCATACATGAGCTGGGTATGTGTACACATCAACATGCACATTAAACGGCTCCATGTTGGCAGGACAATGCGCTACCACAACATTAGACTCTGTCTGTGATAACTGAAGACAATGTAGTGTTCAGAAATGCATCCTGACTTCACGTTGCAAATGTCATGTATATAAAACATTGTTACAAAGATCAAGGAGGGGTGAATGGTCTACTCCTCCTGTGAAACCTGGTTCATAACTGATTGTTTTGCCTCCATTGAAAGCCATGCATATGTACACATGCGTAGTGTGTGACATCATGATTTTCTGCATCAGTGTACTGTGGCAGCATCATCATTGGCTCCCCCTTGTTGCTAATATGCTGTGCCTCCAGCTGGAGGAAACTTGGCTGGTTCTCCAGTAGTGCCCAGAGGAGAAAACTGAGAGTATGTGTTTGTGCACAAGTGCAGTGAGTCAAAAACACACACAAAGACAAATGAACATTTTTGAACATTGTGATGTATGAAGTTACAGACAAAGGTGTTGTGTGTGGATCCAGCTACTCATCCACCACACCAGCGTTGGTCACTGTTGGTCAACATGTAGTAGCCCCATGTGATCCTAGACCTAAAACCTTCTCCGGACACTACTGGGAAAGCAGCCAGTCTACCTCCAGGTGGAGGCACATCATATTTGCAGTAAAGGTGAACCTAAGTAAATGCAACTACAGTACATTGAGGCGACAATCCTGGTAGCACGGCCCCATTCCTTTATAATTATAGGAGGGAATTTACTAAGGAATGAAATCATGTGCATATCATGGCTGCACTGGATTTTTGATCCACTGCCCCCTCCTTCATTGTTAGTACTACCCATTGCAAGATGAAAATATCAGTACCCCTTCCCCCCTCCCTGTTGCAATATACATAGTTCAACTATTGATGTCTGTAGTAACATAGCTTGCAATGTCTGTCTCTTCCAAACCTGGTGCCACTGGGGATTCAGCACCAAGTGAAGATGAGTCACTAGCCCAGACTCAGGTGGAGGAGGAGCTCTCTGGTGTCGATCTGGCTCGGTCCTCTTCGAATGACGACAATCAACCTGGTACCACCGGTGTGGGTCATCAGGCAGAACCACCATCAGAAACGCCTGCACCCCCATCAGCCATGCCAACACTATCTGCCCACAGACCTAACACCCCGGCCAACACGGACCGACCTAGGAGACCATGTTCAAGCAGCACAGGGGCCCCTGCCACCCAGGATGCTACCAACAATGACACCAGTGGCAACAGGCAAGGGGGTCCGGGTCAACTGGACCTGCCACCACAGGTACAGCGCGTGTGTCTAGGGGTGGTGGGAGTGGTGTTAGGCTGAGGGCACAGTCTGCAGAGGGGCCTGGACTGCCTGATGACCCCCAACTGTAACGCATCATAGATGCGTACCAGCATAGCACTGGAGTATTCAGCCAGGTAGTGGGGGTCCTCAAGGACATGCAGCAGGAGCAGGCTGCCCATCATGCCCGCTTGGAGGCCAAGTGGGACAAACTCATGGCGGTGCATATGGACATATTGACCTGTCTCTGCCAGATCAGCACAATTATGTCCACACCTCCCTGTGTGCCCAGAACATCTCAAGAAACAACATCTGCTAATGCCACAGGGAGGGAGAATGAATCTGGTGGAGACTCATGCACTGTCAGCGCCTATGCCAGAGGATCCCCCACAGAAGAAGAGGAGGGGTCGTCCGAAGCAGGACGAGTGAGCCACAGTTGTCCCTGCACATCCCCCAGGAACCCAGAACCTGTTTTGGATGTTGGTCCTTGGGTGCAACGAGTTCACCTTGTTGCACATGACACAGGTCCCCATCATGACATGGAGGGTCCATGTTGTACCAATGTAGAAGATGAATATGGACTTCACTCAGGACATTTCATCTACCAATACTTCTGACTCATGTGTGAACTGTGGATTCTAAAGTTCATGTACAGCACTATCTCCACACATGTATGTAAATAAAATCACCATTACACTATACTTGCCTATGTTGTGATTCCAACTTGGTATGTGTCATGGAGATGAAGAAATGCTGAAGAACACAGTGCATGCTGACTACTACACCAATGTCATTTCCGTTATGTGACTCATGATGATGTGAGACCTATGAGGGAGACATAGCAATAGGGCTCCACACCACATACTCACCATGGACATGTGACACATTGCCTACAAAGATGGTTCCCAGATATACAGTGGAATGCACAGATACCACACCTTTCCACAGTCACTGTCAACAAATCCAAAGGTGAGGTTACCAAATGTCAGTCAGATGTGTGAATACAGACAACACACATTACTAAGTGAAGCACCTGTACATTACAAACAATATCAAGGTGAATCCACATGACAGTGGGCACAGGGTCACCAAGTGTAGTCAAATTGCGCTCTAAGGGTGGAATCTGGATGTCGGTGTCAGACATGCCCCTGGAACTAGCACAGTACCTTGGGAAGAACAGAAATGAGACACAGTCAGAAGCACACCAGAACCGGATGGAGATGCAATAGACATGTCACAAGAGACCTACATACTAACAACTTAGCATGTCAACACCAATGTGGACTACAGAATATATGACAGGACACATCACTGCATGCTTCGAGTCAAGTACCACACTGGCAAACTCAAACAGCAACTGAGCTGCACAAACACATCACAGGCTTACTCAGGACATTGACATGACATCCCTGTGAACTAACATTCAGCTGAATAAGTTGTTGATGAGCTGTGTGCGGATGTCACCCTCATCATCATCATCACTGGCCTCGTGGCCCAGGCCAGGATCCTCCACAGGTGGTGGATGTTGGTCATCATCGTCTTGGATGAGAGGAACCTTCTTCCGCACTGCCATGTTGTGGAGCATGCAGCAGACGATGATGATCTTGCACACCTTTGCAGGATCATATGAGAGGGCCCCTCCGGTCTTGTCCAGGCAGTGGAAGTAGCTTTTCATGAGACCAAAGGTACACTCGATGACTCGCCTGGTTCTGCCATGTGCCTGTTTGTAGCGCATCTGGGATGCTGTCACATGGTTCCTCAGGGGTGTCAGCAACCATGGCATGTTGGGGTATCCAGAGTCACCTAAATACAAAGAATCACACATAAGTTGAGTATTGTAAGGGGGTGGGAGACAACATTGCAAAACACACACATTGGTAAACAGTACACACCAACAAGCCAGGCGTGCTGGTTTGGCATCTGTGACATCATCAATGGTATGCGCCTCCTACTCATGATGTAGACATCGTGGCCAGAACCAGGGAAACTTACACAAACATGTGTAATCACCATGTCCGCCAGGCATACCACAAGAGCATTGATAGAGTGGTAATGTTTTTGGTTGCGGTAGGTCTGTTACTGTGCCCGTGGTGATATCAGGGCCAAATGTGTGCCATCGATTGAGCCAATCACGTTTGGCATCCTACCCAGTCCATAGAAGGCATCCTTGACCTCTGTAAGTTCACCCGGGGTAGGGAACTTGATGTAGGAGTCCAGGTGAATCAACATCCCCTCAAAGACATCTCGTAGCACACGGATTAACATAATTTGTGACATACCACCAACACTAGCTACAGTGTGTTGGAAGGTACCAGTGGCTAAGAAGTGCAGGGCTGCCATCACCTTCACCTTTGGTGTCAGTGCTGTCGGGTATGTGCGGCCAGGTAGCAGTTTTGGTGCCAACTGCTCCGCCAATTCATCAATCATGCTCCTGGTGAAGCGGTAACGTCAGATGCTGTCGCTTTCCACGATGGTCTCGAGGTCAGTGAACGGTCTATGGACTGCTGGGGCCCTGCAGTACAGAGATGGCCAAAGTAACATTATACATTCAGCTACCCATGTAGCACAAACCTTGTAAAACAGTCACATTATACATCATAACTATTCACAATTGAATAAGGTGTGTGCAGTTGGTTATGGACACATATGTCACCTTCATTGCCATCATCTCACATATCATTGACACATGTGTGCATGAGTTCCTTGTGGTGCAATGGCAAATCATTGGGATGTGGCACAGTACCCATGGTTTGCAGTCACATTACAAACACAAAACACAGTGACAAGTGAGGACTGATGTTTCACAGGCATCACAACTCCATGTCAGGAAGATAGCCATGGTCCATGTATTTCCACATCTGCACTGGAAACACATTTTGTATCATGGACATCCCACAACCAATCATGTGTCCCACAGTAAGGGGCCCCTGTGGACCCTGCAGGCCATACATGTACGTCCCAGAGACACACACGCAGCATAAATGTGGATGCATAAGGCACATGGTTGACCCTGTCTCACATTGGGCACATGGAACAACAAACATCAGACACCCAACATGCATACAGACTGTGTGTGTAGGTCATGATTGTAGCCATGGGTCTGGCTGTGATGTACATGACATGCAAACATGTGAGCATGTTATATGTGACAGGTCGTACACATTTCCAAACTGGTACCGTGTCCATGACGAATGCCCATAAGCCAAAACTTTGAAATTACTTTTGTGAGGTGCACCACACCAAAACGAATCTGTCCCCATTAACTCCTGCCCAGCCTGGGAGTGCATACACCTAAGGACCATTCAAGTATACAAATGTTGCCCCCCTGCGCACACAGGTGATACAGCCCTCCATGCCATGGGATACAGTGTGGGACATGCTGTGGTGTTGAAGGTGTGGACATTGCACTTAAATCTGTGTGAAAACCGTCTGCAAGTCACACCAATGTGATCCAACGTGGCTGACTTGTTTGCAGACGCGCCGTACATGCTTGGACCGAGTTGTGCACACACTTTGTCCATTGACTGTACGATGTGTATGCATTAAAATCGCCTGCATCAGATCACATTGATGCCAATGGGCAATGCGTGAGCACGGCTCGGTTCATGCATGTTGGATGCGTATGCAATCAGACCCGATGCAGGTGATTTCTGAGCAAACACAGCATACCGTCAAGGACAGAGCTGTGCGCACACATAGCCCATAGATTCGTATCAAGACGGATGTGTCTTGTTTAAAAAATAAGCGCTGGGTAGTCATTTTACCGAGCCGTGCAAACTCATTGGCAAGGGACTGTCATGGAGATGGACGCAAAATCAAAAAACGCTTGAGTTGTGTGCTGGGAATACAGTTGGATGCATACAACAATGTTGCAATCCTAGGGCGTCCTGAAGGTGAGTGAAGACAATGCGAAAGACGTGTCGGAATCCTTCATTTCCATGGATTGGACAGAGTCACAGAATGCAACCATGTTTGGCCTATCAGTGAGGTGTAATGTCAAAGAAAATGCCTCTGAAGCAAATATTTAGGCCTCCCAGGCCCCCAGGGACCTCACTTGCCTGCACAACATGCTACCGGACCACTTTCCACAATCCACTGCTGCTGCTGTCTGTGCTTCCTCTGGATCCTGCAATGGATCCCCAGTGCATATGCCTCACAGCAGTATGAGGCATATGTACTGGGTACTTTCAGCTACCTATTCATGTGGGTACATGTGTTGAACAGGTGTCCTGCTGCAGTAGTGCAGTAGTGCAGGCCTTACAGTCCTAGCCAATGTCACCATGTCAGACATCATGGACCAGTGCTCTGCTGGATCTTCTCTTTTCCCACAGGACACAGCTACTCAATCTGGCTGACTCCATTTACCTCATCAGCCACCAAACTCACATGTGGAAAACCACAAGGATCCTTACTCAGTCTCACACTGTTCAGTACCTACATGGTCCCACTTATCAACATCATTGTGCCCATGGAATCAATGGTATATCCTACGCAGACAACACCTAGTTTATTCTCCTCAACAAAGCATCGAACTCCTGGAACGACTTCTCCACTTGCATATCTGAACTCGCCAGATGTAAGAAAATCAACTGCCTCAAGCTTAATACAGACAAAATGAAGTAGCCATTTTCAGCAAAGATATCTCACTATGGGATTCCACTTGGTGGCCTGCTGATCTCAAGCCCACACCCAACCAAATCACCCATAGAAAACCTCAGAAAGGTAGTAAAAAAAACACCTCCCTATGACAGGGCAAGCACACAAATGCTCAAAGAAGATTTTCAAGTGGCTTACCTCCAACAACTGCAGAAGCAACACCCAGGCCCTCATTGCTAGCAAATTGGACTATAACAGCACACATGGACCATGGAGAGCTAATCTAGCAAAAAACAAGACGAAAATAGCCCTGCCAATGATAAATAGTTTCAGATTATCTTGCTATCCTAAAGAGCATATATTCCCAATATCACCAAGCCACATGAATCAGAACAGCTTTAATAATATAAATCCTATTGCTTCAATGTATAAATATGTAATACAAAATCATTTTGTAAGCAGTTTGAAAATAAAATACTTTGAAATGGGTAGGTACTTTGACTGAATACAGATTCTTCTTTCCCTAAGAGGGAGGTTAGCAGTAGCCCTAATAGACACACCCCACATATTTGACTTGTATAGATGTGCAGGATATTACATGGAAAAGCCTCTAGTAGCCCGTAACCACGAGGTGGGCCTACAAAGTAAGATGGTGAGCAGAGAATGCACTAATAGCAAGTAGCCTGGAGGTTCGCCCAAGAAAGTAAGCACTTGATCCCTAAGGGTGATAGGAATCACTTCCACTGGGTCATAGTTAATGTGGTCCCTGTCATAGTCATACTTTGGGGGAACGCGTGCAAGCCAACCTATGGGAGTGGAAAGGCTGGTGTTTCTCGGAACAGTATCTACAAGAATATGTTTGCAGAGTCAAGCATGTTATTATTATTATTATTTAAAGTATTTATATAGCGCAGCTGACAACTTGCAGGTTTCCTGGCGCTGGAGAATACTCTTAACTGAGGAGAACAAGAACGAGTGGCAGGCGGATAGAGTTAGGGAAATGTCCATGGGTGGTATGTCCATGGGTGGCAATCTGTCTGCCTCATTGCCTCGGTAATGAAATGGGTTACTTGCCCAGAGTAACTTTATGTTCATTCCTTATATGCCTTTAAAGTGCTTCCTTGGTCGTGATCGACTACTGGCATGAAAAGAGCTTAGAGGGGTGGTCGCTCAGGAAGCCCTAAAAACAAAATCCTCTAGAAGTACTGTCAATAGGTGTAGGTTATAGAGGTCTGGGAGAAGATTGAGGGGTAGCTGGTGGATTCCATCCACAGTGGGAACACCCAAGGGACAAGGGTTACCTGTTCTGCCAGAAGAGGACACCAAGCACCAGAAGCACTGGTGAGGCCACTTCTAATCTAGAATTGCTGATTGCACTGTCAGGTAGCAAGAGGGCCCCTGAACATTGGCATATGAGGAAGAGGAATTCAGTGGAAATCAGATTATTCATTAATTTATTGTTTCATCCTGACCCCAATGACCATATTGCTCACTTTACTCTCTGATGGAGCATTAGCTTCTTTCTCCGCCATCTTTCCAGCTAGGAGAGACTATTGATACCTGCACATAACCACATATATACTGGATGGGAGCTCCCTCTCTCCTCTACACGTCCAGGGTGGATGATTTGTGCCACCTCAAAAAATTAAATTCACCACCCTGATGAATATGGTATACCAAACCAAAATGTGCTCTTTTCACTGAATTGTGCATCAGTACAATAGTTTCCTTTTGGCCTCATTCTTATGTTTGCAAATTATCACTGGCCATACCATATTGAACCAGTAATGTGTGGGAATTCAAATAATGTTTTTAATGTGTCGAATGTGTTTCTTTTTACTGTGATTGTATGTGATTGACTTTACGTGTTAGTATGTGGTTGCTTTTCTTCATGTCTCAATAGGGAGCTCATTGATTTCTTTATGTGAATATATATCAAACAATAAAATATTAACTAACTTGGTCTGACCCATGACTAATATTATCCATAGAGTTATAACTGTTTGAAAATTAATGGAAAAGCATACTTTGGTTGCTGTTTTTTAACTAAGCTGACTGCACTGTCACAGTGAGAGAAGACAAGGGACCTGGGTCAGACAGAAGCCTACAAGACCCAGAGAAACCAGGGGTTTTGCAATTTGCGCTCACTCTTTTGCTCCCATTTTGACTTCTAGATTCTGTCTGTCTGACTCTGACTGTACCCTGGACTCTGCTAACCAGACATAGAACCTGTGCTCTGTTTACAAGTACATGGTAAATAGGTGTAATTACAATTGTTACTGACAACCTACCTGTGTGCACTGCTATTTTTCCTGCTGTCATTTTAAAAGCAGTCCTGCTTTTTATGCTGCTTTTAAAATAAAATTACATGCAATTGAACTTCAGAATTAAAGGAACTTCCAAAGTCTTAGACCAACTTATTTTTGCGTATTAGTCACTCCTAAGGTCTACCCCAGGTGCCCCAGGGTAGAGTGCCATGTACAAATAAGCAGGGACATTTTAATAACAGTTTTATATGCCCTGCTGAGGGAAAAACTGCCAATTTAGTTTTCCCCATTGTAGTACATTGGCTAAAAAGGCTAAGATGGGAATACATTCATAACGTTTTAATATTGACGGGAGTAAGCTACAAATATACTCAAAGTATTAAAATGATAGAATAACTGAAACAATTTTCCTTTTTTTAAAAACAATTCTTTATTGCAGAAATTCCAGGAAATTTCCATATTTTTTGTTTTTTTGAGACAACCCCCCCCCTCCCTCCACCCACACCCCGATACAGGCTTTATTAAACAATATGAATATCCATATCGACTGACAACAAATAAACTAAACATAGCAAAAAATTGGATTCAGAAAAATAAAACAAGACAATTAATAATAACAATAGAGAAATAAATAAAGCAATCTATCCTAGACCTTCAATCCAATGCATTAGTGGGTGCCAAATTTCTAAAAACTTCTTTTGTTTTTTTATACCTTTCCTGCTATATATTGCTTTCTCCAAGCTATAGGTTGAGAGTAGTCGGGCCCGCCATTGTTGAAAGGATGGTGGAACATTGTCTAACCACCCAGAGGCTAGACAAATTCGAAACACTGCCATGGAGACAAGAAAAATCCCTTTATGTTATCCGGATGTTCAAGTTGTCTAGCACCAGAATTATTTCTGCTGTTGTAATTTCTATTTGTGTCTAAAGTATTTCAGAGAGAAAGGTAGATATATTGTGTCTAATAGTGCATAATGCCCCACATGTAGCGAGCATATGTATTAAGTCTACTTCTGGCATCATACATCTGGGGCAGAAAGTCCCTTTGCCAGTACTCCATTTAGCTAGTTGATAAGGTGTATGATATAAAGAGAAAAAAGATTTATAAAATTGGGCGTGTACCTTCGAAGACATTAGTAGCGATTGAGACATTTGAAATGAATTCTGGATAGCTAAACTTGATATTTCAAGTTTGTTCTGCTATTTAAGTATGTTTTTATCCATATCATCGGGAAAACCAATGGTTAGGTTATTATATATTACCCCGATTTTAACATTACTATACTGTACCACAGATTCTATTAACTCAATTTTCTGAAGAGCCACACTTCCCCCCATCTTTTTCATGATATAACCCCTCACCTGTGGGTATTTAAAAAAGTCCCTATGTTCTAAGCCATATTTATTTTTTAAAGATTCAAATGATATGAAGCCGGCTGGCTCATAAAGACAACCGACTTGGACTATACCAAGTCTAATCCACCGAGTCATACACAAATCCGAAAAAATCTCCGGGAGGTTTTGATTACATATAAAAGTCGAAATAGTATGAAAACCGACCTAACCCTAAATGTTTGCGAACCTGGTTCCAGTCAGAATAAATAGCTTTTAAAGTTTTGAATCGCACTTTCTTAAAATGGCAGTCATAGGTCAATCACCACAAATGTGCGCCCACTAGTTTACCTAGAATAAGTTCCTGAGGGGTTGGAACAGATCTCTCTATAGTGTCCTCCTGATTAGTCTTTAGTAACAGGCTACTATATTTAAGAATTGTTGCCCACCAGTAAGTTTTTAGGTTAGGGAGTGCGAGGCCTCCTCTATCTATTGGAAGAGTAATAAATGTATTTAGGAAGATATAACATTTTAATTACATTACATCTTCCTATGATTGTAAGATTTAAATTATATAATTTTTTTAGGCCTTTTTCGGTTTGTTTGATTAGGGGATCCATATTAAGTTTTACCAGTTATTTAAATTAGCAGTAAAATTGACGCCCAAATACATTGCCTTGTCTGTTACTCTATCATCCACAAAATTACATTTGCTATTGATTATAATTTGAGTTTTATTTTGATTTAGTTTATGCCCCGAGATTTCACCAAATTTATTTGCTTCTTTTTCCATTTCCTCTACAGATTTGTTCGGATCGGCTGTGACAATAGCGATGTCATCAGCATAAGTTAAGGACTTAGTTTCACCATTAAGAGTCTTTATTGAAATTATAGATGGGTTTTTTTCCAGTCTATGGATGAACGGATCGATAAAAATGGCGAATAGCAACGGGGAGCAGGAACACCCCTTCCTTGTTCCTCTTGTTACTTTTCACCATTTATCGAGACAACGGTTTTTGGGTTAGCATACATCATGCGAACCGCATTGATAAATACCTCCCCGATCCCACTCCTTGACATAGCGGTCCATAGATATTTCCAGGAGACCCTATCAAAAGCTTTTTCGGCATCTAAAAGAATTAGTGCAATAGCGTCTCAAGTTACGTCCGCTATGTCAAAGAGTGTGATCACCCTCTGGATGTGATTTGTGGTGGATCTACCAGGAACATATCCATGCTGCCAGACGGAGATTATTTTATGGAGTACCGGGGCAAGTCAGGTAGCAAGTAGTTTAAAATAGATTTTTGCATCGTTATTTATCAAGGTAATGGGGCGGTAAGCCCCTAATTCCGTCAGATCTTTATTTTTTTGGGAAAGACGATGATTTTGGCCTGATTCCATGATTCAGGTGCTTGGCCACCCTGAAATACCTGGATTACCAGTTTAGTTAGGATTTCTTTTAATTGTTTATGAAATTTAGCGTAAAATTCAGTTGGAATTCCATCTAAGCCCGTAGCTTTGCCGGTTGGTAGGCTATTAATAGACAGTAGGATTTCAATCCAGTGTGGTGTTTCCTCAAGTTTTTCTTTGTCGGTTTTAGGTAATTGAATCCCTATGCCAAGATCCAGATAAGCATTATTTTAGATTGATTCTTCCCAGTCTCAGTATATAAATCCTCGTAATAATTATGAAATGCTTCCCTAATCTCTTTGGGTTCGCTGGTAATGCTTCTAATGGGATCTCTAATTTTAATAATTACATTATCACTAATCTGTTGTCTTGTGCGGATGGCCAATTGATGTCCTACCTACTCGTTGAGTTCATAAACTTTCTCTCTGTTCAGGGTAGCTTTTATTATAGCTTTAGTAGTAAGTATTTCTGTTAATAAATTTCTTGCAATTGCCACGTTTCTTACTGCCCCTTCTATATCGGCATAATCCTTAACAGTAATTATCAAATCTTCCTCTTTACTAATAATTTTGTAGTTTAATTAATTCTTGTTTAGCTTCTTGATTGTGTTTAATCGAAAATCTAAGGGTTTCTCCCCTTACTCCGGCCTTTAATGTATCCCAGACAACCTTTAGGGGAGCCCTCTCTAAGTTATTATTCAGAAAATCTGGGATCTGTTATTCAGGTTCCCATAGTATTGCAATATTTAACGTTGGTCAGTAAAACACTTGGTTGCTCCCCGATTTGTATGGTAATATTTAATGGGTTATGGTCAGAAAAAACCCTTGGTAGTCGAGCTACCAAACAGTGAGATAATATGACAGCAGATACAAAAAAATAATCCAGTCTGGCAAATTTAAGATGGGGGTGTAAAAAAAAACTATACCCAGGATTGGCTGGGAATTTCATCTCCCAACAGTCGGAGATCGAATGAGTGCTACAAAGATCCCTAAGGGCATTAAAAGTTTTAGGTTTCCTCCCATGATAGCTGAAGTTTTGCAGGGAGGACCACTTAGACGGGAAAATTAAATTAATGTCACAACAAACAATCAGCGGGACAGGCCAATGCACTAATTCGTTAGATAAAAAGTTCAATAGTTCTGGGTTATCGGTAACACAGCCATATACAGAACAAACTGTAAGTTTATTCCCCTTTTCAGAATAGAATTCCGCAATGGCCCATTGGCCTGATTTATCTGCTATAAATCTTACAAACTGTATTCCACCCCCTCGTGCCAGGATAGCTACTCCTTTAGTTTTATTGGGCTGAGTTGTAGCAGTAATAACCCTATATCCTAGTGTTTTAGTAAGTGTGTCTGGGACCCCTCAACTTGGGTTTCTTGCAGACAGACTATATCTGCACCAATTGATTTTAAACCTATTGCGATTCTCTATCTTTTGTTTGTATCATTCAACCCACATATATTGATGGACAACATTTTCAATTTAGCCATTAGTACCTATTGGATCTGTCTTGTCTTCTGGACCCGCTATATAAAAAAATTGAACAAAGTCTTTTACCCTAATGTCCTGGCTGTATATCCACCCCCGGCTGACACTGAAAGCCCGCCCCCCACCTCCCCACACCATTTCTTGAGGCTTCCTGAGTCATAAGGCACCCAGGTGTGGGCGTCCGAGTGATCCAAGCATCACCGCTCGCTAGGTCGCCTGAATTAGAAAAAAAAAACTGTAAACACATAATTTAACAGATGGCTAGCTTTTAGAATTTTTTTCAATTGTAGTTTCCAATAATCTGGTTATATTGTTATAAGTACACAGCTAGAGTAACAATTGTTCCCACAGTGGTCTCACTTATCCCCCTTCTAAACCTTTCCTTATTGTGTATTGTTTCTGGTAGTCTATTTATATATAATTTTAATTATATAGAAGTTTCCACTTTGAGTATCAGTTATTATTGGATCTTATTCCCCCCCCCCCCCGATTTTTCTCCCGATTTTCTCGATTCAGAAAGTTCCTGAGGTAAGCCTCCATTTGGATCTCTCTTGTAAAGTTCTTAGATAGTCCTTTATAAATTACTCTTAACCGTGCTGGATTAAGAGACAGTTGCTCCAATCTGTTCAAACGGGGCAAAGATTTGCCGCATCCTCCAGCGGCGTTCCACCGTTGCGTGGGCAAAATCCGGGCGAACAAAAAGCTTGTGTCCTTGATATTCTCTTTTACTCGTTAGTCGAGCCAGGTCATAAATCGATTCTCATAAGAGAAAGTTTCCGAAGCAGACCAAAAGAGATCTCGGGTACTGGTTTCCTTTATGAGGATGTTTGGGGAGTGTAAGAGGAAAGCGATGAACACATTGAACTTTACGATCCAGTTCCCATGTTTGAAGTTCAGGCAGGACAGTTTTTAGGAGGTTAGTAATGTATCCTTTTGGATCGCTGCCCTCTGCACCTCCTGGGATTCCAAGGATGCAGAGGTTATTTCTTCTGCCCCGATTCTCAAGATCTTCTACTTTCATCATTAGGTCTTCAATGATACCTGCCTGGGCCTTGCCTCTGCTTTGGAGTTTAATGACGTCTAATTTCAGAAACGTGTTCTATATGATTGAGACTTGGGTATTTCTATATGGACAATATTATTTACACGGAGATTGTTCTCATTCCTTAGGACCGAGTGAACTCCAAACGCTATATTGGGTCGTTCGGAATCTACTTACACGACTATTGGTGGGTACAATACTCTTTTCCTAACTTTTAAGGACCGGCTAATGAGTTACGTATACAACTGATAACCTGGAGAATACTTTGGAAACGTGGAACTACTTTTAAATAGTGAGTGCCAAATTATCGTCTTTTTTATTTGGACAGACCCATTATAGCTTATTTATATGTACAGGAACCCTGTACTGTGTGGTCTTATGTCTAAATTACTTTTATGATGTTTGATGTCATCTAGTTATGAGGGTCAAACTCAATCTCTGACAATATATTGTTTCACCTTCTGCTTTATAGCACAAAAGTGGATGCCGAGAACATATGAAGGCACACCCTTTATAACCCCAATATAATCTATTCTAGCCATATGGTGAGCAAGCTCATGCCCTCTTCTTTATCATTTCCTCATTCCTCTTTCGTGTGATCTGCTTACCTAATCGCCTCTAATGTGATTTTCACTACACTCATCTTTTTTGTATTTCACATTTTTTGATTCGTCTCTTCACTTATGGTTATGGTGTTTTTTGGGAATATGAGGCTATTACCCTTTTATTTCCTATCTTTCCACGTCTCTATGTGACCACTACACATTTCTAACTATGGTGCTTCTCTTATTAGAATCAACCTCCTGTTAACTCTATAAAATCTTCCTTTTCTCTTCTTGATAATTTGGAAATTGGAAACAATTCTAGTTTCTAAGGATATTGTATATTAAACAATTGATATATGACCTACAATTCTTAAACCACTATACTCTTTGATGAAATTCCTGCATTAGGATCCTGATAGACCTTATTTACTGTTTTATTGTGGTCACTTTATGAATATAAAATAGCTTTGACCTTTTCTTAGACCACTTTGTTTTTATATGGACTGTCCTGTATATTTAACTATGTGGTGTTATGGATTTTGAGTGGATTTGTGATAATATCTATTATAATACTTACAGCCCTGACAAAGTCTTTTGGTCACCAGACCAAGACGAAACACATGTTGGCAGCGGCTAATGTATGTTCTCTTGGTGAAGATTGGATTTACTTAAGAATTGGAAAATAAATGAAGATGAAATGAAGATACTCTGACTCATTGGATTTAATAATTGGACTTTGATACTGATGAATTTTTAGCTCAGGATATACTATTTGTTTTTTCAACTTTACATTTGTGGCTTGCCTTTATGTCACATTGTTTGGTTCTGGGTGGGTGACCAGGACCTTATCCTTGAAGCTTAACAGATATTGTGTTTTCTTACTAGTATTTCATCCTAGCGCAACTAACTCTCATTCACCTGTTGTCTTTGTCTCATTGTATATTGAGGGTGCAGCAGGGAAGATCCGTGGCATTTGTGCCCTGTACTCATTTAAGATGTGTTCTCGAAATGATCGTAACAAAGTGGCGGATGACCTCTTCAAGAGTCTTAACGCTGGAGCTTCGGTCAATAAAGCTGTAGCTTTAGGCACATCTAGATCTAATTTTGGATTAAAATCTAAATTCATAAGGTTAGAACGTTTAAAGAAACAAGAGATTAGTAAATGGTGGGATGGAACCACTCTGAAAGAGTACCAAAGACTATATAGAGTCCCACGTGGTCTTCGATCACAGCTTTTTCCCACGTATGATGACCTGGAAGAGGACCTCCTCTTAATTTGGGAAAAAGAACTGACTGGTAATTCTATGAGGTTGATGAACTTACTTATAGAGAATTCTTAAAGAAAAGTCACTAAAATTATCCAGGAGGTTGACATCTTGGAAAAAGAAATAGTGGATTTACAGAAAACGGAAGGGACCAAAAAGAACTATGATATTTTGAATGAGATCTTAACCCCTTCGATGCTGATGACGAGCTCAGCTCGTCATCAGCTAATGTGCTCGTTTGCTGATGACGAGCTGAGCTCATGATGTAACACAGGTTTTTGAAAAATCCAGCACACAGTTGGAAAACCGCTAGCGCGCAAGGGGTTAAATAAATATGAGGAGGATATTAAGCAGAGAAAAGCACGGAAATTGAAACGTGATGAACACGACTATGCCACAGGCAGGGTTTTTACCTTTGCTAAAAGATTCGACACATTGGTCACAAGTGATACACTTAATAAGGATAATAAGATTTAATCGACCAGTAGCCTCAATACAATATCCTCTAGCAGCCTATCAGCTAGTGGGGATGAAGGAGCTAGTAATATCAATCAAGATCAGACAAGTGGGGGACCTCCCTCTTCCTCTTCCTCTTTTTTAAAGGAGGTCCAACGTATACGGATTGGCAATTCGAGACAACGGGACCAAAGAGGGGAGGGCACTGTAGGTCCAAGAGAGGTAAAAGGGGCGGCCACAAACTCAGGCGCAAGAACCCATTACCAGACCAGATCTTTGAAGGCAAACCAGGGGAGGGGAACTGCACTAATGATATCCAAATAATTAATTTGACTGATAGGGATTTTTCCCAAGAAACATTAACAGCACTGAAAAATGGTTTAAACTTTTGTTCTACTGGCTTATGTAATGTGACTGATGTGAAAATCGATGTATACAAATTCATCAGACAATTGAAAATTAAAAAGTTTTTTGCAGCAAATGGCGTGGAGAAAAGTCAATCATCTAAAAAAGTGTGGGGGATGTTACTATTCAGGATGTGGAAGCAACAAGATTACTACTTTCTATCGCTGGGAATGAAAATGACCCTGTCACACTGAAACGTGTTTTACAAGAACTTGACTACTGTACTAACTTTAGTGAAGACAGTGGACTGAAAAGTAAATCGAAATGGACCCCTCAATTGTCTAAGAATAACAAAATTGATGCTTTTTATAAAAATTATTATGCAGGAACTTAATATATTAGAGAAAAAGATCACCAAGTCAAAAATATCCCTCTATTCAAATAATCTAACTACACGTGAAAGATCAGCTCTTAAAACTTTAGCTGAGGATCCTATTCTTATAGTCAAAGAAACGGACAAGGGAGGAAATGTTGTTTTAATGGACAAATCAAAATATGATCAAGAGATTTTAGATCAACTAAGTAACCAAGTCTGGTATGCTGAATTACCATCTAACCCCATATATTCAATTGTCACAAAGATTAATGATTACTTGAAAAATTGCCATCATGAGACCATTTTATCAGACGATGAATATAAATATCTAACGGTGGATCGCCCCCGCTACCCATGTCTATATACCTTACCAAAGGTGCACAAGGATACCACCTCCCCACCTGGGAGGCCTATAGTATCTGGTATAGGGGGGCCCACCGAAAAATTGTCAGAGTTTGTAGATATTTTTCTCCGTCCTTATGTGATTGGCTTAGACTCTTACATTAGAGATACAAAGGATGTACTCAATATTTTGAATGATTTCACTTGGGAACCTGAAATGTTGATGGTGACCATGGACGTCTCACAGCTATATACTAACATTGATTCAGAAAAGGGGGTGGTGATGAACAGAGTGTCTGAATTAAGCAGACCACTCTTACCCAGTCCAAAGATCAGGGCTTGATCCATCACCGTTTTTCAGCTCACTGCACCATCCCAGCTCAGAACTTGGCTATATGCAAATTAGTCTGACCCTGGCCCAGTGCATCATGGGAACAGGGCAGACCAAACTACCAAGCCAATTCTTATACTGGGAAGGAAACAAGCTACCGGGGACCGGTTTCTGGCATTTCAGCCGTCTTCGGCCCGGCTTGCTTGAATCCTGATGGTGCAATGAGCTAGGGACTCACATCTGAGTATACCCTTCCACGCTTAAGGTGGACAAAAATGATTCAGAAAAGCATATAGCCAGGTTCTGAGCTGGGATGGTGCAGTGAGATAAATAACGGTGATGGATCAATCCCTGATCTTTGGACTGGGTAAGAGTGGTCTGCTTAATTCAGACACTCTGTTCATCACCACCCCCTTTTCTGAATCGTTTTTGGCCACTATAGGTGTGGCAGGGTATACTCAGACATGAGTCCCTTTCTCACTGCACCATCAGGATTCAAGCAAGCTGGGCCGAAGAAGGCTGAAATGCCAGAAACCGGTCCCCGGTAGCTTGTCTCCTTTCTGGTGAAGAATTGGCTTGGTAGTTTAGTCTGCCCTGTTCCCATGATGCACTGGGCCAGGGACAGACTGATTTGCATATAGCCAGGTTCTTAGCTGGGATGGTGCAGTGAGATAAATAACGGTGATGGATCAAGCCCTGATCTTTGGACTGGGTAAGAGTGGTCTGCTTAATTCAAACACTCTGTTCATCACCACCCCCTTTTCTGAATTGTTTTTGGCCGCTGTAGGTGTGGCAGGGTATACTCAGACATGAGTCCCTTTCTCACTGCACCATCAGGATTCAAGCAAGCCGGGCCGAAGAAGGCTGAAATGCCAGAAACCGGTCCCCGGTAGCTTGTTTCCTTTCTGGTGAAGAATTGGCTTGGTAGTTTAGTCTGCCCTGTTCCCATGATGCACTGGGCCAGGGACAGACTGATTTGCATATAGCCAGGTTCTGAGCTGGGATGGTGCAGTGAGATAAATAACGGTGATGGATCAAGCCCTGATCTTTGGACTGGGTAAGAGTGGTCTGCTTAATTCAGACACTCTGTTCATCACCACCCCCTTTTCTGAATCATATACTAACATTGGACATAACAGGGGTATTTTAGGATTAGAATACTATCTTTATAAAAGACCTGTTGAACTATTAGATCACACCAACATGCTGCTGACTATGTCAAAACTTATTCTTGACAACAAGGTTTTTCTCTTCAATGCTAAATGGTACCGCCAGAAATGCGGATTTGCCATGGGTTCCGGATTTGCACCGTCTTTTGCCTGCCTACATATGGTGTAGATGGAAACGGTGCATATCTGGGGCCCTGGTGGTGCCGGCTGGCACCAATACATCAATTATTATGGAAGATATATTGATGATCTCCTTTTTATCTGGACAGGCAGTGAGACACAACTCTTGGATTTATTTTGCTTATATAAATAATAACTCATATAATATGAACTTCACTATCAATTACAGTAGTTCTGAAATAGTTTTTCTAGATCTAAAACTATATGTACATATTGGCAAACTCTGCAGCAAATTGTTTGGGAAGGAAACTTCATGTAATGCAGTTTTACATGGTAGTAGTTCACATCCGAAGTCCCAGATTAACTCTATTCCTTATGGTGAGTTCTATAGAGCCCATCGTAACTGCAGTGAGGACACTGAATACTTAATCTGTGCTACTGATTTTTATCTAGAGGATACAGACAGGATGTAGTTAGGATGGTTAGAAATAGAGTTCTTAAACTAAAAAAAACAGAAACTTTACAAATCAAATCTAAACCTGTAGAAACTAAGAATCCAGTTAGATTTGTTACAGGTTATAGTATCTGGTCAACACAAATTTATCAAATCTTTAAGAAATATTGGTTCATGCTTACATCTGACCCCTCCTTGAAAGAACATATAATGGCCCACCCTTCGATTACATACCATAGAGGTACTACGATTAGAAATATGATCAGTCCAAGCTATCCTAAAAACAGTTATAAGCTATCATGGCTACATACCCTAAATAATGGTTTCGATGTGGGAACTGTAGTATGTGCAGAATGTCATTGCAGGGTACCAAATCCTTTCATTATAATGACTCTAGTTCTTACCATATCAAGACACATAGACTGCAATACAACTTATGTCATATATGCAAGAAGGTATATATAGGGAGTACTATTAGGAAACTTAAGGACAGGGTCAGTGAACACTTTAGAGCCCTTAAAAACAGAGATGATAGAGTTCCTATAGCAGTACATGCAATTAACTGCTCATCGCAAATGGAGCATCTGACAATGTAATTTCATGGCATAGCAATGGTACCAATAGATGTAAGGGGTGGAAACCGAGAACTTAAATTGAGACAACAGGAGGCACGCTGGATCATGAGGGTCCATGCAGTGGAAAGGGGGCGAAATTTCGATGAGGAGTTACAATGTTTCCTATGTTGATTACTTATGGATTAATGTAATCATCTCTCTGCCCCCTTTTTCATTTCCTTCTATGAACCAATCAATATGACCTTTATATGAATTTAGTATCTGTATATTGTTCTTTTAGTTTATCATTGGATCGACTACTCAACAATGAAATTCACTGATATAATTGCTGATTGTATTTTTATAACATTAGGATGTATCTTACTACTGTGTATTGCAGTTTCGTGTTGCTTATACATATGTTCTTTTCACTTGTTTTTCTCTCTTCCGTCTTCTGTCTATTCTATTTGACACCTTTTTTTCCTTTGTTATAATTAATGAGTTTAACCTTTGGACTGATCTTTCACTCCTGCCCGATGTCTTTTAAATGTATTTTGTCCAATTCATGATCGCCCCCTTTGAAGATGGCTTAATATTTGCCTTTATGCACAATCTAAGTACCCTGTTGATAATAGGGTTACTTTTGTTATGATCTGTTTCCAACTTTAGAATTGAATGGAATGTCCTATATAATCTACAAAGTAGTGAACTCGGATCGCATTTCTACGTGTAAAGTAGTTACAAATTTATAAGAATTTCTTGTTCTCTTTCAGTAATTGGTCTTATTGAGTTTACGTTCTTTTTAATATTCATTAGTTTCAGATATATTTATTATATGTTTAACCTTATACGGGATAATGCCATTTGGACTTCATTTTGTCGCGATACATTAGTGTATTTCGGCCTATTCAGCCTGCTGACTCGCTTATTTCCTTAATAAAAACACAATACAAGATGGTGGTTATGTTTTCCCCCTTGAATATGTAACTCGCGCTTTAACTTTTTGTCCGTTTTTCACTCCCATTGCTTGGGAATCGTAACTAATAGGAGTAGAACAACATGGCGCCGTTGCTGTACGCCGCCTGCATCAGAAGTTTAATGATCTCGCTCTGTACTCGGAGGTAAGATCTTCATGGCACTTTTGGGTTTTAATATTTTTTTAAATGCTAATTATAGATTGTATCAACATGGGGGCATGTTTATCACTCTTCCTACGATAACTCGGGATTTATTCCGTTTTAACTTGTTTAGGGATTTTCTATCATAACGGACTGTTGAAAATAGGTGATTGCTCTGAATTTGGGTTCACACTATGGCCAAACATTAATATACAGTAGAAAATAACACTTTATTGTTCTATATGATTGAGACTTGGGTATTTCTATACGGACAATATTATTTATACGGAGATTGTTCTCATTCCTTAGGACACGAGTGAACTCCAAACGCTATATTGGGTCGTTTGGAATCTACTTGCACGACTATTGTTGGGTACAATACTCTCTTCCTAACTTTTAAGGACCGGCTAATGAATTACGTATACAACTGATAACCTGGAGAATACTTTGGAAACGTGGAACTACTTTTAAATAGTGAGTGCCAAATCATCGTCTTTTTTATTTAGACAGACCCATTATTGCTCATTTATATGTACAGGAACCCCGTACTTTGGGGTCTTATGTCTAAATTACTTTTATGATGTTTGACCTCGTCTAGTTATGAGGGTCAAACTCAATCTCTGACAATATATTGTTTCACCTTCTGCTTTATAGCACAAAAGTGGATGCCAAGAACAGATGAAGGCACACCCTTTATAACCCCAATATAATCTATTCTAGCCATATAGTGGGCGAGCTCATGCTCTCTTCTTTATCATTTCCTCGTTCCTCTTTGGTGTGATCTCCTTACCTAATCGCCTCTAATGTGGTTTTCACTACACTCCTCTCCCCGGCGAAGTCTTTTGGTCACCAGACCAAGACGAAACACGTGTTGGCAGCGGCTAATGTATGTTCTCTTGGTGAAGATTGGATTTACTTAAGAATTGGAAAATAAATGAAGATGAAATGAAGATACATTGACTCATTGGATTTAATAATTGGACTTTGATATTGATGAATTTTTAGCTCAGGATATACTATTTGTTTTTTCAACTTTACATTTGTGGCTTGCCTATAATGTCACATTGTTTGGTTCTGGGTGGGTGACCAGGACCTTATCCTTGGAGATTTACAGATATTGTGTTTTCTTACTAGTATTTCTTCCAAGCGCAACTAACTCTCATTCACCTGTTCTCTTAGTCACATCCGAGAGGCACTTTGCTTTTTCTCGGTCTTCAGTTCGTTTGGGTCCCTGAGTCCGGCCCAGTCCTTGAATCGTTCGGATATGCCCTCCGATAGACCTGGTAGATCGGCTCCGGTTCCGACTGCAAATGTAAGCCTTCCAGAACAGTGCTACACTCCCGCAATTACTGCCAGGAACATGAGGCAAACCACAGACTGAACGAACATCACAGCATATTAGTCGGAAAAAAACAGAAAAACTGTGCTAATTCAGTTGTGCATTCAGTTGTTAAACAAGTGTCCAGCCACCTCCAGCTTCAGGCTTCCAGAGCGAGACCAGTGCGACCGCTCACGCCGGTGCCATCTTGCCTCAAACAATTTTCCATGGTTGGATTAACTATAACTATTACATAAAATACGTTATAGAACTTGCTTTCCAGAAGTCTCTTCCGATTGATCAACTTTTGACAGATTTAGCCAACCCGCTCTGATGAACTGTGAAGTGGCCTGCATAGAAACAAGGACATCTGGTGAGAGGGTAAGGGCAGTACACAGGCTCACCCCAACTTCCTCCATCCCAGCCAGAAAGGAGCCCTAGTAATTGCATTATTAGAGAGGCTGGCAGGGCAGTGTTAGGGAAAGTTAGCCACACCAGTGGGTTGGCTTAGGCAGATCTTGACCTATAGAAGAAAGTTTCTCAATTTTGGATTTTAGAAGAACATTGCTGGGGGGCGTGGCTTGAACGCCGTACAAGATGGCGGCTTGACCTCGGAGCTCCGTCAGCCGTCCACCGGAACCGGCGATTTTCTCCGCATTCTTCAAGCAAATGCGAGCGCTGTCGCCAGATTCCGCCGCCGGAACATGAGGTGAGCAGGGGGAACTAAACTGCTCTCCTCGGAACCGGCGGTGTCAGATTTTATTACCAGTGACGCGCTTCGCTCTTCAGCGGCCGCCATTTTCGCCAGTCTCGGCGCGCAACATTCCCTTTCCTCAAACGCCGCTTTTCCACTGCAATATACGTAATGCGGTTGTTTCACACACCGAACTCTCGATTTTACTGTCTCCTCTACACCACTTTACCGTTTCATTTGTAAAGGGTGTCTATTGACTCTGTGACAGGAAGCAACGATGTCTTTTCTTATATCCTAACTGAACGCTATTTACTCATGTATGTTATCATACGTTCTACAACATTCTGTCACGCTGCTCCACATTGACTCTTAGGTTTTGCCAGCGCTTCAGTTTGTTTTTCTCCCAGACATGAGGTGATATTCTCTCTCCACAATCTTCCTGATTTCCCTGAGGAGACAGTATATATTTTTGTTGACGAGCATTATTTATGGGGAAGCTTCGTAACCTCAAGCTTACAGCCTCCAAAGCTAAACCACAGCTTTCCTCAGACTCTGACTCTGCGCCTCAAGTTATGGATGACTCTGTTCCCACCAAACCAAACACTGCTCACGGCGCAATTCCTAAAACTACTACACCTAGTAAGAGTCTTCAACCTGCCTCAATAAAACGTCTGAAAAAAGACCCTCCATCTCCAGATTCCTCAGCGCATTCTGCGTCAATGGATCTTATTCTGGAGGAGCTTCGTGCACTCAAACCCTTCATGGCTGAGACGACTAAAACTTTACAATTCCTTCACGACAAATGGTCTACTTTGGAATCGAGGGTTTTATTGGTGGAACAATCTACAGAAACTCTTCACACTTCCTGCGCAAAAATTACACTTTTGGAAAAGGATATCTCTCTCTTGAAATGACAGTCGGAGGAGTTGGAAAATCGCAACAGGAGGAATAACCTTCGCCTTTATAATCTTCCGGAACTTACAGAAGGATCCAATCCGACAGCCTTCTTCCAAATATTTTTGACAAAAATTTTGGATCTTCCTTCTTCCACCTCTCTAAATATTCAACGTGCGCACCGCCTTGGTCCTAAAGTCTCCACCAAGCCCAGAGGAGTCATCATGCTGTTCCTCCAGTATACTGATCTTCTTCAAGTATTATCAGCAGCAAAGACTAAAAAACAAATTGTTTGGGAAGGACACAGGCTATACCTCTCTCAGGACGTTGCTAAAGTCACAGCTGATCGTCGAAAGCAGTTCCTTGATTTAAGACCACGTTTGAGAGATCTCGGCGCTCGTTATGGACTGCTACATCCATGCCTCTTCAAGGTGACATACAAGGAAAGAACAACTACTTTTGAAGACCCACTCGTCCTGGAAGAGTTCCTTCGTCGTCACGAAACTGTTAACATGGACACTGCAAGAACTGTTTAGCCATCTTTGTTTTATCTTGCTCTCTCGATTTGTCTCCCTCTATGTCCCCTACCGTCTGGAGTTCTGGACTTTTTGGTTCCGTCCAGAGGTGTCAGGGAACAACACCCAAAGACCCCGGAGTTCCACCTGCCTTGGTGCACAAATGAACAGAAACACGGGCTTCTCGATGGTGGCGTCAAAGACCAAAGGTTTATTACTGCAGGGACACAGAAGTCACAGAAACCACACATGGGCAGATTCTAGGAGCCTGTTCAATTTGTACAAAGCGGGTTGCTCCTTATATACTAAATTTTAAGCTGGGGGCGAATTCTTTACATGTAATACATTCCCAAAACCTTTGTGTCTAAAACAATAAATATTTGGGCGTTACACAGGAACCGTCGATAATATCTGAGGCCAAACATTGCGAAGAGAGGGGTTCCCACTAGTTTGTCACAATTCCCTGTCAATATTGCATTCAGGACCCGGACCGCCTCATCGTAAAGTTCGTTACCTCCCCCTAATAAAGATTCAGAAAGAAAGAAACAGAGCCAGGTGTGGAAGATAGAAAAGTGGGATAAGGGATGTTTGTGGGTTGTAAATGGGCAAGGCTACCGGCTTCGGCCGCCTAATCATGATCAGGACAATGGACACGAAGACCAGTTTGGCAGGACTGGCCTCGGGCAGAGGAGGTAGCCTTTGTCGAGTCATGCAGCTACAGCGTGATCTGGTTTAAGGTGCACGTGTCATGAAAGAGGTGAATCTCCGGCTAAAGTTACGTGTCCTTAATCGAAATGAAGTGATCAGAGGCTATTGCATATGTGAGGGCAAGAAACACAAAATGGCGGCCATGATCTAAAATGGATGCCGTGGGTAGATCAGAAATGTGTTTATAAAAGGAGTGCTCTTGCTCGTAGCATAGCGAAAACACCAGGATATACTAAATGGATCATTTGCGGTTCGCTGATACTAATATTATGTATTTCCGACAAACTTGAAAACACGGGTTCAAATCGTCACGGAACCGTCACGGAACCTCAGACCCTCCTTTTGCCCTTACATAGGCAATTACTCAGTCTATGTCAGAATCTAGTTCTATGCTCATCAGGTCAGTGACATGCTGTTGTATCATCATCCTTTCTCGTGTCTTTTCTCCAAACGTAGGTGGCTTTCTGAGACAAGTTGCAGCACAAAGACTACACAGAGCAGGACCACATTGGATAATCAGACAACATGAGAATAGGAATACTAAGATGACACCAATGACCATTAGAACCTTCCATCCCCACGCTGATATCAGAGTCCAAAACCACTCCATAAAGGACCAGTTTCCCTTGTCTACATGTATGGAGTCTGAAATCTTGTGCAACTTAGAGATCGCCTCATAGACTGTTGGAGCATTATTAGGAATAAAGACACAGCAGCTCGATTGGATCATTCTGCATACCCCACCTCGATCTGCAAGTATAACGTCTAGAACCATACGGTTCTGCAACGTCATGAGCCTATCCGCCTGAAGCTCAGCTGTCAGATTGCTAAGGGCACCAGCAGTTTCGGTAATAGTAGATTCAACTACCCGTGTTAGCTGACGTATGTTTCTACTATTGGCCATAGGCCCCCAGAACGGAAGGAAGCCTTTGAAGAAGTCTCCAGCTTCCTGACCAGCGGTATCTTCCTTGCTGAAGACACCTCTCGCTACTCTGGTTCTGTGGTAATCAGATGAAGCAGTGTATGTCGGAGGCAACAATCGAGCAATATAACATGATCCTGAAAAGTCGGCAGGCAACCATGTATAAGCTCTGTCTCGACAAATGAAGTAGGTACCCCTAGCAGTAAGAAAGGCAGGGGAAGAGTTAGCCGGAAACACGTAAGTCTCTACGCACTCACTCTTCCCTAGCTGAGCTCTCGGATTTCTCCCGTTACCTTGCAAACAGACCTGACCTCGGTGAGGTACGACCCAGATTGGAGTTGAGCTTTTACGCTTGCTTTCTCCTAAACTAAGGCGATACTCTGAAGTATTCCAACTTAAATATACTCGCAATTCGTCTCTAGGGTAAGATGGAGTATTATTGACGTCCTTGACCATGTCAATAATTCCCTGGACTAAGGCTTTGTTAGCGGAGTTATATTTAGTGGAACGCGGTGGACGTGGAGGATAGGTTTCAAGGGCATAAGCAAAGATGGTTTGGAAGGCCTGAAATGATCCATTATAGCTGTAAGGCAAAACCAGATAGGGAATACCTTTATCCATAGTGTGGGGTATCAAGCCACACACCCAGCAGTCTGTAGTGTTAACTACCAGTTGGTGTTGGTGCAAGAGCTGTACAAAAGTGTTGTTGGTGAACTCTGAGCGTCGGGCTTGCTCATGTTCCGGAAACGAGTGAAAAGAGTGTATAGAAGAAACAGTAGAAATAGCAGGATCAAGGGGAGGTACTGTAGAAACTGGCACAAAAATTAAATTTATACTAAAGACGATTCCACCCACCAATGTTGCTAAGACAATCAAAAATGTAATGGCACATTGCATCAAAAAGCATTTGCTATGAAGAATTCTATTAAGTCTGTTTCTGCGAACATAAATCACATTCTCTCGTTGCAGCGCAGGAAGCTCCATCTTCTACAATCCGCTCGCGACCACTGATGATGTGTACGTAGATGAAAATGCCTCTATCAGCTCTGGGAGTTCCCAGAACCAACAGAAAGATCGACCTTGTGTCAGACCCCTGCAAATTCAAACTAGGCACACAGCCACGACCCTACGGCTACCCAGACGGCAAGGCAATTTTAAAAACAATAAACAATAGCAAACTTCCTGGCTGAAGGCAAAAGTTCAATATATATCAAAATCACAATATGCAGTTGCCTGCTTTATTTGTCCATTTTATGGCTTCTTAGGTTATATCTCTGCTTCGCTGGTACTGTCTGATCGGAAAATAGTGTATCACTAGCAGCTGTTGCAGAGTTTAAGTTCGCAGATAGCAAAGTTTCTTCTGATGCTGGAGACAAATGTTCAGTGTTCAAAGGAGTCTTTTCAGGAGGAGAGTCAGATTTTGGAGTGTCAGTAATCAATTCGGCATCGCTGAAAGAGATGAACTTCGGTGTGCTTTCAGATTCGGAGGCACCAATTCGCTTTTTCACCCAGTCGTCGTAAGGGAGCGGCAAAGGAACACGCTTAACATGAGATGCGTGTATCCAGTGCTTACGGCCAGCTACACGAACTGCTGTCCTCGTTGCCAGTAAGATCTGAAAAGGCCCCACAAATCTCGGCTGAAGGTTCTTTGTCCTCGCGAAGTTCTTGATGACAACCAGATCTCCTGGTTTCAGCTGATGCCCTGGACTCTCCGGAGGTTTTGGCAAAGCATCGAAAACCTGTTGATGAATAAGACTCAATTTAGCAGTCAAGTCGTAAAGGTAGTCTATCAACATAGGATATTCTATGGAGCAAAATTCTTTAGGCCTTGGTACACCCCAGATATTTGCCGGGCGACCAAAGACTATCTCGTAAGGGCTAAGCCCTATTCTAGAATGTACTGTTGCTCTCGTTGATAACAAGGCCAAAGGAAGTGCGTCTGGCCAGGCTAAACCTGTGGATGCTTGTATTTTGGCTATTTTTAGCTTGAGGGTGCCATTGTAACCCTCGACTAAACCAGCAGACTGGGGATGGTTTGCACTGTGAAATTTCTGTTTCAATCCTAGGCCGGCACACACACTCTGCATAACTTTCCCTATAAACTCACTTCCGTTATCTGACCATACAATCCGTGGCATTCCATATCTAGGGAAAAATTCTTTGAGAAGAATTTTGGCAGTTGATAGGGCAGTATTGTCCTTTAATGGATATGCTTCTATCCACCTGGAAAAAGCACAGACTACCACCAGGACATACTTCAAATTATTGCAGCGCTCCATGTGAATGAAGTCTAACTGAATCACTTCAAAGGGGCAGGAAGGAGGAGCGAAATGACCAGCTGGAGTTGGAGTTCCCTTGCCAGGATTATGCATCAAACACACCATACAATTTTTCACCACTCTCTCTGCACACTTACTGATTCCCTCATTCTTCCAGACCGGAGCTAACATCTTACATATCCCTTTAGAACTTATATGCGCTACTCCATGCGCCATCGTCACTACTGCAAGCACATACGCATCGGGCAACATCCAACGCTGCTGTTCTGTCAAATCAATCCAACATCCATTCGAGTCCAACTTGCCCGTACTTTCTCTCCATACACGTTTCTCTTCCTCAGTTGCTTCTTTCTGAATTTCTTTCACACTTTCCATAGTATCCTCACACATTCCAGACTCAGCAATCCATCTTGCAGACGTAGCAACATACATTCTGCTCATCGTGTCTCTAGCTGTCTGTTTAGCAATTTCGTCAGCAAAAGCATTCCCACGACCAACATCATCCGTGATTGCTTTATGAGCACTGCACTTTACAATCGCAACTTCAGTCGGCAAGGTTAGAGATTCCAACAAGTCGTTAACTAGCTGACCATGTTGGATCTTAGTCCCATGGGTCGTAATGAAACCTCTTTCTCTCCACAACCGGCCAAAACTATGGGCCACGCCAAATGCGTACTGACTATCTGTAAACACATTCACTCTCTTTCCCTCAGCTAAAACACACGCTCTCGTTAGAGCTATCAATTCTGCAGCTTGGGCAGAATTCTGACTCACTCTTGCAGTCTCCACAATCGTCTTCAAAGTCGTTACTGCGTAAGCAGCAGTCACATCACCATTCTCCAATTTAAAACATGACCCGTCCACATACAGCGTGCCATCCGGATCTGATAGCGGAGTATCTTTTAAATCAATGCGTCCTTTTGTCTCTTCCTCCGTTTTGAAACAGCAATCATGTGGCTCGGAATCACTCGACTCTTGATCAGTCGGCAACAATGTTGCTGGATTCAATACATTGCATCTTTTGATCTGAATATGACTCGCTAGTAATGTCAACTCGTAACCAGATAATCTCGCACTAGTAAGGTGTTGTGTCTTCGTTCGGTTCATGAGTGTATCCACTGCATGAGGAACCATGACCACTAGCATGTTATTCATCACCAAACCAGCAGATTGTCGAATGGAAGCTGCAGCTGCCGCTGTAGCTCTCAAACAACTAGGCAACGCTCTGGCTACCGGATCTAATGTTGATGAAAAATACGCACAAGGGCGTTGTTTATCACCAAACTTCTGTGTCAGAACACTCAACGCGCAACCTTCTCTTTCGTGAACGTAGAGCGTGAATGGCTTACTGTAATCGGGTGTACCCAATACAGGAGCTGAACACAATGCTTTTCGTAATTCAGTAAAACTCTCTTGACATTCATCAGACCATGGCACCGGACTCGGAACATTTTTCCCAGTCAAAGCTACCAATGGTTTCGCTAAAAGAGAAAAATTTGGGATCCACTGCCTACAGTAAGAGGTAATACCTAGAAAGGCACGTACTTCTCTCTGTGTGCGTGGAACACTCATCTGCGTAATTGCTTTTATTCTTTCTGGGGTCAACTTCCTTCCCTCCTTTGACAAGAGATGACCTAGGTAGGTCACTTCTTGACAGCAGTATTGCATTTTGGAAGGAGACACCTTGTGATTCAAATTAGACAAATGATGCAATAAAGAAATTGTAGCTGCTTTGCAAGTTTCCTTGTCATCGGCAGCCACTAGAAGATCGTCTACGTACTGTACTAGAGCAGAACCTGGAGGAAGGACAAAGGAATCTAACTGGCTTTTTAATGCTTGACTGTAAATGGATGGACTCTCACAATAGCCTTGTGGAGCGCGTTTAAATCTGAAACTGCGACCTCCTAGACAGAAGCCGAAAATATCCCTACTTTCTTCGGCTATCGGAATGCTGAAAAAGGCATTCTTTAAATCAATAACTGAGAACCATGTGGCTGTGGCAGGAATCAATGTCAACAAGGCAGTAATGTCTGGCACTACAGGAAACTGCGGGACTACAATCTTATTAACTTCTCTAAGGTCTATGACAAACCTGTACACTGGAGGTTTTGTAGGATCAGTTCGCTTCAGAATCGGCAATACAGGACTGTTACAGACATTTCCTCTAGTTTCTTCAACCACACCTTTCTTAATCAAATCTTGCACAATCAATAAAAGCGCACGCTCTCCTTCACTAGATATTTTATATTGGGGGATTCTTGGAAATTTTACATTAGTTTTCAAAGTTACCACATACGGTGGAATTTCTAGGAGACCTACATCATTAGGACCAGTCGCCCAAAGAGAGTCAGGGAGTGAATGTAGCTCTGGCGGGAGTGCGTCCATTGACAAGTACATCGGAGAGGTGATATTTTTACCCAACGTAGGCTGTACTCCTTCCGGAGAACAGTACAATGTCGCATATAGTCGTTTTAACAAATCTAAACCAAGCAGATTTTCATTACAACCTGTCGTCAAAATCAGGGGTGCTTTCAATTGGCATGGTCCAACAGAAATAGACAAAGGACCAGATATCGGGTTGTAAACAGGGGCGCCTGAAAAACCTACGGAAACATTTGTTGAGCCGGACAAAGGTGCGCCAGGGAGTTTCGCATGAATGATAGAACTTTTTGCGGCACCAGTATCCAACAGAAACGGTTCGACTACACCTGATGTTGCTACTGCGACATAAGGCCCACTCTGATCCACTGGAACTGATACTACTCCCTCTCTCTGTCCATGGCTGTCCTAGTACCCATTTTGCTGAAAACCCTCATCTACTTCATTATAGTCCTCAACAAGGTACTGTTGAGATCTATTTTGCTGAGCAGATTGTCCATTTCGTTGATCAAAGTGATTGGAGGGACGATCATTCGTTTGTGGAGGCATAGCACCTCGCCCTCGACCTCCAGAATTCTGCACAAAACCACCACGACCTCTTTGAGCTGCTGCTGCATTATTTTGCGCTAAGATCGGACATTCATTTTTATAATGACCCTCTTTCTTACAGTACGCACACTGATTCCACTGGTATTGAGGTCTTGATGAGCCATAATCTGTCCTTTGGTACGAACCTTGCTGCGTATTAGTCTGATTCGTGCGAGGCGGATACGCCTGCTGCAAAAGAACTTTAGTTTTTAAATCTTTCGTTTTCTTCTCTGATTTTTCCTTTTCCTCTTTATCCCTATTTTCATAGTACTGTGCAGTCGCAAGTATCTGCGCTGTCGTAGATACAGCCCAAGCACTTTCTGAATCCTTTAATTTATTGCATAATTCGGGTAACAAATTATGCACAAATTTATCGACAAACAGTCTTTGCCCTCCTTCTGTACTCATGTCCTGACCACTATGATCTACAAAAGTCTCTTCAAACCTCGTGAAGAAGTCGGAGACACTTTCGTCTTTCTTCTGCCTGCATGCTGACAGCTTGTCCCAATTCACACGCAATGCTGGCATCAGAGTCTTCATTAGATCAATTATTCTACCTGGAAGATTAGCGATTAGGGGTTCGGGTTTCGCACCACCTATTTGCTGACCGTCTGCTGCAGTGATAGCTGCCCAATCACCACCTAAGGCAGCTTGATGATCCTCTCTATGAATTTTAGCCCACACTGGTTGCGGAACTACGTTACCAAACAACATATCGATGTCAGCTAAGTTCATTATACAAGCCTCAACTGTCTGTGTTAATTCCTTGTAATATCCGGCTGGATTTTTACGTGGATCTGGCAAGGCCTGTTTCACCGCTAAAACTTCAGCTCGCTTCCATGGAATGTGTATCCACACTCGTTGGAACTGTGCTGGAGCAGCTGCAATTCCTGCATTATCATCACGTTGTATTGCTTCGCGCCAGATTGGAGGAACCTCCCTCATAGGATATTGGCGACTTAGCTTCATTTTACCTTTTTCTAAGTCTCTCGGTGAACGAAGAGATGGATCATTCCTAAAACTTAAAATAAGTTCCATCGCTTCCTTTATATTCTCACCCACTATCATTCCAGCAGCAAACTCTTTTTGAACCCTAATTAAATCTTCCAAATCTGATTCGACATCATCTTCTTCTATTTCCTCACGTAACAACGAGCACATCTCATCAAAGACGTACCGTTGCGTTGGTTCCTTCCATTGCATAAATGTGTCTAACACATCTCTCGTACTATATCTTCTACTCTTCGAAATCCATCTGAGAGCCGTGGAATCTAAAATTCCCCGTTCCTCAGTACTTGGAAGCTGACTCCGTCTCTGAACAGAGTCAGGAGTAGGAGTCTTAATTAAAGTTTTATATAAAGGAGACAGCATATTAGTAACAGAATCAGTGATTCTTCGACGAACAGAAAGTGGAGTTAGCACACTCGCAGACGTAGAGAACGCAGTAGAGGTAGGAATAGATAACGGAACAGTAGGAGTATCGAGGAAAATAGTTTGTGGAGCAGTAGGTACAGAAGTAGGTATAGAGGCTGGCAGTGTAGGAAGAGGAGGAGCTGTAGGAACATTCAAATTCATCACAGGAGGTACAGGAACTTGATTCTGAGGGACAGGAGCAGGAACACCAGGTTGTCCAGCAACTGGCAATTGAACATTCGGGACAAGTGGAGCCGTAGCACCTTGTGCATACGGTGGAGGTGACCTTAACAGGTAAGATAACAGAGGATCGTTTTCGGAATCCTCCAGTATCTTAGCCATTTTCGATGGCAAGGCAGGATAGCACTTGTCAATCGCTAGGTTATGCTCTCTAATTGCTACATCTATGGCTTTCTCACACTCGTTAGCCTGCAACTGTTTAGCCGCTTGCTCTAGAGTTAACTCTTCTTGTTCTTTCTGTTCTTTCTTCAACCTTTTCATTTCTCTCTGTTTGGATTCTTTTCGCCAGTAACGAAAAGAATCAAACATTGCCGGCCGGGCTTTCTTCTTGAACAATTTCGCTTCTAAGTTGTCGAGAATCTCGGGTTCAAAACTACCATGCAGTGGCCAACTAAAGACACCATCCTTCTTACAATAACGGACCCATACCTCATTATAAGATATAGGACCCACGCCATGCTTACAATATAAATCATATAGGGGAGTCCCAATCGGAGGAACCAGACATGAGTCCTCCAATCGTGAGTCACGGTTGCAACCAAAACAAGACAACATTTTCCGACTTACCATTTTTAGTCCGGAACACAAAACAAACAAAACACGGAACAAATATGTGCACTCGAACCAAGAACTTAGGCCTACCAAAACGAACTGATGTATCGATACCCAAACTAAACCAAATAGATTATCATAACTAGAACAACCAGTGATAATCTTACAAAACCAAACCAAACCAAGAACCGATCAAGGATTTTAACAATCCTCACAAAAGTAACCAGCTAGCTATCACTAAATACTTAACTGAGTCACTGAAGACGTCACCAAGGAGAAACCCGTCACGTTTCGCTGTACTAAGGACTGCACCTCGGGTCCAAGACAGGGCGACGGTCAAGGCAACGGCCCACTGCAGCCGTCCTGAACGGGAAACCCTCGTGGAAGAGCACTTCGGGCCACTTTTGCGATATGCCAGGATCGATGAAGTGGGGCGCCTCCCTCAGGAATCTTCACACGAAGCTTCTCGAACTCTTCAGGCTTTTGGACCGGTACCGAATGACGTCGCCCCACGTTGGGCGCCAATTGGAGTTCTGGACTTTTTGGTTCCGTCCAGAGGTGTCAGGGAACAACACCCAAAGACCCCGGAGTTCCACCTGCCTTGGTGCACAAATGAACAGAAACACGGGCTTCTCGATGGTGGCGTCAAAGACCAAAGGTTTATTACTGCAGGGACACAGAAGTCACAGAAACCACACATGGGCAGATTCTAGGAGCCTGTTCAATTTGTACAAAGCGGGTTGCTCCTTATATACTAAATTTTAAGCTGGGGGCGAATTCTTTACATGTAATACATTCCCAAAACCTTTGTGTCTAAAACAATAAATATTTGGGCGTTACACAGGAACCGTCGATAATATCTGAGGCCAAACATTGCGAAGAGAGGGGTTCCCACTAGTTTGTCACAATTCCCTGTCAATATTGCATTCAGGACCCGGACCGCCTCATCGTAAAGTTAGTTACCTCCCCCTAATAAAGATTCAGAAAGAAAGAAACAGAGCCAGGTGTGGAAGATAGAAAAGTGGGATAAGGGATGTTTGTGGGTTGTAAATGGGCAAGGCTACCGGCTTCGGCCGCCTAATCATGATCAGGACAATGGACACGAAGACCAGTTTGGCAGGACTGGCCTCGGGCAGAGGAGGTAGCCTTTGTCGAGTCATGCAGCTACAGCGTGATCTGGTTTAAGGTGCACGTGTCATGAAAGAGGTGAATCTCCGGCTAAAGTTACGTGTCCTTAATCGAAATGAAGTGATCAGAGGCTATTGCATATGTGAGGGCAAGAAACACAAAATGGCGGCCATGATCTAAAATGGATGCCGTGGGTAGATCAGAAATGTGTTCATAAAAGGAGTGCTCTTGCTCGTAGCATAGCGAAAACACCAGGATATACTAAATGGATCATTTGCGGTTCGCTGATACTAATATTATGTATTTCCGACAAACTTGAAAACACGGGTTCAAATCGTCACGGAACCGTCACGGAACCTCACGTCACTTGTTTCTAATGCTTGTTTTTCACTGATTACCTCCTTATTTCTATATCCTACCCCCGTTGTACAATTATTCTGGTCCTCTCTTCTTCTTTTATTCTTCGTATGTATTTCTAATGTTTTTTCCAATTTTTATCTTTCCACAGATCCCAACCTTGTGTCTCTTCATCCCGGTGTATCCATACTTCCATTCATTTGTTCCTTCGCTGGTTCCTACGGTGTTCGACGATGTGAGTCTCCGTTGTTGATGTCGTCCTCTTCTGATGTCGTCATCCCTCAATTCTCTTGATTTCTTCGTTGTTAGTTACGATGTTACTCCTTTCTGTCCTCATCGCTCTATCTTTTCTATTACCTTTCTTTTCTCTTCCCTTACTCAAATCTTTCTCTTCTATTCCTTTACTGTATCATCTCTATTCTCTTTTGCTCTTTTTCTCTTACATTTCATGTTTCTCGCATTTTTATTGCACTTCTCTTCAACTTCTCGCTTGTCTCTTAATGTATCTTACCTCATATCATTTTATTAAACTTACAAATTCCGAGTAGTTACTTGGAATGTTAAAGGGTTAAATAACCCCATTAAGCGTCAGCGCATCCTAACCCACTTGGCACGGCTTAAGGCCGATGTAGCTCTAATACAAGAATCCCACCTTTCGGACGCAGAAGCTACTAAACTTAAACGTTGCTGGGTAGGACATGTCTTTCACTCTCCTGCTTTAGGTAAGAAAAATGGTACTGTTATTTTATGTCATAAGAAGTTAAGTGTTTCTGTTGTAACTCAAGAAAATGATGACAGTGGCCGCTGGGTTATTACTAAGCTCCTTATTGATAAAATACCTATTGTTATCTTTAATGTTTACGCTCCTACAGGTGTTGATAAGTTGTTTTGGCCTGCTATTTCTGACAAATTAGTTACTCTTAATGAACAATATGTTATTTTTGGTGGTGATTGCAACCAAGTCCTAGACCCTTTTCTTGATAGGAATTCCAAAGTTAAATTTATCCCTTCCAAGATGCATTCCCAATTTACTACCTCGATTCAAAACTATGCTCTAGTTGACATATGGAGATTATGTAATCCTGACCTTAAAGAATACACGTTTTATTCCCCCACTCATCATTCTCAATCTCGTATAGATTATCTATTTCTCAGTAAATCCCTAGCACAACTAGTCACCCATTCAGAAATAGGTTCCATTCTAATCTCAGACCATGCCCCCGTTTTTGTCGATATTGACCTTATTCCCTTTTCCCCTAATTCGGGACGTTGGAGATTTAATAATTCTCTACTTTTGGACCCCATTTTCACCACTAAATTTATAGAGTTTGCCACTGAATTTTTTACACTAAACCACCTCCCTAAGTCTTCCTTTGTCACTGTTTGGAACTCTTTTAAAGCAGCTGCTAGAGGATTTATCATTAATTTTGTTTCTCAAAAGAAAAAACAGTCGATTCTTAAGTCAACTCAAATTTTGGATAAAATTAAGAAACTAGAATATACATATTATAAATCTACCTCTGAGTCTTCACTTCGTGAACTTCTTTCTGCCAAAATTGAATTTAATAGGTTTACTACTAACGCAGCTTCCAATTCTCTTCTTAAATGTAACTCCCGCTATTATGGAGGTCAAAACAAAATGGGCAAACTTCTAGCTAACTACCTAAAAATACGCAAAGAAAGAACAAAGATTGAGTCCTTGCTAGATTCTGCCGGTGTTTCTCTGTTCAAAGACAAAGATATATTAGCTCAGTTTGTCTCATTTTACCAAACTTTATACACTCCTGAATCTAGCCCTGATCCTGATGACCTTTTATCATATTTCCAAGATATCCCTTCCCCTCAATCTTCTCATGTAGATTTTCAATCCTTGGATTTGGATATTTCCGCCTCTGAAATTTCACATGCTGTTTCGATCCTCCGTAGAGGCAAAGCCCCAGGACCGGACGGTTTTACTATTGAGTTTTATAATCACTTCTCCTCCCTTCTCCTCCCTAAGCTTTTACTATTATTTCAGTCCTTTGTCCAATCTGGATCTTCTCAGGGATCTTTTCAAGAAGCATTAATTTGTCTCATACCCAAGCCAGATAAGGATCATACGTTATGTAAAAATTATCGCCCAATTTCCCTGGTAAATACTGATTATAAAATTTTCGCCAAAATTATAGCCCTTAGACTCGACCCTCTGCTACCAGAACTTATTGGCCCGGAGCAATCCGGATTCGTTAAAGGTCGCTTGTCGTCCGATAATTCTCGTGTTTTCTTTAACATTTTAAGTAAAACGGCCTCTCTTCCATCTCCTCTAGCTGCCATTTCCCTCGATGCCGAAAAGGCCTTTGATAGAATAGGGTGGGATTTTATGTTTCAAGCTCTTCGTTGGTTTGGTTTTCCACCTAAATTCATTTCTCTTATTTCTTTACTTTATTCCAGTCCCCATGCCTCCATCTTTGCTAACGGTATCACTTCTGCTTATTTTCCTCTTCGAAGAGGAGTCCGTCAAGGATGTCCTCTATCTCCTCTTCTATTTATCCTAGCTTTAGAGCCCTTCTTAACTAAAATTAGACGAGATGAGCACATTTCTGGTTTTAAATATGGCCCTCAACAACAGGTTAAGTTATCGGTCTACGCGGATGATATTTTATTTTACTGCTCAGATCCTCAAACAACTTTACCTTCCTTCCTTCATCAAGTATCTGCTTTCTCTAATGTATCTGGATATAAACTTAATACGGACAAATGTGAAATACTCCCCCTAAACCCATCATGCCACAAACATCTATTTGATACCTCTGGCTTCTCCTGGCAACCCTCTAAGATTAAATATTTGGGTGTCTGGTTCGCCCCTCGCCTTTCTGATACCCTCAAATTTAATTTTGAATCCCCTCTCTACTAAGATCACTACTTCTACCACACGTTGGAATCCTCTCTTTCTTTCTTGGTGGGGACGCTTGGACTCCATAAAAATGATGTTAGCGCCTTTGGTTCTCTACACCATTTCTATGACTCCTATTCACATCCCAAATCATTACTTCAAGTCAATAGATTCTATTTTGCTGAAATTTTTATGGAAAGGAAAAAGATCTCGAATAGCTCTTTCTGTTTTGAAGAGGGATAAATCTATGGGCGGTGTCAAATTCCCCAATTTTAAAGCATATCATACTGCCTTTTCTTTAAAACAAGCTTTACGCTGGCTCTCTTCAGATCTTCCGTATTATCCTCCACTTTGGCTCACGCTAGAATCATCCTTCCTTCATCCCTATGACTTCAGTGAAGTTCTTTCTTTTTCCTCTAATGTCTCCTCTCTTCGATCTCCTATAATTTCTCGCACTCGCTCCCTTCTTCAGCCTTACTTATTATCCTCTTATCCTTCTACTTCTTCTATTCACACTCAACCTATTTGGCATAATAAGCACCTTCAAATTCGTAATCGCTCTCTCTATTGGAAATCTTGGCACTCTCGTGGTTTAAAATGGATTTCTCAACTTCTTTCTGATACTGATCCTCTCCCCTTTCACCTTCTTCAAGAACAATTTTCACTACCTTCCTCCTCTCGTAAACAATATTTATCGCTGATCCCATCCCTTCTCCAATATCTCTCCGCTCTTCCCACTACCAATTCTATTCCTATACCTCATCTTTCCATCTCTAATGCCCTTGACCAATCCCCCTCTGCTTCTTTTCTATATAAAACTCTACAATCATCGACTGAACGCTCTAAATCTAAGGTTGAGTTGGCTTGGGAAGAAGACTTGTCTCAAAACTGGCTCCCTATCTTTTGGGATAAAATTTGGTCTAAAATTCACAAAACATCTAGAGCTGCCAATACTACCCAAACCTTATTTTTTATTTATAATCGTACATTATACACTCCCTTTATTCTATCATCTTTCTCATCAGACACCCCTTCCACCTGTTGGTCCTGTTCTTGTCCTATAGCTGATTTGAAACACATGCTCTTTGAATGCCCTCCCATTCTCCATTTCTGGCATTTAGTTTGGTCCCAACTCCAAAAACTTTTCAACATCACTCATCCCTTTTCCATCCTTCATATTTTTCTAGGTTCCCTTTCCCCTGATCTTTCTGGACCCCACCTCAAACTCAAACTACTAGACCTCCTGATTGCCATAGCCTTTCATCATATTACATCACATTGGAAACAGGCTAATGATGTTTCCTTCACTGCATGGTGGAACGCAGTGTGTTTTAACCATCGTCTAGACACACATTTTGTATCCCCTATTTCCCTAGCAATTAAACGTGACCTACTATGGATTCCCCTTACCGAATATCTATCCCAGATCTCCAGACCACCTCCCATTTCTCCATTACGCAATGTAGAAGTTCAAAAACCACCATGAGTGTTTTGTCTTAATATATATCAGTTTATTGATACACACTATGTTTTCTTATTGTTATTTCTAAGATTTATATTTTTAATGATTTTTCCTTCTCCTCAATATTCTTGCATTTCTTCAATACATATTGTTTCTTTTTACGTTATTTTCATGACCAATTCCACTGTAATGTAAGAGAGATGTTGTGTTTTTTATAACTTATGATTGTTTCTTCTTGTACTGCTTTACTGCTTTCTACTTCATTCCTTAATAAACTTCAAACTTAAAAAAAAAAAAAAAGAAGAACATTGCTTTCTGGGGCAAGAATATGACAGACTTTGGAAGAACCTGTCATTCACTGGTCTGTGGTACTCCCCAATAACACTAGATAAATATGGGAAGCGGCCCAGCAACTTCGATCCAAGCCTTAAACTTAAACTTCAAGAAGACGAAGGACTGCCCTGCTGGAACCCTGGCCTGCACCAAGAGGATTGCACTCTGAATGACTGCACCTGCTGCACACTATGTAACTACAGCCCTAAGGACTTTGACTACTTTGAAAAGTGAAGAGGTGGACTCTCTGAAAGCAACAGGTTAAAAGAGTTCAACCTGCATCGTCTTCAGCAAGAAGAAAATCACGAACCACCTTCAGATGGACTTTAAAGTATTTGTCAAGGTGCATTGTGGTAGATGTGGCCCTAACATCCCAAGGAGTAACTCAAAGCTTCTGGAACCTTGGGTTGGTGTTGTGGACACCTTGGAACTCCAAACTTATCTTCTGGAAGACAATCCAGAAGTTTGTGAAGATTTTGAGGTTTTTTTGTCCAAAAACTCTATAAGTTGACCCAACTGTCCTTTAGAGTCAAGTTCGGGGCTTTGAACTGTGACTTCGGCATGCAATTCAGGTTTACCCCGCTGAAGCTCAGGAGCAGTTTTTTCATCACCAAGACTTCCAGGAGTTGACTGAGGCATTGGGCTGAGTCAAGCTACTGTTGTCTAACCCAAGGCCAGCCTTATAAGGAGCCTTGCTCTACATCAAGAGACACAGCTCCAAAAAGTGACCACGTCAGAAAGTCACAACTTGACAGGCACAACCAGATGTCTCAAAGTGTGGCTTTTAGGCATTGGAAAGTGTTTATTCTTTGAATATTCATACCTACGGTGCCCTACACTGTATTTGTCCAGTTTTGGTGCCATTTTAATCATAACAATATTTCAGATTGTTATAATTGGCTTTTCGGTTTTTATAATGTGTTCTGTACTACTTATTTAATCATGTTTTTAAATGATTTAGCAACCTGTCTCCCATGTTAAGCCTGCCTGCTCGCAGCCAGCTTCCAAGGGTTAGGCAAGGGAATCATTTATTGAGACCTTTACTGGACCTTTTATTGTGATTCTTGCCTTATTGCTAGTGGTTCCTACGCCTACTAATAAACCACCTACCAGCAGTGTTCCACACTTGAAGGGAACTGTGTTTCCACCCAAGTAGTCCTGGACTGCCAGGCATATACTCAGTCTCAGAGAACAGACCTTCAGAGGGCAGGCATGGGAGTGTAAGGATGGTGTCTACAACCTGAGGGTACACCTCCCTACTCTGAAAAGTGTAAGAGGCCAAGGACCCTTCAGTAGCAATTGGGTGACTCCTTGCTGATACAAAGGCTAAGAGTCAAACCTTCTCCAGACAAGAAGGTGGAGCATCCGTGTGTCAGTGGATGGCTAGGGGCCTGTATTGTATTCAAACACTGATAGCTGACAGTAGCCTCTTTTGGCTGCCTGCCTTTTGAGTAGAGCTGGTCCTCACTGGGGGAAAAGATGGACCTAGGAGGCAGGATGAGCCGCATTACCTTTTAGGCCATGTTAGTCCTATGCACTTGCAGGGAGGACTCTCTGGGTGGGCTAGGCTTAGCTCTATCATATTTAATTCTCCTATATGGCAATAGTATACCCTATAAACTGACCAATAGCATGGAAAGTTAAATTTCACAAGTGGGTTCCACCACTTATTGTGCCATTTGCCAGTGTTACAAGAAAAACACAGTTTCAGGCCTGCCACTGTAGCCTGGCTGCTGCAGTTTAAACCGGCAGCCTGGCAGTTCAATATAATCAATTTGACAGGAGAAAACGTGCTTTTTAATATTATTTTCACCTCGATATAGGGCTTGTAGCCCACAATGCAGGCTGCATGGTATTTAAACATGAGACACATTGAAATGTAATGTTCCTGTATTGAAAAGCCCAAACACATTTATTTTCACTGTGGAAGGTCCTGTCTGTCCTTAAAAAACTAATTTAAACTCAATTTTTAACATTTATTGAAAGCCAAAACTCAATGATATTGTTGGATCTTTATTAAATGATTTATATTTTAGTTTTGGAAAGGTACCTTTTCCCTGCCTGCTTTGAGGGTGATTTCCATTAGCTCTCCAGAAGCTGTCAATCAAGTTATTGATCTTAATCAGTTATGAAAACTGTTCCCACAGAAGGGACAAAGGCATGGGGTGGGGGGGTATTTTCCTTCCCGGGCAGGAAAAACAGTGAAGAAGTGAAAAAACTGTTAGAGGTATGTGGGGAGGCCTGAATGACAAGACCTGCTCGAGATTGTACCTAGGACAAAGAAATGGGCTCTGAGGGTCAGTTGGCTGACGACCTGTGTGGCTACAGGGAAACAACAAGCTGCAAAAGGCATTTTCCTTCGAGTGCTTAGCTGACTAGTAGGAACTGGTGAAGTTGGAATATTTTAAAATATGTTTTACATTTTTTTTAAGTTACCTTTGCTCTGCCCGAAGCTCTTTGAGGGTAATTGCCACTATCTCTCCAGCAGCGGTCAATAAAGTCCTTGGCCTTACTCAGATGTAAAAACTGCTCCCAGGGCGAGGACAAAGGCTTGGCAGTGGGGAGCTGTTTTCTAACCCTGGCAGGAAGACCAGTGAAGTAGTGTAAAAACTGTTTGAAACATGTGGGAAGACTTGAAGGACTGGACTTGCTCCAGCTTGTACCCAGGACAAAGATGTGGGCTCTAAGGGTCCGTTGGCTGATGTCCTGTGTGGCTACAGGGCAACAACAAGCTGCATGAGGCCTTTTCCTTGGAGTGCTCAGCTGACCAGTAGAATATGGAACTGGACTGGACCCTGCTGCTGGCCTATGCCTGACACAATGGGAGTCTCTAAAGGCCTTCTCCTGAGATCCTAGGAGTGTTAGATATGTTTTCCTGTGGTGGTTTCGGCACCAGAAAAAAGTTTGAAAACTTTTGAATACTTATTCTTTGGACCTTTAGGAGAAACGGCCAGACAAAGTATCCAACCAGCAAGTCCACAGCAATTAACTTCAGCTTTGTCCCAATCAAATATCCACAACACCTCTGAAAAATCAACCAAGAATCATTGTGCCTTGGGACTGAACGTTTTCAACGAGAAGTCTCCAGAGTTCTAGACCGCTACAGGGGGCCAAACTACTTCAGGTATCTGGCCTTCAGTTCCATGGTAGGGGCTACAGTTTCCACAAAGAAAGGACAATGTTTCTTCTAAAAAAATTACAAAGTCCCATTCTGCTTTAGGAAATGGAAGAAATGTCGACATTTTTTTTAACAGAAGTGACAAAGTCCCTTTCTGAAGTGAGATTTATAAACTTTGAAAACTTTTTAATTTCCAGACTTTCACCAGAATCAATACATTTGATATGAATTGACCCAGGCCCCATTAGGTTTGTCCTGAAATTTTCATTGGTATCGGTTTACCGTTACCTTTGACCTATATAGGGTGTTTTTTTTTCTTTTTTCTTTTTTCAACTAAAATCTTTGCAAATCTTTTTCTCTGATTGCCCTTGTAGGTTTTTTTTTTTCCTATCGTTGTCATGTTGCTTGTCCTATTTTTCTCTATTTTCTTTCATTGGTGTGGGATTTGTATTTTGTAATGTCCTTGACATTTTAACTGTGTTCGTACCTCGAAATACTTTACATATTCTCTAAATTAATCCTGTTTAATCTGTGCCACAGCTATCAGGCGTTGGTTTTCGGTTTTACATTTTTGAAATCGTTGACTTCACCAAGACGGTTACTGACTTTATTATTTGAGGCATGCTAACATCCACACCAATTAATATTTCACTTTTTTACAAGTCCACGAACCCCAGAATCAGAACAAAAGCATGAACAAGTCAAATGTTCCCTAGGGAGGCTGAGAAAGGAATCTAAATTGAAAAACCAGTGTGAAAAAAGATGTAATTCATTTGATTGTTTAGGGCGAATACTACAATTATGACATGAGATTGAGCATAGAATTGACAGGAAGTATCCATTCTGCTATGAACAGGAAGATGCACGTTGTTACAGGGTGCCAACAACATTTATTAGAGAACACAGGGGCATATTATCAAGGGGGTTTATCTCCGCTTTTTTGGCTTTAAAAGCCAAGAAAGCGGGGATAAAATTATCTCCCTATTACCTAGCTGTCGCTAACACTAGTTAACGACAGCTAGTAGGAGATAGCGACCATCTTGGGCCCCACTTTGCATTTCAGTGATATTTATCACTAATGGCGTGCCAAGATGTTAGCGACTGAAAACAGTCGCTAACATCGCAATCTCCTATTACCAACTTTTGAAGCTATTTGCGCTAAGCGCGAATATCTCCAAAAGCTAACACCTGCCCTGAGCAGTTCTTAGCCATGTTATTCAATGGGAGGTGGATAACATGGCTAAGAGCATTAGCTCGGTAATGCATGAATATCGCTGACTTTTCAGCGATATTCATGCATTGCGGCTGATTTTTATCGCATTTGTGATAAACCTTGGTAATACCAAGGTTTATTTGCGATAAAAATCGCCGCAGCTCAGCGGTAATTTTTTGTCTCTAACCAAGCAATAGCGATAATTATCGCTATTGCTTGGTAATATGCCCCACAGTTACGGCAGGGTATGATCAAGAACACAATCAATACAAGTAAAGAAGAACAGGAACTAGGACTACAAAGTAAGAGCAATTTACAGGAACTGGATGAGAATGCAGTTCAAAATATTGATCACATTGTGTGAGACTGGGGTGCCAGGCAAAAGGGAAAAGTGTGAAAGTAGGAGGGAGGCAGCTTTTTGGTGATGACACAGAACAAAACTGCATTTCAACTTTATTAGATAAAGTGGAGCGATCGAGTGTCAAACTAAAGTGCCTATTCGATATGCAGTTAGAAATGGATTTTTTACCTTTCAAAATAAAACAGAGGAATGTGACATGTAAACCTGTTATATAGGAATTTCAAAGTTATAATGAAAGAAAATATTTTTTAATTGGAGAATAGCAGAGAGTCAATGACAGAGCATTCAGGAATACGACCTTTAAGGTCAACGGTGTGTGCAATGTGCCATGCCTACGACACAGAGTGGATAAGGTTGACAGCAGTCTTCCCTAAAGTTCTCTACACTGTTTTCTCTGATTTATTGCTCTGTAACTGTTTCAACTTTGTATCATAAATACACTAAACATCATACATCATCACAGTGGCAGCTGCTTGCAATTTATCTCAGAGGCAAGTGGTTTCAAATCCCTTTGTACATGATAGGATGATGGGCTCTTCAATCTTGCATGTCTGTAAATCAAGTACCAAAGAGCTAAATCTCAAAATATTTTGACTGGTGCTTTTTCATGTCCTGGGTGGTAAGTTAAGGCAGTGCTTGATGCAACCATCTTTTTCTAACTTTCATGACAGCAGGTTTCTGCAGGTGATAAGGTGTGATAAGAATGTATAAACATATTTTTTTGTGTGGGATTTTGTCGGATTTGTTAAGTTGTTTTATTTTCCTGTCGTGTATTAGTATTGCGCTTCCACAATGCGATCTTTTCTTGTACAGTGGTTGCTGTACTTTTGTGTTTACCTAAAATATATCAACAAATGCTGTCACATTTCCATCTAAAAGGAGCATTTGCTTTTTAAGTTCCTGTGAAAAGCAGCAATTTATCACAGTCCAAGGGGATAACATAGATCTCTCCATCCCGTCAACTATTTAACACTTCTTTCAGAGCGCATGGGAAGAGTCTCAACACATTTTTGGCTGCCACTATTTTGTGTCCTTTGAGGTAAATTAAATCAGGATTTGCCTCAAACAACTTTTACAATGGTATTAAGAAAACCAGGTTCTGAAGATGTGTGAACAGAACGTTCGTGCTTATTTCGTATGTGATATTTTGTTGTGGTTGGATGTGTTCTGTTGTTTTTAATTCTACGGTGTTTTAATGCTCCGTTGTTACAAGGCAATTGTGTTGTACGGTTCTCCATTAGTTTCATTCTGTTTTGACTGTTCTGTTGCGATGTATGGCGTTTTGTATTATAAATATGTTGCATATGTACGATACTGTGTTTACTTTGGATATGTCAACACTTGCTGCTATATTTGCAGACAAAAGCAGAACATTACTTTAAAGTTTCCATGGCAAGAAATAATTTAGCACTGTTTAAGGTGGTATAATACATTTTGCTCCTGCTCTTCCACTACGTAAGAAACCAGTCAGTCTGAGTTTAAAATAGATGCTTACTGTGCTCATTTTAAGTGATACGGTCCCTAATTTTGTAGGAGTGAGGTCATAATACAGGTAATATGCTGTGATACGTAAGCAAGTCGGATAGCTAAGTAAATCAACATGTTGTGTTAATATTTGTAAAAATAACAATGTTCTGCACTTTTCTCACAGTGTTGCCACCTAACTGCATCAGAATGTGCTAATCTCAACAGGGGCCAGGCATAGAACTGAGGAAGCAGATCTATGATGGTTAACACACTTTAGATGCCCTCGGATACATGAGAGTTGTCCACAATAAGGATTTGAAAAGAAAACTATGGTATTGCACAGCGCGCCATAAGAAAAGCTGTTTTAATGCTTCACTGATTATATTGTTTTCTCCACCATGTGATCAACTTGTACCAAATTTTACAAAACAAAAACTACAAGAGACTCGCTGTGGAAATGCCACATTGGTGCTGATTAATTAAGAGGGCATAATATAGAGAGGGACAAAATTGAGATTTCATAACTGTAATGAATCTTCCAATGGAGTTGGTTCTCAGTGGCAAACGAAAAATGGCTGGAAAAGAAATTAACTAAATAAGGATGGTATCGCAGGCTCAATCTCATTCAGTGCCTTTTCAAGGTTTGGTGAGTTTATATACACTATTTTGAAAAAACACTATCAGACATAATTTGTCCAATGTGATTGTGTGATTTATGCTTAGAAATGTCAGTTTGCTCAGGAAGTTCAATGTTATTGTTTGGACATTTAAATATGCTTCACTATTCACTGTGCTATTTATGTGAGGAAAAGTGACTCACTAAAAAATATACTGTTGATCACGATGTATAGATAACAAAAAGCAGTAGTTCATAGTGAGCGCCACTATTAAATAACACATCTTTCCACTTATGCAAAATGTCACAAAGGCCGATCAATATGGTTTTGGTAAAAGAGAGGAGAAATAAAACGTCCTGTATCCCGAACCGCATGTAGCATGCAAAGAACCAAGGACTGAGGTTCAATGAAACTATACCCTTCCGAATTAAGGGAAATGAGGTACTAACCTGCTCTTCTCACTCTCTGCCATCCCCAAGAACCAGTGTTACTTGACTTGGAACACATCCCTATTTTAAATTCCACCCAGCATTTTCCAAGACAGGGTTGAGTGGTTGTTCCTCCAGTCACGTGATTCACAAGGTCCCAGGCGAGCTACACCACCGTCTCTTCCCGCATTTCATTTCACTACCGCATTATCAAAAAGCTAAGAGGAGGTGAGTCTCATCCCCATAAATCTGTCTCACATATAATTACCTCTGACCTTGCTAAAAAGCAGCCTAGAACTGGTGATTCCTCCTGGTGCCTTTTCCACTTCTACTATTGACCAAGGAGTGAACTGCAAGACATCTGACTGTGGGGCAACTGACAGCTGCGCCAGTGTTTTAAGATTGTCACTATGCTTTAACTTTTTTTATGAGACAAAGGAGCCTTCTTTCTGACTAGTGTCATAATTGAAATTGTGAGGATGACACCAGGGCAAATGTGTGCTGCTCCTGTCCTTAATTGTCCCTCCAGATTTTACAGATGAACCAGCATGTCACTGCGGTATTTGCTAGATGCTTTATCCTTTAGCTTTTGCATACTATTGAGTTCAATGGAAGTGTGAGGCAGCTGCTCCAGACCATCTTCTCCAACTTCATACTTTTAATCACAAACATAAACTGTGGAAGATGTGAGATTCCTCAGTATAGCTGATGTAGAACTTCCTCCCCACCTTTTAGGAAGGACAATGCCTCACTGAGTTATATCGTATGTTGTGAGCATTCGTAATCATTAGTGGTTTTACACTTTTGAATCAGAACCATTAAATCAGAACAATTAGTTAATCGTATATGTTTTGTTATGATGTCATACTTAATTTTCAATTCCGGCTATGCACAGCCTTTAACACCTTGGCTGCTATGGGTTTTCCCCTCCTGTGCTGCAGGTTGATGATCCCCATTATTCATGACAAAGCCAGCTCGTCATCCGCGCAGCGCAGGTAACACCCATGACGAGCTGGCTTTGTCATTAGCGTCGAAGGGTTAAATGTGTACAGTGAGGCATGATTGCATAAACTGCGGTAACCACTGCACCCAATCTACAGTTGCTGCTGATCCCCTGCTGTGCACGGCCTTCAGCCATATGTGATGGGGGTTCTAGAGAGCATAGTGTGATATCCTGTTGTGTTTATACTGCTTCTATGCACCTGGGGCCGGATGTAGGTCGGTCGGTAACGGCCGAAAATCGGTATTTTCGGCCGTTACTGACCGAGATTCACAAAATGGTATGTAGGGCCACATATTTTACAGATTCGGTAAATTTACCGATCGGTAAATTTACCGAATCTGTAAAATACCGAATCGGTATTTTTACCGATTCGGTAACAATGAGATGTAGGTGGGACTCTTCTGAGTCCCACAAGCCTTACAGAATCGGTATTTTACCATGAAATCCAACTTCATGGTAAAATACCGATTCCGGTGTGCATGCACATGTGTTCATGCACACCTGTGCCATATGACAGGCAGGCCTGCCCTTAGGGCAGGTATGCCTGCCACATGGCCCCCAAATCTTTTTTGGGGGTGCTAGAGGATGTCAAAGTGACACCCCCTGCACCCTTGTCAAAATCGGCATTTACCGATTCGGTAAATACCGACCGGTAATGCCCCATTCATTCCTATGGGCTTCAAAGCCCATAGGAATGAATGGGGCATTACCGGTCGGTATTTACCGAATCGGTAAATACAGATATTTACCGATTCGGTAAAAGGAGCATCTGGATGTTCCTACATATCCACCCCTTAGATTTACCGATTTTTAATTACCGAATCGGTAGAATTCGGTAATTAAAAATCGGTAAATCTATTTTACCTACATCTGGGCCCTGGTTCCTAGTTGCATAGCCAGTGTGAGTGTTCTATTTAGAATGTTGGTGTGATGGACATGTTTGGAATGCTTGGCTGCCTGGTGTGAGTGTTGACAATTGGAGATGGGCTGAGCAGCTACACATAGCTTGTGGAAAAGCTTTGCGCCCAACCTACATTGATTACCCAACAAGTGCTGCTCACACCCTTCAGCCTTGCCTAATATATGGTGGGCACAGGGCACCCTACACCTAATCCTTGGGGATGTTGACCACCAAAGGCTGTGTGCTTGGCCTGGCTTTCTGACATGCCCTGTGCCACACCTCCTGTTCCCAAGCAAAGCCAGACACTAATTTTAGTGTTTGGTTGTGTTTGTACTTTTTTACACTACATTAAATTGTGAATCAGCTCTGACCTGAGATTCAGGGACAAAATAATTGATTTTAGGTGAGCTCATGAGTAGGCTCTGACTTGCCAATCATATTCCAAAAATAGTGCTTTTTTTCAGAATGTCCTTCAAGCTTTAGGGTAAGTAATCTTTGGTATTGCCCCACTATGGCTGTGGATTTTGGTTTTCACAGAACAAACCCTCTCGTGTCAGCACTGCCTCATGAGTTTCAAATTAGGCCCAAAAATATTTTTCAGTCCTAGTTCAGTCAATCACATTGTGTAACAAATTCAAAATATTATTGACCGGATCGATTCAGAGTTTACACAGCATAGATATACAAATGTTTTAACTCTTTAAATTCCGCCTGACTTCTTTTTAAACATGAATATCTAAAAGAATACATAGCAGATATACACCAAATCAAAAAGGCGACATTTCTGAGTTAATTTCAAAGGCCATGCCAAGTTTGCTGTAAATACATTCAGGAGTTATTGCTCTATCTGTTGGAAAACTTTCCCATGGAGCAAAAATGAGGAACAATAAACTTTTTTCACACCTACCATTAGTTTCTTTTTTAATGTAGATAGATCTTTATGAAATTTGGCAAGCCAAACATTAGCTGCTTTAGAGTTAGATGTATGAAGCACTGATGAATCACAAATTGGTCGCAATTGGCTTTGAGATGTAAAAAGTGTTATTTGTGATGTAGGAAAGCCATCCTAAGTAGTTTCATTTGGGGCTATAAGAAGGCTTGTAGGTCTATTACTATATTAAAACTCCCACTCGAAAAGGGAGGCTTAAACTTCCCTGATTTTAAAGCTTATTTTTTTGCCTCTTTCCTAGGTCGGCTTCGTAGCCTATTTGTCGTTAATAATCAATATTTTTTCCACCAATTTATGCTCAGTGGTCATTCCAAACAATTCCTGGCAAATGTACAAGACACAAATTTTTTCAAACGTGTAAAATCTAAGACTGCGCGAGATGCTGTATTAATATGGAAACAAATGTTGACTAAGTGCAATACTTCGTTTTTCCATAAAGAGTTGCCAATATGGGACAAACCTGGGCTTTCAGATATTTTTAGAGATAAAACTGCCCGAGAATGGGCTAACTATTGTATTGAGACACTAGGGGATCTTTACGGTTCGGATGGTTTTTTACAATTTTCAACATTGCAACTATTGTATAAAATGTCCGAAAAAATGAGATTTAATTATCTTCAAGTTAAGGATTATTTAATACGTAAAATGAATCTGGTAGAAATTACCAGCTCAGATATATGGACTTGTTTTTATTCGGTGCATAGAAAATCATTATTTAGTCCGGGATACAAGTGTCTCAGTCAAAATAGTTTTGATGAAGCCCCTGGATTGGCACTAAAATGGACTGCTAGCTTAGGATTTAATGTGACAACCCAGAACATTTCTTCTGCCTTAGTCAATATTAGTAAAGCCATCAAGTCCTCTAGCTTGAAACTCCAATCCTGTAGGACAATTAGTCAATTGTACTACACTCCATTAAAAATTTCAAAATGGGCACAAAATAATGTCTATAATGATCGCACTAAATGTCCTAACTGCGGTCTGGTGGCAGCAGACCTCATACATATGATATATTCGTGCCCATCATTTGCGAAATATTGGTTGGACATAGAAAATATTTTAATTTAAAATCAACTGATTAATTTTCTATTAAATGCCACCGCGGTACTAGTGTCCATATAACCTGCTAGCTCTATCTATAAAGATCTTCTAAATATTATATTGGCTTGTGCTAAACTGGTGGTAGCTTGGGCCTGGATTGCTCAGAACCCTCCTCATACAACCGAATGGTGGACATTGGTTTATGAAATTTACACTATGGAAGATGCTATTGCTAGGAATAGAGGAATTAAAGCTAAAAATAAGTTTACCAAAATATGGGGTAATTTTTTGCAATGCCAGTAACAATTAAAACCTTGTATGTTTTTTGGTTTACAATGCTATTAACTATTAGTGATGGATTGGTGTCACTACAACGCATGTTATTACAACGCATGCTTTTACATCGCATTTTTTACAACACAAATGTTATTACAACGCGATTTTTTACAACGCATGCTATTACATCGTAAAATAGTGTTACTGATTAAAAAGAACTATTACAACGCATTTTATTACAACGCATACCATTACATATAATATTTTTTTTTTTTGTAATCTAAAATCTGGCACGGGATGCAGGGAAATTAGGGGTTTTGGGTGGGTAAGTGTATTAAAAAACGGGTCATAAAACTACTATAATATTACGATTCCGATTTAATTATTTATTTTAATAATACCCGAGTATTATAAAACAGATTTAATTATTTAATAAATTAATACCCGAGTATTAAAAAATAATAAATTACAACGCATACCATTATATATAATTTTTTTTTTTTTGTAATCTAAAATCTGGCACGGGATGCAGGGAAATTAGGGGTTTTGGGTGGGTAAGTGTATTAAAAAACGGGTCATATAACTACTATAATATTACGATTCCGATTTAATTATTTATTTTAATAATACCCGAGTATTATAAAACAGATTTAATTATTTAATAAATTAATACCTGATTATAAAAAAAAATACTATTTAACATCAAATACTATAATGACACACAAAGAAAATATATAATTACATTTTATTAAATAATACCTAGTACGGCTTACATGGAAAATAGAGGTTAGGGCTGGCTAAGTATATTTAAAAATGGGTGCAAAAATTATAATAATAATACGATACCGATTTAATACATTAATAAATTAATACTCGAGTACTTAAAATAATACTGTATACCATGCAATTCCGTAACAACGCAGAAGAATATATATATAATTTTAGGATATCAAGAAAAAATAAGAGTTTTCAATAGTCGATGGACAAAAATAATGACCTTACAAACAAATGAACGCCATTTTAAACACAGCAATGAAAAAAATTGTCCATCTACTATTTCCATGCCCTCCAATGTCAACAAGACATTCAAAATGGATGCTAAAACGGAACAAAAGTTTGTGAAGCTTACTTTTAAATAAAACAATTTAAATTATAAGTTTCCTCATAAAATGAATCCCCTAAAAAAAGATAGAAAACAATATAATTTACGACAAATATAATGCTAATGAAGAAAACTTATAAATAGACGTATCCCACCATTTTGAAAACAGTTGATTATCAACTAGCAGAGTAATCAGACGTGAAAACCTGACCCTCTGACCTCTTGACATAAATATCACCGAAAGCGACCGTAGAAGCATTTCTATTTCATACAACAGTAAGTTATTTAAAACGATTTGCTAAAATGTTTTAGGTTAACATATTATTAGCGTAATATTATTAAAAACTGTTTAAATATTATATAAATTAATATAGTAGTATACATTAATTTAGTTACACTTAAAACATAATATGTAAGGTTAATTCGTTTTTTTGTTAACATTGTGAACGGAAATAAGAGATAAAAATTATTTTAAGAGAAATAAATTTATATAATGTACGATAAACATAATATAATTAATAAAACGATTTAAAATATTTCGATAACAAATAAACAGTTTAATAATTAATTTATAGAAACGGAAACATTTCTAAACTAATGAGAGATGACTTAAAAGTAATATTTATTAATTCGTACATCCAAATGCATGCTAAACGATTTATTATTAATTAATACGTATATTTCAAAAGTGTACTGAAATATTATCTCAAGCAGACCCAACTGGAAAACAAAAATTGATAATTCCATTAAATAAAGTGGATTATAGAAAAATATTTAACCAATAATTGCAACATTAACTGTATAGTAAAAAATTCGAAATTAAAGAACTGTTTATAAAAATATAAATTATTTGTTTAAATTAATTTAATTAAAGGAAAATAACAAAGCACGTAAAAAAACGAACCCTCTATATACCCCCACTCAGATCATTAAATAACCCCAAATACTAAAAATAAATATGATTAAACGGAAAGAAAATACAGTGTATAGAGTATTTATATACATAAAGAATAAGGTTCCCTTTCATAGGAAAAAGTAAAAAAAAAACTGCTAATACAAAATCGTACGATAATGTCCACTAATAAATTATTTTTTCGTTTTTTAAATGATTAAAAAACACCACAGTGAAATAAAACTTTTGAAATTGTATTGTTTATAGCCAAACCGAAGAAGTAGCAAAAGCCACAGGACGTCGAAAAAACAACCAAAATCGAAAGTATTTTGATGAATTTGTGAAAAACAACCTTCATAAAACGGAGGTAATTTCCATGAATACATACATTGCATTTACAGATTTCATAGTAATTGAAAAGCAATGTTCCAAACATTATAAGTGCAGTATAATAATAACATTTGCCATATTTATAAACATGCTTAAAGGTAAATGCTTTTCCTCCACATATATATAGAGCAGCCAAAAAAATGATACATTTTCTAAGCATTAAACGCCTTTTCTACTTGTTTTCTTCACAGCCAACCAGAAAGCACTCCAAGGCACAGATCAGCAAAAAGCCAGCCAATAGCAAAACTATTTGGAACAGTTTTTCAAAAAGAATCTTTCAAAACACAAGGTAATTTTCATAAATAAACACATCTAAGTATCATATTTCAGAGCAAATAAAAATCAATCTAAAAAGCATTTTAAGTGCAGAATCTTAAGTAGTAAAATGAATCAATTACTATCTCAACTCTGTGAAAATGCAAGAGTAGTAAAAGTGCGGGATAGTGTCCTATTGCTAGTTACTATTCTAACTCCAGGTAAGTGCATAATCAGAGAAAGTGCTGGTTAGTGAAAAAGTACCAATTACTATTCGTACTCTGTGAAAGTGCATGAGTAGGGAAAGTGCGGGATAGTGTCCAAGTGCCATTTACTATTCTAACTCCAGGTAAGTGCATAATCAGAGAAAGTACTGGTTAGTGAAAAAGTGCCAATTACTATTTCTACTCTGTGAAAGTGCATGAGTAGAAAAGTGCTGGATAGTGTCCAAGTGCCATTTACTATTCTAACTCCAAGTAAGTGCATATTCTGAGAAAGTGCTGGTTAGTTTAAAAAAGCCAATCACTATTACGAGACCATGAAAGTGCATGAGAAGAGAAAGTGCTAGATAGTTTCCTTTTGCAACTTACTATTCTAACTCCAGGTAAGTGCCTATTCAGAGAAAGTGCTGGATAGTGAAAATGTACCACTTACTATTCCTACTCTGTGCAAGTGCATGAGTAGGGAAAGTGCTGGATAGTGTTAAAGTGCCTCTTACTATTCATACTCCACATCATTGCATATGGAAACAAAGTGCAGTATAATAATAACATGTACCATATTTCTAAACATCCTTCAAGGTAAATGATTTTCCCCCACATATATACAGAGCACCCAAAAAAATGATACACTTTCTAAGCATTGAACACCTTTTCTACTTGTTTTCTTCACAGCCAACCAGAAAGCACTACAAGGCACAGATCAGTAAAAAGCCAGGCAATACCAAAACTATTTTGAACAGTTTTTCAAAAAGAACCCTTCAAAACACAAGGTAATTTTCATAAATAAACACATCTAAGTATCATATTTCAGAGCAATTAATAATCAATGTAAAAAGCATTATAAGTGCAGAATCATAAGTAGTAAAATGAATCAATTACTATCTCAACTCTGTGAAAGTGCAAGAGTAGTAAAAGTACGGGATAGTGTCCTATTGCTAGTTACTATTCTAACTCCAGGTAAGTGCATAATCAGAGAAAGTGCTGGTTAGTGAAAAAGTGCCAATTACTATTTCTACTCTGTGAAAGTGCATGAGTAGGGAAAGTGCGGGATAGTGTCCAAGTGCCATTTACTATTTTAACTCCAAGTAAGTGCATATTTTGAGCAAGTGCTGGTTAGTGAAAAAGTGCCAATTACTATTTCTACTCTGTGAAAGTGCATGAGTAGAAAAGTGCTGGATAGTGTCCAAGTGCCATTTACTATTCTAACTCCAGGTAACTGGCTAATTAGAGAAAGTGCTGGATAATGAAAATGTACCACTTACTATTCCTACTCTGTACAAGTGCATGAGAAGGGAAAGTGCTGGATAGTGTTAAAGTGCCTCTTACAATTCAAACTGCACATCATTGCATATTGAAAGAAAGAACAGTATAATAATAACATGTGCCATATTTATAAACATGCTTAAAGGTAAATGCTTTTCCTCCACATATATATAGAGCAGGCAAAAAAATTATACATTTTCTAAGCATTGAACGCCTTTTCTACTTGTTTTCTTCACAGCCAACCAGAAAGCACTCCAAGGCACAGATCAGCAAAAAGCCAGCCAATACCAAAACTATTTTGAACAGTTTTTCAAAAAGAACCTTCCAAAACACAAGGTAATTTTCATTAATAAACACATCTAAGTATCATATTTCAGAGCAATTAAAAATAAATGTAAAACGCATTATAAGTGCAGAATCATAAGTAGTAAAATGAATCAATTTCTATCTCAACTTTGTGAAAGTGCAAGAGTAGTAAAAGTGCGGGATACTGTCCAAGTGCCATTTACTATTCTAACTTCAAGTAAGTGCATATTCAGAAAAAGTGTTGGTTAGTGAAAAAGTGCCAATTACTATTCCTACTCTGTGAAAGTGCATGAGTAGGGAAAGTGCGGGATAGTGTCCAAGTGCCATTTACTATTCTAACTTCAGGTAAGTGCATAATCAGAGTAAGAGCTGGTTAGTGAAAAAGTGCCAATTACTATTTCTACTCTAAGAAAGTGCATGAGTAGAAAAGTGCTGGATAGTGTCCAAGTGCCATTTACTATTCTAACTCCAGGTAAGTGCATAATCAGAGAAAGTGCAGGTTAGTGAAAAAGTGCCACTTACTATTCCTACTCTGTGCAAGTGCATGAGAAGGGAAAGTGCTGGATAGTGTTAAAGTGCCTCTTACAATTCAAACTGCACATCATTGCATATTGAAAGAAAGAGTAGTATAATAATAACATGTGCCAAATTTATAAACATGCTTAAAGGTAAATGCTTTTCCCCCACATATATATAGAGCACCCAAAAAAAAGTGATACATTTTCTAAGCATTGAACGCCTTTTCTACTTGTTTTCTTCACAGCCAACCAGAAACCACTCCAAGGCACAGATCAGCAAAAAGCCAGCCAATACCAAAACTATTTTGAACAGTTTTTCAAAAAGAACCTTCCAAAACACAAGGTAATTTTCATACATAAAAATATCTAAGTATCATATTTCAGAGCAATTAATAATCAATGTAAAAAGCATTATAAGTGCAGAATCATAAGTAGTAAAATGAATCAAATACTATCTCAAGTCTGTGAAAGTGCAAGAGTAGAAAAAGTGCGGGATAGTGTCCTATTGCTAGTTACTATTCTAACTCCAGGTAACTGCATATTGAGAGAAAGTGCTGGTTAGTGAGAAAGTGCCAATTACTATTTCTACTCTGTGAAAGTGCATGAGTAGGGAAAGTGCGGGATAGTGTCCAAGTGCCATTTACTATTCTAAATCCAAGTAAGTGCATATTTTGAGAAAGTGCTGGTTAGTTTAAAAAAAGCCAATCACTATTACAAGACCATGAAAGTGCATAAGTAGAGAAAGTGCTGGTTAGTTTCCTATTGCAACTTACTATTCAAACTCCAGGTAAGTGGCTAATCAAAGAAAGTGCTGGATAGTGAAAATGTACCACTTACTATTCCAACTCTGTGCAAGTGCATGAAAAGGAAAAGTGCTGGATAGTGTTAAAGTGCCTCTTACAATTCAAACTCCACATCATTGCATATTGAAAGAAAGAGCAGTATAATAATGTCATGTGCCATATTTATAAACATGCTTAAAGGTAAATGCTTTTCCCCCACATATATATATAGAGCACCCCAAAAAAATGATAGATTTTCTAAACATTGAACAACTTCTCTACTTATTTTCTTCACAGCCAACCAGAAAGCACTCCAAGGCACAGATCAGCAAAAAGCCAGCAAATACCAAAACTTTTTTGAACAGTTTTTGAAACAGAACCTTCCAAAACACAAGGTAATTTTCAGAAACAAACACATCTAAGTATCATATTTCAGAGCAATTAATAATCAATGTAAAAAGCATTATAAGTGCAGAATCATAAGTAGTAAAATGAATCAATTACTATCCCAACTCTGTGAAAGTGCAAAAGTAGAAAAAGTGCGGGATAGTGTCCAAGTGCCATTTACTATTCTAACTCCAAGTAAGTGCATAATCAGAGAAAGTGTGGGTTAGTGAAAAAGTGCCAATTACTATTTCTACTCTGTGAAAGTGCATGTGTAGAGAAAGTGCGGGATAGTGTCCAAGTGCCATTTACTATTCTAACTCCAGGTAAGTGCATAATCAGAGAAAGTGCTGGTCAGTGAGAAAGTGCCAATTACTATTTCTTCTCTGTGAAAGTGCATGAGTAGGGAAAGTGCGGGATAGTGTCCAAGTGCCATTTACTATTCTAACTCCAGGTAAGTGCATAATCAGAGAAAGTGCAGGTTAGTGAAAAAGTGCCAATTACTATTCCTACTCTGTGAAAGTGCATGAGTAGGGAAAGTGCTGGATAGTGTCCAAGTGCCATTTACTATTCTAACTCCAAGTAAGTGCATATTTAGAGAAAGTGCTGGTTAGTTTAAAAAAAGCCAATCACTATTACAAGACCATGAAAGTGCATGAGTAGAGAAAGTGCTGGATAGTTTTCTATTGCAACTTACTATTAAAACTCCAGGTAAGTGGCTAATTAGAGAAAGTGCTGGTTTGTGAAAATGTACCACTTACTATTCCTACTCTGTGCAAGTGCATGAGTAGGGAAAGTGCTGGATAGTGTTAAAATGCCTCTTACTATTCAAACTCCACATCATTGCATATTTTAAGAAATTGCAGTATAATAATAACATTTGCCATATTTCTAAACAACCTTAAAACTAAATAAAATTAACATCTGCATAAAAAGCAAATATATATTTCAAAATATGTGTAATTAAGAAAATTCAAAAATGTGTGTATCATCATTTTAATATAATTTACATTTCCATTTTTCAACAGGAAATGGCAAGCCAAACTACTGCAACTTACACCAAATCTCGAAAAGGGAACAGACTACTTAAACATTGTGGGTATGTATACTGTAATGAGAGGCTAAGTGAACCAAGGAGACATTGGAGGTGTGTACAATATTATACAGCCCATTGCAGCGGCAGAGCGGTTACTGTTGGTGAGATTGTGGTAAGAACCACAGAACATAACCACTCTGCCTCTGCAATGGAGATTGAAATACGCGATACCATCAATGAAATGAAAGATATTGCATGCACCTCCAATCAAACTCCTGGTCAAATTTTGAGAGAGGTTGCACAACATGTCCCTGGACATGTTGCTTGTAATATGCCAACAATCCCAAATTTGCGTAGAATAATTCAAAGAAAAAAGCAGGCAAGTAACACACAAACTGTTACTCCTCAAACTTTTGCTGACATTGTAATTCCTCATGATTTAACTCTTTCTTTCTCTAATGAACCTTTTCTACTGTATGATAACCAAAACCCTCTCAAACGCATGTTAATATTTAGCACTCCCCGTAACCTTTTTAAATTAGAAAATACAGAAATTTGGATGATGGATGGGACGTTTAAAAGTACACCCCATCCATTCACCCAAATTTACAGTATTCATGCTCAAATTAATAATAATGTAGTTCCTTTAGTATACAGTTTACTACCAGATAAGCAATCTGCAACCTATACTGAGTTCTTATCAGTAATTAAAGAAAAAACTTCTGGAAAAAGTCCTAGGAAAATCATATTAGATTTTGAATTGACAATGATGAATGTCATCAACAAATTGTACGCGGATACCCAAATTCAGGGATGTTTTTTTCATTTTTCCCAGGCATATTGGCGTAAACTTCAAAAAACATCCCTGGTTGCAGATTACTCGTCTGATAGTAAATTACAAGTAGAACTAAAAAAATTAACTGCACTTTGTTTTGTACCACCTGATAGTGTAGATGACTACTACACAGCAATTTCAGAGTCAGAATATTTTGTAGAAAATGAGGAAAAATTGGCACCCATTTTAAATTATTTCGAAGACACATGGATTGGACGTCTAGGCAGGTCGGGTCGCAGGAGGAAGCCACGTTACCATGTGGAGTGGTGGAATTGCTACTCAACCTGCTTAGAAGGTGGTGCAAAAACAAATAATGCCATAGAGGGATGGCATAACTCCTTCAGTCACACGATTGGCAAACACCATCCTAATTTCTACTCTTTCCTGAAAACTTTGAAGAAGGAGCAAAGTTTTCAAGAAATGAGACTTGCTCAGGCATTGTCAGGTATTCTAAACCCACGTCCTTCAAGGCAAACAAAGGAAATGTCTGAGAGACTATTGGGTATACTACAACAATTTTCGTTGTGTGTGGCTTTGGACTACCTAGAGAATGTTGCTAATATTTTACATTTTTAACTTTTTTTTCTCTAACTTACTTTCCTGCTTTGCCCTAAATTATTTTTTAAATTTTTTAATTCATTTGACATTTTTTAAAACATTTTTTAAATTATTACTTGTCGGGTTCCCTTACCTTTTTTACAATTTTTTTTTCAAACGACACCTGTTAAAAATAAGAAAAATTTCTTTTCTTATCTCTTTCATAAGAACAAAACCCTAACATAATAGTTTTTATAAATCTTTTTCAAAACTAAAATGGAAATAATTTTCATTCCATTTATTTTAAATGTTGTCAACATTTTGAACGTTCAAAGAAAATATATGCTATACAAAAAGACACCCCTTTATTTGAGAAAAGTGATGCTGGCTTGTGAAAAATTATATTAGTAAACTGGTACTAATATCGAAAAATATATCTGTTTATTTTTTATATTTTCAAAAATTTCTGTGCTATTTCAAACAGAAAAAGTTTTTTAAAAGCTAAGATACTTTTTATTCTAAGCTTAAATTTAAAGCTTTTTTGTTTGTTTTTAACAAATCTTCCCAAAAAAATATGACCTTGTGTAACTATTAAATTACGTAAAATGTCATTTTTTATTTCACAACAACCTAACTGCAGTATTTCTTGCTAACTAAACAACCTAACTGCAGTATTTCTCACTAACTAAAAAAATCTAATTGGCATTTTTACGAAATAATAATTACTACTTGCAATGAAAAATCATCTTTTTTCCAATATGTAAACAATTTCTTTCTTAAATTACGGACCTCGATATCAACTCTCTCAAACAAAACGTAAACATGAAAATGTAACCATATCAATCAATTGAGAACATTTTTCTAAATTCTCTAAAAAACAAAAAACGAAACCTTGCATGGTTTTTGAAAAACGAACTCTCTTTTAAATCCAAAGAAACCAGTTTTCTCTAATACATAACAAGCCAAATGCAATCAGTTTTCCCATAAATTATTTCTAACCTTTCCTATCTGTGTTCGTCTAATGAAAAGAATCCAAACATATCTACAACTACACAAAACATATTACGTTCAAAATGTATACAATATATATCATCACTATATGTTTACCAACATATTTACCATTTATTTTTCCCGTAAAATAACCCGACGATGGCATATAACAGTGAAATGTTCGGCGACATGTTGAAATATAATCAAAACAACTATTAGTTTAATAAGCAACCTCTACTTAACCTCTCATTACATTATACATATCTTTTTAACTATGTTTTAGTGTAAAATAAGTTTGAAAAGTTTCCTACCTTTAGCGCAGATCAGCATCCTGCTACTTCCAGCAATCGGAAAATCCAAGATGGCGGCTTCCGTCGACGTTAACGTGAAGACGTCATCCAAAAACATCAAAATAGAAAATGGACAATTACATTAAAATGTATCATATGTTTATATTAATTCCTAAATCTTTAATTTGTTAATAAAAAAAATCATAAAAATGTTTGCAATTGAAATAAAAATATATATATTTTTTTTACATTTATTAACATCAATAAACAAAATTTAAATCGAACTAAATGTGGTTTCTACTTTTATTATTTTTATTTTTAACGTTATTAATTAAAATAAAGTCATCAAAAATTATGTTTTTTATCACTTACCATTTGTCTACACTTATTTCCTTCTTCTCCCTCCTGCATCAGTTGTTTTAAAAGCATACCAAACTGTCCCGTGGATCGCATTGAAGACGTCATCGAAATAAATAAAGGACAAAACGCTTCATTGAAATCAATACAAAAGCGTGGGAAAAAGTATAAATATGAATCTAAAAATGATTAAAAAAGTATTGTTATTAGATAAAAAATATAATAAACAAAAAAGAATATTTTATTGATTTAATTATTACAAATGTAACATTCTACAAAAATTAATTCTATTTTTAAGTAAAAACCAGAGTATTAATACTTGATTTTTTAATCTTCTTTACTTTTTAATTTTATTTAATATTTAATTTAAACTACCAAAAAATAATATAATAACAAACATGATATTTATGTTGCAAAAAATACCTGAGTATTAATACTTAATTTTTAATAAATAATTTCCTGAATATTAATACTTCCTACATGTTTAAAAAGACTAATAAACTAAATAAATATATATATATATATATATATATATCTAAAACAAATAATATAATTATAAAAAATATATTTATCTTAATACCCCCATAAAAATTATTATTAAAAAATTATTACTAAATAAATAATAATTAAATAAAATTAATATATAAATAGCTATATATCTGAAATACCCAAAATGTTCTAATAATCACTAACTATTAAAATTATTTTTATATTATATATAAAATGTAATTAATTTTAGAAACAATAAAAAATTATTACTAAATAAATAATAACTTAAATAAATTAATATATAAAAATCTTCGAATAATCACTAACTATTATAATTATTTTTTATTATATATAAAATTTATTTATTTTTAAAAACAATAAAAAAGTATTACTAAATAAATAATAATTAAATAAAATTAAAATATAAATAACTATGTATCTAAATACCCAAAATAAATTAGAAAAAATAAAATACAATGTAAATACATGCGTTGTAATAGCATTAGCGTTGTAACACCATGCGTTGTAAAAACATGCGTTGTAATAGAAATTACGTTGTAATACCTGCGTTGTAATAGCACTACGTTGTAATAGTTGCGTTGTAATGGATGTTCCCCATTAGTGATATATCCTGATTAGGAATTACTTCTTTTACTTTTGTCTCCTCTTTTTTTCATTTGTTATAATATGAACTCGTGCCAAATTGTACTCGATGTATCTTATTTTTTTGATTTTGTACTTGGATATGTTAATCTCCTTGACTTGCTTGTCAAATAAAATAATAAAAAAAAGGAAAGCCATTTGCAACTGATTTTTTTTGTGATGCAGCTGTTTAGCGGATCGCTACTTATTGTGACCCTATTTTTCCACTCTCCTTTATAGACTATAATTGCAACTCGCAAACCTTTTGTTCAAAGCCCTCACAATTAGTGAGTTGCAAAATGGCCCTTTGCACATACAATTTACTATCAAATCATTTAAGGTGATAACTGTCTGCAGATTATAAACCGTGGCCCAGAATTTATCATGATTTTTCACAATGGCTGTGTGTGATTGAGAGGAGGATGGAAATACATTCTGCTCTGCAGATGAGGATACGGAGACAGGAGAGGATTTTCAAAGTCAGGCTGATCATTTTCCATCACACTGACGTACGATTTTGACAAATGTAGGCTAAGTAGCGCTGTAAAACTAAAAATATTTGCACTTCTAAAGCCACTTGTAGAAAACAGAAAAACCACCACTGGGTCTGGGCTCCCAATGGCACAGCTTGCCACAAGCTTAAAATGAACAAAAATAGGTGCAAATGCCGCTAACTCATGGATATGACAACTATTTGGTCAAAACATACAGGTAAGATGGTATGTTTGATGGTTTTTAATCCAATTCCTTTATTTCTTTCTTATTTTGGATTTTTTCACTTTTGTTTAAGTGTATGATTTATCAGATTATTATACAAATGTTAAAACCTGGTGTACACAACACAAAATGTGATATTCAATATATCAAAACAACTCTCCTATTTACAAAGATTTACATTCTATTGTACATTCATCCACACTCATTCATCAATCATACCAGTACAAACAACACAAAGAGACATCAATGGTACAGTGTATGCTGGAATCTCAGTATTCACAACAAAAAGCCAATAAGTGTTTTGAAACAGAAACATATATATACACAATTTTGATTTTTCTTCAATTACTAATTTGTAATTTTGGCTTGTAACATAGAGTCTTCGCGTTTCAAACTCGTGTTATTTGCGAGTTCTCATCAGGACCAATATCTGTAATGGAAGCACAAAAGGTTGCTTTTAGGTTTTTTGGGTAACTGCCTCTACGCTACCTCTCCCCAAAACTACAAGTTTCCACACCTACCTCGCGCTCATCAGAGTATTACTGGAAATGTCCACGAAGTCACGAGCTACAAAAAATGCAAAAATGCAAAAAACCATAATCAGCAACTAACTTGATCTTAACCACATCCTCAAACATTCATGCCAGTTTACACTCACTTACTTGTTTGTTTTTTTAGCCCGATTAAAGCTGCCTGACTCCCAGCGTTCTAAAAAACAAGGCGAGCAAAAGGAGCAGCTCAATTAATTTCTTGGTCCTGTTCCTATCAGCTATATGGCTCGTTGTGGGGTGTTTGCAACACAGAGCTTACCTGGAGAGGGGAATCAGGCGCATTGTGTACGCTGTCAACGAATTTCCGTGTTTGGTTCTGTAAACAAGCGGGAGACTCAAAGTTAGAAAATTACATCCCATCCGATTTTCGGAGCATTACTGGCAAAGCGCGTTCGTTTCTTCAAACGGAATTCGCTGTGGCTGTTGAGTCTTTGTTCTAACAGCTTCGAAATGCTTTCCTACTCGCATTCACTTCCTGGTCCGCATAGAATCATGGGAAGTGAGTACGGAAACGTTCCGATATTTATGTGATGATTATAAATGGCTGAACGAGTGTTTTCTTTCAAATTCAAGCTTTATTTGTTTATGTTTGTCCATTAAATTATATTGATCGCATTTGTTGATGAAAAAAGATTAATTTAAATACTGTAATAGCCACAGTATTCAGTTCAGTTCTTTTATTTGTTTCGAAGGTTGAAAACCATCATGAAAATACATAGTAATAATAATACATAATCTCAAAAAAAAAACATTCTGAACAACATGACATTTTTTAAAAAGAGCATCAAGTTAAAAAGGGTTTTTGTGAATAGTAGAACCAAAGTGCAAATATGATACAAGACTCCATATAACATTTTAGGTACCTCCCAATCCCACCAATTTCATCAGCCCCTTGTGTTTCTCAATTTAAAAGCAATTTTAAGAAAACTTATGATAGCAAATAGAGTCCGCATTTCAGTGGCTCTTTGCAAAAACAGTAAAGCAGATTTGGCATGGATAATATTTGAATCCTTTAAAACACCCACTAAGAATCTTTGACGCGGTGTTTTATAAAAAGAGCACAATAATACAAAATGAAGGGTGTCCTGCGGAGACCTATTGTCGCAGCTGCAGGCACCCTTCTGCTCAATTGTTTGAGTGAACCCTGATGGATAAGCTAAAATATGATGCAACAAATTGAGCCTAAAACGAGTCATTAAAAACCTCTCGTGTTGACTGTACATTAAAAAGAGGTACGGTTCCATGCCTGCTTGATTAGATACAAGCGAATGAGCAACTGCCGAGGGTTTAGTAGAGTCAAGCTCCCTCCTCCTACCATCAAAATTTTCCAACAATTGCCTTTGTACAGAGTGTCTGGAGTATATGTCCACCATGGAGGGGTCCAAAAATAGCCTTTGTTCGTCAATATCCCCCAAAGTATCTTTAACATATTTCAGCCAGGGGATTTGAAGGCATTTCTCTTTCATGAGGCAATCCCGGATGATCTGTCTGGATAATTCCGCTTTGGGGTTTGACCAAATTTTGAGCCAGGCCAGTATAGGTCTCAGCCTAATCAAGTCGGCTATATATGTGGTTCCCAGCTCTTCGTGTGTTATTGCTGCGGGGATGCTCAGCGGAAGTTTTAGCAATTTTTTTAGGAATTTATCTTCCTCTCTTTGTATTGGTTGTGCATCTCTGAAACCCCACACTTCAGCTCCGTAGATGGTCTTTGAGATGCTGACTGATCTATACAAAGTCATCACCTGCTCTGGGGACCAACGTCCCATTCGACGGGCGAAATTTAGTATAGCTCCATTAGCTGAGACTAGTCTCCTCGCCCTCTCCTCTATCAGAGGGGCGAACTTTAACTTCTCATCGAATAAAAGGCCCAAATATGGAAATGTTTTGACAATGTCCAAGACATGATCCCCCAGTTTAAATACAAATTTCTTCTGTGGTTTCTTCCCCACTATCATGATGAAAGATTTTGTCATATTGACGGAGAGGTCCAATTTCCTCATGAAATCAGAGAAACCATTGATTAAGAGCTGCAGGCCAACAGCCGTTCGTGCTAGGAGGACCGCGTCATCGGCGTACAAAAGTACTGGCAGATGACACAAGCCCACCTTTGGGCAGTCAGTTCCCAGTGCTATCAGGGCGCTCTCCAGGCCATTTATATAAAGGGAGAACAGGAATGGCGCCAAGATACACCCCTGCCTCACCCCGCCCGAGCACGGGAAGGGATCAGTACTCACCCCCCCCGCACTGTAGCGGACCTTGGCAGTGGTGTTCCAGTGAAGCTCCCTCAAGATGTTAATACGATCCGGATCAATTCCCAGGTTAAACATGAGTGACCATAGTTTGGCTCTGTTAACATTATCGAAAGCCGCTGCTAAGTCCATGAACCCCATGTATATTGTGCCATCAGTCGCCTTGGTGTACTTAGCGGTAAGAAGGTATAGGTTAAGGCATTGGTCACCAGTTGACCTGCCTGTTCTGAACCCATACTGGGTGTCCACCAAGATGTTGTGGGTGTCAGTCCATTCTATTAGGCGGTTGAGAAGTGCCCTCCCAAGTACCTTGGCGGAGACATCAATAAGCGAGATTGGTCTGTAGCACTGCGGGCTGTCCCTACAGCCTTTCTTGTAAATCGGAACAATCACCGCAGTGGACCATGATCTCGGCAGACCCGATTTAATTGCTGCATTCAGTACTCTCGATACCATTGGGGCCCATAGCTCAGTATTGCTGAGAAATAGATCAGGGGGGGGTCCCATCCGGGCCAGGGGCTTTGTTTCGTGTCAGCCCTAAGATTGCTTTGAGTACTTCATCCAAAGATAATTCAAATTTTTCTGCCCTTGGCCCCCTCCATATTCCATCACCAGTATCTACCTCCTGTTGGTTGTACAAGGATTTAAAATGAGCGATCCATTGTTCCGGCAGAATATTTGAGCTGATGACTGGGGAGCTTGAATCGTGAAAACATGGTCTATTTATAATTTTCCAGAACTATGCATAGTCCTTATTTTCACCAGCCTCCCTTAAGTCGGCCCAGACTTCTTTTTGAAGAGTCCTTTTCCTGATCTTTACCTGGGTTTTGTAGTTCTGTCTGCAGCGAATGATTTCAACCTTGTCCCTTGGGGTCTTTTTTAAACTCTGTTTTAGGTCTCTTAGCGCTTTGGAACAGTTAGAGTCAAACCATCTTGGCGTGGATAACTGTTTTACGGGCTTCTTAGTTTTCAGGAGTCCTTCTACAATTTTAGTTAAGGATTAGAACGCCTCTACTACTCCTCTACCCTCTGTTGTGTGATCTAAACAAGTCTCTATGTGGGCTTTCCCTTCATCCACTAATTTGACATAAAATTCTTGGGGATTAATCACTGACCACCTTAGGCGTCTCCCTTGGTCTATTGGTTGGATTTCTGTTTGATGGATCACCCCTGGGTCTTTTCTAATTAAATCATTCCCTTTAATTTCTATTAGAATGGGGTTGTGATCACTAAAGGGACTCCACTCTGTCCTGGTATTTAAAATCTGTTCTCTAGCACAAGCGGAAATCATTATATAATCTATTATGGACCCCCCACCTTTACCCTTAAATGTCAGTGTTGGGGATTAGCCTCTCTTGAGTGCGGTTAGATCCATAACATGAGTGAGGGCAAAATTGTCTAGTAGCTTCATCAGAGTTGTACCCTCTTTACTGTGTGTAAAATGGGGGCCCTTTTCTAGTGGACAAGCTGACCAATCGGGAGTTAGAGGAAGTAGTTTGGGGCATAGGTGACAATTAAAATCCCCCATCAACAGGACAGTTGGTTCTGCCCCTTTGTCCTTTGATCCAGTTCCTCATTTAGTCTGCTCTCCAGCTCTGCTAAGATTGGGAAATTCCCCTCCACCGGCCCGGAGTTATAGAAAGTTACAAACAGTAGACTCTCCCCCTGATGTAGAAGTCTAACTGCTTGTATGTTATCTGACCAACAGTCTGGGTATGACCAAGTACCTTTCAGGTCTAAGTCTACATATAATACTAGGCCTCCTTTTGCTCTGCCCGAATTTGTCCCTTGGGCAGGTCTAAAGAAACACTTATAGCCCTCCAGTTGACATGGGCCCGAATCCCGTGCCCAAGTTTCTTGGAGCGCTATAACATGAAAACGCTTTATGAATTCTAACCACTCCTTGCTTTTTAATTTGGCTTCCAGCCCTGCGATATTCCAAGATAGGATGGTCAAACCCTCCCTCTTCTCTTTACCTCTTGCTATGTGGGTTTCATTTAATCTATCCTCCCCAGCTATTGGTGTGTCTATGATGGTTATTTTGTTTTCCCCCTGACACCGAAGTGAGTCTAATCTCCCAGTTAGTGTGCTCTCCTCACTCCCACGTTTGCCCCCTATTTCTGGGCCTGGACATCTACTAGTGGCCAAACTTACTACAGAGTTATTTTCTGTGGATATAAGTCAATCAATATCCTCTAGTGATTGGATTGGGGCAAATCTATTTCTCCATTGTGCATAATCTCGGGGGGAATAGGGCTGTTCAGGGTGGCTTACTAGTCTAGGTCTATATGGGCGCTGTGGTCCACCCAGCGTCCGCCCTCCCTCATCACCCACACGATTATTATTCTGGGTCCTTGGGTAAAAATACCCAAGTGGGAGTGCGCAGATAGTACTGGTTTGATTCCTGTTAGGATTCTTCAGGATATACTCAACCAGACTAGTGTCCGTAAAGTTTGCGACTATACAGTCTCCTCTTATATCTTTGTTTCTCCCCCCCGATCCAGTTTACCCTTCTTACGTGTGCTATCTCTCCTCTTTCCCCATTATTTAAGGGTCTGTGAATATTCAGCCACTTGGAGGTTTTGGAAAGCAATTGGTAGTGTGTTTCTCTCTCGTTGGGCCTAATTTCTGGTACCCCTGTAAAAATTATTACAAAAGGACTTGCCTCGGGGGGTAGATCTATGTGTGGAGCATGAGTATTGGTGTTATAAAAGGGGTTGGGGTCTGTATAACAGTGATTATAATTCCCTTCCCTCTGAGAGCGATCTTCCTTTCTCCATTGCATTAGTGGTTGTAGGGGGGGTTTCTCCCTCTGTGTATTATTCGCACCTTGATTGTGTCTCCCTCTAGAGTTGTCGTTAGTACCCCCTTTAGGATTTTGGGCGGTTTTGGGGGCCTCATGTATCTGGACAATAGCATGTTGAGAGTGGCTGACACAGTTGTTATTTTGCACTCTCTTTGTATTTGCCTTGTCATTTGTGGCTTCCTCAGTTGATTGGGATGGGTCAGAGGGAGTTTTTGCGAGTGTGTGCTCTAGTGCCTTGGATTGTTTAGAGAGCTCACACATTATTTTATCCACCTTACTTATTAATTACTTTAATTGTGCCACAATGAAGGATTCTAGCTGTTTTTTGAGATCTCTGACTACTGTCTCGATCCACCCTGGTGGAATGGATTCTACTTGGGAGTTATTTTCAACTGTTATATACTCTTGTATGTGTGTTGGAGAATTGTCTCTTACTAGTGCTTTCCTCTGTCTCTGGGACCCCTTGTTCCTCCCCAGTCGCTTCCTTTTTTTCCGATGGGTCGTGTCATTGAGCTCAGAGGTTTCTGGGCCTGAGGTTTGTGCACAGGGGACATCCTCTATATCATTGTTTGCTTGGGATACACTGCCCAGGATATTTGGGCTATCTGCTATCAATAAGTCTCTAGAGGGTGTTTGAGTGATAGCAATGAGGTTGGGCGAGGAGGATAAACTCCGTTCCATGCGTTCAATTTCCCCTGAGACTTTCTTTAACATTAGGTTGATTGCTGTGGGTTTATTCCCCTTTGCGAGGGCGCCCTCCTTTATTTCCACCCGTGTTGGTTTAGGGGTCGCTCTTTTGTTTGATTTGTTCCCAGCCGAGCGTGTGTTGGGATGGGTAGACATAGTTCCCTTAAAGACTCCTGCCTTGTCACAACAGCTCTGTGCTGCGTAGGTTTCTACCAATCCTCTTGTGTGATGCCGTAGGGATTTGGCTAATTGCTTTAAGAGGGCTTCAATACCCTATGCAAATTCCCTATACACACAATGCAGTACCTGGGTATATTGTCAGAGGAGCGTAGGGGCCAAGAGGGGTGGCCCGTCCTGTCCCTCGTCGTCCCCGGACGGCCACAGACGGCCCGCCCTCTGCCCGGGCTCCGCCCGGCGCCGTCTGCGCGCGTCCGCGATGCTTAGTCAGGCTTAGTTGGACTGCCTGCGTGCTGGTAAGAATGGTCCCCGCTCCGCCGAGGAAGTGCCTAGTTTAAATAGCGCCTCCGGGCGCGCTGCGGGAGGAAGTGGGCGGAAGTTGTCGCTCAGCCCTCTGGGAGCTGTAGTCTCCAATCGCCACGATGGAGTAGGGCGGCGAGACCACAGCGTCAGGGCCCCAGGAGCGAAGTGGCTGTCCCGCTGGTGTGTCAGGCTTAGTTGGACTGCCTGCGTGCTGGTAAGAATGGTCCCCGCTCCGCCAAGGAAGTACCCAGTTTTAATAGCGCCTCCGGGCGCGCTGCGGGAGGAAGTGGGCGGAAGTTGTCGCTCAGCCCTCTGGGAGCTGTAGTCTCCAGCCGCCGCGATGGAGTAGGGCGGCGAGACCACAGCGTCAGGGCCCCAGGAGCGAAGTGGCGTCCCGCTGGTGTGTCAGGCTTAGTTGGACTGCCTGTGTGCTGGTAAGAATGGCCACAGTGATAATTCGACATTTGTGTTTTTTTTTTATTGATATCGTCCGTCCAGTTTTTTAATGATTCTGTGATTTTAAATCGTGTTTCCCTTCTGGTTTAGAGTTGATCACTACATATCTTCGCCTGCCTAACCAGTGCATGGTCAGTTTGTACAAGTGGTCAACATGAGTGTGGTCATGTTTTGGCAGATTCAGTGGGGAGTACATTGCTAATGGGTTGGTGTTCCATGTTGTGGCCTGGAGTGTCCAGCCTGCTGATCAGATTAGCCTATCACTGGAATTGTTATTGTCATAGTTTGAACATTTCTGACAATTCGTTCAGTCCTGACAATGCTGTATTGAACTTGACTATCAGTATTGCTTCTCTTCTTATGAGTTTGGCGTCCAAATCACCACCTCTTGCGTCATTTTCCACCTTTGAAATTACTGTCCATGTCATTTCTGATTCTTTATGATTTCTTTCTTTCCAATAGTTTACCAGGGGTGCATTTGCAACATTGTTTTTTATTCTTGATTTATGTTGCTGTATTCTTAGACGCACCTCTTGATTGGTTTTGCGAATATATAGAAGGTTACATGGGCATATCCCATACACCACTTAACGACTCGTGACCCTTCACATTTGAACGGGATGTTTTTCTCCTCGCACAGCGGGCGCGCACAGCGGTCGTGCGCCGAAGTTGCGCCAAAGGTAAACAAATGTTAAAACCTGGTGTACACAACATCAAATGTGACATTCAATATATCAAAAACAACTCTCCTATTTACAAAGATTTACATTCTATTGTACATTCATCCACACTCATTCATCAATCATACCAGTACAAACAACACAAAGAGACATCAATGGTACAGTGTATGCTGGAATCTCAGTATTCACAACAAAAAGCCAATAAGTGTTTTGAAACAAAAACATATATATACACAATTTTGATTTTTGTTCAATTACTAATTAGTAATTTTGGCTTGTAACATAAAGTCTACGCGTTTCGACCTCGTGTTATTTGCGAGTTCTCATCAGGACCAATATCTATAATGGAAGCACAAAAGGTTGCTTTTAGGATTTTTTGGGTAACTGCCTCTACGTTACCTCTCCCCAAAACTACAACTTTCCACACCTACCTCGCGCTCATCAGAGTATTACTGGAAATGTCCACGAAGTCACAAGCTACAAAAAATGCAAAAATGCAAAAAAACCATAATCAGCAACTAACTTGATCTTAACCACATCCTCAAACATTCAACCACATGCCAGTTTACACTCACTTACTTGTTTGTTTTATTAGCCCGATTAAAGCTGCCTGACTCCCAGCGTTCTAAAAAACAAGAAGAGCAAAAGGAGCGGCTCAATTAATTTCTTGGTCCTGTTCCTATCAGCTATATGGCTCGGTGTGGGGTGTTTGCAACACAGCGCTTACCTGGGACACACCTGATTTCACAAATAAACTCTCTGTTATTGAGTTTGACAAAATATTCATCTAATGGTCACGATGGACATCACTTCTCTATATACCCAAATACCCCAAAATTAAGGAATTAATGTCCTTGAATTATATCTGGAGGAACGTGAGAGACCACATAGGGTACCGACCACATTCATTAAAAATCTTGCAGAATTTGCTTTAAAGAGAAATTACTTCAATTTTAATGGAGAGTTCTTCTTTCAAGTAGGAGGAGTGGCCATGGGTTGCCCTTTTGCCCCGGAATTGGCAGTGTTGTTCATGGCAAAGTATGAAGATACATTTGTCTATAATAACAATCCCTTTGCACAATGGATAACACACTGGTATCGATTTATAGACAACATCTTTTTTGTGTGGATTGGCTCAGAGGAGAATCTAAAAAACTTCCATGAATGGATAAACAACAGAATGCCCACAATTAAATTCAGCATGGAACATTGCAGAGACAAGATGCCATTTTTGGATGTTTTATAATTTTAAAATTGAATATTGTTGTATATACAGATCCTTTGACGAAAAAGCAGAGGCGTAGGACATTATATAAGGCTACCTCAACTCCAGGATCGTGACTGGTACCGCAAATTGAAAAATGCTATAAATGTAAGATACAATGATTACTCGTAGCTTTGACACCGTATGAGCCCAAAAATTTTTTTTCTGTAAAAAGACTTAAAATCCTCATATACTGTATACTAATGAATGTTACATATACCTTTTTAGATTGAAGAAGTTTTTAACATAGTCCTGAGGAAGGTGTTCCAACCATCCAAGCACCGAAACGCGTCGACAATACTGAATTTCTACATGTTGATATATTGAATTCTTTTTGTGACTTATAATGAAATATGTATGAAATTTTATGTGTAAGAAATTGTTTATATCAAGTTATTTGATAAAAAACCTTTCTTTTTTAATAAATATTTGTTTTGATATAATCTATGTTATGTTTTGATTGGTATATGTGTAATTGAGGACAGAATAGTTTTCTAGCAAGGTGTCTAGCTTTACAAGTTACATTAAAGATCTTAACTAAAAACCACAGAAAGGAATCTTCTTTTTGTCACAATACATAGGAAACACACATGACTTCTTGTTGTTTAGGCACAGTGTAATATACAGACAGATGGAAAGGGGGGAGTTTGATGATGGCTATTTGTCAGGTAATGATATTAAATATAATGACTCATGTTTGCTTTATCAAATAGAAAATGAAAGAAAGCTCACAATAATTCTTTTAATTTTAGGTTATAGTGCGTATGACCCACGTCCATTGATTATGACACCTTACCCATCCCCAACTATCCAAAATGAAAAGCAATACAACACAGCACACCGTTGCACCAGGGGTGTGATTGACACAGGCATTTGAATAGCTGAACACTTATTCCCAGTGCATACATAACAGTGGTGGTGCAATATTGTCCAGAAACTGCATGCGAAATACTGGCAACGTACCATTCTACATAACATTGCAGCCCGTTGAGGCCTACATATCACAGTGTCAGACTTGGATTTGGAGGAAGAAGATAATGAACCACCTGTTCAGCAGCCAACAGAGGAGAGTAGAGCAGTAGAGGGAAGATGGTGATATGACTGCTTTGCCAACAAATACTTTACACTATGTCATATGTGAAAGTACAAACAAAATATTATTTACAATCCTTGTTTGATGCGTCAAACTAAAGCAGCAATTATTATCAGGTTTTCTAAATTGTTATATCACATTGTTACTTTTATCACATAATGGGAAGTATTGTCCACATCCAATGTCAGTTAATTCAAATCAATTCAAAATAACTTTATTCGGTGCAAAGACCACAAACGTTTGACAAACAAACATTGCAAGTTAAAATGTACATATTCTTATTGATAAGATCACATAGATTAAAAATATTACCAACCATAACATTTCATGATGATTAAAGTTACATAATAAAAATTGTAGCCTTCCAATTAGTTAGCTATTGTTCATAATGCTTTCTAATGGCCATTGCAGCGTTGATGTATTTTGAAATTGCAATACAGATAGCAGGAGTAGCCAATGATTGCAAATACTGGAACCCATCAACGTATGTACAAGGCATGGTCCCTTAAATTTGGTGCTAAAATTCATCCACTTGATTCTTTATAGAGGCAGCAAATAACATAAAGTGCAGTGTGCTCTGGGTTGCCATGACGTCACAAGGACAAGGAATGAGTTTGTCGGCCCACCCCGCTTGTTTTGGGTATACCAGTAGAAAGTGTCTAGATGGAGTCTGGTTCAAAAAAATCGTGTATGTACATTATTAGTAAAAGTTAGATAAAATTGCTGTTTGACCAGGAATGAGCAAGTGGGACCTGTCGCCTTAGATTGCATGCGTCATATGATTGCCCTGAGATAGTGCGCCTCTTATAATGGCCGTGGCATTTCTGTGAATACTCGTCGGATTGTCAAAGCACTCTCCGAAACCTATCTCAAAGAGCCTTTCCCTCACAAATTGAAGCCAGGGGTTAAACAGTGCCCTGTCCAAGTTGATGCAATCTTTGATCACCTCCCTAGAAAACATTAATTCCTCTGAAAACCAGATTTAAGCCCATAAGAGCAGGGGGGCGATGTCAATACGATCCTCTAGATATTCCATCCCCAGTTCTTGGTACCACAAAAGTGTGGGGACACTATTTGGAGTCATCAGTAGCCTTTTTACAAACTTGCTTTCCATAACTTGTAGAAGGCGACTTTTATGGTGGTCCCACCCCGTACCCCGTAAGATGCAACAGATAAATATTTTGCTTCATATAGGGTAACTAACTCAGCCACCAGCTTGTGGCTTAGCTTGTAGGCAGAGCGGAAAAAGCCCTCCATAACCCTACTTGTCTGTTGCTCTCTTGTAGTGGCAAGTGGTTCCCACTTCATCTCGTTGTTAAATACGATCCGTAAATAAGTACAATTTTTCAACTTCTCAATACTCTTGCCCCTATGCTAAAACTTCTAGTTTTTGTAATTTTAGGGCCACACACCATAACATAAGATGTTTTCAAATTAACCTTTAGGTCAATAGCCAACATAAAATCTGTGAAGGCATTGAGTGATTTTTGTAGGCTATTTACAGTCAAAGCCATGAACATGGTGTCATCTGCATATGAAAGAAGCAGGACTGATTTCCCCCCAATACTGGGGAAATCATTTTTTTTTACCTAATAAGAATGCCTCTAGACCATTAGTGCAAATCAAAAAAAGAAAAGGAGCTCAAATGCACCCCTGCCGAATGCCTTCTTTGGAGACAATGGGCTTGGTCTTTTTCCCCTGTGATTCATATCTTATAGCCACAGTGGTGTTAGCATGGAGTCTTCTCAAGAGGGTAATCAGTTCTTCCTCTATGCCCGTTCCCCCTATTAGCACCCACAATTTCTCTCTGTTAACAGTATCAAAAGCACTGGACAAGTCTATTAGGCCAGGTGGATAGAACCCCTCGTGGCCTTCATGTACTTTCCAATAATCAGGGACAAATTCAGGCACTGCTCTGTGGTACACAACTCCCTCCGGAAAAAGTATTGGGTTTTTGAATTTACCACCTTGGAACTGGCCCAAGCCTTGAGTTGAGCAATGACGCCTATCCCCAGCACCTTAGCAGTAGCGTTGATGAGGGAAATCGGCCTATAGCAGGCGGGGTCATTCCTATTGCACTTTTTATGCACAGGTACAAAAATGGCCTCCTTCCATGATTTTCTGATGGGGCCAATCACAACTGATTTAAAGACATTAGTCAACAGGGGTGCCCAGAGGTAGGTATTTCTTTTAAACAAATCTAGTTGGACCCCATCAGGTCCTTGGGTTTTTATGCAGATTCCTTTTGTGAAGGCTTCTTCAACATCTGTCGCTGTGAGAGAGGCACTAAAGTGGGAGGCCAAGGCTAAATTCACTGTCAGATCCTTCACTGGAAGCAGCTTGAGTTAAATTTAACTGAGAAGTGAGATTCCCAAGTGTCACCCAAAATCAGTGAGTCAATTTTTTCACCTCCTCTGTAAGTTGTGCACGGTTAATTATATCCCAAAACTTTTACTGTCTTTAAGAGCACTTGCTATCCTCAAGTCCTCCCAGGCCAAACGCCTTAATTCCTCTTTCCTTTTGTTAATGGTGCTTTTATATAATCATCTGGCACATATAATGTGGGTTCTGTTACGAGGGCTGATCTGAAGGGCAATTTTTAAATTCTCATGGGCTTTAGTACATTCAGCATCAAACCGCCGTGTCTCTTGAGACTCATTTAACCCGACAGGGTGGTTTAATCTATTATTCTGTACAAATCCTTTCAAAATCTCGGACAATCTCGAGCTAGGGGGAACCTTGTTGGAAGCACCTCATCATGAGATCATAATTTATTTTAACTGTTTCAGCCTCAAATTGGGTAGGGTTTATCTTATCCCACTTTAATCGAACCACTTTATTCGGGTTATAATAAATCAGGCAGCCATCACCCATCCCTCCCTGAGATGTTATACTAAGAAGGACAGTGAGTGGGTGGTGATCGCTATAAGAATTGGGTACCACCTCAAATTCACTGACAATCGATGAGAACTCCCTAGAAAAAAACATAAAATCAATAAAACTTACCCTACCACTACCAAATATAGTGGGGCACTAGCTGAGGAGCTTCTAATCAAACTATCTAGGTCGTTCTCAATGATACTAGAGTTTAATGCCTCACCCTGTGGTATATGGATAAAACTGCACCAGTGGTTGACCCTCTTTATCCGAGAGACCACAGACTCATTTAGTGCAATTAGGTGCAATTAAAACCTCCCACCTTAGGGATACATAATGGCTACCACTTCCCCGAAACATTTTTGATTTCCATCTGTAGGGCTTTTATAAAGTGACAGCTATTTGGGTCAAAAATATTATAGTACCAGGTTGCCAATAATAACCTGACCTGCGTCAGGTTTGAAATCATGATCACTTGATACCAAGGTGGCAAACTAACACAGAGGGCTTTTATGGAACCGTATTTAACTGTAAATATTGTCACTAACCCTCATTTTGCCCTCCCTGCCAGCGAAGGGGTGGCAATAACAGTAAATGCATAACAGCCATCCAATACAATGCACTCTTTAAACCATATTTCCTGCAGGCAGATGATGTCAAATACCCTAATGTACTCAAACCAAACCTCATTTGATAATTTAGAGCGAATACCTGCAATATTCAAAGAAATTAATTTAAATGGAGGGGTGAGGTGACCCTGTTTTAGGTCCACTGATGTAGTAGTAATAGCGAAGGTGTTAACAAGAGCTATCTGCCCTTACCCCTCACCTCCATGACTACCCTCAGTGATTACATTTAGGGGCATAGAGAAGGTTGCAGGGTAATTTGTGTTCTCATTTACAGAAATAAAGTTATACACATTTGTGCCAGAGGATTCTGAAAGATTTATATGGCCAGATACACCTAAATGTGGTGTTCTCCCTGAGTCAGAATATTGGGGACCCCCACATCTCTTATCGGCTAGCTGTCCAGATACTACAGTCAGTCAGTCGATCCCAGTCAAACCTGAGAGGGCATCAAAGCGGTTAGGGGGAGTAAAGAGGGACTGAGCAGGGGGTATGTGTTCCGTCTTAGCTGTACAGGCCGCTGACTTATGGTAAAAACCTGGTTGGGTGATAGAAAAATTCCAATGGGCGAGCCTTTATAAGTTCGCCAAGTGAATCCCTGAGGTGTTTTAGAGCAAAAGGCACACACCTCGCATCACTAAAATTCAGCACAACACACTCCCCTTGCATGCTTTTGGCTGTACAACCCACCCAACTCACCCGCCTGGCCATGATGATATACTCAAACCTGCCTCAATGAGGTGGAGTTTTCTTGGAACACCAATGTGCTGATTTGTTGATGAGGCTTTGACAGCTTTCTTGTTGGACAGGGGACAACAACTGTAATCCTCTCAGGATCAAAGTGTAGGGTGTATATTCATGAGGCAAATTTAGTATGTTTGTGGACCCTCACCCACTAAATGAGCCTTGTGGTAGATTGTTTATAGTTGTAGCTCCAGGAAGGGCTCTGCCCCCACCCACCTGGTCAGGTCTTGTGTGATACAGAGCCCCATGTCCCAGTTTTCACTTATTCCCAGGGGCATCTCCCTGGGTCACAGAATCCCTCGGTGTCATGGCCAGGGGGTTAATATTTGCACTATTTTGTGTGGAATCTTGAAAGCGAGCCATACCATTTGGAATAGATGAGGCTCTTATGGGGGCCACCCCATCCTAGGAGGCACCAGGAAGAACAACACCCTGCCCTTCAGCTATGCTGCTTAATTGTATTACCCTATCCGCCTGCTTTTTTGCTGGCAAGTTGTCTGCTAGCTCCTGAAGAACTCGGGCTAGTTGCTCCTCTACACTGGCCAATCTAGTTAGAATAGGTGCCAAGGCCTCCTGAACTGATTTAATACATTTTCCAATTGAATTATCAAACTCATCCTATACTTCTTCCACCCCGTATGAGATTTAGAAATGTTCCTAATGTATGAGTTTGTTTAGTTCTCTCAGTCTTTGGTGACTGGTCACTTAATTTGTGGGTGACACCGCCATCTCAATTCTTTTCATCTTTCCGTCTGGTGCAGTGTGTGAATCCATCTGCTCCACAGTTGCGCAGGTGGTAGGCTCAACTTTGTCCCATATAGCACATGGATCACCCTGGCTCAAAACTATAACAGTGGGCGAAATTGGGAGTTGCGGTCTCTGGATAGTGACTATTTCATGGATATCCAACTGGAGATCATTGTTAATAGGAGCAGTGGGAAGTGGATTGGGGAATGGTGCTAATGAGAGTCTCCGTTCAGCACATTCAATTTCTTTAATGATAGCACCTACTTCCTTTTGGAGGAAACCATCGAGAGTAGTGTCAGTGGTTTTTTAGGCAGGTGTGGGCTTCCGCTTCCCCATAGTACAATTTGCCTCGTGTCTGCTCAAAATAGGGGAAAATAAAACGGTTACCTTAGGCCGTCATGTAATTTAGGGGACAGGATTTCAACACCACAGACCCAAAGACAGGAGAAGGATTAGCAGGACAAAGAGGATGAGCCAGTCCAGCCTCCTCCGGGCCCTTACGGGCGCAGATGGGCCCACGCTTGTTGAAGGCATGCCCGCACCTGTCCTGTGCTGCGGGAGCTTCGTTGTGATTTTATGCCCCTCCAGGCGCTGCAGCAACTCGCTGGTGCCTCCCTGGTGCAAAGTCTCTTGGGGGCTGTGGTCCCAGGTGCTGGCTGCACTGGAAAGGTTTGCCATGTGTGCTCCTGTGCTGCGGGAGCCCTGCAGTGATTTTATGCACCTCCATGCGCTGCTGCACCTCATTGGCACCTCCCTGGTGCAGGGTCTCTTAGGGGCTGTGGTCCCCGTTGCAGGCTGCAGTGGAAAAGGTTGCTGTGTGGGCTCACCTAATGGTGCGTGACCGCCCTACTGCCTGAGCCACGTAGGCTACACTTGTTCCCAAATGTAGACAGGTTGCAATCTCCAAACCCAGCCTCACCTCAGAGAGAAGTGTGCACTAAGAGATCGGGCCTACTCTTACTCCCACAGGGCAATATCTTAGCTCTCGCTAGGAGTGGGTAAAAGCCATACAACTGGAGGTGAGCGGGCAGCATTACACCCTCACTGTCCTTGTGACGGAAGAGCAGTCAGTTAAGTCAGTGAAAACACACATATAAAGCACTATTGGTACTTACTGTACTTTGATATAAATAGCTTTTTGCGGTTGCATCCTTTATGTGTTATGGCCACATGTTGTGCATTAGGAGTTCAGCTGCTGCTGCATTGCAGTGAGTGGGCTTCTGTAGAAGAGATGTCATTGGTGTTCAGCTGCCCCACTAGCTATAGGGCAATTTGTCATGCCTCAACTACAAAAGTAATGTGCGCTAGGCTCCTTTAGACGCCACAAAAGTGGACCATTTCTACTTGAAGATTGACTGTCTGCCTCAATTACTTTAAAGGGATGTGCTAATCTCCCAATGGAATGAGTTAACTCATCCATACATGCAGCAGTTCTTCTCTCTCTACTGATTTGATTGGTATTATCCTCTATTAGTTGTAAACATAATTACTCAAGTGCATTTTTGAGGCTTCCTTTTTATTGGTTTTCCACCAATTGATTAAGCACAGTATTGAAGCCAAATTACATGATTTGCTGCATGTGTTGCAGTTTTTTGTTCACTATTTTAACTGCTCATGTTGCAGATGCTGCATTTGCAGCATGGAATGCTCAAGAACACCAAACAACTGGGTATTTCCAGATGTATTGTTAGTTAACAATGCTTGGTTGACATGAGATGCTTCACGAGGCCAAGTGCGAGCACGCACTGTGAAATGCTGGTCCTCATTCAATGATGGTGGGTGTAGGTAGTAAGAAGCACTGCTACATTGGTCATGAGGGTTGGTTGACTGTCTACTTCAATGTGATTTTCCAAAACCATGTGGGAGTTATCCTGTCCTTCCAGATATGAGTCAACATTGTCTTTTTCAGCTTGACCTGTTTAAGGAATGTCCCTCTGCAATGCTATGGATCGACATATTTCTCCATAAAGGGGGAACAGGAAGATCTCAGCAGAGATGTATAAGCAGAGGGGGAAGTGTAGGAATCGATCCTGTGGCTGAGGTGTTACACAATAAACACATTACATCTCTTAAATTGTATGAAAGCAGTGATTCCTGAATTAAGTTTTCTGTTTTGGGAATCACATATCAAATTAAGTAAAAGTATTGTTGACAATCAATAGAAAATCTGCCAAGTGATTATTCGAATAAACCTCAACAGCTGCAGAATGTGGCATGAAAGATGGAGAAGGGCATGGATTGGTTAGGAACTGGAACCGTACGACCTCTTGTTCTTGGTTCTGGACCTGCAAGTAGGATGCGACCCAACCCTTTTCGGTTGCAAACCTATACTTAACAATGGAAGTATGCATTCCACATGGAATGCATGCTCTCATTATTAAGTGCAAAATTGTAGTTCATCCCTGTACCCCATGGCAGGCACCCAAAGGTTCCTGCCAGCTGGTGCAGGGATCAACAGGGGTGCACCTTCGGTGCCTCTTAGGCTGCCATTCGGCGGCCTCGCATCCATGGGTCCCCCAAAGACAGTTTCCCACTGCCTTTCTGTGTTGGAAAAGATAGCACAGAAAGGCAGTGGGAAACTGCCATTGTACTCCCTCGGCTGGAAAGAGAATGCCAGGGCAATACTGAAGAGTATTCGGATGGCAGAGGCCAACCGAAAAACCGAGTTGAATTCCTTTCAACTGAGCCTTTCAGAAAGGCTCGGTCAGAAAGGAATTCAAACAGCAGTGTAAGATGTGGGCAGGAGGGTACCGACCGTGGTTCATAGCCCTTCCTGACCGCATCAGAATCGGTCCCTAAATGTTCCTTTAGAGTGTGTACATTTGATGATGTTATTCTTGATGTCCAAGGAGTTGGAATTTTGAAGGATGTTGAAGAATGGAGAACAGGAAGGCAGAATGCAGGCAGGGACTATGAGGCATATATACAAACCCCTATAGCCACCACCACGTCACTTTTACCGACGTTGTGGTGGCGATAGGGGCTGCGCCTCATGTACAAGGCAGTGTTAAGACTCAACATAAGGGTCCAGTGGGTGTTGCGTGGGTGATCCACCGCAACACCCATTCATTTTGACGCTGTCCCCTATGTGCAAGGGTGGCCTACATAGATGGCAGCACCAAAATTAAGACCAGGTAAATTCTGGTGTGCTGCCTTGTGCAGCACACATGGAAAAAGCAAAATGCCATGGTGTGTTTATGTACAGGAATGTGTCCCTTCCTGTACATAAACAAACCTTTAAAAAATTCAATTTTGTCATTTGCATGAATCAGCACACATAAAAGTGACAGAATGGCATTTTAAGATTGTTTATGTGTAGGAAGGGAAACCTTCCTAAACATAAACAATCCACCCCTGCATGCAGACACCCTTGCACTATGGTGCAACGGTGCCTGCGTTGGAGCTAAGTTGCTAAACTTAGCGCCATTGCCAGGAGAAACGCAAGGCTGCACCACATTTTTGTAACTATGGTGCAGCCTTGCATTTCAGAACTGGCGGAGTTTGGCGCTAAGTTAATTAGTCTAACGTCGCGGTCCGTCACTTCCTGGTACATATCTCCCTATGTGAGACTTTTTCAGTGAAATCCTTTTTGGACCTATGGTGTCTTCTTCATTCAGATTATTTGGACATTTGAACATTCTTTGTTTCAGTCCGACAGATTGGTTCAACCTATGGGTGTGGGAACTAAGCAGAAGCACTAGTAGCAGAATTCACCAGATCTGAAAAGATTCAGATTGACATTGATGAAAAACAGATAAGTAGGATTCCTTACAAGATAAAATATTAAAAATGAAGTATCTAAACGCCTTGTTTCTGTTTATGATAATCGGTGCAGATTAAGTCAAGCAATACTTGAAAAATTCAAAACAGATCAAGGGGCATATTTACAATTACTGGCGCACCCCTGCAAATTAGCAGGGATGTGCCAGTAATTGTGCGCCATGCCTCCGCCACCCATGATACGCCCCATTTACAACGCGGCGCACCATGGAGCAAAAACGGCACAGATGCGTCACGCATCTGTGCCGTAAAGGTATCGCATTGCTGGAGTTGGGTCGCATGCGCGACGCAGCTCCAGCAATGCTCTGGGGGGGCCCATTCTACTAATGCTGCGTCAAGCCTTACGCCAGCTTCAAGCAGGCACAGGGTTTTGACGTAGCATTGGCCTAAAAGTGACGGAGTGAAATCTTGTAGATTTCACTCAGCCACTTTTAGGAGGCGTTCCTGCGCCGGAACGCCCCCCCCCCCTGCACCAGAATGCCTCCTTAAGGCACAGGGCTTTACAAAGTGACGCATCTCCCAGATGCGTCACGTTGTAAATAGCCCGCACCATGACGCACCTTTTGCGCCGCCGCTGCGTCACAAAAGTGACGCAACGGCGGCGCAAAAGAGGCACAAGGGGCTTGTAAATCTGCCCCCAAATGTATACAACATTGGAAAGCAGTACATTTTCGATTGTAGATTGGATTAATCAAAACTAGCAAAAACGAAAGTAAAACACTTTCTTTACCATTACAATTAGTCTGCTTTTGGAGCACTTGTCTTTGCATATATAACACATGCAAGCAGGATCTATGTTTGCTTGTGATGATAAAGTACCATTATTAAAGCTGTGCCATTTCTTCCAGTCTCTCTTTTTCAGTGAATAGTCTTTTTCAGTACAAATCAGTAGCATAGTCAGTGTGTCATGGGCCCCTGTGCAAGGAAGGAATGGCCCGCCTGGCCGCTGTGACATAAAGCATTAATCAGGGCTCAGAGGGTACCTCGGGTATCTGGGCCCCGGTGCCACTGGGCCTCGTGCACCAAATGAAGCTACACCCCTGGTACAATTCTATGAAATTATACATGCACGTAAAAGACCACGTCATTGCCTTAATCCAATTACATTTCAGGAGAAGCTATACTTATTAACATGTGCTGTTAAAATGTTTTATCTGCATGGGTTTACATGTCGCAATGTGTATACGCGCTGCTCCTCTGCACCTCGAATGTGTACCATTATCAGACTTCCGAACATGTGATCGTGTTGATTAGTGCTGAAAATGCAATCTAAACAAAGCAGCTCTGTGCGTCTGTGTAGCAAGAAGCACTGCTATTTGGCAATGTAATCCATAACTCGTGATTTATTTGTTCTCTTCTCTCTGGGTCTACCCATCATTACATGTTCATTAAGTGATAATTGTCATTGATCGACAGACCTGTATGCCGAATATGGAGTGAGAAAGGGGCTATTAAAACATCATGGGGTAGAGCACAAGCACGCCACAGCCAATAACGGAGATTAATGTGCAGAATTAAAGGCGAAGTAGTTACATTATGGACTCTTTTATTTCCCCTCACTTTATTAACGATTTGCTGTCAAATATGTTAGAGCTCAGACACTCAATGAGTAATGTGGGATTGATGAAGTACATCATTTGAGGCAGAACAAGTGATCTGACCTTTTCAATGGCTGGGTCATGGCTATTCAGTAGCATGAGTTCAATTGTAAAAATAGTGCCCTGGCGCTGCCAAGCGAGCCCGCATGCTTTACTACAATCACAGTATTAGCAGATTCTACAAAGCAATAAACCCATAGTGAAACCGAATCCCTTGTATTGTTTTGTACTAGTAGGAGTGTGTCCCATAGTGAAACCGAATCCCTTGTATTGTTTTGTACTAGTAGGAGTGTGTCCCATAGTGAAACCGAATCCCTTGTATTGTTTTGTACTAGTAGGAGTGTGTCCCATAGTGAAACCGAATCCCTTGTATTGTTTTATACTAGTAGGAGTGTGTCTGTGCTTGCAGTTTCAGATACAGAAGTGGACTGTCCAGCTTCCCTAGCATCCTCGGCACACAGAGAGTGGCATATCTACGAGTGGGGCAGATTACAAAATCATATTTATGAGGTCACGCAAAGCCACTATGCGTGGCTTTGAATGGACTCATAGATATGGAGCAAGGCAGCGCAAATCTCTGCTTTAGCTTTTATTCAGAAGGCGTTTCTTGGGCATTGCGTTGGTTTTCCCATGCAACAAGAATGGATTTTTACATTTCCCCAGATTTCCCCAGTGCATGAGTAAGAGCCAAACTCCTACGCCTCCAGAGGAGAGTCGTAACGAGGAGAAATATCTTTATTTCAACCCATTTTGTCCTCCTGCAGCACACACAGAAAGAGGAAAACGTCTCTTAGGATTGTTTCTGAGCAGGAAGATGTCCCTTCCTGCTCAGAAACAGTCCTGCCGACAACTCAGGCCTCCTTGCACCATGCTGCGTTGGCGTTAGGCTGCCGGAACAGGGACAGTGCAGGGGAAAATCAAAGGAATGCACCATATTACATAAATATGATGCATTCCTGCTTACCTGTTGTACTGCTATACCTCAAATCTCTGTAAATGAGGGCCACAGTACTTTAGCCAAACTGGCACCACCATGTGTTGTTATAAGAGCATAGGCATGTTTCAGCCATATATTAGCACTCTAGTTAAAAACACCCTTTATACTTACAGGTTTCAATGGTACTTAACCCCTTCCATGCTCATGACGGAACGGTTCCGTCATGAGCGTCGGTTGACCTGTGCTTATGACAGAACCGTTCCGTCATGGTTCCATAGACCCAATGGAACGTTCAGCACAGCGCAAGTATTTGCGCCGCGCTGAAGGGGTTAAAGTGGCACAAAAGAGTGTGCAAGACATAAACAGGTGAAATTCAGTTCTGTTGATAGCCCCCAGATGAGAGACCTGTTTATTTAAAGGTTATTTTACATTTTACAGTGTGAATAGATGTTCAGCTTGTGAGAATAATATAAATCATAAAACATGCACATGTGCATTATTTCACAGAACTTGAACACTAAGAGGCATATATGCTAATATTTCTTACAAAGCAAGAGTATCAGTGCTGCATTGCATGAAATGTTGAGAGCAGATATGCCCCATATTTACAAAGATACGGAGCATTTCTGCTCTCTCTTTGCACTTGTTGACTGTGTGTTGCCTAATACCTACACATTCACCATAGTGCAAGAGTGCCTGCATTATCCGCATGATTGGTTTTCAGGAATTTACATATTCCTGCACAAAAGCAAACCTTAAGGGCAATTTTCATCTCCTATGTGTGCTAGAATTCAGCACATGTGGAAAGGGACAAATAATATTTTTTTATTAGCTTTAGTAAATCTGGGAATGCACCAAAATCCATGGGTGGGTGCATGGGAATACTTATGCTCCACCCATGGAATTCCTCCTAAGTTGAAATGTACCATAACATAGTGCAAGTAGGCTCGTTACACTTCATTACATAGCTACACAAAGTTTGCAATTTTAATATTACTGAAGCCGTTGCATTGTTCTTTTGTTGCCTTGAATAATGGAGGTACAGCGCAAAGGATTCAGAAATCTGGGCCTTAACCTATGTTAGCTGAAAATTCAATAAACTTGAAGATTGCATGTAAATTTGCAATTTATGTTCATAAAATTACAAATATAAATGTTTTCCCTGCACACCTAAGAGGTAAAAAAGTTTGAAATGTTTCTAACCCCCTCTGTTAGTGGCATTCTTCAAAATGCCACTCTTGCTATTTAAAAATACAACTCGTGTAGTCAGAAATATGTGTCCTAAAAATAATTTGTGTCAGGTTTTAATCAGGTAGACAACAGACATGGAAAAGGTAATGTTTTTTCCTAGAAGGGAAAATAGGTGAAATTCGAAATAGCTACACAATACTGAGCTTTACTATAGCAAAATTGTGCATCAAATGTGCATTAAATTTGCTTAAAAAAGAAATAGTTTTGAATGTTAATCTACTTATTTGTTCCTCAATGGCTGTTAGGTAGGATGTTCTGTGTTGGAGCGCACTGGCCTGGAAAGATATCTAAATCACCTCCTCAACCAATGTGACAACTTTATGTCATGTTTAGTATTCAATAGCAGTCTTTTTGTGAAGGCTAATGTCTGCAGACTACTGAGATGTGATGCGTCCATCTTAAACACTACCAGAGTACTAAACAGATGCTTGTGTTCTAATCTTTTACAATGCAGAAGAATTGCATAATGCAAATATATAATTGATACATGTATTACTTCGGGAATGGAGTGAATATGACTTGCCTACTGAATAAATAACTATGTTCAATGCTTTTAGTGTTCAATTAGTATGCAAAAAAGTGCTAAATGCAGACCCTTCACTTAAGATTGGAACAGTGCTGGACTGTGAGGACTGTTTACAGACTACGGAATAGGTAGGTTTATTCTATTTACGTAGTTTGTAGAAAACGTGTTAACTGAGGGCCTTTGACTGGTTATTTGCCTACCAAGGGATACTGATAGATACTGAGGGTCTATTCAGAAACTGCACTTGGTATTATGCTACTAATACACTTCTTTTTTTTTTTTTATTGAAAATTCATTGGTACAAAAAACAGATACATCTTAATGAAGAAAAATTCCATTATTTCATAATACGTTTCAGTATACATTTAAAACATCATACATAACGCTAGTCATTCAATAAATAAATGTGCAGGGGTCTGCATATACGAATAAATATACATATTAGAAACTCATCGTCCGGTGATCAAAGCTGCCCCTCCCTCCAAATTTTAAAGGGGTCCCATAACTTTTTTCCAAAATCCCGTTTTTTCTTACCCTTATAAGAATATAGAGTAGATTCGATATTGTGAATACCAAGAAGCCTGGTCAGCCACAATTGGAAGGTTGAGGAATTAGGATCCTTCCAAGCAGCTGATAGTAGGATACGTAAAACAGCAACAGCTATAAAGATAAAAGCCTCTGTTTCTTTGTTCAGACGGGCCGTTTTACTGTCACTCCCGAGAATCATTATTGTCGGGGGTAGGCAGATCTTTAAGCCTAGCAGCCCCTCTAAAAATTTCTCTATCTCAGATTTAATCGAACTAAGCTGCTCACAGTAAAAGAACATTTGTAATAAGTCCCCTGGACCTTTCTGACACCTGGGGCAGTTACTGTCGTTTCTCATGCCCCAATCATGTAGCTTGGATGGTGTATAATACAGGTTAAAAAGTGTTTTAAAATGCTGAACCTTCAAATTTGAGGATCGAAGTACCTGCTTATCCAAGCTCAGGGCCTTGTCGATATCGGTATCTGGATCTTGAAGTCTAACTGCCCAGGCAACCTCGTGTTTCTCAAGATCGTCGGGGGATTTTTCAATAAGTGCTTGATATATACTGCTGATCCTATCTCCTCCTCCTAGCAAATACCCCAGCACAGGGCAATATGACTCAGGCATGATATCAGACATAGCCGATTTAAGTATTTGTGAAACCTGGAAGTACTTAAAGATTTGGTCGTTAGGGAGTCCATATTTCTCTTGCAGCCAGTTGAAGCTAGCGACGCTTCCATTCAACGTCACATTTCCCACAGTCCGAATACCCAACTGCTCCCAGCACTTCCAAGCCCCATCCACACCCAATTTTGGTGTATACCCTGAGTTCCACAGCGGGGTATATAGATTTATCTTAGGGATATGGAACAGTTTCTGCAGATTTTTCCACAAATCCCAGGCACTTAAAGCCGCCTTATAGCGGGATTTTTAAAAAAATCTGCGACTGGTTTTTCTCAACAAAACCCCCACAGCCTCCTTTCCCATCAGTAGTTCGTAAATTGAAGGTAAAGCATATAAATCTGAGGTAGGATCATTTGTATATCTCTCTCTGGAAGTTGGCTCAAATAATATGGACATCTGAGTTAACAAACCAGCCCAGTGGTAGAATCTGATATTTGGAATCGCCAAGCCTCCGCGTTCCTGGGGGAGGGTCATAAATGTTAATGCCCTCCTGGTTTTACCATATTGCCATAAAAAACTGTTAAAGATAGACTCGATCTTTTTTAACATACCCTCCTCAATTAAATATGGTATACATCTAAACAGATACAGTAATTTAGGTAGCATGGTCATCTTTAACACATTGGCTCTCCCAATGAGTGTAAGGTGCAATGAGTCCATCCGCTTTAAATCCGATTCGATTTTCTTAAAAAGCGGAAGGTAATTATCTTGTATAATAGAGCCTATTTCAGCATTAATTATTACCCTGAGATAAGTGGCCGAGTCGACATATCTTTGATCGATTTTAACTATCCCCCTGGAACAAATTACCTGGGTCTTCGACTCATTCAAGCGATACCCCGAATACATACCAAACTCGCTAGCGATCTCTACCAATACCTGCATAGCCTCAGCTGGCTTTGGTGTAATTACTGCCAGGTCATCGGCGTATGCCAATATTTTGCTCGTAAATCCATTTGTTACTGCCGGCTGTATTCCCCCGTTCTCAAGAATCTGCCTAACCAGGGGGTCGATATACAGAGCAAACAGGATGGGTGAGCAGGGACACCCTTGACGGGTGCCCCTGCTTATCCCAATGCTGTCCGAACTCTGGCCCATCAGCTGTATTCGGGCCATTGGGTCGCAATACATGGCTTTAATGGCCGTCCTGATTTTTGGGCCAAACCCTCTCGTCATCAATACATTCCATAGATAGACCCACCTGACGCGGTCGAACGCTTTTTCTGCGTCAAGGAGGATCATGGCGACTCCTCTCCCCCCAGCAGCATAGGCCTCAAACAGTGAGATTGCTCTTCTAACATGGTCCGCCGTTCCACGACCGGGGATAAACCCATGCTGCCATGGGGAGACGAGTTCGCCAATAACCCTCCCCAACCGCATAGCCAGGATCTTGGCATAAAGCTTGGTATCAGAGTTTATCAAAGATATAGGCCTGTATGACCCTGGGTTTTCCCTCGGCTTTCCTTTTTTATGGAAAACTATGATGTTGGTATCTTTCCATGTTTCCGGGATCTTACCCGTACCTATGATGCCATTGAATAGGTCCAATAATATTGGACCGAGCTCTCTTGAGAGGCATTTATACATCTCGAGAGGAATGCCATCTGGCCCAGCCGCCTTGCCAGCAGCCAGGTCAGATAATGCCTCGCAGATCTCATCCCCCGTTATATCCAGCTCCAATTTTTCTCTCTCTACTGGTACCAGTTTAGGCCCATTATCTGGATAACTGCCGGTTACATATGTCCCATCCATTTCCTCCTTATCCAGGGTTTCGTAGAAATTAGCAAAGACTGAAAGGATGCCCTGGGGTTCCACCACATCCCGTCCATTCTCACGAATGCTTGTTATTATGCTCTTAGTATAATCTTGTCTGATCCTTAGCGCTAATTCCTTACCAGCCTGCTCCCCAGTTTCATAAACCCTCCCCCTGTATGTCCAATATTCTGCTGCCGCCTTTTCTGCAAAGTATTTTTGTAATTCGGCTTTAATTAGGCAGATGTTAATTTGGCTCTCTCTACCTTCCCTCCCTTGGGTTATATCCTGGCAGTGTTGTTCTTCTGCCTCAGAAACTGCACTTGGTATTATGCTACTAATACACTTCAACATGTTATTCACAAGTTACGTGTGGAAGCCTATGCCTCCACCTGTCCCATATTGTTCTTAGTAGAGATCTCTGCCCTGACTGTGAAGTCTCTCCACATGGACTTATACGATTTATGGCCCGATTTCAATGTCGGATGGACCGGAGTCTGACGGACATCGGTTTGGAGTTGGAACCAAATGACCTATTGTCGTCGGTTCCAGCCCAGGCAGTAGGATGCGACCGAACCCAGTTCAGTTGCATGCCTATTCTTTACAATGGGAGCATGTATTTTGAACATGAATGCTTGCTCACGTTGCAAAGAGCAGAGTTGCAGTTCATCCCTGCACCCCATGGCAAGCATCTCAAGGTGCCTGCCACTGGGTGCAGGGATAAACAGGGGCACCCCATAGATGCCCCCTAGGCTGCCATTTGGTGGGGTTGCACCCTTAGGGTTCAGCTGGGGGCCCCCAAAGACAGACTCCCAATGCCCTTCTGTGTCAGAAAGGTCAGCACAGAAAGGCAGTGGGAAGCTGCCATCCTAATCCCTCAGCCGGAAAGAGCCAGCTGAGAAATTACTGTGGGCTTTCTGAATGATGGACGGGCTCTCCGATTCTATCTAAGGCCATTCAAAAAACGGATTCGGATTCCTTCTGACCGAGCCCATCCAAATGGCTCAGTCAGAAACAAATCCAAACGGGCAATTCTGATGCGGTCTGAATGGGTAGTGGCTGGAAATTGGAAAATGTATACAACTATTGTTGAGGGTTTAGGGAGATCTAAGGTTAAGGGTGTGATTAGGGAGGATGATAGGGTGGGATGTGCACCCACCAACACAATACTAATCACACTCCTATTTAAATACCACATTTCTACAGCTACTACAGCAAAATATGGACCAGAATCTGTTGTAAATGTAAGTCCAGGATAATGCATGGCCAACCATCGGGGCTGCAACACCCTTCTACAGAAAATATTGGAGTCAGAAACTTGAAATAAACTAAAATTGAAAATAATTTAGACTTAAATTAAATTACTTAAAATATTTAGAAATATAAATAAATATAATGTAATTTTTTTAAAGTATCCAAAATAACTTATTTTTATATTAACATTTTGTAGTATTTTTTTTACATTTAAAAATAAAAAAAGAATCATCTTCCAAAATGATGTGATTCATTCTTCGCTATTTTGTATGATAAAACAATTCTTCTGCCTTCTCCCCAATGCAAACTCATCCTAGCCCTCCTGTGCACTCACCTTTTCCATGAAAATTCTACTGTAGTAGTGCTCCCCCCTCATCTTCTGTTAGGTATTCTATCTCCCCTCTACATTTGCCTCATTATGAAGTGGACTAAACTGATTTAACGGACTGCAGTTATAATGAGCACACTGCATCAAGGAATGTGGCTTCATGGTGATCTAAATGCAATAGGACATTTTTTATTGTAAATTCATTAATTGATTAATAATTATGTTCATTGTTTAAATACTAGTTTATATTATTTTGTATGTTCATTTTAATGGATATTTTAATTTTAATATTTATAATTGATCAGTTTATTTATTTTATTAGCAGGTTGTTGGGTTTTTAGGTGTATAGGTTGCAAGTTAATTATAGTTGACTTAATTTTATTTTAAGCATTTATTTGTTGCAAATGTATTATTAAATTGATTATGTATTATGTTAATTGTGACTTTTGTAATTTGAACTCATTTTTTCATTTAAATATGTGTTGTATTTCTTAAATTGATGCATCATACAATTGTATTTCAAATTTTATTTTTTAAGATTGCTGTTAATATAGTATTGATATTTTCTATGTACTATAATTTATTATGCTTTATTATGTAGTAAATAGTTTTAACACATTTTTTAAATGTCATTATTAATCATGCAATTCTTTCAAAGTCTAACACTTACTCTACTGTTGCTTAGTTTGGAGTGTTAATAGTAAATCTAACACTTCGAGGTCCAAAACCTTTCCTACCGCTGCTTACACTAAAGTGAGAATAATAAATCTAACCCCTTTGAAGTCCAATGCTTTACCCACTGTTGCTTAGACTGGAGTGGGAATAATAAATCTAACCCCTGTGATATCCAAAACCGTTCCTACTGATGCTTAGACTGAAGAGAGAATAGTAAATCTATCAGGCCTGTAAGCCCACCATGTCACTTGAGGGTGCATCTTCCAGAGGGCACCTATCTATAATACTAAATGCCCCTCAAGTGCCCCGTTTCTGGATGGGCATGTATATTAAAAGGCCCTTCAAGTACTCTTAGCCCTTTGAGGGAAACCATGAAATGAGGGAAAGAATAGAAAAACTTGTTTCAACTGTCATGAGACTAAGGAAGTCTCATAAAAACCGATGGACATCATGGGTGTGGCCACTTTTTATTGCTTCGCCCATTGTCTGGAAGTTGATTACTGTTCTGAGAATCACCTTGAGAATATGCATTTCCTGGTCGCTCCTCCACCTGCATTTGGATTCCTGGGCCCCAAATTTGAGTCGCCTTCACACCTGGGTATCTAAGAATGGAGGGAAAGACAAGCATTTGGATATCCTGGAGTATACATAACAGGCGTTAATGCACCACGAATTTTGTGTCAATTAGAACAAGCAACAATTGACCATAACTTGACTTGAGCGAAAATAACTAATCTTTTCCCTGTTGAGAAAGAAAGAATAGTATTAACCCTGTTGACTGGAGCGTGTTGCTCACTAACAGTTGTGTTTGCCTGAAACCTTTTTATCACTTGGCAATACTGAAAAACTGAAAAATGTTGGAACATTTCAATCCCCTCAAGGCCTTTTTACAAACTGTTGTATGTTTGCACAGTCTCTCCTCAGTTCTTATCTCAGACCAAGGACCTCAGTTTGTTCCTAATTTAGGAAATCTCTTTGTGATCTTCTGGATATGGATGTTCGACTATGCTCAAGTCACCGACCACAAACGGATGTGCAGACTGAAAGGGTAACCAGTGTATGGAACAGTATTTGTGCTGCCACCTCATGAGGTCAAGCCAGGATTAGACAATTGTTTATGGGCAGCATAGTTCCCATATAATAAGCCTACTGTAGGAAAGTCATATTTATTGCCATGATCACCTCATTTTCTGACTAACACTGGTGGGTATTGCCTCTGAATAAGCCCTGTGTTTTCCTAAGTAGGCCCAGGGCCAGTGCTCTTCTTTAAATGTTTATGGCAATTTCAGTAATTACAGTTGTTTCAGACAAGCTACTTGTAAGACCCTAGTATATTGTAGGGCATTAATATTTAGAGACCCCAGTGGAATGAATGCCCTTAAGTGTGCACTGCTGTGGTGTCTGGTGTTATTTTAAAACAAGTCTTGCTTTGCAGGGTATGTTTAAAATAAAACTGTGTACAGATTTTACTTTTGAATTAAACGCTCTTCCAAAGACTAAAACTACATTTTTATTGCATGTATACCATTCCTAAGGTCTTCCCTATGTACTCCAAAGGTAGGGAGTCTTGTTATAAAAAAGCAGAGGGATTATAAAACATGTATTACATGACCAGGTGAGGCAAACGTAGCCAAAGTAATTTTCCCCATTGCAGTGCTGCTAGCTCAATAGGCTAACATTGGGGAGGCTTTAATAATAAAGTCCACCTTTTGACAGGGGTGAGCTGGCAACATAATTCAAAGTATCAACATAATATTTATAATAAATCCAACAACTTACAAAGGTCAGATTTATTACACCTATTGCAGGAATGATTATAGAACATACTTTCCTGAAGTTACTTAAAGCCGCCCTGTAGCAGCCGCTTCTGATTGACCAGCCCTAGACAGCCTGAGACAAGCTGCACCCTGGTTAGATGTAAGGAGACCTGGGGCTGAAGCAATACAGACTTTTTGAGGATGGAGATTTGGTTCCTAAATAAGCCGGGGACTGGAAGGGGCTGGAGAGATAAACTGTTTTTCAATGGAGAAGCCTCGATGTCACAGGCTTGATCCCCAGCCAGATGGGAGCCCCTCTAATTAGATGAGTAGAGGGACTGTAAGGGAAGTGTAGGGGAAAGTTAACCACACCTGTGGGTTGGGTTTGCCAGACTTGCACTCAAAGGAGTAATTTTCTCCATTTTGATTTTGCTGAGATGTGCATTTTTGGACAAAAATATGTCACACTTCCCAGGAGGCTATTTTGGTTGAGGGTGGCAACTTGAACCCATTGCAAGGGGAGTTCCCCCCATGCCAGCCCAGAATGAGGAATAAATATGAAAAAGCTGCAATAGCATCTCAGATTCCTGACTGAAAACATCTGAAAAAGAAGGACTGCTCTGCTGGACCCCTGGACTGCACCAGAGAGGACTGCACTCAGTAGGACTGCACAACCTGCAGTCTAAAGGCTTTACAACAGAAGGACTATGCCTGTCTTGAAAGATAAGGAGTAGACTTCCAGCCACAGCAACAGGTAGAAAAGTTCTGGAAGTAGCCACCTGCAACATCAAATTCAACAACTCTACCTGACCAGCTTCACCTGGATTTTACTTGGATTGGCCAAGTGCTTTGTGGGAGTTAGATTCCAAGACACCAAGAGGCAAACCAGAGCTTCTAAACCTTTAATTGGTTCTGTGGACCCTATCCGACAATCAAGGAACCTTTCAGAAGAAGATCTGAAAGATTTGAAACTTTTTGCCAACTTTTGTGAAAAAGCTCCATAATGTTAAACTGCTACTCGGCCTGACCATGCAAGTTTGCCCAGCTGAAAACTAAGACAAAGACCTCCAGGACTAACAGAGGAATTAGGCTACATCAGGCCAGATTTGTCAAAATCAAAACTAGATCCAAAAACCCAGTCGATCAAAGTTGAGAGAAAAAGCTCCAAAAAAGTCAGAAGGTAAAAACGTAACCAGTCCCAACCACTTATCTTATCTGACCCACACTCCACTGAAGTTGGTCTGAGACTTTTACTTTGACCTAGACTTTTACTTTAGACTGGAGTTGAAATAGAAAATATCCTGGTCCAGCATGACCAAATACCCATAGACGGCACTTTCCACTTACACCTTTGGCAGTCAGGAACCAAGTGACTTTAGATTTTTATCCCCTTACAGCGGACTGGCCTAAATGAAGTCCTAATCGTACTTAAGGAGGAAAAAATGTAGAAGACACATCTAGGGGCCAATTCCAATTCGGGAAAATCTGTTCGGAGCGTTTTTCCCGTACGAATCATGCCCTGCAACGTCCCCCGTATGTACGACGAAGTACGATTCGTAACAGGAGCTGTACTCCGTAGGAGTCGTACAGAGGTCCGTACGACTCTAATCTCTGTACGATTCTCTCTCGGAACCCGCTGTACGCGACATCTGTACGGTTCGCGGCTGGTTTTTACGACCCAGCAAGTACGATACATGTCGGGTATGCACCGTATGACCCTTTTTTTACGGGAGCTGAAAACAGCTGTAAAAGCAAAGTTTGCACCTAAACTGGTACGGAACGCCACCCCCGGGTATGGTGCGTACCCCCCATGATCGCAGGGGTACGCGCCGTACCCCTGTGATCATGGGGTGTACGAGCCGTACCCCATGTACGATGGGCGTACCCATCGTACATGGGGTACGGCTCGTGCACCCATCGTACATGGGGTACGGCTCGTACACCCATTGTACATTGGGGAACGGCTCGTACACCTCATGATCACAGGGGTGTACCCCTGCGATCATGGGGGGTACGGACCGTACGGTGTGTATGTGTTTGTGTGCTTTTCCGTACGACTCGCCCTTACCTGACATGGACCGTACGAATCGCGTCCTCATAACCCGGTCCGGATCGAACTCGCCGGGTCGTACAGCATGTGTACGAGTCGTACGGCATATGTGTACGAGTCGTACGGTTCACGGTTTCAGCCTTGCAACACGTACGGATCGCTACGATTTGGACGGATTCACGGAATACAGATCGTACTACGCGACTCGGACGGCCGGGTATGATTCTTATGGAGAGGGTTCAGGATACAAATCGTACGTACGTTTTTTTTCCCTAATCGGAATCAACCCCCTAATATGCATCTTGTTTCTCTAAATTAATAAATGGTGCTTTTGGCATTTTGGAATATAGTTTGAGGAGTTTTTTAGCTTATCTTTTTCTACAAGGTTCATTTGAATAATATGGTCAATGACATGTAGGCAACTCTTGAACCTTAAGGTGACTCCTTCAAACCATGTTATGCTTGATTAATCCCATAGAATCGGATGGGTACTAAGCACTCAATTTACTTTCTTTTAGGACATTTATGCAAACTCCATTACTTATAGGGAGAGTAAATATGCCATATTTTATGTAAACATAACTTTTATGATTTTTCCAAATTGAGCACAATGATTATCCATTGTAGAAATGTAGCTTTCTTGTTGGCTATTTGCATATTACTTTCTACAGACAAAGGGAATTAATTAATCCAAGTAATAGATTCACTCACTAATCAGTAAGCCATTAAATATTTTCTTTGACTTAATTCATATGTAAGTAGGTGAAGGGATGTTTTCTTCTTTACTTTTTTATCATTATTTTCAAATGTATTATCTAATTTGGTTTGAAGGGTACATTCAGGGATCACTGACACAATATATACAATGCCAAAATATCGAGCTGCCAAAATATTGTGGACAAAATATAGAATGCCAAAATACCAAATTCCAATCTACAAACAGGTAAGTACAAAAATATACATTTTTATTTTTTAATACATATTTATATTAACTTAATATTATTAAAAAATATTCAATATTTTTAGCGTAGGATAGCGGGAGGGTAACATTTACTACTCCCACTCTACTGAGTGCAACAGTAGGGAAAGCGTTGGATAGCTGGAGAGTAAAAATTATTATTCCCACTCCAGTGAGTGCAACAATAGGGAAAGCGTTGGAAAGCAGTAGGGTAAAAATTACTACTCCCACTCCAGTGAGTGCAACAGTAGGGAAAGTGTTGGAGAGCGGGAGGGTAAAAACTACTATTCCCACTCCAGTGAGTGCAACAGTAGGGAAAGCGTTGGATAGCGTAGGGGTAAAAATTACTCTTCCCACTCCAGAGAATGCAACAGTAGGGAAAGCGTTGGTTAGCGAAGGGATACAAATTACTATTCTCACTCCAGAGAGTGCAAGAGTAGGAAAAGCGTTGGATAGCATAGGGGTAAAAATTACTATTTCCCACTCCAGTGAGTGCAACAGTAGGGAAAGTAATGATTTTATATTTAAATAAAAATAAAAGAATTATCAATACAAATAAAAACTTAATTAAAATGAATTACCAATTACAAAATATATTAAAAAATAATTAATTATAAATGCCAATAAATATTAGTAATTAAAAATTAATTACCTATTAATAATTAATTACCAACCAATTGATTTTCAAAACCAAAAATGTAGCAAGTAATAACACAATTTACAAATTAATAATTAATTAACAATACATACATTATCAGACAAACAAATAATGTCAATAATTATTAATTACTATTTAATTAAGTCCCACACTAATCCCCTTTAAACCCACAATTTACTCCGAATAATACATTCATACAATTAACACAATTATCAATTAATAAAAAATAATTACCAAATAATAGTGAATTAATGATAAATTAATTATCAATACAAATACATTAAAATAAATATTTACTTAATTACAATTAAATTACTTCCCACCCTACGGCCCTATAAACCCACAACCCGCTACACAACTAAAACTCAAAATGAAATTGTAAATAATTAATAATTCCTAAAAATGTATGTTCAATTTACTATAAATAAATTACTTCCCACCCTATTCCCCTATAAAGCCACAACCAGCTGCGTAATTAAATTACACAAAAATTAAATAACATAGAATTCATTACTTTAACAAAATTAAACATACATTACAAAAATGTTTGTTTTTTGCTGCCAATTAAACCTTTGAAGCACAGCAACTCCTTGTGTGTCGTTGCACGTTTCTTCGTATGGGAGAATCCCTGAATGCAGATATTGAGGCCTCCGGGACCCTAACAACGACCCACTCGTGAGCGGGTACTGGCTAAATACCGGAACTGTGTGTTTGTTATTACAAAAATAATATACACTTTTAACACATATACTTACATACAAAACACTTTAAAAAAATCGATATTATCAAAAATTCAATATATTTTAATGCCTAAATCATGTACTTTGATATTTTGACAGTCGATATTACTTACCTGCATTTCGATATTTTTAACCACTATATTATGTCCATTCGATATTATGTCAATTCTATATCTTGACTTCGATATTCTATCCATTCTATTTTTTTTCGATATTATGTCTAGTTGCCTACATTCAGATATGCATATTGGACAATGCTATTTATTCAGGTAATGGTGAGGGTATCCTATCAGCACACACTCATTGCAGATTATTATCATCTTATTTCGGGTGTATGTCCTAATGCAGCTCTTATTAGTTTAGATTTTCATGACTCCTTGTTTCTCTAATAATAGTTTTGAGGAAGTCATGGATCTTTATTCGATTTTTCAGCCCTGAAGATGGTTTCACGGTTACATCACAGCAGAGACTAAAACAACAATGCGTAACACAAATGTTCCTTTAGTTATTGCTAAACTCAATTTCAAGGGTCCAGTTCCCATGTGTAGGTCATACTCTTTAAGTGACAATCAGGGAAGTAGGTTTACATACAGTGATGACTAGCAAACCTTCATGGATAATATTTGGAATATCTGTTGTCAATGTATGTGGAGATTTTTCATGAACCCCTAATTGTATGCATCTGATTTCTTTGATGTAACTTAATAATAACATTGACACACATTTATTGGAATTTATTTCTTCAGAGGTGCCCCTCTTCCCAGCAAATAAATGCTTTTAAACCTAGATGGACCTAAGCATTTGGTAAGATCCTAGACATATTAAACTTCTTATCAACGAAATAGAAGACTTAGAGAAACAAATTAGCACTGATATGCCAGTAATTAACTCCAAGGTTTCATCCACCATTTAATTTTGAGCAGCAATCCTTAGCTAGCAGTGCTCCTCCTCCACCCCTTGCCAGGTAGTCATAGTGGCACCCCTCAAACCTTGCAAACCTGAGTAACATTGCGACCCCTACTGCCCGTTGTCTATGATCAACATAGATAACAAGATCTTTGCCAAGATACTGGCCAACCATCGTCTTACCTTGTTAATCTAGGATAATAAGCAAAGATCAATCTGGGTTTATCCTGGGCTTCTAATCTTCTCATAATTTACCCACCTTCTTTGTAGTATGCACCATTTAGAACCCTTGGTCTCACCTGTAGTGGCATTACTTGACGCCACCAAGGCTTTTGGCTTCCTTGAATGGCCCTATCTCTTTCCATTACTGGGGCAATCGAGCTTCAGCTCCCTATATATGGGCCACATAGTTCTCCTCTGTACCCTGGCCACCCCCGTATGACTGAATGAAATGTTGTTCGATCCATTCTCTATCAACCGTAGGACACAACAAGTGTGTTTAACACCTTGGCTGCTAGGTGTTTTCCCCTCCTGTGCTGCAGGCCCCCTCTTTCCCATTGTTCATGACGAGCTCTGGTCCTCATCAGCACAGCTCAACCGTGCATCATGACGAGCTGAGCTCGTCATCAGCATCGAAAGGGTTAATATTGACGCTTTTATTTTCATGGGCTATGGTGCCTCCAGCGGCTAATCTCAGGCAACATCATGCACATCAGGGCCTCAGCTTCACCACCAGAGGAAAGTGATCACAATGAGTGATCACAATGTGCACCACTGACATCACTTTTTACATTCATGAACCACAGATAAATCTGGGCCCATTGACTTGTGAGATAATCAGATTCTGTCGGCGCTGCAAGCCCACTACCTCACCAAAGAGTGACTCTTCCAGGGGGCACAGATCAATAAAACTAAATGCTCCCAGAGCGCCCCTGCTCCATAAATAGCATGTACATTAAAAGGCTTTACCAAGCGTTCTTAGTGCATACATGGAAAATAAGGATTGAGGGAAAAAAACTAGAAAAACATGTTCAAACTCTAACAAGATTGAAGACTTGCAAGATGTGGTGGCCATTTTGGGCACAGACAATATTTCAGGCTGTGCTCATATTCTGGAAATTGTTTGTTGTTCTGAGACTCACCTTGAGAGGCTGTATGTCCTGGTTAATCCTCCCACCTGTGACTGGATGCCTGGGCTCCAACTCTGAGTCACTTCTACACCTGGATATCTAAGAAGGGAAGGAAAGGTAAGTATTAGCACAAGAAAGGGTGTACATATTAAGTGGTAGAAACGCCACTTGTTTACAGCGCATTCAGAACATATATCAAGTGACCATAACTTACTATGAACAAAGTAGTGAATCTTTTCCCTGTGAAGAAATAAAGCCTAACATTAACCGTGTTTCCGGCAGCTTTTCCTTACTGACTATTGTCTTTGCCTGAAAACTGTTACTCATTAACTGTTTTGTTTGCCTGAAAACTGTTGGTCCCTTGATAATATTATGACACATCTATAGAACTGTAAAAATATAGCAAATATTGGTGCAGTGAACTGCTTGTACTTGTTGATGTGAACAGTTAAACCAAGGAGGATGAAGTGTTCACAAGGACAGACTAATAGATCATGTTTATAACTAGAACCTGATCATACTTGTATCCTACCTTGAGCAAGTTAAAGGTTTTCCCTAGTGCTACTGAGGCTGCAGTGTGAATAGGAAATCTAACCCTTTCCAAACTCCAGAGCTTTCCCTACAGCTACTAGAATGGAATGGGAATAGTGAATCTAACCCTTCAAAGTCTAACACTTTCCCTATGGTTGCTTAGACTGGAGTAGAAATAGCAAATATAACCCCCTCCAAAGTCCTGTGCTTTTCCTAGGTTTGCTTAGACTGGGGTAGGAATAGTAAATCTAACCTCTCTGAAGTCTAACTCTTTCCCTACTGTTGCTTAGACTGGATTTGGAATAGTGAATCTAAGCCCTCTGAAGTCCAACCTTTCTCCACTATTGATTACAGTGCATTTTTTATATTTATTATATTGCTGTTTATTGTCATGAGTAATCATTTTATCATTTATTGTGTTTAGAAATGGTTGCTATTTGCAGAGAAATGATTCACAATAGTTTTTAGTTAATAAAAATGTCATACATATATATATATATATAACAGGAACAGGAGAGATGCATGTGCCGGAGTGCGTCTCATGCTGCATCTGGTCCTGAATGAAATGGATGCAAATTTCCGACTGTGTTGCTGTTTCCCACAGAGGGCTCAACTAAAGTGTTGGGATGTTTTGCGGCCCGAGTCCAGCTGCGGAAATGAAGTATTACGCTCCAGGGCGGACCCGTGATGGCACAAACCGGTGTCATCTCTACGGGAGGTCCGAGTCCTGTGACCAGATGAAAAAACACAGCAGGATGCCCAACGCCACAATGCATCAGCCCACATGGGTTTTAATACTTTTAAATTAATTTTGCTGCAACGCAGAACCTACTCACCTGAGGTATTATCATAAAGCACTACAAGAACCACAATTCCATTTGGACACGCCCACATGGGCAGGCTCTTGAGTATGAAAGTGTACGCAAGGTTCTCCGAGTAAACCGCTGCCATTGATAAAGGGAGGATGATCCCAAAACCGGTTTGGCAAGGAACAGGAGAGATGCCTGTACCAGAGTGCGTCTCATGCTGCATCTGATCCTGAATGAAATGGATGCAAATTTCCGACTGTGTTGCTGTTTCCCACAGAGGGCTCAACTAAAGTGTTGGGATGTTTTGCGGCCCGAGTCCAGCCACGGGAATGAAGTATGCCGCTCCAGGGCGGACCCGTGATGGCACAAACCGGTGTCATCTCTACGGGAGGTCGGAGCCCTGTGACCAGATGAAAAAACACAGCTGGATGCCTAATGACACAATGCATCTGCCCACATGGGTTTTAATACTTTTAAAATAATTTTGCTGCCACGCAGAACCTACTCACCTGAGGTATTATCATAAAGCACTACAAGAACCACAATTCCGTTTGGACACGCCCACATGGGCAGGCTCTTGAGTATGAAAGTGCACGCAAGGTTCTCCGAGTGAACAGCTGCCATTGATAAAGGGAGGATGATCCCGAAACCAGTTTGGAAGGAGCAGGAGAGATGCCTGTGCCGGAGTGCGTCTCATGCTGCATCTGATCCTGAATGAAATGGATGCAAATTTCCGACTGTGTTGCAGTTTCCCACAGAGGGCTCAACTAAAGTGTTGGGATATATATATATATATATATATATATATATATATATATATATATATATATATATATATATATATATATATATATATATATATATATTCACTGAAAAAACCATTGGTTATAGACCATATATAGTTAGGAATTAGCCTTTTCAAAACCTTATTTTACTCACACAAAACCATTGAAATTTCATATATAGTTAGTTCCACTAACTATATATCGCGCACCCGCAATCCACTGCTGATGATGTCACATATTACATCATTCATGACATGGTTAGTGGCATCACTGATGACATCACTGATGACATCTCAAATGACATCACTGATGACATCACTGATGACAACATCCAGTGACTGCATGTTTCTGTAAAGTTAAAATATGTCTTACATATTGAAGAATGAGTGGATGTATAAGTGTCTGGATGAAGGATTTAGTAGGTGCATGACTGACTGTATGAGTGAGTGATTAAATGTGTCTCACTGAGTGCATGGGTTAGTGACTAAACTGTTTTAATTTGTGCATCATTATATCTGTTGTTCTACAAACTGCTGCATATGTTGATCAGTAGCTATATGAGTAACTGTATGGGTTATTCATTGGTTGTCCAAGTATTTGTATGGGAAACTGAGTGTGTGTGTATGGGTGGCTGGCAGGTGTGTGACTCTGTACATAGATGTGTGAGTAGTTGATTCACTATAGGTATGGGTTCAAAAGTGCATGTGGAAACAGCTGTATGGGCGGTTGACTGTGCATGAGTGTATTAGTGAGTGAATGGATATCTCAGTGCTACATGTCAAAGTAAGTACATATGTAAAACACAGTACATGTGAGAGTTGACATATATAAATAACTGTGCATAAGAGCCAGTGAATGTGTGAGTGGCTGTATGGATCATTGGGAACATGTGTCAGGGATTGTATAAGAGAGTAAAGTAAATATGTGTTAGTATATGTTTGAATAAGTAAGGTGTGTATAACTGTATAGTTGAGAAAATGGAGGTGTGATTGATTTTTTGCATGACTGACTAGGTGTGTGAGTAACTCCATGGATGAGTGACAGTCTGTGACTATCTGTTTACACTGATTGTATCTAAGGTTATATTAGAGTCTGAAGAGGTTCATGGTATTATCACATGAATGATATCATCAGTGATGTGATCAGTCATGTCAAATGAGATGTTATCAGTGATTTTATCAGTGATGTCATTTGAGATGTCATCAGTGATGTCATTTGAGATGTCGTCAGTGATGTCATTTGAGATGTCATCAGTGATGTCATCAGTGATGTCACTAACCATGTCATGAATGATGTAATATGTGACATCATCAGCAGTGGATTGCGGGTGCGCGATATATAGTTAGTGGAACTAACTATATATGAAATTTCAATAGTTTTGTGTGAGTAAAATAAGGTTTTGAAAAGGCTAATTCCTAACTATATATGGTCTATAACCATGGTTTTTTCAGTGAATTTTCAAGGTTTTGTAAATGCAAATTCCTAACTATATATGGCCTATAACCTATGGTTTTTTCAGTGAATTTCATTGGTTTTTTAATAGCAAATATCAAAAGCTGTAAAATGTCAAGTACGTGATAGGTAAAAACTTTTTCGTGTTTATGCACGCTGATGTGCTTTGAACGCTGCCCCCCTCCCCTCTTTTCTCTTAGTAGTACTCTCTCTTTGCAGATAGTGAAGAGTAGTTAACGCAGGCCTTTACCCCCGTTGTAATCCGTCGTGCCTGCTTGTCTCTCCATTTGATTGATTGTTATCCAAGCATTTACTGTTTTACAATTGATTATCTTTGGTTCATTCTCTATTTACAAACAAGCACAAAGTCGCAATACTCTGTTTAGTCTTTGCAGATAGTGAAAAATCGTGAAAAATCGTGTAAAAAAATAAAAGTAATCGAGCAAAATCAGTAGGCCACTAATTGGATCTCTTTTTGACCTCGCTAAAATAGAAACATTAGGAACAACCCTTCATGAGAAATACGAAAATAGTGAGATGAACTGAGCGCCACACCATGAGGGCTGCAAGACAGCTCGGCTCCGTCACCCACCCCGCCCAAAATAACGACAAACCCTATGCAAATATTAAAAATATAGACAACACACCAGCAAAGTAACAGGGTAAAACATTTTATTAAATAACTATTTACATTACGTTGGTTTATGAGATGATGTCAGTAGTGGACCGATGTGTGAATAGGTCGGAAGCAGCACAAGGCGCCAAGATCCGGATGGCAAGTCCTGGATGTTGGGTGCCATAGTTCAGAGTTCTGAGTTTGAGCCTTTTTCAATGCCTGTGCTTTGTTGTTTCCCCTCCATCAAAAACAAAAAAAAAATATAAAACTGTGCAAAAATACAAAAAAATCAAAAAATGTTTACAAAAGCAGTGCTTGTAAGACTGTCTGAAGCTTATTTCCACCTACAGCAGCTTCACTATTTTCAAAGTAAGTGAGGGTCGTTTGTGGACCTGACTGCATTTGAAAACAATGTTATATGGTACCTCCCTAAACCGCTTGACGGAGGCCCCCGAGGGGCGGTGTGATGGCACGGACTCGGAGAAGACGCTTGGCTCCGACCCCCTCCCCAAGTCTTATAGCACTGGTGTAGCCTGAGATCGCCCCCGACATAGGCGGCCGGCTCCCGGGGTCCGGCAGAACTTTTTGCCTTTTGATGACTCTTCTATTCTGGACCTTGTCCCACAATCCGTTTGACCTGAAGACACGCTGTAGTGGGGCGCCCCTTTACCGTTTTAGTTGCCATTCCGCCCGCTTTTGCTACACTGTGCCTCTTCCGCCATTCAGCTGTTTACCGCCCGCTCTTGCGACTACAGCGTCTCGCTCACCATGTAGTTAAGTTGCTCCCGCTCTTGCGGTGCAGCGATAGGCGACTGCCACAGGACTCTCAAAATGTCGGCCAGCTCTTCGGTTTTGGGCCTGGTCCACTAAAATGGCCCTGGGACACCTTGGAACTCGGACGCTTCCCTGATAGGGCTTGGGTCCCATTCTCGAAAGCGTCCCCTCAGCCGTGAAGATTCTACAAAAGTCTTGGGGGCCCCCGACTCCCGCAGGCTTCTGGTGGGGAGCGGCTGCCATGTCTGCTCGTGGAATGGCCACGACGGAGCTACGAGATGGTAGTGCTCTCATGCTGACGCCAGCTTTAGTCTGAAACATCCAGAAACACTGTAGACTACCAATTCGATCAGTTCCGGTAGCGCCCCAACATGACCCGGTAGAGAAGAACTTGCCCTCCCCTCTTTGACTGATGGTTCTTGTTGCCTGTCCCCTCTGTTGTCATTTAACAGAACTTTTTGGACTGCTGAAAGGGGTTGTGTTCCGAACGCTGGTTGGTGGAGACATTTTGACTATATTCTTGACCTACGTTGTCGCGTAATGCGTTATATGACACGCTGCGTCAGCGCACCCGGAAGTGATCCGGGGCGCGGCGCGAAGCGCGTAACGTAAGCATAACAGGTCATGTGACTTGTTAATAAAACTTTTCATTGGTTCATTTTTTTTTTGTTATTTTAATGATGAAAAGCTTGGTCATATGACCTAAAAATTACGCTTTTTATTGGTTTCGAACATTATTTTTTTTTAAACATATATGTTATAATATTCCAGGCTAATGTACTTTCCCGGAAAATTTACAACTGTCCTGCAAGTAAAATATATTCCTTTTTCGAGAAAAAGGGCGTTTCTTCGTTCCATGACGGAGCCGTTGAGTAAAAGAGACTCGGCCTGCTGTCTTAGTCGCCGATACGCCTAATTATCAGATTCCTATCGATCACTTTATGTTGCAGGAGTGGAAAACACAACTGCCCTTGACCATTTATCTTTACTGCGTTCCTACATATTATACCTTTTATCCGTCATGTAATTGGACTGCTTTATTTCACTTGCCTTTTACTGATTCGAAAACAGTGACTAAAAGTAAAAACTTTACCAATGTAAATACTACTACCGTGTTTTGTTTTAAAAACCTTTATTGTGAAAATGTCAGTATACAAATACGGGCCTATAACCACGTGGGCCGGCCACGGAGCAAACTGAAATCGTATATGATGAGGAGACATTTACATTATAGAGGAACGTAACGAGCGAGCCATTAGGTTGCAAGAACTAAGATGTCTAACAGTTGCGGAATCGGTGGACGTACATTTTGTAATTAAAATACGACAGGGCCACTTACAAAAAAGTTATCTAGATATACATTTGCGTGCAAGTACCATGGGTGACGTTAATTCGAACTTTCAATAGTACAGTAATAAATAACACATCAGAACTTAATATCAATAGGGATGTAGAAATATTCAATCAATTCTCGTCCCCGCCCACCATGAGCATCAAAACTGCATTCATATCTCGTGATATCAAGCTTGTTCAACCAGTACACAACAAGGAGTTACGAGTCCCATTTATACCGGCGCCATTTTGGGCGAGGCCGGGCAGGTCCAAGATATAGTCAAAATGTCTCCACCAACAATCGGCCAGACCAGAACCCCTTTCGGCCCTTTATGCTACAAGATGGTGTCTTCCATTCAGAAAATATTGTTGGCAGCATTTTGAAAGGAAAGATAAACAGCCGTTTTCCTAGTGAGTCTCACATTGTTACATTTAGGAAGAATGTTGAAGAGTAATATGTGGAAAATCTGAAGCCATTTTTCTACAAACTCTCAATCAGCCTTGGATGGAAAAAAAAATCCTGAAGAATGTACAAACTGAAAACCAATTTTTGTCTGTATAGCATCAACAGCAACGCTTGAGTCAGCTTTGTTTCAAGCCGCCATTTTCATTCAATCAATAGCGTCCCCCTGCACACATTCAGGAACCTGGTCGTGTCTTCAGGTGAAACGGATTGTGGGACAAGAAGCAGAAAGGAAAAGGAAAAAAGTTCCGCCGGACCTCGGGAGCCGGCCGCCTATGTCATGGGCGATCTTTGGCCACACCAGGGCAATATTGAAGCTGCAGCAGGTGCAAAAGAGCTTCAGACAGTCTTACAAGCACTGCTTTTCTAAACATTTTTTGATTTTTTTGTATTTTTGCACAGTTTTATATTTTTTTTGTTGTTTTTGATGGAGGGGAAACAACAAAAAACAGGCATTGAAAAAGGCTCAACAGTGCAGGGCGCCTTGTGCTGGTTCCGACCTATTCACACATCGGTCCACTACTGACATCACCTCATAAGCCAACGGGGCACCCCACACTGACTTTCGGCGCAGCATTGTAGGATGGCCACACCAGTGCGGCAACTTGCTGGACACCACCTCGGTGCCATCCGGATCTCGGCGCGTTCGAGTCACTGTACCGCAAAAGTGACCGGAACTCAGCTGGACACGCCGTCTTTCGGCACAGCATTGTAGGATAGCCACACCAGTGCAGCCACTTGCTGGACACTAACTCGGTGCCATCCTGATCTCGGCGCGTTGTGCTGCCTTCGGCCTATTCGCACACCGGTCCGCTACTGACGCTGCCTCACGTGCCAACGGATTTTCTACGCTTTTTGTAGCCCTATGCCGCATAACAGGTCATGTGACTTGTTTATAAAACTTTTCATTGGTTCATTTTACTTTTGGTTTCCTAAAGATGGAAGGCTTGGTCATATGACCTAAAAATAACACTTTTCATTGGTTTAGAACATTTTTTTTTCCCAAACGATGAAAGCCCCACCTTGTTTCTGGATGATTCAGACTGAAGCTGGCGTCAGCATGAGAGCACCACCATCTCGTGGCTCCGTCGTGGTCATTCCGCGAGCAATCATGGCAGCCGCTCCCCACTGGAAGCCTGCAGGAGTCGAGGGCCCCCAAGACTTTTGTAGAATCTTCACGGCTGAGGGGACGCTTTCGAGAATGGAGCCCAAGCCCTAGCAGGCAAGCGTCCGAGTTCCAAGGTGTCCCAGGGCCATTTTAGTGGACCAGGCCCAAAACCGAAGAGCCGGCCGCCATTTTAAGAGTCCTGTGGCAGCCGCCTATCGCTGCACTGCAAGAGTGGGAGCAGCTCAACTACATGGTGAGCGAGACGCTGTAGCCGCAAGAGCGGGCGCAACTCAGCTGGATGGCCGCCACCTGGGGAGGCCCGTTCACGCCGCCTCCCCCACGCCCCCCCCCGGGCCGCCCCACGCCAATTTTCGGAGCAGCATTGTAGGATACCAAAACCAGTGTGGCAGTTTACTGGACATCACCTGGGTGCCATCCACATCTCAGCGCGTTCTGCTGCCTTGGGACTATTCGCACAACAGACCGCTACTGACGAGGCCACCACCCGGGACGCCCCACGCTGTTTTTTTGAGCTGCATTGTAGGAAACCAAAAACCAGTACGGCACCCAGGTAACATCACCTGGGTGCCGTCCAGAACTCAGCACGTTGTGCTGCCTTGGGACTATTCGCACAAAAGACAGCTTCTGACCATTGTTGCTTTTTTTGGTCAAAAATGTTTAAATGTTTGTTACAGTTTTTGTTCCGTTCGTTATATTTAAAAGTTAATAAAGTTTTATAATCCTACTTTGTTGGAGTGTTATATATTTTTAAAAAATCGGGTGAATGGGGCCTTGAATCGGGTTATTGTCATGTGTGGGCTTTGCAAGTGTACTGCTACAGGATCGGACATTTCAAACTCAAATGCACGTTCTTTTTCTTACCATTCCGAAGCATGGAGCGCAATAGCAGGCAGAGAAAGGGTGATGCAAGTGTTGAACACTGCCTGGCCTGGCAAGTTGCTGGCAGTTCCCCCCCCCCCCCCCCCCCGCCCGCTCCTGAAAGAGGACACACACACACCGCCGCCCCGAGTACTTCACAGATCTTTAAAACACCATGCGCTTGTTCATGAGGCTTACATGGTTTATCACCCCTTCTAGAACCCCTGCATCGACCCTCTGACGTTTCCTGGAAGAATTACCACGTAACACAATACCAAGCCCTGTCACCTGAAACCCCCGAGGAATCGTGGGGCATATTATCAAGGGGGTTTATCTCCGCTTTTTTGGCTTTAAAAGCCAAGAAAGCGGAGATAAAATTATCTCCCTATTACCAAGCTGTCGCTAACACCAGTTAGTGACAGCTAAAAGGAGATAGCGACCATCTTGGGCCCCGCTTTGCATGTCAGTGATATTTATCACTAATGACATGCAAAGTGGGCGTGCCAAGATGTTAGCGACTGGAAACAGTCCCTAACATCGCTATCTCCTATTACCAACTTTTGGAGATATTCGCGCTAAGCGCGAATATCTCAAAAAGCTAACACCTGCCCTGAGCAGTTCTTAGCCATGTTATCCAATGGAAGGTGGATAACATGGCTAAGAGCATTTGCTCGATAATGCATGAATATCGCTGACTTTTCAGCGATATTCATGCATTGCGGCCGTTTTTTATCGCATTTGCGATAAACCTTTTTAATAGCAAGGTTTATCTGCGATAAAAATCGCCGATGTGCGGCGATAATTTTTGTCTCTAAACAAGTTAGAGACAAAAATTATCGCTAGTTGTTGGTAATATTCCCCCGGGTTTTTGCTTGCAGAAATCGGGAGGCGGGAGACTAGCACTGAAATCAGTAGTCTCACGCCTGAATCGGGAGGGTTGGCATGTCTGGATTCTCTACAGCTGGGGCCATAAACTACATCCGCAGGGCTAGGTGATAGCCTGGGACCGGCTTGGCATCTAAAATGGCTGCCGTGCACGACAAAATTGTGGCATTGGAAAAAAGGCAAGATGGCGCAGACAATGTTTATCAATAAGGATTCATTTATAACAAAATATTTTATCGCACTGACAAATTGGCGGTCAACACTTCCTGATTTCCATCGAATCGAACGTTAACAGACGTCACGCAGCAAAAAAAAAAAAAGCTCACGCACAGCCGCTGGAAGACATGTATCAACATATATGAGCCTCCTCAGCCACCCTCAGAAAACATAAGGGATTAGGATACGTCTCCCGCACCCCCTTATACCTAGTAATTTAATTAAAACGAAGCACAAAATGGCGAATTCCCGTTTCGCTACCAGTTTGCGGCCCAGTTCGCGGCCCGTGAAGCGCTTCTACCGTGAAAAATAATTTTTTTTTTATTTTCCCCACGGGACCCTTTAATAACCCCAACATCATTCCTAGGGGGTCAAGAGGGGTCTACCTAGCCCCCTTTCATTAAATTCCCCCTTCGTTTTTCACCTCTTCTTCTCTCTCGATCCTACCGAGAGATAAGATGGCGGCCGCTCCGGACTGTTTAGAATGTTGACAGACACCGGAGAGCCAATCAGCTTCGCATCGCAAAGTTCCGTTTCGCGAAAAGTAAGCGGACCGGAGCGCAGCCCGGAGCGCTGTTACAGATATATATCTTGTTTTGAACGTTAATTTCTCAAAATCCACTGGAGCACATATATTGAGACCTAGCAAAGGCACATCGGGCTAACAGTCCCTACAATTTTGCCAAGTTTCGTGCAAATCCATTCAGCCGTTCGAGCTAAAAGTGAGGCCAAAGGCCCTATGGAAATTAACATGGGAAAAACGCGTTTTGGGACCCCCCTTTTTTCTCGGCCCCCCCTTGACAAAACCCCCCCAAGTTTTCAGGGGCTGCTCAGAAACAAAATGTGCCATTTTCCTGAAAATTTCAGCCGATTCCGTCCACAAACGCCAAAGTTATTAGACATAGAATTTTCAAAAGTCCCATAGACAAAAAATCCTAACTATATATACCTACTGGCGCGACGCCAGTAGGTGTAATATATATATATATATATATATATATATATATATATATATATATATATGCAAAGCAATATCTGCTCGTCCGTCGAGACCACAGAAGGTAAGGACCACCACACGACTTCCTGAGTGTTAAAACGAGCTTTTATTATCCATTTTAGCATTTTCAGCAGGCATGACGCGTTTCGGGCAGGGACTGCCCTTGATCACATAACGGAAATGCAGTTGTGGTCACTTTAAATAGAGCACACACTCAGATATATATATATATATTCACTGAAAAAACCATAGGTTATAGACCATATATAGTTAGGAATTAGCATTTGCAAAACCTTGAAAATTCACTGAAAAAACCATAGGTTATAGACCATATATAGTTAGGAATTAGCATTTACAAAACCATATTTTACTCACACAAAACCATTGAAATTTCATATATAGTCAGTTGCCCTAACTATATATCGTGCACCCGCAATCCACTGCTGATGATGTCACATATTACATCATTCATGACATGGTCAGTGACATCACTGATGACATCACTGATGACATCTCAAATGACATCACTGATGACATCATCCAGTGACTGTATGTTGCAGTAAAGTAAAAATATGTCTTACATATTGAAGAATGAGTGGATGTTTAAGTGTCTGGATGAAGGATTTAGTAGGTGCATGACTGACTGTATGAGAGAGTGATTAAATGTGTGTCACTAAGTGCATGGGTTAGTGACTAAACTGTCTTATTTTGTGCATCATTATATCTGTTGTTCTGTATACTGCTGCATGTGTTGATCAGTAGCTATATGAGTAACTATATGGGTTATTGATTGTTTGCCCAAGTATTTGTTTGGGAGACTGAGTATGTGTGTGAGTTGATGGAAGGTGTATGACTCTGTGCATAGATGTGTGAGCAGTTGATTCACTATATGTATGGGTTCAAAAGTGCATGTGGAAACAGCTGCATGGGCAGTTGACTGTGTGCATGAGTGTATTGCTGAGTGAATGGATATCTCGGTGCTACATGTCAAAGTAAGTACATATGTAAAACACAGTACATGTGAGAGTAGACATATATAAATAACTGTGCAGAAGAGCCAGTGAATGTGTGAGTGGCTGCATGGATCATTGAAAACTTGTATCAGTGAATGTATAAGAGAGTAAAAATATGTTAGAATATGTTTGAATTAGTAAGGTGTGTATAACTGTATAGTTGAGGAAATGGAGGTGTGATTGATTCTTTGCATGACTGAGTAGGTGCATGAGTAACTCCATGGATGAGTGACAATCTGTGAGTGTCTGTTTACACTGAGTGTATCTAAGGTTATATTAGAGTCTGAAGAGGTTCATCGTATTATCACATGAATGATGTCATCAGTGATGTCATCAGTGATGTCATTTGAGATGTCCTCAGTAATGTCATCAGTGATGTCACTGACCATGTCATGAATGATGTAATATGTGACATCATCAGCAGTGGATTGCGGGTGCGCGATATATAGTTAGGGCAACTAACTATATATGAAATTTCAATGGTTTTGTGTGAGTAAAATATGGTTTTGTAAATGCTAATTCCTAACTATATATGGTCTATAACCTATGGTTTTTTCAGTGAATTTCAATGGTTTTTTAATAGCAAATATCAAAAGCTGTAAAATGTATTTTATTCTAATTCAAAAATATATTTAACATTTTTGTAATATAATGTTTTTAATTATATATATTTTTTAATTATTTTTTTTTGTTTCGCTGCCGGTTCGCGAACCGGGAAGCTTTCCGTTAGCTCAATTTGATGCCGCGACCCGGTCCGCTAACCGGTAAACGTTCCGTTTGCGCAACTGCCGCATTAGAAATCAACATTGTGACGCGTCGCGGAAGCGTGACATATCACGTTGTCGCGTAATGCGTCTTATGACACGCCGCGTTAGCGCTCCCGGAAGTGCTCCGGACCGCGAACCGGAAGCGATCCGGGGCGCGGCGCGCAGCGCGTAACGTGAGCGGAACAGGTCATGTGACTTGTTTATAACACTTTTCATTGGTTCATTTCACTTTTGGTTTCCTAATGATGTAAGACTAGGTCATGTGACCTAAAAATAACACTTTTCATTGGTTTAGAACTATTTTTTTCCCAAATGATGAAAGCCCCCACCTTTTTTCTCACTCTGACTTTCAACTTTGAGAAAGGGAGACCTATTTTGCTCTGTGAAAAAAATGGCTTCAGTAGTAGCTTCAGCTGCTGGACCCCCACCACCACCACCTCCTTATAAGAAGAGTGGACCACCTCCACAGTTCCTTGGAAACCCAGAGGAGGAAGAGGATCCAGAAGAGGAAGAGGAAGAAGAGGCACCACGATTTTTGAAAGAGTTACCCCGGGTATCTCATTACAAAAATAGTTTTATCTGGCAGTTTTTTTCTATTCCAGCAGGAAAGAAAAAAGTTAATGCACGCTATGTTACGTGCCTTGTATGCCAAGATGAATTATCCAGGGGCACTGAAAAAAAGTACAGTTATGGGAACCACACTATGCACCGTCATATGCAGAGGTGGCATCCACTAAATTATAGCCGGGCAGAGATGCGTGACATGCAAGAGAACCCTCCAACTTCTGTGGCCAGGACATCAGCTGATATTTCTCTGACGGTTGCAGAGGCACGAGAAACAGTGCCAAATATCCCAAAAAAATGTCTTCATATGAAGTTAACTTGTTTATATTGTGGCACTTTAATTTCATGTGCTAATATGAGTGTTAAATTAATAAATTTAGCATTTGAAAAACACCAATGCTCTAAACGCCCCAAGCAATAATTTTTTTTTTGCTCCTGTTGAGCCCTTTTCAATGCCTGTTTTTTGTTCTTTCCCTTTCAAAAAAAACAAAAAAAACATAAAATTGTTCGAAAAATACAAAAAAAACAAATAATGTTTAAAAAAGAAAAAAATATATAAAACTACAAAAACATAAAAAAAAGTTCTTTTCAGAACTACCTCCCCTTTATACAAAAATTGCTAGAAAGTGTAACACTCTGGCAAGCTGTTTTTTTTTTAGTTCGCTTTCCGGTTCGCTCGCCGGTACTCGAACCGGGCGCTAACCCCAAATTTTTTTTTAAAAAATAAAGGAGTTAGGTCAAGGGAAGTAAACAGGGAGTAATGTTAAAAGAAAGACAGCTATAGGGACTAAACCAGAGATGCTGTTTAATAGATTTATTTACCGAAGAAAAGATGGAAGAGGATATAATTGTGGAAAACAAAATAGATAAGGAAGTGAAAGAATCAAGCATTGAAAATGCAATAGGTCTCACAATAGAAGAGTTTGTCCTTTTGGTTTTGCAAATGGATGAGTGGCGTTGCGTGGATGAGTGGCGTTGCGTGGATGATTGGCGTTGTGTGGATGATTGGCGTTGCGTGGATGAGTGGCGTTGCGTGGATGAGTGGCGTTGCGTGGATGAATTGCGTGTGTGAGTGGCGTAGTGTGTGTGAGTGACGTTGTGTGTGTGAGTGGCGTTGTGTGTGTGAGTGGCGTTGCGTGTGTGAGTGGCGTTGCGTGTGTGAGTGGCCTTGCATGTGTGAGTGGCGTTATTGTGGGGGATGGGGGGGACGAGAAATGCACACGGCGGACAGGGGAGGGGACGGAGCGGGGACAGCAGAATGAGGGTGTAAAGCAGCCGGGGCCTTTGAAGTGAAGCTAATCTTCACGTCAAAGGTGTGGGAGGAGTGCGCCTGAGGGAACAGGCGGCGATTTGGTAATGTGCACATGCGTTTTAGGTCAATGCACTTGCGCATTGACCTAAAAGCCACGGGCACAGCTCCAAATTTCCACATTTAGTTAAACTTTGTTTAAAGCTCTATAGACTGAAGCCCTATAGTAGGTGAATGTGATAGAAAAGTAACGAAAAGAGTAGAAAACATTTACCTTAAAATTCTTGATAATTTATTCAATTTTTTTTCATACTTTCAATCTGTGAAAGAGAGAAGAAACATTTGAAAAATTTTAAAACATGTGTTTAAAAATTAGAAAATACAAGGGAAAAGGTTGAAGGACAAACAGTTTTTCAACAACTTTGACATTTACAGAAGCCTCTGCTTCTCTAGGCCCCCTACACAGTCCTAAAGATATATATTTTAAACTAACAGTATCTTGATGCTGATGAAGTGAGGCCTATTTTGGAACATGGTGCCTCTTTTGCACTGCTGATGTCTCACAACAGTGATGCAATGGCAGCGCAAAAGAGATGTAAAGCCATCATAAAATTGTCCCTAACATTTTAAATGATTGTTTCAGGATGCAAATAAGATGTGTCCTTTCCAGAGGTTTGTTTGAGGTGAGGCCTATTCAGGTTTCAAAATAAAACCGTACCCAGAAGTGCAGCACTGTATGCATTAACTTTGACACTTACAGAAGCCTCAGTTTCTCCATGTCTACCTCACATTTCTAAATGTATATCATAAGTACAAAAAGTAGAGAATTAATTATACATGTTAAATGGTTTATTTTTGCTGTTCTCAGAATGTATCAAATTTCACTAAAATCAGTGACTTGAAGGTATTCATCATGTAACAGCGGGGAAAAAAAAACACAATCAAAATGATTGTGTTTAAAAAACCCATACAACATAAGAAATCATAATTCAAAACTCCTTGAAATTAACTTACTTTCCATGACGTCGAAGGATGTCCTATGAACAGCTTACACTCTGTTGTGCTATTAATATTTTCAGCCCGCCACTTTCTGAAAGAAAACCTCTATCGTTTTGAAAAATATGTTACATACGATAAAAGACTTCTCACATTCTACCACATGTTTCCACATGGCCAAATCATGTTAGAGCGATTTACAACTCTTGGAATTCCGTCATTTTTTATTTTCGCAAGTTTCAGAAAGAAAACGTTTAAGATCACTTTCACAATCCTGGACTACTAATATCTTACCCTTCTTGCTCACTCATGTTCTACTTTTCCTATGACACTGATACTGCTTACTATGAAGCAGACTTACTTGCATCAGGTTTATATAGTTGGATTTTTAAAATGACATTATAATCAAAAGTTTTGACCAATAATCTAGACAGCATTGCAGACTTACATTCCCTCTACTCCATGAACCTCTTGAAATTCCTCAGAGCACATCCCGAGATTCTTTCCCTAAAATGTTGGTTTTAAAAACACCAGGTAAGAATTTTTAAGGTCATACGGCAATTTTTTTTGAAAGTTATAACAGAATCGTTGCAGAATGACCAGCCGTTTTTAGACTTTAAATAAGCTGTGTAATGTCCTGATGTTGTTGAAGGACCGTCATGATATATAATTGCTGCAGTTACAAAAGTCCTTCCTGATATTGACAACTGCGAAGCAACACATTTTTTTATTAAAGTTGTCAATTTTGTTCCATCAGGCCTACATCGTTGGAACATTAAAATGACATACTGGCCATATCTTCGTATAAATAATGTTGACATCATTTCAGATTTACATTGGCTACACTCCATGTTGTGATCAGCTGCTTTTACAGGCTTATTAAAGGACACTGATTTACTGTCTGGCAAAGTTAAATATATAAATCTTTCTGAGTCTACACTAGTAGTACTTGATACCCTACAGTTCTCCCAGTCATGCTGCCAATGATAAGAAAGTCCAAACAGGTGATCTACATCTACACCCTCATCTTGCAATACATCAAGCATATACATTAAAAACTCCTGACAATCCTGCAGAATATTATCTGAGAATTCTGTTTGACCTGAACATTCGTCTAACAGATAACGAACTTCAGACACACTTTCTACTTTTGTTCTATCAGTGCTACATTTCTCTAACACAGAATTCAACAAACAGCATAAACTTTGTTCCAAATTGATCACAATCTGTTCTTTTAAAGTCTCTAATGAAAAGACAACATTACCAACTACATTAGCATCGACTTTTGGGCTTTTTGCTACAACCTCCCTACTATTACTGATATTTCTTCGTTTCCGGCCTACCACACGTTTCTCAAACAAAGGATATTGAGGCAAATGTGGCGCATACTCTCTTCTTAACCTATGGTATTCCTTTACACAATCTAGATCCGCACAAATGTTTGTGATATCACAGTCAATCAAGTACAATCCCGATAAACTTCTAACTCGTGACAATGCCACATATGCCATACCCTCCTTGAACACAGAACTGCCAATATTCACCAATGCACTGTCTACACTTAAACCTTGCGATTTATGGATTGTCACCGCATATGCCAAGCAAACAGGAAACTGCTTACGGCGAACATATAAGTCTTTAACAAGCAAAAACCTAGCAGAGCAACGACCAATTAGCTGTACTTCCTCAAATTTAATTTTTAAAAATTCAATTCCATCCCTACTTCTGTATTTCTCAAAATCAACAACATTACCCATTGATCCATTTACCAGACCTCTTTCAACATGTAAATTCCTTCTCAAAATGATTCGGCAATTTAAGCACACATTCAAAGTCTTTTCAAAACCCGCAGTTTTAGATATAGTCTTCTCTAATGAATCCAATTTTGATTTCAAATTCTCAGACAAAATAATTGTTGATCCCATATGCTCTATTCTGTCAATAGCTTCCAGTTTCACAATCTCTTGCTTTTCTAAATGCAACATTTTGTTGTTGAAGATGGCACATTCTGCAAGAGTTGGCATCAAACATATTCCGGATTTCTTCTCAGTAATTTTCTGAAAAATATTCTCAGGCACAACGTCTTGTTCTGGATATAAATTTGACAGTAATCGTGCTTGTAAAGCTTCTTTCCCATGCTCGGTCACTTTTCCAATTCTAACATCTTGTAGAATATTCTTGTAATCTTCATCCTTCGCCTGACGCATATTTTCATGCAGTTCAGCATAATTGAAGTTTAACCATATATTGACGTTGCCAATGCTCCCTAGGCACTTCCTGGTATCTTCATGCGTGAGCATTTTGAACACAGGTTGTCCTTTCACGGGTGTCAGCTGCAGAAGATCTCCGAAAACAATGATGTGTTTGCCACCAAATAACACATCATACTCAGTTTTAAGAACTTCTTGCATTCTCAAATGCACAAAGGCAAGCATGACATTGGAAACCATGCTTACTTCGTCAATGATAAGAAGTTTCATTTTCCTCAAGACTCTTGAAACTTCACAACAAGCATCTCCAGATAACTTGTGGTATTGTAATTTGTTGTCATGCTCCACTGGCAGCATCAGTAGACGATGCAAAGTAATACCTTTAATGTTATGTGCTGCCAGTCCAGTTGGAGCGGTGACAACACAAGACAGCGATGACTCAGTCCTTTCCTGCAAATAACAAGAAATTGCTTTAATGAGGAAACTTTTTCCAGTTCCCGCTTCTCCACTCACGTACAGTCGGACAGGCTTCAACGACGTACACGAGCACTCTTTCTTCTCATGACTTAATCCATGATCAATTTGCTTGGTAACTTCGTCATATATTTTCCTCTGCTCAACGTTGAGTTGTTTTTCCAAGTCTTCTAAGTTAACCGCCTCCTCCTGAGCATGTGCCATGGCTCTTTCCACTTCATTCATAGCAGTGGCAGCTTCATTTTCGATAACAGGTCCTCCTAGTGGATCCTAACTCAATGAAACAGAACTCTGACTGTCCTGAGAACTGTCTCTGGCAATCTCGGCTGCAATCGTTGCTTCCTGCTCAATTTCCAAAGTCAACATTTCTTGATATTTGGGAAAAGCAGGACATTCTATGGTCTCCTTGGCGGCAGTGAAAGAGTCTTCATAACAGAGGAAATCTCCAAGCAGTTCCTCTTCTGCACGCCAAGGCTTGAAAAGTTGCAAAAGTGCTAAATAGAAAAACTCCTTTTTTTCTGGAGATTCGCCACTCAATTTTCGATGGTTTACCAAGTGGCATTTTCTTTGCTTGACCAGACATCCCTCACTTCCAATTACAGCATGCACTCCTTTCTCAATATCTTCTTTGATGTTCCTCTTGAATATGTAATTTTGTAGAACCTCATACAAACAAACATTCTCAAGGTGACTACTTCGATTTGGATAATATGTATCCAACATGTTGGTCTTCAAAATGTCGGTACTGTTTGGCTCCTTTTCCGCCAAATACTCAATTTCCCGCACAGGTTTCAGAACTCGATTACGCTATGCAGCAAGACCAAGACTCGCCCAAACGATACTCCTGGATTTGGCATAGAGACTTGCTGAAGACAACCGGTCGGAACATTCGTAAGCTCCGATTTCTCGATGCGACAACATCTTCAGACTGAAACTGTACAACTTCTTGCTGAGGCTCTTTTCATGGGAAATGTCCTCCCACATATCCTTCAATTCTGTCTTTTCTTTTTTGGTGATGTAAGATGTCACATACCGAGCCACAGCCATACAGTTATCAGCCACAAACTGTATATCCATGTTAGCATTCCACATGGACAAAATCACTGGGTTGTAGTCATTGATGTACTTGGACTCTTTATTCCTTTTCAAATTGTATGTATTTTTGGGTGATTTCCTCGTCACATTATGTCGCAGAGAAGATATCAAACTGTTTACTCTTCCTTTAGAAATCACCGGTCGTGGAAAGTTGAAACGACATTTGGTGTAGAACTTGTCCTTGTTTCTGAATTTACGACGACAGTACTTTCCACAACGATGGCTTTGGAAACGTAGAACTTGTTCTCTTGGGCTTTTCTTCTCCTTTGCGTTTGGAACAGCACACGTAGAATACTGTTCTATGAAACTCATCACTAAGTCATCCGGATCTGTTCCAAATTTAGGTGCATCCTTGATCCACAGCAGCATATGTATATGAGGAGCACCTCTTGCTTGGTACTCCTTTCTCCAGAAGAAATCCAACACCTCTCCAAGAGGTGGATTCTTCTTATTCATGATGAAAGACATCATAGCTTCAAATCTATGATTGAAGTACCTGCATACATTGACTGGATCCAAAGAGCACAGTTCTCCGGGTGTCTTGAATTCGATGTTTTCAATGTTTCCATTTGCCTCTCGTAGAAATTCAAGTAAGTCTTCCCAGCCATACTCGGCACAGCTCAGAGTGAGGAACCATGTCGGAGTTCCTAAGTTCCTCAGCATACATTTTAAATCACCATGACAACGGTACCAGTACTCATTAGTACCACGCTGACACGCCATGAGATTAATTAGGTGAGAATCCAAAATACTGTCTTGGACATTGACTTTATCCATAAAGTCACTTGCCGAGATGTTTCGCATCTGTATACCACTTTTCAAGATGTGGTTCACTGCATATGACAGTCCAGACAGATCGCTTTCAAACAGGAGATGAAACAAATAGGGAATGCATTGTCGAAACCTAGCATCTTCTGCATACAATCGTAAAGTCCGGTATTCAGAAGCAGGAATTTGATGAGGTCGCTCATCATATCTTCCTCCTTGACCTGTTGGAAATAGCTGTGGGAAACACCGAGCTTCCAAACTTTCCACCCAAACACTAATGGGACTCCCTTTGGCTTGTTTCATTTGAAACAACTCAATAGCATTCCCCATGACTTCCTTGGAATGCAAAGGATGAACACTATAATGTTCATATATTTCTTCACTTTTAGAGGCTTCTACTTTCTCAATTTGGCCAGCACACAAATCGCTATCCTCTTCATCACTTACTTCCTCTTCTGCAACATATACATTCTTATAGTACTTATTATTTTTTTTCAAATACAATGTTGCCTTTTTGAATTTCCTAACATCCACTAAATCTTGCCATATTTTCTTATTCTTTGTCGGAACCCCATTAACTAAGATAACCAGAGGTTCCTCTTCCACTTTTTCTACTCCAATTGTGTTAATGTTTTTGTTCAAATCTAGAGGCAAATAAACAACTCTTCCCTTTAATCCTCTCTGTAAATCAGATGGAGGTAACTTCCCTGTCTTTGGCTCCATTCTTACAATAGCCTGAAAGGGATGGATACTTTGAATCAAAATAGATTCATAAGTATTTAAATCCTTCAATTCAGAAGGAATCTCAACCAATTCCAGATTATTATGAACCGCCCTAGCTGGCATCTGGTTTAGGTTTAATTTGTTACAACAATAAGTACAAACACGTTGATCCGATCCCAAATCAAAACAATTTTCTACCATCAAGTATGTTGCGAAATCCTTCCATTCACTATTATTTTCCCTTTCACTTTTTGCATATAAATCCACTAACTTAATCTGATTCTTATAATAAGTGCATCGACAACACACACAAGTGAAATTAGGCCTCTCACTTGATTTCACCTGAAACGTAGCAATTTCCTTCTGAAAATTATCTGTACTAGAAACTTGTACATTATCTTCAACATTACCCTTTACTTCTGGGTCAATTTGAACATTCTCATCTTTACTTCCAAAGTAACAAAACTCAATTTCTTCACAAATATTCTTAACATCTATTTCAGAACCATGGAAAAGAGCTGCACATAATTGTTTAAGCATAATTGCTGGACTCTTAGCATAATGCAACATTCTCACTAATTTCCTCACTTTATTATGATGCACTGCTAGCATCCTGAAATGATGAAAAACACTCTGGCATACTCTCCTGGAAAGACAAGCCAGTGAATGACCATGCAAACCTGTCACTTCTCTCACTCTGCAAGGATCTAATTTTTGCAACAACTTCATTTTCTGCTTCAAACTTTTCTTATTAAATGTCCGTACAAAATCACAAAGCAAATTGATGGAATCCTGTCGCACACTGCAAATACTACTACACTTCCAAAAGTACACAGGACCCTTAGGACGTCTTCCTAAAACCTCATTACCTAACACCTCTTCTGTCTCTGTTGTCACAAGTTTTTCTTTTTCAACTGGACAACCATCTTTCACTTCATAAGCTCGACCACTGGTGTCAACTGCAAGCACCAAATCATTATCCTGGAAATAACTCTCCTCATTAAAAAATGCCTCACAACTTGAACTATGCATCCATTCTCCGGAAAAAACTTCACAAAAATTACTACGATTAACTACTCTCTTCCATCTACTATTTGATTTGAAATCAGAAATTACCTTGTTTAGTTTCCTAATTCTATTGATTACCAAAATAAATAACTTTCGCTTAATTTCGAAAGCCTGATCAATAATTTTCTCTACATTTTTCGTTTTCTTATAAAATGCCACTTTCTGTTGGCCTTTCTTAATATTTTTTAACAAATTGACTATTATCCTGTTGCGGATCATTCGTTTTCGAATGTCCCTAAACTGTTGTTTCCTTCTACTATCATGCACAGAGTTATCTCTTGCTCTAGCAGTAACATTTATGATTGGTCTTTCCTTTCCGTTTAAATTGCTTCTCTTTTTCTGGACTGAAACATTTTCTGTAGAAATACTTTTTTTACTACAAATATTTCTTATGAATGATTTCGTGGTCTTACCCGGAGCTTTCTTGGTGACTTGACAATTTTTTTTTGTAGAGGACTGCTGCAGTAATAGATGAACCTGCTGTCTTTGACGTTTTGTAGCCTTTCTAATTCGATTCTTAGTTGGCATTTTCAAATTTTGAAATGATCTGCAGTTGAATCTGTGGTAAAATATAATGAAAAATGTTATTAACCACTATTACCAAACAGTAAATCAATAACAGTCATCAAAAACTTAACACCCTACTTATTATTTTAACATAGAACAATTTTTAGTGCATTGGCAAGTTTAGAAAAAAAATTGAATGCTTCTACATTTTACCTGTGTTGTTTTATATGTGAATCTGAACTAATTTTATGAGCATATTTGATTATTTTAATAAAGACACTACACACAAACTATTTTTGAACTTTTGTTTAATTTTAAATGAAACGGTTTACTACATAGGCTCAAGCAGATCAGCTTCCCACCCTCAGTCAAACAATTCTGACAAATCGGCATTCTCATCATATTCTTCATCATCCTCAGGATTTAAAAGATGTAAGGGATCTACTTCCACTGACGTTTCAATGACAAGTTCAACGATAAGATCGAGATCAACTGATTGCTCATTATCACTCATGCTTGATGTTGTTGTTATCTTTAAAAAAAGAGAACAACAATGAGATGTTGCTGACTAAGACACAAATCTCAGAGACTATAATGGTAAAATTGTTGAATGCCCACCCTGCAACAAAACACCTATATGAAACCTGACGCAGGTTTCATGTGGCACAGGACTTTACAGCATGACACATCTGCCTAGATGCATCAAGTTGTAAATATGTCGCCACATAGCAAATCTTTTGCACCACCACTGAGTCACAAAAGTGACGCACAGTGGTACAAAACAGGCATACACCTATCATAAATCTGTCCCTAACATTTTAAATGATTGATTCAGGATGACGATAAGGTGTGGCCTATCCAGAGGTTTGTTTGAGGTGAGGCCTACGCACGGTTGCAGATGAGATTTACGCTTGTTGAAGAATACAGAAAAGATAATACATGTGAAGGCCTACCAATGAAGTAAGTCATGTCCACTTCACTCTTGAACAAAGGCCAGATCTCTTTTGTGTCCGTGGACAGACCTAAACTTCATCTGCACAATGTTATTCATAAACTTAGGAAACACAGGTGATGTAATTGAAAAATGTGGAGTTTCTTTTCCTCAATTCACAATTACATCACCTGTGTTTCCTCAGTGACTTAAAATGTCCTTAAGACACATGAAAGCGTTTTTTGATTGCCCTTGCACCATTTTTGGGTCATTTTTAAAATGGCTATGTAACTCCAAGAATCAAAATCTAAATTTGCCAAGCACAGGTGGGAGCATATTTACAAGAAACTTGCCCCACGGAGAAAGCTCTTCAATTTAAATGGGAAAAAATAACATCATAGACACTCAAATGCCTTATAAATATGCCCCAAACAACCTATGAAGCTCTAGCAGTACATATCCATAAATGTAATTGATTTCAAAAAACGTTTTTAAACAAAACATATAAATCAATTGTATACCTACATTCAAGAGGAAATGACTTAAAATGTCCTTAAGACACATGATTGCGTTTTTTGATTGCCCTTGCACCATTTTTGGGTCACTATTAACATGGCTATGTAACTCCAAGAATCAAAATCTAAATTTGCCAAGCACAGGTGGGAGCATATTTACAAGGAACTTGCCCCACTGAGAAAGCTCTTCAATTTAAATGGGAAAAATACCATCATAGACACTCAAATGCCTTATAAATATGCCCCAAACAACCTATGAAGCTCTAGCAGTACATATCCAGAAATGTAATTGATTTCAAAAAACGTTTTTAAACACAACATATAAATCAATTGTATACCTGCATTCAAGAGGAAATGACTTAAAATGTCCTTAAGACACATGAAAGCGTTTTTTGATTGCCCTTGCACCATTTTTGGGTCACTATTAACATGGCTATGTAACTCCAAGAATCAAAATCTAAATTTGCCAAGCACAGGTGGGAGCATATTTACAAGAAACTTGCCCCACGGAGAAAGCTCTTCAATTTAAATGGGAAAAAATAACATCATAGACACTCAAATGCCTTATAAATATGCCCCAAACAACCTATGAAGCTCTAGCAGTACATATCCAGAAATGTAATTGATTTCAAAAAACGTTTTTAAACACAACATATAAATCAATTGTATACCTACATTCAAGAGGAAATGACTTAAAATGTCCTTAAGACACATGAAAGCATTTTTTGATTGCCCTTGCACCATTTTTGGGTCACTTTTAACATGGCTATGTAACTCAGAGAATCAAAATCTAATTTTGCCAAGCACAGGTGGGAGCATATTTACAAGGAACAAGCCCCACGGCGAAAGCTCTAAAATTAAAATGGGAAAAATAACATCAGAGATACTCAAATGCCTTATAAAGAAGCAGACACCATTTTTTCCTTGTGATAAATTTTAAAAGCATTCCTTTTCCTCAAAAATGATTTTCAAGTAATAATTTGAAACCACTGCACAGCTCCTATGTACAAAAACACCCTGACAGTGCTAATACTTCACATTATTTTCAATTACAATTTCTCAAAGAAACAAAATCTATTTGTAAAACACTTTAGACAAAGCAACATTTTAAAAACACAGCTTTCTTCATAATTTTGTCCTTAAAGCATACTATAGTCTATCTAAATTAAATACATCTTTTCTCACCTTAGCAAATTCTTTATGAGTTTCAAAACAGTCTCAGAAATACACCAAATTGTCTTCAGCAGAACAAAGAGTATGCACTCCAGAGGCTGAAGCTATAGAAAGCACAGAAATGCAGATATTCCTTACACATATCTCTCATGTTAGCCAATCAAAACTCTTCCCTCACTTTTTTCAAATCAAAACCCTTCCCCCCTCTGCCCTCTCTGCCTTTTTTGCATAGCAACCACCTCCTGAAAGACCTCTGATGTTTGCAAGTTCACACAACAATGTTTCAATTGAACTCTGAACTCTCAGTGCACCTGCGTATCCAGTGCAATCTTTCATTAAATGATTTTTTCTTGACCATTCAAATTACATCTTTCAAAGAACACATCCATGCACCCTATCTTTCTGTTTTCAGAAATGGAAATCCACCAATCAATGCTAATGAATCATTAGCACTGAAACTCCACAGTTTTTTTTCTTTACAAACTCCTACTGCCCTTTCATTACCACACTTCATCTGACTGCAGCACAACCTTCTCTCACCATGTTTTATGTCTGAATTGTTGGACATAGTTACATCTACTGGGCTCAAAGGTATGCTGAGAACAGAAATTTACCTAACCTCAATTTACAAGATGTGGAAATTAAGTGGTTGGGCCACAGAGGATTAAAATGTCACCAATTGATACCATTGGTGAAAACCTTTATGCATTTGCCAAAACCTGACCTGTTAATTGTGCACTGTGGAGGTAATGATTTGGGCACTTTGACTGGGGTAGGTCTGGAAATGCTTTTAAAGGACACCTTTGAGCAATTAATGGCACTTTTTCCTCAAACTGCCTTGGTATATTCAAATATATGCCAAAGACAGAAATGGAGGTGGTCGAACCAATTTTGTCCACAAATTGAGAAGTCGAGGAAGCATGTAAACAAATCTGTTTCAGCTTACATGAGAGACCATGGAATGGGCTCCATGTACAACAATAACTTGCGTTAATGCATGCAAGATATCTACAGAGGAGATGGAGTTCACTTCTCAGATGAGGGCAACAGAATTTTCATTTTGAATTTAAGACTGTGCATTGGTACCTACTTATAAGTACCTAAATGTACCATAAACCCAAAAGCTCTTCTCAGAGCTACCCTACATCTGATCACTCACAATTATTATTTTACTCTAACTTTTTTCTCTAATTTTCAACAAACTACGCTCCCCGGAGCGCTACCCGGTACGCGAACCGGAAGCTAACCGCACGAAATTTCTAAAAAAAAATGTTTTTTTCCCGCACATATGGGCCTCCTCAGCCACCCTCAGAAGACCTAGGGGGTCAAGATACGTCTACCGTGCCCCCTTCTACCCATTCTGAACATTATTTGCCCTCCATCTTGTATCTTAATTCGTCTGAAACACAAAATGGTGGACTCCCGTAACGCTGCTGGTTCGCGTACCGGGGAGCTCCCCGGGAAGCGGTCCATCAAAAAAGGTGGGAAAGTAACTTACAGTAAAACGACTGGAAACACTTTCACCAAATATAGATTAGCTCATACTACATACCATTCCCTGCCATTTTCATAAATTTGTTTGGAATTCCTTTTAGCCATTTAGCCTGTAGACCTATCTAAATACCCTGAGGTAAATTACTTCACAAAGCACATCTGAAGTGTTGGAATTGACAACCAATGAAAATGTTACTTTCATTTTCATTTTTTTTTTCCTGACATTTGATTGGTCATGTACCTGAATATATATAAAAGAAGAGAAGGAAACACAGCCATTTTCACTACTACTTCCTGAACTACATTTCAAGAGCCTTTTCACCTCCCTGTAAAGTAAATTGATAATTTGTAAGTGGCACTTTAAATTAATTTGTAAAAACGTTTTTTGATAATTATTTACTGTCCCCCTACTATAGTTATAGATACAGATAGGCTCCTCTGTTATATTTATTGATTGACTTACACTTCTCTGCTATAATTATGAATTTACTTACTTTAACTTCACTGTTAAAAAAACAGAACTACCTGTCTGAACTTAAACCCAACAGTGCCCTAACTCTTCTAATATAATTATTTTTTTATGCAATTTACAGCAAGAAAATGGAAGGGGAGCACGAAAAAATCAATGTTTCCTTCGACATTACAACAGAAGAGATTTTAACTGAAGAAATTTTGGATGAAGATTTTATGGATGAGTCTTTTGATGAACAATTTATTGAAAGCTTACAAGACATAGAAACATGCATGTTTGAGGAGATTCCAGATGATGTAATGCTGGAAGTTTTATTGAACTATGAAAATTCTGACCAATACATTTTTATTTAATCAAAATAAATAAATAAATAAAAAAAAACAACAAAACGAACAATCAATTAACATACAATATTTGAAAAGTCTATAATTCTTTTTCCCTCATAGTACACTCCCCGGGCCGCTTACCGGTTCGCGAACCGGGAGCTTCCCACGCAAAAAAATAAAAAATAAAAAACCTCCTCATCAAACCTAGGGGGTCAGGGAGGATCTACTATGCCCCCTTATGGTCATTTCCCCCTTTGTTTTGGCCTCCTCTTGTCTCTCGATCCTACCGAGAGACAAGATGGCGGCCGCTACGGACTGTTTAGAATGTTTACAGACACCGGAGAGCCAATCAGCTTCGCTTCGCAAAGCTCCGTAACGCGAAAAGTACGCGAACCGGAGCGCTGCCCGGAGTGCTGTCACAGATATATATCTTTTTTTGAACGTTATTTTTCTCAAAATCCACTGGAGCACATATATTGAGACCTAGCAAAGGCACATCGGGCTAACAGTCCCTACAATTTTGCCAAGTTTCGTGCAAATCCATTCAGCCATTCGGGCTAAAAGTGAGGCCAACCGCCCTATGGCAATTAACATGGGAAAAGCGTGTTTTGGGACCCCTCTTTTATCTCAGCCCCCCCTTGACGAACACCCCCCAAATTTTCAGGGGCTGCTCAGAAACACAATGTGCCATTTTCCTGACAATTTCAGCCACTTCCGTCCACAAACGCCAAAGTTATTAGACATAGAATTTTCAAAAGTCCCATAGGGAAAAAATCCTAACTATATATACCTACTGGCGACCGCCAGTAGGTAATATTAGCATTTACAAAACCTTATTTTACTCACACAAAACCATTGAAATTCGCATATATAGTCAGTTGCACTAACTATATATCGCGCACCCGCAATCCACTGCTGATCATGTCACATATTACATCATTCATGACATGATCAGTGACATCACTGATGACATCACTGATGACATCTCAAATGACATCACTGATGACATCACTGATGACAACATCCAGTGACTGTATGTTTCTGAAAAGTCAAAATATGTCTTACATATTGAAGAATGAGTGGATGTATAAGTGTCTGGATGAAGGATTTAGTAGGTGCATGACTGACTGTATGAGTGAGTGATTAAATGTCTCTCACTGAGTGCATGGGTTAGTGACTAAACTGTCTTAATTTGTGCATCATTATGTCTGTTGTTCTGTAAACTGCTGCATGTGTTGATCAGTAGCTTTATGATTAAGTATATGGGTTATTGATTGGTTGCCCAAGTATTTGTATGGGAGACTGAGTGTGTGTGTGGGTGGCTGGGAGGTGTATGACTCTGTGCATAGATGTGTGAGCAGTTGATTCACTAGATGTATGGGTTCAAAAGTGCATGTGGAAACAGCTGTATGGGCGGTTGACTGTGTGCATGAGTGTATTGGTGAGTGAATGGATATCTCAGTGCTACATGTCAAAGTAAGTACATATGTAAAACACAGTACATGTGAGAGTTGACATATATAAATAACTGTGCATAAGAGCCAGTGAATTTGTGAGTGGCTGTATGGATCATTGTGAACTTGTATCAGGGATTATATAAGAGAGTAAATATGTGTTAGTATATGTTTGAATAAGTAAGGTGTGTATAACTGTATAGTTGAGGAAATGGAAGTGTGATTGATTCTTTGCATGACTGACTAGGTGTGTGAGTAACTCCATGGATGAGTGACAGTCTGTGAGTGTCTATTTACTCAGAGTGTATCTAAGATTATATTAGAGTCTGAAGAGGTTCACCGTATTATCACATGAATGATGTCATCAGTGATGTGATCAGTAATGTCAAATGAGATGTCATCAGTGATGTCATCAGTGATGTCATTTGAGATGTCATCAGTGATGTCATCAGTGATGTCACTGATCATGTCATGAATGATGTAATATGTGACATGATCAGCAGTGGATTGCGGGTGCGCGATATATAGTTCGTGCAACTAACTATATATGAAATTTCAATGGTTTTGTGTGAGTAAAATAAGGTTTTGTAAATGCTAATTCCTAACTATATATGGTCTATAACTCATGGTTTTTTCAGTGAATTTTCAATTTTTTGTAAATGCTAATTCCTAACTATATATGGTCTATAACCTATGGTTTTTTCAGTGAATTTCAATGGTTTTTTAATAGCAAATATCAAAAGCTTTAAAATGTCAAGTATGTGGTAGGTAAAAACATTTTCGTGTTTATGCACGCTGATGTGCTTTGAACGCTGCCCCCCCTCCTCTTTTCTTTTAGGAGTATTCTCTCTTTGCAGATAGTGAAGGGTAGGTAACGCAGGCCTTTGCCCCCGTTGTAATCCGTTGTGCCTGCTTCCCTCTCCATTTGATTGATTGTTATCCTAGCATTTATTGTTTTGGAATTGGTTCTCTTTGGTTCATTCTCTATTTACAAACAAGCACAGAGTCGCAATACTCTGTTTAGTCTTTGCAGATAGTGAAAAATCGTTAAAAAAACAAAAGGAATCAAGCAAAATTAGTAGGCCACTAATGGGATCTCTTTTTGACCTCGCAAAAATAGAAACATTATGAACAACCCCTCATGAGAAATACGAAACTAGTGAGAGGAACTGAGCTCGACACCATGATGGCTGCAAGACAGCTCGGCTCCGCCGCCCACCCCACCCAAAATAACGACAAACCCTATGCAAATATTATAAATATATACAACACACCAGCAAAGTAACAGGGTAAAACGTTTTATTAAATAACTATTTACATGGCAGCCTGCTGCAACATCGATCCAAACAAGCCTTTGTATTTGGGGCTCAAAATCAACAAGTAACAGGGTAAAACGTTTTATTAAATAACTATTTACATGGCAGCCTGCTGCAACATCGATCCAAACAAGCCTTTGTGTTTGTGGCTCAAAATCAACCATCAATAGTAAGATTTTCATAGGTGAGTGTAGGGTCATGGTTTTCCATCCACAGACTAAAACCCTGGAGTGGGAGTGAAAGAACAATAACTAGGTAAGAAGGAAGTCAGAGGTTGTGGGAAGGACTCTGGATATGGTATGTTGCTTGGTCCCTGAGATGCTTCGATGTCACTGCCTTGCACAAATGGCATAAGTCCTGGATGTTGGGTGCCATAGTGGAGGGTTCCGAGCAGCGCTTGTAACACTGTCTGAAGCTTATTTGCACCTGCTGCAGCTTCACTATTCTCAAAGTAAGTGGGGGCTCTTTGTGGACCTGACTGCATTGGAAAACAATGTGATGCGGTGCCTCCCTGAACCACTTGACAGAGGCCCCCGAGATAATTGCGCCTGCTCCACACCTTGTCCCACAATCCGTTTGACCTGAAGACACGTCCTGCGGTGCACTGGTCCGACCATCACATATACCTGCGCCAGGAGACGGTGTGGGGTGCATTAGAAGGGAGAGGCGGCGCGAACGAGCCTCCCCCACCTCCCCAGGTGGAGGTTTCTCTGCTACACCCCAGCGCTTCACTCGACCAGCTGACTTGCGCCCGCTCTTGCGACACAGTGCCTCGCTCGGCCAGCTGAATTGCGCCTGCTCTTGCTATTACAACGTTTCACCCGCCATCCAACGGAATTGTACCCAATCTTGCAGTACAGCGACAGGCGGCTGCTACAGAGCTCACGAAATGGCGGTCGGCTCCACAGACTTGGGCCTGGCCTGCATGGATGGCTCTGGGCAACCGTGGAACTCGGACGCTTGACTGCTAGGGCATGGGCTCCATTCCGAAAAGAGTCCCCTCAGCCTTGAAGATTCTACAAAAGTTACTGGGACCCCCGACTCCCGCAGATTTCCGGTGGGGAGCGACTGCCATGATTGCTCGCGGAATGGCCACGACGTAGCAACGAGATGGTGGTGCTCTCATGCTGACGCCAGCTTCAGTCTGAAACATCCAGAAACACTGTAGACTACCAATTCGATCAGTTCCGGTGGAGCCCCAACGTGACCCGGTAGAGAAGAACTTGCCCTCCCCTCTTTGACTGATGGTTCTTGTTGCCTGTCCCTTCTGTTGTCATTTAACAGAACTTTTTGGACTGCTGAAAGGGGTTGTGTTCCGACCCCTGGTTGGTAGAGACATTTTGACTATATTCTGGACCTGCGTTGTCGCGTAATGCGTCATATGACGCGCCGCGTTAGCGCAACCGGAAGTGCTCCGGTGCACGAGGCGCAGCTTCCCGGAAGCGATCCAGGGCGCGGCGCGCAGCGCGTAACGTAAGCATAACAGGTCATGTGACTTGTTAATAAAACTTTTCATTGGTTCATTTTACTTTTGTTTTTCTAATGATGGAAGGCTTGGTCATATGACCTAAAAATAACACTTTTCATTGGTTTAGAACATTTTTTTTCCCAAATGATGAAAGCCCCACCTTTTTTTTTCTCACTCTGACTTGTAAAGCAAAGGACCCAGATGCATATACAGTTTATCACTAACAATGTTCCAGGCTAATGTATTTTCCCGGGAAATTTACAACTGTCCTGCAAGTAAAATATTCCTATTTTGAGAAAAAGGGCGTTTCTTCGTCCCATGAGGAAGCCGTTGAACAAAAGAGGCTCGACCTGCTGTCTTAGTCGCTGATAGGCATGAATATCGGATTCTTATCGATCACTTTATGTTGCAGGAGTGGAAAGCACAACAGCCCTTGACCATTTATCTTTACAGCTTTCCTGCGTATTATACCTTTTAACCGTCATGTAATCGGGCTGCTTTATTTCACTTGCCTTTTACTGATTCGAAAACAGTGGCTATTATTCAAAACTTTACCAATCTAGGTACTACTACCATGTTTTGTTTTAAAAACCTTTATTGTGAAAATGTCAGTATACAAATACGGTCCTATAACCACGTGAACCGGCCACGGAGCAAACTGCAATCGTATATGATGAGGGGACATTTACACTGTAGAAGAACGTAACGGGCGGGCCATTAGGTTGCAAGAACTAAGGTGTCTAACAGTTGCGGAATCGGTGGACGTACATTTTATAATTAAAGTACGACAGGGCCAGTTACAATAAAATTATCTAGATATACATTTGCGGGCAAGTACCATGGGTGACGTTAATTCGAACTTTCAATAGTACAGTAATCAATAACACATCAGAACTTAATATCAATAGGGATGTCCAAATGTTCAATCAGTACTCGTCCCCGCCCGCCATGTGCTTCAAAACTGCATACGTATCTCGTGATATCAAGGTTGGGCAACCAGTACACAACAAGGAGTTACGAGTCCCATTTTTACCAGCACCATTTTGGGCGAGGCCGGGCAGGTCCAGGATATAGTCAAAATGTCTCCACCAACCAGCGGTCGGACCAGAACCCCTTTCGGCAGTCCAAAAAGGTTCCGTTAAATGACAACAGAAGAGATAGGCAACAAGAACCATCAGTCAAAAGAGGGGACGCTTTCGGGAATGGGGCCCATGCCCTAGCAGGCAAGTGTCCGAGTTCCAAGGTGTCCCAGGGCCATTTTAGTGGACCAGGCCCAAATCCAAAGAGCCGGCCGCCATTTCGAGAGTCCTGTTGCAGCCGCCTATCGCTGCACCGCAAGAGTGGGCGCAATTCAGCTGGATGGTGGGCGAGACGCTGTAGCCGCAAGAGCGGGCGCAACTCAGCTGGATGGCGGGTGAGGCACTGTGCCGCAAGAGCGGGCGGAACTCAGCTGGATGGAGGGTGAGGCACTGTGCCGCAAGAGCGGGCGAAACTCAGGTGGATGACGGGTGAGGCACTGTGCCGCAAGAGCGGGCGGAACTCAGCTGGATAGCGAGTGAAACGCCAAGGTGCGCCCCACTGCAGCTGAGGAGCCTCCACCTGGGGAGGCGGGAGAGGCCCGTTCGCGCCGCCTCCCCCCCCTCCCCTGGGGCACCCCACGCTGTCTTTCGGCGCAGCATTGTAGGATGGCCACACCGGTGCGGCAACTTACTGGACACCACCTCGGTGCCATCCGGATCTCGGACCGTTGTGCTGCCTTCGGCCTACTGTAGCAGCAAGTGCGGGCGCAACTCAGCTGGACAGCGAGTGAAACACTAAGGGGCGCCCCACTGCAGATGAGGTGCCTCCACCTGGGGAGGCGGGAGAGGCCCGTTCGCGCCGCCTCCCCTCCCTCCCCCCCCCCCGGGGCACCCCACGCCGTCTTTCGGCGCAGCATTGTAGGATGGCCACACCAGTGCGGCAACTTACTGGACACCACCTCGGTGCCATCCGGATCTCGGACCGTTGTGCTGCCTTCGGCCTACTGTAGCAGCAAGTGCGGGCGCAACTCAGCTGGACAGCGAGTGAAACACTAAGGGGCGCCCCATGGCAGATGAGGTGCCTCCACCTGGGGAGGTGGGAGAGGCCCGTTCGCGCCGCCTCCCCCCCCCCTGGGCACCCCACGCCGTCTTTCGGCGCAGCATTGTAGGATGGCCACACCAGTGCAGCAACTTGCTGGACACCACCTCGGTTCCATCCGGATCTCGGCGCGTTGTGCTCCCTTCGGCCTATTCGCACATCGGTCCGCTACTGACGCCGCCTCACAGGCCAATGGATTTTGTAGGCTTTTTATAGCTTAAAGCCGCATAACAGGTCATGTGACTTGTTTATAAAACTTTTCATTGGTTCATTTTACTTTTGGTTTCCTAATGATGGAAGGCTTGATCATATGACCTAAAAATAACACTTTTCATTGGATTGAAACATTTTTTTTCCCCAAATGATGAAAGCCCCACCTTTTTTTTCTCACTCGGCAGTCCAAAAAGGTTCCGTTAGATGACAACAGAGGGGATAGGCAACAAGAACCATCAGTCAAAAGAGGGGAGGGCAAGTTCTTCCCTACCGGGTCACATTGGGGCTCCACCGGAAGTCATCGAATTGGTAGTCTACAGTGTTTCTGGATGTTTCAGACTGAAGCTGGCGTCAGCATGAGAGCACCACCATCTCGTGGCTCCGTCGTGGCCATTCCGCAAGCAATCATGGCAGCCGCTCCCCACCGGAAGCCTGCGGGAGTCGGGGGCCCCGATGACTTTTGTAGAATCTTCAAGGCTGAGGGGACACTTTCGGGAATGGGGCCCAAGACCTAGCAGGCAAATGTCCGAGTTCAAATGTGTCCCAGGGCCATTTTAGTGGACCAGGCCGAAATCCGAAGAGCCGGCCGCCATTTTGAGAGTCCTGTGGCAGCCGCCTATCGCTGCACCGCAAGAGTGGGCACAATTCAAGTGGATGGTGGGCGAGACGCTGTAGCAGCAAGAGCGGGCGCAACTCAGCTGAATGACGGATGAGGCACAGTGCCGCAAGAGGGGGCGCAATTCAGCTGAATGGCGACTGAAACACTAAGGAGCGCCCCACTGCAGCAGAGGAGCCTCCACCTGGGGAGGCGGGGGAGGCCCAGTCGTGCCAACCTCCCCCCCCCCCCCCCCCGGGGCGCCCCATGCCGTTTTCGGCGCAGCATTGTAGGATGGCCAGACCAGTGCGGCAACTTGCTGGACACCACCTGGGTGCCGTCCGGATCTCGGCGCGTTGTGCTGCCTTCGGCCTATTCACACAACGGTCCGCTACTGACGCCACCTCACAGGCCGACGGATTTTGTAGGCTTTTTATAACCCAAAGCCGACTAAAAGACAGACCAAAGCAGCCCATTGTTGCTACTCCGGGGAAGGAGGGGCAAGGACAGTATCAAGCGGACGGTGAATGCTTTGAGATGGATGTTGCAGCAGGCTGCCATGGAAATAGTTGTTTAAAATGTCTTTTTTTATAACGTGTTTACTTTGTTGGAGCATTGTATATATTTATAAGTTATTAAAGTGTTATAATCCTACTACTTTGTTGGAGTGCTATATATTTTTAATGTGACACATAATTGTGAAGACTTTGATGTACAAAAAGGCATCCGCTTCAGGCTCGGTCCCACACACCTTTACAGTGAGAATCCCCTCCCCAATCACAATACAGGATCGTTATCAGATAGTAGGAACGCGTGTGGTGTGATGGATCTCATGGGGTGGGGGCCTTGATCTACTGTAACTCCTTTGAAGAGGGGTGATTCTTTACAGTTGGGGCCATAAACTACATCCGCAGGGCTAGGTGATAGCCTGGGACCGGGCTGGACAATCGGACACAGAGGAAGAGAAGTGTCAGAGGGTGCAGTAGTGAATAGGGTGAAAGGGAGGGGTCGGGCGCGCACAGGGTGTGATTCTCAGGGAAGAGCAGCGCAGATGGGGGGAGGTTTATGGCCCATGCATGAGAGAGAGAGCGGGGGTGACCAGTGCGTGGGGGAGATGCTTGCGAGGGTGGGGAGCCATGCTGAGGATCGGCGGCGTGCAGAGAGTGGGTCTGGTCAAGGCATCTAAAATGGCTGCCGTGCACGACAAAAGTGTGGCATTGGAAAAAAGGCAAGATGGCGCAGACAATGTTTATCAATACGGATTCATTTATAACAATTATTTTAACAATATATTTACTCGCAGTGACAAAATGGCGGTCAACACTTCCTGATTTCCTTCGAATCGAATGTTAACAGACGTCACGCAGCAAAAAAAAAAAAATCAGCTCACGCGCAGCCACTGGAAGACATGTATAAACATATATGAGCATCCTCAGCCACCCTCAGAAAACATAGGGGGTCAGGATACGTCTCCCGTACCCCCTTATACCCATTTCCCACATTGTTTTTCCTCCATCTTGTAATTTAATTAAAACAAAACACAAAATGGCGAATTCCCGTTTCGCTACCGGTTCGCGACCCGATTCACGAACCGGGAAGCGCTTCTACCGCGAAAAATCAATTTTTTTTTATTTGCCCCACGTGACCCTTTAGTAACCCCAACATCATTCCTAAGGGGTCAAGAGGGGTCTACCTTGCCCCCTTTCATTAAATTCGCCCTTCGTTTTTCTCCTCCTCTTGTCTCTCGATCCTACCGAGAGACAAGATGGCGGCCGTTCCGGACTGTTTAGAATGTTGACAGACACCGGAGAGCCAAACAGCTTCGCTTCGCAAAGTTCCGTTACGCGAAAAGTACGCGAACCGGAGCGCTACCCGGGACGCTGTCACAGATATATCTGTTTTTTAAAACGTTAATTTCTCAAAATCCACTGGAGCACATATATTGAGACCTAGCAAAGGCACATCGGGCTATTATTCCCTACAATTTTGCCAAGTTTCGTACAAATCCATTCAGCCGTTCGAGCTAAAAGTGAGGCCAACCGCCCTATGGAAAAATGAATGGGAAAAACGTGTTTTGGGACCCCCCTTTTTCTCAGCCCCCCCCTTGACGAAACCCCCCCAAATTGTCAGGGCCTGCTCAGAAACAAAATGTGCCATTTTCTTGAAAATTTCAGCCGATTCCGTCCACAAACACCAAAGTTATTAGACATAGAATTTTCAAAAGTCCCATAGTGAAAAAATCCTAACTATATATACCTACTGGCGACCGCCAGTAGGTAATATATATATATATATATATATATATATATATATATATATATATATATATATATATATATATATTCTCGCTCCGTTGCACCAAAATCCGGGTCACTCGCAGGCGGGTGCCTCTCGTGGCGGCGCCCCACGTAATAAATCACAGCTCAAGTTTCTTTCAAGTTCAAAGAAAGAAATTACGGCACTCACAGGGAAAAGTGTTCAGTATCTTTTTACTCGCTCAGCAGACAAACGCGTTTCGGTATTCCTTCGTCAGTGTCTACCATTGACACGGAAGGAAGCGTGTTTAAAAGGTTTACATCACATTTGTGCGAGGGCTGGTGGGAGGAGCAGGTGACCCAAAGCCCTGAGTTTCAAAAATGGGCAGAAAATTTGAAAGTCTGGTATAGGTATATCGACGACCTTTTCCTTGTATGGGAGGGATCTGTTACTTCAGCAGAAGAGTTTGTAGCATTTTTAAACTGTAACAACTTGAATTTAAATTTCACTGCAGACATTAATACAACCACTGTGAACTATTTGGACCTAAGAGTCAATTTGAATGGTGAGACAATTGAGACTGAACTGTTTAGAAAAATAACAGCTGGCAATTCGGTTCTACATGCCGGAAGCAGCCATCCCCCGACCCTAGTTAGGAGTATCCCTTACGGAGAACTTCTTAGGATCAAGAGAAATTGTTCCAAAGAAACCGACTTTGCACGAGCTGCAAAAGAAAGCATTATTAGATTCCAAGCTAGAGGATATGACAATATCCTTCTAGAAAATACTCTGAAAAGAGTGGAACGAATCCCCCGACACCAACTCCTAAAAGAACAAACTAGGAAATCAGAAAATGATGGAAAATTCAGGTTTATAACTACCTTCTCAGAAGATTCCAATCATCTGAGAACCATCCTGAAGAGGAGTTGGCATATCCTGAAAACGGATCAGGTTATTGGAAAAGAGGTTCCAACTTTTCCCCTGATAACCTTCAGGAAAGGAAGATCCATCAGGGACAAAATTGTACACAGTCACTTACCTGAAAAAACTACAGTGACAGGCAGAATTAAAGATATGCCGGGCTTTTACCCGTGCGGCAAGTGCAAAGCCTGTGAAAAAAGTAAAAGAAGAACAACTTTCGAAATACCTGGGTCAGGATACAGTAAGAAAATTTCCAAGTTTCTCACCTGCAACACCACATATGTTATTTACTGCTTATTGTGCCCATGTGGATTAAAGTACATAGGCAGCACAGTGAAAAATGTTAAGCTGCGGGTATTGGAGCACCAACGTGCAATCATGAATAAAGATTTTAACTACCCCGTAGCTAAACACTTTGCTCTGAAACACAATAGCAATAGGGAACTCTTACAATTCTTTGCACTAGACCATATACCAGCAGACCCAAGGGGTGGAGATAGGTTGCGGAAATTAAGAAGACTAGAATCCCGCTACATAATCGACCTTCAGACTAAGGCCCCCCTGGGATTAAATAGAAATGAAGAATTGTCCTCCCACCTGGGTAAAGCATAAACTCTGTAAAAATGAGATTCATTATACCCCGTGAGCAATGCCGATCCACGGCTTAATAACCCACACCACACAACAAAGGCAAATATACTTTACACTTGTATGCTAAAATGTTGGTAAATCACAAAATACAAAGTGCCTTAAAATTCGAAATACAATTTATATGCCTTTACGATTGTGAATACTGAAATGTTGATGTAAAAAGTAATTCACTATGTAAATAGCGTTTCTCACGGAGGTATAACGTCAGTCCTCTTTCTATGTGCATGCACAAATGTGATGTAAACCTTTTAAACACGCTTCCTTCCGTGTCAATGGTAGACACTGACGAAGGAATACCGAAACGCGTTTGTCTGCTGAGCGAGTAAAAAGATACTGAACACTTTTCCCTGTGAGTGCCGTAATTTCTTTCTTTGAACTTGAAAGAAACTTGAGCTGTGATATATATATATAGTCCAATAGAGAAAAAATCCTAACTATATATACCTACTGGCGACCGCCAGTAGGTAATACATATATATATATATATATATATATATATATATATATATATATATATATATATATATATATATATATATATATATATATATTAACGTACTCCGCAACCAAAACCTTGTACGCTGAAGATAAATGTAGGGGGTACCAATCACTTCTCATAAGAAAATCCCTTTAAGTCTCTTGTGAAAACTGTAGATAAAAAAAGCAATTAAGAACACATGCAAACAGTGGACTGCATGTCAGAGGAGATTGCAAGAAAATAAACGTGAGTAGACAAAGTATAGGTATGCGTGGATGTTCACATTTAAGAAAACAGAAATCTTTGTGTTCAATGATACTTTGATTTTTCAAGCAGCTCCAAGTAAATCACAATGGTATTTAGGTAAGACTCCTTGCTAATGGAAACATAGTTTTCTTAAACCAACAATTGTGTATGCACGTTTTCTCTGTACATCTGCTCAATCATTATAACAATGTTACCCCCTTTGTCAGCAGGGTGAATAACAATGTTACTATCATATGAAAGAGTTCTTAATGCCTGCAACTGAGACCAAGCCAAATAGTGTTTACCTTTATATTAGAGCTGGGCGGTGAACTCCGCTCCTTTTGTGGAATTTGCAGAGTTTTCTACACTCCGTGCACCGCAGAGCTGGCAGAGTGCAGAAAACTCAGCTTTGCGTAATGCAGCTGAGTGTTTTCTCTACTCATGCTTGTGAACGGTAAGTTTGCAAGCTCTGCTTGGGTAGAATTTCTACCTGAGCGGCAGGTAAACCAGCTCAAAAGGGTGTTCGCACTGCACTCTACCGCTTGCGGAACTCCATGGAGTTTTATTGTCACTATGTGGAGTTCCATGTAGCAAAACTAAACGAAATACACTCAGGCCTGATTTATATGTGTTGGTTCTGAGTTACTTAACGTCGTTGGTTACCACATCATGGAAAGTGTCAAAACTAACATATATAGGGGCTCATTAGGATGGCGGACCGAAGTGCGACCGCCGTCCTGGAGTAGGCGGAAAATGCCTTTTCCCTGTCCGCCTGCCGCGGTCACTCCTTCCACCATATTAGGATTGTAAACACTGTCAAAAGTCCGTGCCCGACTAAAGAGCACGCACCGCCGCGGAACTACACCCGACCCCGCGGCAGACGTAACCAATCCAGAGACACCGCTGTACGGACTGAGGTCACCGACCATCCCCCAAATCACGATGGTGGAAAACACACATAAAACCGCTGCGGAAAAACAACCTGCCTGAACACGGCGGATTCCTCACAGCGAAGAAACCACACAGTGCAAAGATACCCACCACAAGCAGCTCGCCCACATGGACCCAGCGCTACACGCATTTCCGATACTCTTCGCGCTCCACCACCAGCAAGTCATGGACCATCATCTACGATGACGCAGGTACGCAACACACCATTTGCTGTCGGAAGGGGAGTACCTGCCAGGGCTGTGACATTGGGAGGGGGAGTGTCATGTACGAGAAACCACATCAGATCGCACAAAGATATCCTCAATTGAAGTACACAAGCAGGAATGACAAGTTATTAGACATAGAATTTTCAAAAGTCCAATAGAGAAAAAATCCTAACTATATATACCTACTGGCGACCGCCAGTAGGTAATACATATATATATATATATATATATATATATATATATATATATATATATATATATATATATATATATATATATATATATATATATATATATATATATATATATATATTAACGTACTCCGCAACCAAAACCTTGTACGCTGAAGATAAATGTAGGGGGTGCCAATCACTTCTCATAAGAAAATCCCTTTAAGTCTCTTGTGAAAACTGTAGATAAAAAAGCAATTAAGAACACATGCAAACAGTGGACTGCATGTCAGAGGAGATTGCAAGAAAATAAACGTGAATAGACAAAGTATAGGTATGCGTGGATGTTCACATTTAAGAAAACAGAAATCTTTGTGTTCAATGATACTTTGATTTTTCAAGCAGCTCCAAGTAAATCACAAGGGTATTTAGGTAAGACTCCTTGCTAATGGAAACATAGTTTTCTTAAACCAACAATTGTGTATGCACGTTTTCTCTGTACATCTGCTCATTCATTATAACAATGTTACCCCTTTGTCAGCAGGGTGAATAACAATGTTACTATCATATGAAAGAGTTCTTAATGCCTGCAACTGAGACCAAGCCAAATAGTTTTTACCTTTATATTAGAGCCTGGCGGTGAACTCTGCTCCTTTTGTGGAATTTGCTGAGTTTTCTACACTCCGTGCACCGCAGAGCTGGCAGAGTGCAGAAAACTCAGCTTTGCGTAATGCAGCTGAGTGTTTTCTCTACTCATGCTTGTGAACGGTAAGTTTGCAAGCTGTGCTTGGGTAGAATTTCTACCTGAGCGACAGGTAAACCAGCACAAAAGGCAGTTTGGACTGCACTCTACCGCTTGCGGAACTCCACAGAGTTTTATTGTCACTATGTGGAGTTCCCTGTAGACAAACCACTACACATGACTGACTTGCTTTATTAAACATAATCGGGGTACAATCTCTGAGTATGCAAGAGCATGGGCACTGGTTACAACACAGCAGGTACATCAGAGGCAGCACATGAGAGGGCAGAATGCAGTATCAGAACAGCAACAGGTCATTGTGGCCAACAGAGCAGCTACATCAGCGGCAGCACATGAGAGGGGCTAAGTGCATCAACAGTCCATTGCGCAGAGTAGGTAATTCAGAGGCAGCACATGAGAGGGCAGAATGCAGTATCAGAACAGCAACAAGGTATTGTGGCCAACAGAGCAGGTACACCAGAGGCAGCACATGAGAGGGCAGAATGCAGTATCAGAACAGCAACTGGGCAGTGTTCGTAACAGAGCAGGTACATCAGAGGCAGCACATGAGAGGGGCCAAGTGCATCAACAGTCCATTGCACAGAACAGGTACATCAGAGGCAGCACATGAGAGGGCAGAATGCAGTATCAGAACAGCAACAGGGCATTGTGGCCAACAGAGCAGGTACATCAGAGGCAGCACAAGTATGTGCTTCAAGGTACTCATCACAAGGACAACAACAATGCATGGCTGGTTACAATGGACAATCTACACACCAAGTCAAATGACATATGAGTGATGGGAAATGCACCTCACATCACGGAAGCTGGTGGACTGCCTGAACTACTTGCTCTAGTGACTGACACGTGAGCCATCGACCCAGACACACTGCCAGCACCAGAAATAGGAGTGTGAGACACAGCCACAGCTCTAGTGTCTGACACATGAGCCATAGACCCAGACACACTGCCAGCACCAGAAACAGGAGTGTGAGACACAGCCACAGCTCTAGTGACTGACACATGAGCCATCGACCTAGACACACTGTCAGCACCAGAAACAGGAGTGTGAGACACAGCCACAGCTCTAGTGACTGACACATGAGCCATAGACCCAGACACACTGGCAGCACCAGAAACAGGAGTGTGAGTCACAGCCACAGCTCTAGTGACTGACACATGAGCCATCGACCCAGACAAACTGCCAGCACCAGAAACAGGAGTGTGAGACACAGCCACAGCTCTAGTGTCTGACACATGAGCCATCGACCCAGACACACTGCCAGCACCAGAAACAGGAGTGTGAGACACAGCCACAGATGTAGTGACTGACACATGAGCCATCGATCCAGACACACTGCCAGCACCCTAAACAGGAGTGTGAGACACAGCCACAGCTCTAGTGACTGACACATGAGCCATAGACCCAGACACACTGCCAGCACCAGAAACAGGAGAGGGCACAACTGAGACAGTGCCACTACATGATGCATGACAGCAAACAACATACACAGTGCCACTATCTGACAACTGCGAGTGAACTTCTGCTGCGCAACTGGGAACACCGAAATGATGAGCCACAGAGCTGTATGGGCCAGGAGGCAGGGTGGCTCTGGGAGCTGGGGATAGCTGTACTGGAGCGACATTGGGTGGTCAGGTGTCAATGGTGTGTGTCTACGTTTCTTAGGGATGTGTGAGGGCACCTTGGACATGACAGGACTGGCAAGTGGTGCGGACTCAAATGTAATATCACACACCAAAGGTGGAGCATCTGCTGCTGGGGGTCTGCTCTCTAGGGACATGCTGGATCCTGCTTGTCAATTGCTGTGTGCCTGCCTTCTGGCCTCTGCATCATGTGTAATGGGGGATGCAACAACAGGGTACTCCTTCCTCTGCTTCTGACGGTCATGGATGGGATTGGAGGTATGGGGGGACTCCACCGCGGAGACAACTGTATTTCGTTCCTTCGACAACATCAGCCTCAGTGCAGCCAGGGGTGATGTATGCCTGTCCTTGATGGTGCTAGTGTCTATGGGAGGAGCCTTGTCCCTTGGATGTGCCTTGGCCGTACGAGGAGTCTTGTCTCTGGACTTTCCCTGTTCCCTGGACGGTGCCCTGTCCCTGGGTGCAGACTTGTCCTTTGTAGTGTACCTGTCTCTAGAAGCGACCTTGTCCCTTGGAGTGTCCCTGCTCTTGGGAGTCGCCCCTTCCTTAGTAGTGCCTTGTCCAAGCGAGTGTTCCTGCTCTTTTGAGGTGGCTTTGCCTTTGTAGTGTCCTTGTCCCTGCTCTTGGGAGTCGCCCCTTCCTTAGTAGTGTCCTTGTCCTTGGGAATGTCCCTGCTCTTTTGAGGTGGCTTTGCCTTTGTAGTGTTCTTGTCCCTGCTCTTGGGAGTCGCCCCTTCCTTAGTAAGGTCCTTGTCCTTGGGAGTGTCCCTGCTCTTTTGAGGTGGCTTTGCCTTTGTAGTGTCCTTGTCCCTGCTCTTTGGAGTCGCCGCTTCCTTAGTAGTGTCTTTGTCCTTGGAAGTGTCCCTGCTCTTTTGAGGTGGCTTTGCCTTTGTAGTGTCCTTGTCCCTGCTCTTGGGAGTAGACCCTTCCCTAGTAGTGTCCTTGTCCAAGGGAGTGTCCCTGGATTTGGGAGGTTCCCTTAACTTGGGAGTACCTTTTGTGTTGGATGCCTGTGTAGCATGTGAAGCCATTTCCCCCAACACCCCTTGGGGATCCTGTGTGTGAACTCCAGTGTAGCTCACGTCTTCTTTGGTAACAGATTTTCCTGTCCTAGGGGATGGTGTCTGTGCCCTCCGTGCCCTGCCATGCTGCCTGTGGCTGCTTCTAGTGCAATAACCTGTAAAATTCACTCCCCCCTGAGACATAAAGTGGTGTAGATGGGGGAACAGAAGTAGCACCCTGTCTATGCCACTGTACAATGGCAGAAGACACAGTGTTTGCCAAAGACTGAACTATTATGTGTAGACCAGCAACATCACCATGTATCCCCTCCATGAATGCCACCACCTGCCCCAACCTCCTATCGTGGTCTTGGAATGCATTGATCATGTTGGTCTGCCCTACACACAGCTGTCGCAACAGATCAACAGCCTCTGCACAAAGTGCACTTTGTGTCACCGGGGCAGGGACAGCGGTGCCTGCACCTAAGGCCACTCTGCTCCCCCTACTTCTGTGTGCACGAGCAGTACTTGGTGCAGTCGGCGGCAGTGTGGGACCTGTGTGCTGTGTCCCGACTGAAGGTGTTGATTGCCCACTCCCTGTCTGTGACAACAGTGCTGACTCACCAACACTGTCGGAAGATGAGGACGATGGTGTTTCCACATGTGAGTCCTCAGGGACGGTCCTGTCCCCCTCTCCGGGGCTGCCCTCTTCTGTGTCAGTCTGCGCGTGTGTGATCTCTGATCTGGAAGCATTGCCACCACTCATCTCCGTTGTCTGTGGGTCAGTGCCCTCTGCCAAATCTGAAATAGAGAGAAAAGAGGTGTAAGTAAGTGCCACACTCACATACTGAAGGACAACAAATCTCTAATTCCATTACATACATAGTACATGTAGCACACATCCTGCACACGTCCCACCCCTACCAGTTATCCTTACATCAAAGAACCGGTGGTGGCTGTCAAACATGTACATCATACGATCAGGGCAAGTGCCTGTAGATCTGCACACATGTCATGACATGGGACCACAGACCTCAACGGCATGTCCTGGAACCCTCAACTACTAAGCAAGTGGCCTGTCTACCTGGCGGACATGGATGCCAATGCTCACTCCGCTAATGGCACCAACATGGTATTTCAGCAAAACATACGCACCACGGAAGTCACTACTGTGTCTGAGCACTAATACATGCATTGCAGTCCCAAGTAACATACACATACATTCTGCTTACCGCTAGTTTGCTGTTGATCCCCACTCAGCCGGACGGACAGGTCAGGATGCATCACAGCAATGATACGGTGCATTCGAGGGGTCATGGTGCGTCGGGTCAGACGTGAAGATCTTGGAATCATCCCAGTGTCATCTCCGCAACATTCTTGCTAAGCCTGGATATGTCGTCCCAGCGCTTGTGGCAGTGTGTGTGTGTCGTCTATTGCACACCCCCACTGCCCGTACATCACGTACTATGGTCCTCCACACGGCCTTGCGAAGGTGCAGCTTTACCTACCATGATGGGAGACAAGAGGGTAATGTAAGTGGACAGTATGACATGCACAAACCTCGTAGAAACACGTTTCTACATGCAGCCATGCTCTGCACAACACATGTGAAGGTCCCACAGCACACCGCCAGGCTTGCAGAAGACAGGAGCCACTGACCACCTCATGGCCAACGACATGTACACCTCTGCACTTACCACCTGTCCGGGTGCACCGTAGAGCCGTTCGTAGTGGCTGAGCACACCGGCCACAAGAGCATCTAGTTCCGCTGCGGTGAAGGGACGAGACCGGATCTCTCGCACTCTCTGCATGGCAAGGTCCTGGACTGTGGCACTACAGCAGCAGTTGTTGGTCAGCTCAGCAGCAGCAGGTCGAGGTGATGGTCACAGGTAAGCATGGGCGAATTTTGCGAATCTCGCGTTTGCGAATTTTGCGGATTTGCGAATTGGCAATCCGCAAAATCCGCGAATTCTCGCGAATTTGCGGATTTTTTTTTTGTGTTCGCAAGTGTTTCTACCAGTTCGCGAGGATTTGGTACTAGTTCGCAATTGCGAACTTACTTGTCGGCTCGCAACGGTCGCGACTATGTTGTTTCTACGCCTGGTTCATTATCACAGCCTCCCAGCACCCTCTGTTTCACCACTGGCACCCTCTCTTTGACCCATGCCACCCTCTGTTACATCAATGCCACCCTCTGGTTCATCATCACTGTAGAAGATGGGGGGGGAAAAGCAAGCCCACCTGCCCTGCTTGAACTGACATGAATTAATTTGGGGTTAGTTTATTAACAACACCTGCCCTGCCCCAACTGACAATAATGAATTAGGGGCTAATTAATGTGTCACTGAAAGAATTTCAAGTCCCAGCCTGGCACCTGCTTGTCTGCTCCTTTAGCTGTAAATCAGGACCTTTGTGGCATACAGTTAAGGTCAGAGCAGGGTCACACAATAGTTGCAAGCAGGCAACCGAATTCTGGAGGGCCCCCTCAGGAAGCACTACAGAGAATCGTTACAAATCATGAGGTTGACCTTTTGCACCTGCTCATTGCTTTTGCTTTAGCTGAAATCGTTTTTCGTTTTTTTCGCGCTATTCGCGGGGCGCGGCGTCGTGCGAAACCGACCGCGGAAGCCGCCAATTCGTGCGAATGAGCATTTTATTTTTTTGCGGCTTGTTGTTTCGCGAGTTTTTTTGCAGTATTCGCGAGCTGCTTGCAGCGCAACACGTGAATTTACCCCAAGGTCGAGTACGGGCGCGGCCATTTTGTTTGCGTGACGTATTTCCGTTTCCGCCCGCTATGTATAATCTCGCGCAGTAAGCGCATTGCGAGTAGAGGTTCGCACGAGATCGCGCGGGAAATCTAGAGGTTCGCACGAGATCGCGAGGAAAATCTCACGCGAACTTACTTTCGCGCTCGTGAACGGGCGCCGGCCATCTTGTTTTTCATTCATTTCCTGTGTCTGGGCATGGTGTTTAATCCTCTTGGTATCTTTGCCATCCTTTGCTTGTTTTCAGTTTTTTTTTTACGATTTTGCTTCTTATCTATCCCTCTCTTTTCCTAGCTGTATATTTTTGTCTTTTCTGCTATTTTTCTTTACTTTTAAACTACTTTTTTAAACTCTTTTCTTTTCTTCTTCCCTATCCTATTCTTTCTTAATTTTCTACTTCTTCCTACCTTACCTGCCCAGACCATGGTCAAGCCAGGCGCCGAGAGCTGCCCAGGCACTTGAGGGCCGCAGCCGCGGCGGGGAGTAGTGCTGGACCCAGTGCCAGGACAGCATGCGGGAGATTGAGGGGGGAGCAGGTGACGCGGCGGGAGATATTCAGCCCGGAGGAAGTGGGCGCGCTGGTCTACTTCGTCCAGCGCCGCCTGCCCAGGACCATCGCGGGAGGCGGCAGGATCGCGGCCGGCGGCTACAACATGCGGGAGCGCCGGAAGCGGTGGGAGAAGGTGTGCTGGGCCATATCCCACCTCTACGGGGTCCAGCGCACCTACAGCCAGGTCACCCATCGCTGGACGGACCTCCTGGACCGCGAGCGCGACCTGCTGGACCAGCTCGGCTTGGAGATCCCCGGGCTTGGTGAGTAGTAGTAGCCATTTAATCACTCACTACTATGATGTTTTCTCCTGCTCTGTGTTGTTGTATTGCAAATATTTGTTTTTTACATGGAGCAAGCCAATAATGCCGCTGATGACGATTACATTGTAGTTAAATTTTATTTCAAAATCTTCTGTGCATTTCAGGTGCACTGCTCTCCTTCTCAGTGGCGTTGCTACTATGCTTATTTGTTTTCTATTTCGTGGTCTCATTGGCCTGAGTAACTATTATGTATGAGTGTACTTTACAGAACTGCGTAATGCTAGACACTAGGGGGCAGATTACATTTACAAGCCCCTTGCGCCACGTTTACGTTGCCTTGCGTGACGCAACAGCGGCGTAAACGTGCCGCATCCCTGCGAGTCATTTACGACATGACGCATCTAGGGAGATGCGTCACGTTATAAAGCCATGGGCCTGCACCACAATGGGTGCGTTCCTAGTACGCAGGGTGGGCGGTCCGGCGGCTGTGCGCCTCGCAAAATTGCCTGCGTGAAATCTACAAGATTTAACGCAGGCACTTCTGCGACACTGCTACGTCAATTCAATTCCTTATGTCTGCTCGAAGCAGGCGAAAGGACTGACACAGCATGTTAAGTATTGGGTGGCCCTGAGCATTACTGGAGTTGCATTGCGTTGGCGACGTGACTCCAGCAATGCGCCGCTCTTACGTGACGAGATGCGTCACGCAAGTGCCTACCCTTGCGCCAGGGTGCGCCGCATTGTAAATGAGGCGCATCTGCCGTGTCGCAAGGGTAGTTTTGCATGACGCATTTGATCTGGAGATGCGCCTTGAACGCGTAAGTAAGTATGCCCATAAGGGGCAGAATTGCAATTACCGTCGCATCCCTGCAAAGTAGCAGGGATGCGCCATTAATTGTGCGGCCCGCTACCACCACCAAACATGGTGCGCCGTATTTGCAATGCGGCGCACCATGGGCCCAAAACGTCACCGAAGCTTTACTGCTGGAGTTGCGTCGCAACGATGGCGCAGCTCCAGCAATGCTCTGGGGTGCCCTATCTCCCCAATGCTGGGTCAAGCCGTACGTCTGCTTCAAGCAGGTGCAGGGTTTGTGTGACGCATCATTGTCCTAAAGGTGACTGATTGAAATTTTGTAGATTTCCCTCAGCCACTATTAGGATGTGTTCCAGCGCAGGAATGCCCTCCCTTGCGCCGGAACGCCCCCTGATGGCGCAGGGCTTTATAACGGGATGCATCTCCCAAATGCGTCAGGTTGTTATAATATTATACGCCGCACCATGGCGCCCTTTTTTGTTTAGCTGCTGCGTCACAAAAGTCACGCAAGAACGGCGCAAAAGAGCCGCAAGGGGCTTAAATCTGCCCCTTCCTTTGTACCCCTGTCAATAAGAAAAATAGTGGCGGTGGATTGATAGTTTGACTATTTAAATGACTGGTAATGTAGCAGGCAACTGTTAGTGTTGTCACTGATCTGACTGAAATCACAATGGAGTTTGTCTGTCACTTTGCGTCTTGCCTGCGGACTGCTGCCTGCCAGTCCTAGGTGAACGTTTCAGTACTTTGTTTAGTGAGTTACGTGACTTTCGAAGTCACAGGTCCGCAAATAAATGAAAACTAACCCTAATCACTATAATTTCGCGGAAATATTTTGTTATTGTTCTTTTGAAATGTTTGATTTGGTTGACATTGACAAGCAACAATCATCCATGTTTTCTGTTCTTTCTTTCATGTTGTACGTCAGCTCCCCCCAGGGGCGAGAGGAGGACACAGGAGCAGCAGGCGGCGGATGCTGTTCAACAGGGCCAGGATCGGGCAGGCGAGGGCTCCTCTGCTGGCCCCAGTAAGTTTTCATTTTAGACTAGTACCTATTTTTCCTAGCGTTCCTCATTTGACTTTTTTCAAAATTGTCTTTGCTCTTCTTGTAGACTGTATCTAAATTCTTATCCTGCCTCTACTATGACTCCCTGTGGTATTACTAGATTATTCTTATTAGTCTGTCTGTGTAGCTAACTAAGATTGCACGGTTGGCGAAACTTCCATGATTCTAGTCAGCAATAGCTCTATCAACTTAGTGCAGTCCTCTGGGATTGTCCATAATGTCTTTTGAAGTGTTCTATCTGGACTCATGCTTGCAAAAATTGCAAAACCTTTCGCTCAGTCACTCTAGTCTGGACCAAAATACACAGATTGTATTTAAGTTTAAAAGCTTTATTAAAAGTAAACACATTTATTAAAATGAAGTCATAATAAAACTAAACGTTTAACTGATAATGGAAAAGTGGTTAGTGCTGACGATTAATTGAAGACAATTCTTGTGGTCGAGCCGAGCTCTCACCTGGTTTCAACTTGATCTTGTTGTTAGAAGTCCATCTTCTGTCTGTGTGGAGAAAAATGGTGCGTGTTAAAAAAACAGCCTTCATGAGTTGTGCCGAAAAGTGCAGCAAGACAACCTTCCCTGGAAAAAGGGACATTTTTTTTAACTTTAACGTAGACAGTCACAAATTACATTGTTTTCACATGTCTTCATTCCTAGACCAAAGACTAGTGAGTGCTTTATTCTAACATTCTTAAATGTACTTTGTAGGTGGAACATCTGGTGGCGGGGCCAGTGTGGAGGTGGTGGTGCTCGACACGGAGGCGGAGGGCGATTCTTCAGGGGAGGAGGCGGCGGCTGTGAGAGTTGAGACGGTGGTGGTGGCGGCCAGAGGTAAGCTCTTATATATTCCTTACTTATTGAGATTGAAGACTAGCTGGGAAGGCAAGAATATGAGATGCATGGCTGGGTGAATGATGAAGCAATGATGGGTGGAAGGACAACAGCCTGGGTGGGGGACACAGAAACTGTATGTGTCCATATACCTGGATCATGCTACTATCTGACTCTTAGATAGCATATGTGTATCTAGAGCAGGGGTACTCATAGTACGGCCCGCGGGCCGGTGGTGGCCCGGCAAGCCTTCCTTGGTGGTGCGCAGACCTTGCAGACAATCACTGCTCCCCCGGCCCCCACAGAGCAGAGGCTTTTTTGTATTTCACCTGTTAGCGCCCCTGCATCTCCACTCTGACAATCACTGCTCCCCCGGCCCCCACAGAGCAGAGTGGAGATGCAAGGCCACAAAGAGGTGAAATAGAACAAAGCCTCTGCTCTGTGGGGCCGGGCAAGCAGTGATTGTCAGGGTGGAGAAGCAGGGGCGCTACAACAAACAAAGCCTCAATAATATGTTAATGGTCTTTTAAAGACCTGTTAAGTACTTTGGTGTTGTTGTCTGTGTGTGCGCGTTGAGGAAGCGATCTCAACCCGGGCTGAAGGCTGACACAGATAGACACACACACAGTGAGATGACAGAGGGGGAGGTAGAGGGAGGGCAGGAGGGAGAGTGAGATGGAGAGGGAGGGCAGGAGGGAGAGCAGGAGGGAGAGAGATGTATGTAAATGCTGGGTCTGGTGGCTCAGTGGGTGAGGGCATCTGCTGCAGGGACCTGTGTGCAACCTTATGGTCACAAGTTATCGTTTTGCTTTAGCCCCGCCCCCTCTGACTCCGCCCCCACCAGTGCGGCCCTCGGCCCCAAACTACACTGTAAATGTAGCCCCTGAGAGAAAGTTTGTGAGTACCCATGATCTAGAGAGAGTAGACGGTCAGTGGATGAACTAAGTGTAACTTTGAAGAGCATGTAACACTGCACCCGCACGTCCGCTCCAGTGTTGGAAAGGCAAGGAAAATAACTTTTAATTTTGTCCAAATACTACCATCAATAGTAGCAGTAGTTTGTATTGCAAGCACTGCATAGATCCGGTTATTACGGTGGCCACTCCCTACCTCTCTTAATAAGTTTAGTAGTACTCAGTCATTCATGTGTGGATGTATCACTGGTCACTCAATAAAAAGCAAAGCACCTAAAGTCATCCCATATATAAGCAAAAACATCCCATGTGAAGTGATAGATAATCCGATTATTTATCTTCTTCAATTTTCCATTTCTAGTACTCATTTCCACTGTAGGGTGAAAGTTAAATTAATTAAGCAGTAGCCCTTGAGTTGTAACAGAGTATTCTCAGTGCCACCCGTAATAGAAAAGTAAGAGCTTCACCACCTGCATGTACTGGACGGGTACAGTAACGCAACGCAAGTCTAGGTCACTCCTCATGGCGTGCGTCTCTTTTTCTCGGGTGCAAGTTTACTGCGCTGGCATTATGCCGGCTTGCAGAAGATAACGTACCAATTTTCCAAAACAAGAGACAAGAAGAAGAATAAGACTGGTGTACTTTCATAGTCGACTCCAATGGAAGTCCATAGTGCTCGTAGAATTTGTTCCTTAAACTCCCACTAATGTTAGAGCAAGGATGAAGAAGTGTGAGGTTAGATAGATACTGGCCTCAATAGTTATGTAATGCGTTTGCAAGTTGCTAGTTGTAGTGCAACACAAATTTCTGCTGAATGATTGAGTTAATCTTAAGGAGCATTGGTTACAGACTATGTCTTTCTTTCTTCATATAGGTTCTCCTTCCAAACGAACAAGGAGGAAGGAGCTGGCTAGAGCGGCCCGGCAACGGAGGATCGATGCCACTGTGGCCGAATATCGGTGGCTGGTGGCCCTGGAGGACGAAGAAAGTGTGCAGTCGACCACAACAACTACGTCGTCTGCATCGGCCTCCGTTCCCCCACGGGCTGCCAGTGCCACCCAGCACAGTGGTCCACCCAGACTGAGCCGGGCTGCCAAAGCCAAACGCCACCGCCGAGTAGCAAGGACAACAGCTACAGCTTCCTCTCACAGCCGTTGCACCTACAAGGCATTGAAGGCACGCCTGCGCCGCAGTACCCTGATGGTGTCCCGCCTCCAGCAGGAGCTCCACCACTTTTCCAACCAGTTGGAGGGGCTCCGCGTAGAGCATGCCTTGCTCCGCCAGGAGCATGATGCCCTGGCCCAAAAAGTTGACAGCATCCACCCATAGTGTCCCTTGCCCCTTTTTTAGAGACTTTTGGGGGGTGGGAATTGGGAGTTGGGTTTTTGGGGACTTTTGAAGGACAATCGTTGGGGTTAGGGAGGGTCTTGTGGGAGATTATTTTGTTAGGGATATAAATATACTTTTTCAAACTTTATCTGAGCATACCCGTTTCTTACTGCTTGCCTGGTGGGTGGGGGTTTAACGTTGACTTTGTTTTCCTGAAAGTTTAGTTCCATTTTCTTCCTTTAAGTGATAAATCCCCAAATGTTTTCAACATTAGTGCCTCTCACAGACTAAGTGAAGTGAATCCAAGAGTCCTAGGACTTTAGTAGTATTACCTTCAGTCTCTCGTCTCTCGTACTAATACTCCATTATACCCCCAAACCACCAAACGCTTATCTTACCTGTAATTTGTGTTTGAAAGTAGGGCTAGACCCAGGGCTGGCTCCACGGGAAACAGCGAATATGGTTGGCAATCTTGGTCGGATAACATTTCCTCATAGCGGTGGTACTAGTGGTGTGACACAGTGGCAGTTGCATGCCTATGAAAAAAAAGAAAATGAAATCTGGTTTGTCCTCCTGAGCAATTCAACGGTACAACTGAGAATATAGCAGGTGACAGAAGTACAGTAGAACAGTGCCACATTGTAGCCTAACAAATGGTAAAGTATAACTACTAATTCGGTTGAAGTTCTTTCACATTAGCAATGGTTCTTTGTCAAGCAGAGTAAGAATATATCCTCGGATTTCTTCACCAGCCTGTTGCTATCACCTTATCCTCCCCAGCAAGTGTGTGGATTTATTGCTGTCATTTAGTCACACATCAATCAAAACCACACAGCCCGGGGGAAGAGGGTTAGGGTTTGAAAAATGGATGGGTACGGGGGTTTTTGGGAAAGGTTTTGGGAGACAAGAAAAAATAGCACAGCATAGACAAACAATTGTGAACATAAACAAATCTTTGGGTACAAACCTATCCATCAATCTTTGAAAGTGCATGCACTACTGCATACATGTCAGTGAAAAGTAAGTAGTACATTCGACAACTGTGGAAGAAAGAATGCGACAGTACAGGGCCTGTGTGGAATTATTAATAACGATATTCAACATAAGGTCTCTGTAGCCAGATACCCGAGAGCCTTGCTGGTCACTATAAATCCATTCACAACAACACTCAATGGGGTTGGTCTGGAAGGTATAGTAGATAGAAAAGGAGAAATTGCTTTTTTTCTAGGTGTCCCCTCACTCACCAGGGTTGCCCCTTGGTGACATGCTTCATCATTGGGGCCATCCCAGTCCTCTACGGCCTGGGGCGTGCTGCGACTTGCGAATTACGTAGGAGTACTTACAAATGACAATGTGTGGTGCAGATGTGATAGTGGAGTGGAATAAGTGATGTGTTAAGGGATCAATTTAGAAGCAGAGAGAGATCCAAGAAATGCAGTCACAGTCAGAGAAAAAGGCAAGGGATACTGTATCTATGTGGTTGTAGTGGTCCTGTTGGAAGTGGTAAGTAAGTTGCCTGCAGAAAAAAAATCCTCCTATTAGCGGCACTCCTCCATTGCAGCCGACGCTTCGTCCATCGATGTTGGTCACCAGAAGACACCCTGTAAAAAAAAGCACAGCATAGACAAACAATGGAACATAAACAATTCTTTGGGTACAAACCTATCCATCAATCTTTGAAAGTGCATGCACTACTGCATGCATGTCAGTGAAAAGTAAGTAGTACATTCGACAACTGTGGAAGAAAGAATGCGACAGTACAGGGCCTGTGTGGAATTATTGATAACGATATTCAACATAAGGTCTCTGTACTTAGCCAGATACCCGAGAGCCTTGCTGGTCACTATAAATCCATTCACAATAACACTCAGTGGGGTTGGTCTGGAAGGTATAGTAGATAGAAAAGGAGAAATTGCTTTTTTTCTAGGTGTCCCCTCACTCACCAGGGTTGCCCCTTGGTGACATGCTTCATCATTGGGGCCATCCCAGTCCTCTACGGCCTGGGGCGTGCTGCGACTTGCGAATTACGTAGGAGCACTTACAAATGACTATGTGTGGTGCAGATGTGATAGTGGAGTGGACTAAGTGATGTGTTAAGGGATCAATTTAGAAGCAGAGAGAGATCCAAGAAATGCAGTCACAGTCAGAGAAAAAGGCAAGGGGTACTGTATCTATGTGGTTGTAGTGGTCCTGTTGGAAGTGGTAAGTAAGTTGCCTGCAGAAAAAAAATCCTCCTATTAGCGGCACTCCTCCATTGCAGCCGACGATTCGTCCATCGATGTTGGTCACCAGAAGACACCCTGTCCACTGCCTGCCTGATGCTGAATTTTGGCTCGCTACTGTGAAGCCTGACTCCATCCTTTTTTCCCCATTGCAGAGACTGAAACCCGGCCTGTAATTATTCAACGAAAAACAGGAAGTGATATAATATTACAACACCACTGATAAATAAATATAAGGTATGTAGGCTGTGGAGTGCAAAAAGTCACAATTTGATTTTCCTAGTAGACAGTACGATATTTTTGAAAGTGCGTACTCTGAGTCACCTTTTGAAGGATAAATAAGTATGGGCAAATTAATGTAGCGGATCTTGCCCCTCAAGCTAGGTGTACTGTAAACTGTGTTTTAGAACAAAATTAGATCTTCCTAGCAGTGCTCCCACCCAGACCCTTACTAAAGCCAGTCGCAAAAATGTAGAAGACCCCCAATCAAATCTCAAAAAATCGAGGCCTAGCAGAAAACTGGTGACAAAACTTACTTTGAAAGTAAAAGTAGGCCGAAGTACCCCCTTCCTAATTACCCCTTACCCACCGTGGATTGCATTCAAACCACTTGCAAGCAACCAAGCAAAAGTAGCCATAGCCAGCATCGCTCCAAGACTCGAAATCCCCCCCACTCAAACACATGCAATAGAAATACTGCTAACCCTAACGAACCCTAAGTTAAGAATAGTGGCAAAGGCTTTCTTTAACTATGCCAAATCCCCCCTTTCCCACCATGGATTTTCTTCAAATGACTTGCAACCAAAATTACACATTCTCACGAGTGCTCTAAGACCCCCGAACTCAGTTGCAAAAATCTAGAACACCCCGAAACACATGCAATCCTGCTGCTAGGGCTAACCCTAACGAACCCTAAGTTACAAAAAGTGCCAAAAGGCTTTTCCGCGAGGATTTTGTCCCAACCACTTCTACCCGGTATTAGACCTTCCCATGAATGCCCCAAGACACGCCAACCCACCCGCCAAGAAGCATAACACCCCCAAACAGGCCAAAAGCAAAATCTCATACTTGCAATATTTCTCGGCCTTCGGTCCAAACGCGCTGCGTAGCTAGGCCATAAGTCGGGGTTGCCACGACGGATTTCCTGAAAAGCAAATGCAATCAAGATTAGAGTGTCCCAGCAGTGCTCCCAGACCACGAAACTCACCCAAAAACAGACGGAACCCCCCCTAAGAGCACCTCAAAGGCAAGCAAGTCATCAAAAACACAAAAAATTTTCCGCCTGGGATTTGGTCTAAAACACTTTTATCCGGTATTAGAGCTTCCCAGCAATGGCCCCAGAGCCATCAACCCAGGAGAAAACAAGTAGAAGACTCCCAAACAGCCAAAGAGCAAAAGTACAAAAATGGGGACTTAGTCAATTTTTCACAAATTTCAAAAATCACTCCGCGCGCGCTCTGCAGCTAGGCCCTAACTCCCCTCTGCCACCATGGATTTGCTTCAAACCTCTTGCAAAGTAAAGTATATATAGCCAGCAGTGCGCCCAGACCCCGAAACCTACCCACAAACACCAGGAAGCCCCTCAAACAGGCCCCCGAAAACGCTACATTGAGCAAAATGTCAGAAATAGCCAAAAAAAATCGGCCTGGATTTTGTCCCAACCACTTCTACCCGGTATTAGACCTTCCCAGGGATGCCCCAAGACACGCCAACCCACCCGCCAAGAAGCATAACACCCCCAAACAGGCCAAAAGCAAAATCTCATACTTGCAATATTTCTCGGCCTTCGGTCCAAACGCGCTGCGTAGCTAGGCCATAAGTCGGGGTTGCCACCACGGATTTCCTGAAAAGCAAATGCAATCAAGATTAGAGTGTCCCAGCAGTGCTCCCAGACCACGAAACTCACCCACAAACAGACGGAACCCCCCCTAAGAGCACCTCAAAGGCAAGCAAGTCATCAAAAACAAAAAAAAAATTCCGCCTGGGATTTGGTCCAAAACACTTTTATCCGGTATTAGAGCTTCCCAGCAATGGCCCCAGAGCTGTCAACCCAGGAGAAAACGAGTAGAAGACTCCCAAACAGCCAAAGAGCAAAAGTACAAAAATGGGGACTTATTCAATTTTTCACAAATTTCACAAATCACTCTGCGCGCGCTCTGCAGCTAGGCCCTAACTCCCCTCTGCCACCATGGATTTGCTTCAAACCTCTTGCAAAGTAAAGTATATATAGCCAGCAGTGCGCCCAGACCCCGAAACCCACCCACAAACACCAGGAAGCCCCCCAAACAGGCCCCCGAAAACGCTACATTGAGCAAAATGTCAGAAATAGCCCAAAAAAAAATCGGCCTGGATTTTGTCCCAACCACTTCTACCCGGTATTAGACCTTCCCAGGAATGCCCCAAGACCCGCCAACCCACCCGCCAAGAAGCATAACACCCCCAAACAGGCCAAAAGCAAAATCTCATACTTGCAATATTTCTCGGCCTTCAGTCCAAACGCGCTGCGTAGCTAGGCCATAAGTCGGGGTTGCCACCACGGATTTCCAGAAAAGCAAATGCAATCAAGATTAGAGTGTCCCAGCAGTGCTCCCAGACCACGAAACTCACCCACAAACACCAGGAAGCCCCCCAAACAGGCCCCCGAAAACGCTACATTGAGCAAAATGTCAGAAATAGCCAAAAAAAAATCGGCCTGGATTTTGTCCCAACCACTTCTACCCGGTATTAGACCTTCCCAGGAATGCCCCAAGACACGCCAACCCACCCGCCAAGAAGCATAACACCCCCAAACAGGCCAAAAGCAAAATCTCATACTTGCAATATTTCTCGGCCTTCGGTCCAAACGCGCTGCGTAGCTAGGCCATAAGTCGGGGTTGCCAACCCGGATTTCCTGAAAAGCAAATGCAATCAAGATTAGAGTGTCCCAGCAGTGCTCCCAGACCACGAAACTCACCCACAAACACCAGGAAGCCCCCCAAACAGGCCCCCGAAAACGCTACATTGAGCAAAATGTCAGAAATAGCCAAAAAAAAATCGGCCTGGATTTTGTCCCAACCACTTCTACCCGGTACTAGACCTTCCCAGGAATGCCCCAAGACACGCCAACCCACCCGCCAAGAAGCATAACACCCCCAAACAGGCCAAAAGCAAAATCTCATACTTGCAATATTTCTCGGCCTTCAGTCCAAACGCGCTGCGTAGCTAGGCCATAAGTCGGGGTTGCCACGACGGATTTCCTGAAAAGCAAATGCAATCAAGATTAGAGTGTCCCAGCAGTGCTCCCAGACCACAAAACTCACCCACAAACAGACGGAACGCCCCCTAAGAGCACCTCAAAGGCAAGCAAGTCATCAAAAACACAAAAAAATTTCCGCCTGGGATTTGGTCCAAAACACTTTTATCCGGTATTAGAGCTTCCCAGCAATGGCCCCAGAGCCGTCAACCCAGGAGAAAACGAGTAGAAGACTCCCAAACAGCCAAAGAGCAAAAGTACAAAAATGGGGACTTAGTCAATTTTTCACAAATTTCACAAATCACTCCGCGCGCGCTCTGCAGCTAGGCCCTAACTTCCCTCTGCCACCATGGATTTGCTTCAAACCTCTTGCAAAGTAAAGTATATATAGCCAGCAGTGCGCCCAGACCCCGAAACCCACCCACAAACACCAGGAAGCCCCCCAAACAGGCCCCCAAAAACGCTACATTGAGCAAAATGTCAGAAATAGCCTCAAAAAAAATCGGCCTGGATTTTGTCCCAACCACTTCTACCCGGTATTAGACCTTCCCAGGAATGCCCCAAGACCTGCCAACCCACCCGCCAAGAAGCATAACACCCCCAAACAGGCCAAAAGCGAAATGTCATACTTGCAATATTTCTCGGCCTTCGGTCCAAACGCGCTGCGTAGCTAGGCCATAAGTCGGGGTTGCCACCACGGATTTCCTGAAAAGCAAATGCAATCAAGATTAGAGTGTCCCAGCAGTGCTCCCAGACCACGAAACTCACCCACAAACACCAGGAAGCCCCCCAAACAGGCCACCGAAAACGCTACATTGAGCAAAATGTCAGAAATAGCCAAAAAAAAATCGGCCTGGATTTTGTCCCAACCACTTCTACCCGGTATTAGACCTTCCCAGGAATGCCCCAAGACACGCCAACCCACCCGCCAAGAAGCATAACACCCCCAAACAGGCCAAAAGCAAAATCTCATACTTGCAATATTTCTCGGCCTTCGGTCCAAACGCGCTGCATAGCTAGGCCATAAGTCGGGGTTGCCACCACGGATTTCCTGAAAAGCAAATGCAATCAAGATTAGAGTGTCCCAGCAGTGCTTCCAGACCACAAAACTCATCCACAAACACCAGGAAGCCCCACAAACAGGCCCCCGAAAACGCTACATTGAGCAAAATGTCAGAAATAGCCAAAAAAAATCGGCCTGGATTTTGTCCCAACCACTTCTACCCGGTATTAGACCTTCCCAGGAATGCCCCAAGAAACGCCAACCCACCCGCCAAGAAGCATAACACCCCCAAACAGGCCAAAAGCAAAATCTCATACTTGCAATATTTCTCGGCCTTCGGTCCAAACGCGCTGCGTAGCTAGGCCATAAGTCGGGGTTGCCACGACGGATTTCCTGAAAAGCAAATGCAATCAAGATTAGAGTGTCCCAGCAGTGCTCCCAGACCACGAAACTCACCCACAAACAGACGGAACCCCCCCTAAGAGCACCTCAAAGGCAAGCAAGTCATCAAAAACACAAAAAAATTTCCGCCTGGGATTTGGTCCAAAACACTTTTATCCGGTATTAGAGCTTCCCAACAATGGTCCCAGAGCCGTCAACTCACCTGCAAAGAGGTACAACAACACCCCCACAAGTGCTGAGTCTTTCTTCATTGGGCGTAAACCAGCCCTCTGGTTTGATGGAAATAGGAGTCTGGAGGAGGAGGATAGAGGAGCATGTTCTTCTGAACATGTGAACCTGAGGAATGCAGACTGCGGCAACTTCAAATCAATTAGAAAACCAGCGAAGATAGTTCTGCTGATGGGCTTGATTTTGTGATTATCTGATTAAAGTTTGAAATATATTAACTGTGCACAACAAAGAAAGACAGACACACAGGAATAAAAGTGAATAGGGACCAAAAAGAAAGTTATTGATTCGTTGTCTCATTTTCAGGGCTCGGTATCACGGTCGAGGAATGAGAATAAGGCTACGTCATCATACTCTGCGAATTCAGGCAGGGTGAGCTCAGTGTCACCTGACAGAGTAGAAATTCCCTCATCTATGTTGCAGGCCACCTCCTGTTCATCCGGCACGCTCTCTCGTACTCTGAAATCTGGTGGTATGAGGTGCTGAATCATCTTGATCATTGTTAACCTCTCCACATTTTTGGGCGAGAGGCGGCTCCGTTTGGGAGTTACAATGCCACCAGCAGCACTGAAAACCCGTTCAGAAGACACGCTTGCGAGTGGGCAAGACAAGTAGTTTAAAGCCAGGTTGGTGAGCTGTGGCCACAATTCTTTTTTCCCATGCCAATACGCCAATGGGTCAGAATTAACATAGACCTCTGTTGAGTCATTCAGATAGTCCTTCACCATCAACTCAAGGTCCTCATCCAAGGTTCCTCCACTTTGCTTAGCTCTTGCTGTGCCTCTGACCTTTTGAGAACCAAACCCACGCAGAGCTAGCCAATCCTCTTCAGCCTCCAATGTTTCTGTTGTGTTTCGTGCAGATGATCCGGTTGCCGGTGTCTTTAACGGCTGAGAGGTCACTTGTGCCACAGCCACAGGTGCAGAAGTGGATTGTTTTGACTGGGGATGGCCTGCTGATGTACTGCCATTTCCTTCAATTTCCAGCCGTTCTGTTTCAAACCTCTTGGCTGACAAGGCTAGCCAACGTTTGTACTTTGGAACATGTTCATCATCAAAAGAAAAGAATGCTTGGCATGCCAGCGCCTTTTTGTAGCGTGGATCCAGAATAGTAGCACAAATGTAATGCTGTTCTGAGTGGATCTTTTTAAGATGTTCATCACCTTGTAGGAGCTCTAATAATTGCTCAGCCAGAAGCAAAGAGTCTTGGTTTTTGTCATCTTTTTCAAACACAGAACACACCTCCTTCAGTTGGTCCTCCAGCATGTACAACAATGGGATAGCTTTTCCCAAATTAGAGTCCTCCTTGCTGACTGCACGCGTGAAGAACTCAAAAGGACGAAGCATGCGTGTCAGGCTTTGAACTATGTTCCATTGCGGCCCACCCATCCTCAGCTCCTCTGTACCCTCTGTAAGGAAATATTGATCGAGTTCCGTATACTGCTCATACAGACGCTCAAGCATGTAGAAGGTTGAGTTCCAACGTGTTACCACCTCCTGGATGAGTGCTTTCACTGGCATTTTACGTTGATATAGCAGGCTCCTCAGCTGCTTCCGGGCCTTAAAAGAATGGCTGAAATGCTTGCACATTTTTCGGCAGTTGTCCAATACACTGTACGCTGCACTGGATTTATTAGCCAAGAATTTTTGGACAACCAGGTTTATACAGTGCGCCAAACACGGCACTCTGAAATAGTAACCGTCCCTCATGGCCTTAACTATATTGGCGCCATTGTCCGTGGAAACATAACCAACCCGGCGTTTTAGTGGGGACAGCCAGTTAAGGACCTTTGTGTTAAAGACATCCAAAATGTTTTCTGCTGTGTGACGTTTCTCCAAACCAAACATGGCTAGTGTTGCATGTTTCCGAGCAGCTTTAAAAACAATGTTCGTGTCAACACCTGTGTTTAGCTTTGCTTTAGCCCCTGAAAAAGAGACCCAGTGTACAGTGATGCACATGTAATCAGCGCCTGCGCCACTGGTCCACATGTCTGTTGTCAGATGTATAGTGTGAACAGCACTCTTCTGCAAAGCTGCCCCAATCACCTTCAGAACATCTTCATGTAGTTCTGGAACCACAACTCGGGCAAAATAGAACCGGCTAGGAACCTTCCATTTAGGGCAGAGCGCTGCCAATAATTCTAGAAAACCAACCCCTTCTACAAAAGAAAAAGGGAGAAGGTCCAGAGCTAGCATTTTAGCCAGCTTAGTGTTATACAGACGCGTCATTGGGTGGTTGCGTTCATATTGCGCTTCTGTAAACAACATCTTTTTAATGTTGCCCTGGACCAAGGATTTACGGGATGATGATGATATCTTCGACCCAGTTACACTCGCTGATGAACTTTTCCGCATTGATGTCTCACTCTCTCCCACACTCTTAGTGTGGCTCACATGGGGTGTGCTGCTGACAGGGGTACTGGGTGTAAGTGAAGTGTTTGAATCGTCTTCTTCCTCCTCGTCATTATCAGATGAAACAGCATTACGTGCAATTCCGGCTTCCTCGATCGCCTGTAGGTGCGCAAACCATTTGACAGCGTGCTTTCTTTCAAGATGACCTCTCTGGCCTCCGGTACCATAGTTGGAACCCAACTTACCACGACTAACTCGAAGCTTACACATGCTACAAATGGCTACGGTTTCATTTTTTGGGCAAACACTAAAGAAGTCCCAAACTGCAGACTTGAAATGTCTTTGGGGGCCGGAGGAGGCGGCGATACTGGTGGTGGTGGTCCTGCTGCTAATGCCAGATGAAGTGGAGGATGTGGATTGCCGAACTTCAGTACGTTTTGCACTTTCACCACCACGAATTGAGGTCGAGGACGAGGTGGGTACCTTCTTGCGAGGAAGAAATATGGAAGCGGTAGGTTTTGGTGTACTACTTAACTCCAAATCTAATGATTCCATTTCCATTGCCTCCTCGCCGACATCATCATCATGCTCAGCAGCTTCTCGGGATAGGGTCAAAATGTCTCTTTGCTGCATGCCCGGTGGGGCTGCAGTGACCTTTGTGATGACTGGCTCGTCGTCATCGTGAGAGGCTTCATCACCAGCAGTATCTGTCACTTCTTGTTGAGCCTCATCACACTCCATAGGTATGAGTTTTTGGACGACCTTCCTTTTACGCTTAGGTACCTGTGTCAGATCATGGTGTGCCTCACTTTCAGACCGCAGTTGTGGTTCCCAAGACAGATCACTTGCATCAGAACGAGGTGGGCTTGAAGAAGATTTAGACACCCCCCTTGATCTTTTCCTTGCTAGGGATGTGGAAGACAATGAATGATCATCAGGAGGAGTGGCTTCCAATGATACCTCGGCTTCATTGTCGATTTCCTGATGTGCCCCTACTTCGGGAGGAACAACTATTGTGGGCACTTGTGAACCTCCATGCACCTTTGCTTGTGCATCTCCTTTTGCTGCCTCTCCTTCCACATGTACTTGGGCGTGTACTTGCACATGGTGTTGTTGTTGCGGCTGTGGTTGTTCAACACTTGTCAGATGAGTTACATCAACCTGTGTTGATTCAGGGACATTGCTGCTACTTTCTTGCGATGAGCCAACATCACTGGTCGATGGTGATTGGAGAAGTACACTGACTGCCTCTGAAGCACTCAAGGGCTTTGACTTAAGTTGGCGTGGTGGTGGAGGCACTGAACCCAATGGAGCAGAGGTGCTGCTCCCAGCTTGGTCTCCAGCAGATCCTGCTGCTGCAGGCGTACTTTTTTTTTTTCTCCCAAAAAACGTGGCGGGTGGCACACCAGCCTCCTTGGTAACTTGCTTCTTCTGCTCCTTAGTAGCAACTTTCTTGCTAGAGGAGCTACGGAGACCTTTCTTTGGGGCCATCTTCTTCAGAGCAGGTCAGACAGCAGGCCGCAGTTGCACGAATTGTAGAGTTGTCTGAGGCCAGACGTGACGTCGCGTGACGTTATGCTGCACACACACACCGCTGCAGGACTTCTTCCTGGCACTGGTGGTTCTCTTGAGTCTTGTGCACCTAAAAAAAATGGAAGACAGAGGAACATCAGTTCAGTTATACAGCACAAAAAAATCGAAAAACACTGCAAAATCAGCCCAATCCCAATCCATCCATGCCCTCCATAATGTTTACATTCAAGACAACCCACAGAAAGACTAGGCTCATGCAAGACTCACTACCCCTGGGCATAAATAAAGGTTGAAAAGTAGGCAAAATGGTTGCAGGCCTAACAACAAAGCCTGCATTCAAAATGGCCACTTGCCTGCCAGCACATGGCCAGTGCCTGTAGCTGCACTCAAAATGGCCACCAGCCACATGGCCTGTCCCTCCCCATGAACACCCCCAAAAATCGAAAAACACTGCAAAATCAGCACAATGCCATTCCATCCATGCCCTCCATGATGTTTAAGTTCAAGACAACCCACAGAAAGACTAGGCCCATGCAAGACTCACTACCCCTGGGCATAAATAAAGGTTGAAAAGTAGGCAAAATGGTTGGAGGCCTAACAACAAAGCCTGCATTCAAAATGGCCACTTGCCTGCCAGCCATGGCCAGTGCCTGTAGCTGCACTCAAAATGGCCACCAGCCACATGGCCTGTCCCTCCCCATGAACACCCCCAAAAATCGAAAAACACTGCAAAATCAGCACAATGCCATTCCATCCATGCCCTCTATGATGTTTAAGTTCAAGACAACCCACAGAAAGACTAGGCCCATGCAAGACTCACTACCCCTGGGCATAAATAAAGGTTGAAAAGTAGGCAAAATGGTTGGAGGCCTAACAACAAAGCCTGCATTCAAAATGGTCACTTGCCTGCCAGCACATGGCCAGTGCCTGTAGCTGCACTCAAAATGGCCACCAGCCACATGGCCTGTCCCTCCCCATGAACACCCCCAAAAATCGAAAAACACTGCAAAATCAGCACAATGCCATTCCATCCATGCCCTCCATGATGTTTAAGTTCAAGACAGCCCACAGAAAGACTAGGCCCATGCAAGACTCACTTCCCCCTGGGCATAAATAAAGGTTGAAAAGTAGGCAGAATGGTTGGAGGCCTAACAACAAAGCCTGCATTCAAAATGGCCACTTGCCTGCCAGCACATGGCCAGTGCCTGTAGCTGCACTCAAAATGGCCACCAGCCACATGGCCTGTCCCTCCCCATGAACACCCCCAAAAATCGAAAAACACTGCAAAATCAGCACAATCCCATTCCATCCATGCCCTCCATGATGTTTAAGTTCAAGACAACCCACAGAAAGACTAGGCCCATGCAAGACTCACTACCCCTGGGCATAAATAAAGGTTGAAAAGTAGGCAAAATGGTTAGAGGCCTAACAACAAAGCCTGCATTCAAAATGGCCACTTGCCTCCCAGCACATGGCCAGTGCCTGTAGCTGCACTCAAAATGGCCACCAGCCACATGGCCTGTCCCTCCCCATGAACACCCCCAAAAATCGAAACACACTGCAAAATCAGCACAATCCCATTCCATCCATGCCCTCCATGATGTTTAAATTCAAGACAACCCACAGAAAGACTGGGCCCATGCAAGACTCACTACCCCTGGGCATAAATAAAGGTTGAAAAGTAGGCAAAATGGTTGGAGGCCTAACAACAAAGCCTGCATTCAAAATGGCCCTTGCCTGCCAGCACATGGCCAGTGCCTGTAGCTGCACTCAAAATGGCCACCAGCCACATGGCCTGTCCCTCCCCATGAACTCCCCCAAAAATCGAAAAACACTGCAAAATCAGCACAATCCCATTCCATCCATGCCCTCCATGATGTTTAAGTTCAAGACAACCCACAGAAAGACTAGGTCCATGCAAGACTCACTACCACTGGGCATAAATAAAGGTTGAAAAGTAGGCAAAATGGTTGGAGGCCTAACAACAAAGCCTGCATTCAAAATGGCCACTTGCCTCCCAGCACATGGCCAGTGCCTGTAGCTGCACTCAAAATGGCCACCAGCCACATGGCCTGTCCCTCCCCATGAACACCCCCAAAAATCGAAAAACACTGCAAAATCAGCACAATCCCATTCCATCCATGCCCTCCGTGATGTTTAAGTTCAAGACAGCCCACAGAAAGACTAGGCCCATGCTAGACTCAAATACCCCTGGTGAAAAGGCCACAAGTACAGCCCCAAAAAACGAAAATCACTAAAAAATCACCACAATCCAATGCCATCCATGCCCTCCATGATGTTTACATTAAAGAGACCCCACAGAAAGACTCAGTCCATGCACCACTCACTACCCCTGGGCAAAAGGCCCCAACCACAGCCAAAAAAATCGAAAAACACACTAAAATCAGCACAATCCCATGCCATCCATGCCCTCCATGATGTTCACATTAAAGAGACCCCTCAGAAAGACTCAGTCCACCCACCACAGAGTACCCCTGGGCAAAAGGCCCCAAAACAGCCCAAAAATCGAAAATTCCAAAATTTTTGTTGCAGCAACTGTAATGCCCCAAACAAACTTACTTGTAAAATTTCTAATCCAACAATGATCCAAAGAAAGTCAAAAAGGCCTCAAATCCAAATATCCAGCAGCATCCACAAAAAGTATTCCTTCCAGCTCCACATCCAAATGAAAAGTGACCAGGAGATGGACAAAGCACTGGGAGGAGCCTGCTGGACAGGAACAGGAAGTTGAAGACTGTGGGGCACTTCCTTCCTCCCACCCCCCTCCCCCCTCCCCAAAATGGACTCCTCGCTAAAAAAGTGCAGGCAAATGTCAACCTAAGGAGTTATTCAGATAAAAATCATCATTCCAAGAAGGTTTATGCTGCTTGCTGGGGGATTTCTTGTGCAGAATTGCAAATTTTATATTTTCGTTTGTGCGAGATTCTTGCTGTTCGCCGCATCTCAAATCTCGCAATTGCGAAGTACCGCGAGACGTGATCTCGCTGTACTCGCGTTGACAAACTCTCGCTCGCGAGCCGTGATGATGTAATCGCGCTCGCCAAATCCCGCGGGATCACACAGCAAGATCTAAAATGGCGCAGCACTCGCAAACTATCGAGAAAAACAACCCGGCAAACGATGATAAACGCCGCGCGCCGCAAAAAAAATCCGCTGCGTGCGAATTTGCGGATTTTGCGAGAAATTCGCAAATCTCGCGGATTGCGAATTTCCCGAAAATCCGCAAAATCCGCGAGCGTAACGGATTTTCCGCCCATGCTTAGTCACAGGCAGCTGTCGTTGGTCAGCTCAGCAGCAGCAGGTCGAGGTGATGGTCAGGCAGCAGTCGTTGGTCAGCTCAGCAGCAGCAGGTCGAGGTGATGGTCACAGGCAGCAGTCGTTGGTCAGCTCAGGAGCAGCAGGTCGAGGTGATGGTCACAGGCATCAGTCATTGGTCAGCTCAGCAGCAGCAGGTCGAGGTGATGGTCACAGGCAGCAGTCGTTGGTCAGCTCAGCAGCAGCAAGTCGAGGTGATGGTCACAGGCAGCAGTCGTTGGTCAGCTCAGCAGCAGCAGGTCGAGGTGATGGTCACAGGCAGCAGTCGTTGGTCAGCTCAGGAGCAGCAGGTCGAGGTGATGGTCACAGGCATCAGTCGTTGGTCAGCTCAGCAGCAGCAGGTCGAGGTGATGGTCACAGGCAGCAGTCGTTGGTCAGCTCAGCAGCAGCAGGTCGAGGTGATGGTCACAGGCAGCAGTCGTTGGTCAGCTCAGCAGCAGCAGGTCGAGGTGATGGTCACAGGCAGCAGTCGTTGGTCAGCTCAGGAGCAGCAGGTCGAGGTGATCGTCACAGGCATCAGTCGTTGGTCAGCTCAGCAGCAGCAGGTTGAGGTGATGGTCACAGGCAGCAGTCGTTGGTCAGCTCAGCAGCAGCAGGTCGAGGTGATGGTCACAGGCAGCACTGGATCACAGCAGTGAATGCGTGCTTGTTAAAATCACACATATATAGGGCCCTGAGCCCATGTCAGTGGCACACGTCGGCAGCAATTGGTTCCCCCTGGATGCCTCTTCCAAAAAGGGCCAATGACTGGCCCTGGTGTGGCGGTGCACGGCTTCCGCTATTTCCGATTGCGCATACGCGCCCCGCGTTACCTCTTTCCATTGGCTGCATGTGCACGGACCGTCACGGTCACACATCGGCAACCGCATGTGTGCGCTTCCGCAACGGATGCATCTTTTGCAACAATGTTCATTCAGTGGCGCCACCATGGCGGTGCTCGCATTCCGCGGGGGAGGTGCAGACCAACACATACTTGTGATTATGAAATTCGAAATGACAGTTCATGACCCCCCTTACAGTCACATTGCATCATCCACCGTAGACCGGCCGGCCCAGGCCGGTCACCCACCGCCGTGCCAGGCCAGTCACCCACCGCTGTGCCAGGCCAGTCACCCAACGCCGTGCCAGGCCAGTCACCCACCGCCGTGCCAGGCCAGTCACCCACCGCCATGCCAGCCCGGTCACCCACCCTTGGGTGAGGGGGAGGTGGTGTGGTGCGGGATAACCAGTCCCTCCACAGTGCTGTTTGCTCGCCCATGAGCTCCACTATTTGCCCTATGCGGGTGTCAATGGACCGCAAAAGATTACTGTTCTCTACTGAGTCTTGGAGGGCACAGTCAGCCTGTGCCAGCCCCCGCGCATAGGTGGCCTGGACTCTGGCTAGGGCTTCCAGTGTTTCTGTGCCAGGATGGGGTGGGTCTCCTTCCCCACCTCGCCGGTGAGAAGCACTCCTGGTTGTGAGATGTGCCCTCACCTCTGTCCTTTGCTGTCCACTCTCCCTGCTTGGCTGGGATGTAGATGGCCCAGCGTCGTGCGATGGGTCAGGCAGGGTGGCACAGGCAGGAGTGGTGGTGCTGGTTGTGGTGGAGGTGGTGGTGGTGGTGGCTGCACAGCTCACTATGGCAGGTGTTGCTGGAGTGACACAGGCCAAGGTTGTGGAGGCAGGGATGTCCTGTGGGCCTGATGGCCCTTGGAGTCTGCTTGAGCCCGCTTCGTCCTCTACACCGGAGCTGGCAATGGGATCGTCCCCAGAGAGTCCGTGCTGTGAGAGGGGCGACTGTTGCTGCCGGTTGCTGGTTTCGCCAGTCAAGTTGCGATCACCTGAGGGACAAGATTTTCATGATCATTGCTGTGGACATGACATGTTTTTTGTGCCAACATTACATTTCACTAACCTCTCACACACCCCACCCACCACCACCCTCCCTGTGGACATGGGGGCCTGTTGGGAGTTGTAGGACTAACCTCTCACACACCCCACCGACCTCCACTCTCCCTGTGGACATGGGGGCCTGTTGTGGGTCATAGTGCTGGACTCTCACACACCCCACCCACACCCCACCACCCTCCCTGTGGACATGGGGGCCTGTTGGGAGTCGTAGTGCTGGTCTCTCACACACCCCACACACCACCACCCTCCCTGTGGACATGGGGGCCTGTTGGGAGTTGTAGTACTAACCTCTCACACACCCCACCCATCACCACTATCCCTGTGGACATGGGGACCTGTTGGGGGTCGTAGTGCTGGACTTTCACACACCCCACCCACCTCTCACCACACCCCACCACCCTCTCTGTGGACATGGGGCCCTGTTGGGAGTCGTAGTGCTGGTATCTCACACATCCCACCCACTACCACCCTCCCTGTGGACATGGGGGCCTGTTGGGAGTTGTAGTACTAACCTCTCACACACCCCACCCACCACCACCCTCCCTGTGGACATGGGGGCCTGTTGGGGGTCGTAGTGCTGGACTCTCACACACCCCACCCACCTCTCACCACACCCCACCACCCTCCCTGTGGACATGGGGGCCTGTAGGGAGTCGTAGTGCTGGTCTCTCACACACCCCACCCACCACCACCCTCCCTGTGGACATGGGAGCCTGTTGGGAGTTGTAGTGCTGGTCTCTCACACACCTCACTCACCACCACCCTCCCCGTGGACATGGGGGCCTGTTGGGAGTCGTAGTGCTGGGTGCTTTGGCAACATGCATGGCTGGGAAGGTATGAGGCAACATTTGTGTTTGGTCATGGTGGGTGCATTTGGGCACAGGCCTTCACATTTTGGTGTGTATTTGCCCCGCATGCATGGATTGGGGCCTGGGAGATGTGTCTTCTCAGTTGTGTAAGGCAGACCATGTCGGTGTGATAGTGGTGCTTGGTTTGTACTTACCAGCCTCTTCTCCCTCTTCGATTCCTTCCAGGCTCTCCGAGTGCAGTATGCCCAGCACCTTCTCCTCCCATTCTGCATACGTAATGGGCTCCGTGGGTGTGCCACCGCCAGTGTGGTGTGCCCGCAGGTGGTTTTTTGCCCAGATGCCTTTGACCCTTGCCTTGAGGTCGTGCCACTGCCTCTGGATGTAGTGCTTTGTTCGTGGCACGGTCCCTGACGCATTGACTCGGGTGACTATCCTGTCCCACATGTGGTTTTTGGTTGCCACGGTGGTCTGCTGGACTAGTGTGCCGAAAAGGTGTGGTTCGACACGGATGATTTCATCCACCATGACCTTAAACTCTGTGTGTCAGTGAATTTTGGATTTTTCTTTGGTGCCATGGTGTGTGATGTGCAAGGTGTGGGTGGAGTTGGTTGGGATGTGCAGGTGTGTGGTGTGTAGGAATGGTGTGGTGGGTGTTTGTGTGGTTGGTGTGTTTGTGTGCAGGTTGTATGTGTGATTTTTGTGTGTCTGCTGTTCGTGGTCTTCAGCCTCTTGCTTGCAGCTATGCTGTGATGCAAAAGATTGTGGTAGTGGGTGGGATCCATTTTATACCCTGTGTCGTGGTTGTGTCCCAATGGTTGTTGCCAGTCAGGTGCTAGGTGGGTGTGTTGACTTGTGTGGATTTTTAGGTGCTTGGGGGGGTGTCATTGTGGCATGTAATTGCTGTGGGTGTTTCAGGTGGGTGGGTATCCTGTTTAGTGTGATTTGTATTTACTTCCATCAGCCATTTTGTAATTGGTTTGACGGTAGGGATGGTGTTTGTGTTGTCCTTCCGCTGGCATGCTCCGTTTATCGTTGCATTGTTTCCGCTGCCGTCGTGGATGGAGGTGAGTTCCGTAGGACTGCCGGCGTTATCCTAATCGCGGGCCCGGAGCCTCCGCAGGTATTGCGGTGGCTGTGCCTGTTCCCGCGGTCATGTTCGTCTGCGGCGGACGGTGATTCTTTGGTTCTGTCTGCTTGCGGCGGTCTCTGGTGTACTCCGTTCGCCGCGGACGGTGTTTGATGTGGTCCGTCCACCGCGGTCGGAGTTTATTGACATTATTATCCTAATCGCGCAGGCTGTTTATCCGCGGAGCGGTCGGGAGTATTTTGTCCACGTCCTTGGCGGACGGAACCCGTTTCGGTCCGCCATCCTAATCGACCCCATAGTTTGTGGCATGAATCAAGATTTAGGTGTTAACTTAATGGGGAGGAGATTTATCATAGAGTACATCTAGACTTTGCGAAAAACCTCTTGGATAGTGTTTGCCTCTCCTAGATCCAACTTGTGCAGTGTTCTGAGAATAATTAATATTATTGATATTTAAAAATTCTGATTGATTTGAGCCATGCCTCTCTACTCCATTGTATTTGGTGTGTTCCTTCTGTTTGAAACTGTAGTTTAATATTAAAAGAAAATGAAAAATGTCAATCCTGGTCTGATCATAATGAAAATTACAGTTGGGACTGAAAGCCTTGCATAATTCAACACTTTTATTTCTTCCTTAGTCAAAACTCTATCAGATAGGTTAATTATGTTAGAGTTCACTTGAACCATTATTGACCTTATTTCTGATCCGTCTTCATTCTCATAGGGTTTTCTCTTGCTTTTTCTCTTTCATCATTTAAGTTAGGACTACTTCCTCTTCCTTTGGATACCGCACCTCAAACCTTTTCCTCTTACTTCACCACGTTCTCTCCCTTGTTGTTAGATTTGTCTCCCTCCCTTTCACAAGAAGGGATATTAAGTCCAGGTTTTGGTATCCCCTTCTAATGTTGTAGCTTCATTAGTGTCTGAGGTGTCACTATCGCCCAACATATCAGAGTTAAATCTTCTACTGAAATTTAGTATGCAACCTAATACATAGCCTTCTGTGTCTCTTTCATACTTTCCGAAGTCTTTCTTATTTCTTATTTAATTATTTATATTCTTTGCTCTCTAATTTAATAACAGTTTTCAAAGTGTCGAGTCTAGTGTTAATTTCTTTACAAAGTTTTTGATCTCATTTTGTTCTGCTCTCAACTTTAGCCATTCCTTAATTTCTTTAATGATTTTTAGGGACTCTTCTCTATTTAACCATGCTTATTTTATCAGAATTGTCATCACTGTTTTCGAGCACAAACCTGAATTTTGTGCCCATTCTTAAAACTTTTTCTGGTTTGGATTATCGTATGAAGGACTTGTGTAAATGGGTAGGAGAAATGTCAGCATTCAGGTATTGTTACATAGAGGTTGCTTTTAGACAGTTCTAGTTTTCAATATTTTTCCAATTTGTTTAATCGTTCCCATAAGGAAAGATATTTCGGGAGGCCACAGCAATCACCATGAAAACTTATTTTACTGTCACGATCCTGCTTGTGTCGTGTCCTGGCATTTAATTATACCGAGGAAATATCAACAGTCCACCCAAGAAATTCTTACACTAAATGTACACCCAATTACAATTCAGTGAGTTCTGCCAGCCCTTTTTAATGTAGCATACTTAAAATCTCTTGACCCATCTGTATGTCTGCTCCAGGCCCGCACATAGCAAATACAGCTCGACTCTAGGGACTTACGACAGTCACATTCTCCACCCATACCATGTCCTCATACTTGTCTCTGTATAGTGCTTAAATGTATTAACAGTCCCTTAGGGATCACTTCTTGGACTCCTCCGGAAGCTTGCAAGGCAGATCTAACTGCAGCAAAAGGCTCCACATAGAGAGAGTGCACCAATAACCTGGTATTTAAAGAAGGCTGGAACTTGCAGGTTTTCCACCAGGCATCATCGAACCTCTAATCAGAAACATGCAACTGCAAGTTGAAGATGCCCGACCCTGTTGGTGGCGTCTCATATAACACCATTTCTCCCTTCTTGTAATCTCCGTGTTCATTCTTTGCTAGACTCCATTTCCACGTTAAAAGACCCAATCAATGATCACTGACTGCACTAAATCCTTTAACATAATCATAGGTAAGAGGTTCTTCTCCCAAGTTTATATCAACGATTTAGCCAAGAACATCTAACTCAAACTCAGGCTTCAAAGAGGCATTAAAGGTTACATGCGTGGGAAACATTCTAACAAAATGGCACAGACCTCACTACAGGCCTTGAGCTCAAAAAAATTTCTTGAAAATGTTCTACGGGCAAGCGATATCATCCAGTGTGTGTCTCTGTTCAAGATAATATTTGTTATTCTGAGCAAATCACATAATCTCACTGTGTCACAAATTGTAATTCTGTGTATTATCAATAACTAATGCACATTTTAACTGTATTATGTCATGTATAACTATCGCAATTACATTTTCACAGCTCCCACTCTCCCCCATCCAAGTATGGACCTTTCTTTTGCCATCTATTGGGAGACAATGTCCCATCTCTCTTCGAGAGAATATGCCGCCATATTTAGCCACGGGTATGAACAATTCTTCCAGGAGTGAACTGGAAATAAGTATAGAAAGGGCAGTGCTGAAACAATTCCTACAGAGGAAAGGATATGCATTAGGTTATGAGGACACGTACTTTGAAGTGAATATTTGACCTGCTGCGTTTTACATCAGTGCAGCTTGTTATCTGATAGCTATTGTCTCAAGTCCCTCGCTGGTGATTATTTATGCCAGTTTAGATTATTTCTGCATTCCTTTCTGACATTTCAGACGAGAACACTCTTGGAGTGTATGCATTTCAGTGCACCGGTGAAATTGCCCCTTCAACATGGCTGCCATACACATGGACAGCCATGCTGAAGTGGGAAATTGGAATCTGTCTCAGTTCCAAAACAGCCAGGATAAACAATACACAGGATAAGAAGGATGTGTGATGGATAGTAGGGACATCAGGTGCAGTTAAGTTACTCACCGGGCAGAGTGTTTCAGTAAGTCCTCAAGATGAAATGAAGCATTATGATACCAATGTAGTGTGTTAACACCCATAATTCCAGATGAGGTGATCACTCTGCACAGCTGTGAGCACAGAGTGGTTTTAATGATGTAACAGGCTGTAACTAGCCAGAGGTCTTCTGAAGCAGTGTCTCTCTATCTTTTGCTTCATCCCAGGAGTATCCATGTTAGACAGAGTGGTGTGAAACATGGGAACCCTCACGGTGGAAGCCATCCAATGCCATGTGCTTACCTCCGTGCACATACACTACCCTTTAAGGATATTTCCTCTTTGCATCAGTGCCGCAGAAGGCGGCACACATGCAAGAGGGAAAACAAGGAGAGATGAGAAATAAAGATAGGTGCACAATTTTAGCGCAAACCCATTTTTATAAGGCTTTGCTAACAAATATTGACATAAAAAATAAATGGGTAGATGCATAGGGCCACCCATGCTCCACCTCTGATATGCCTACCTAATGGAAGGTAATACAATTCAGCACTTTGCACTCTGTTGTGTTACTTTCTTTACTTCGAAGCCAAGCAAATTGAGTTGTGTGTGACTTTGTAAATCAAAATAGATTTTGTGTTGGCAAGCAACAAAAAGTGAAGCAATACTGACACAAAATCTTTGAAAATCCTAGTCAAAGCATTTAAACCCTGAAAATAAGGTGATCTTGGATGATTCTCCTTTAATTAACCATTTGTAGAAGAACTCCCTCCACTTGTGTCTTACAAATACATTTTATGTGCTGTGTGGAGAGGGATTACTATTACAGTGGTGACAGAAAATCCTCACTTTTTGCAAAGTTATGTTTGAGTTTTATAAAGATCTATGCAATAATCACAGCTTGCTTTATTCATTGTCATCTTTAGGTATTTATCATTCTGCCCTGTCCTGTGCAAAGAGCACCCAGTTGAAGGTCCTGCGACAATTAATGTGCTATTGTCAGTAAAGTTAATGCTTTGTGCATTAGAGAATGGCGGACTAGAAATAGCTAACCCACCTTTCATTGTGTGAACTTTAACAAAGCCTGCGTTTAAAGGACAGAAAGACCCCTTGCAAGTGGGTTTAGTAAGTGACTGCACCAGCCAGCAAGAGGATGTCCGTAGATCCTCTGGATCTCATTTCCTCTTCATCTTTGGGGTATGACTGTAGTCTCCTATGCTGACGACATGCCGCTGGCGGTTGCTGGCGGTTGCTCTCAGTGGGAATTCCGACCTTGATGCCACCAGGTTTCGAAATGGTCTCCTGGCAGTGGCTGGCTGGTTGACAGCCAACTGTCTTCAGCTCAATGCCAAGAAAACGGAGGTCCTGATCGTGGGCAAGCAGAGCAACCTCTGAGGCGTTAATTGGTGGCCCTCGGCCCTATCCCTGTTTCTGAGGTTAAAAACCTAGGTGTCTGGTTAGACCCTGTCCTTAGTTTCCGTTGTCACACAAAAAAGGTGGCAGCTGTCTGCTTCGGGATCTTGCGTGGATTGAGGCCCGTTTTAAAATTCTTTGATGCCCATACTAGGCAGCTGATCATTCAGGCAACCATCTTATCCCGACTTGATTATGCCAGCTCACTCCTGCTAGGGGCTAATCAGGCGGAAATTGCCCGGCTGCAGCGTGCACAGAATGCTGCGGCTAGGGCCTTGGTAGGCCAACTGAGGTTCTGCTCTGCAAAAGGAACTATTCGTACACTTCATTGGTTACCGGTGGCGCAAAGAATTGACTTTAAGACCCTATGTCTCTCCTTTAAGATTCTCAAACTGTCTTCCCCTCAGATTCTTGAGAATCTCCTTACTCCCTATGTTCCTTCTCGATCTCTGAGGTCTTTTGGCCAAAATCTGGTTGTTGTCCCACGGTTTAAGCTCTGCAGAGCTGGTGGGCGTTCCTTTCGTGTTTTAGCTGCTAAACTCTGGAATTCACTACCATTCCATATTCGTGCTCTTGATGACTTGCTTGATTTTAGGAGGGCTATCAAAACTTTCTTATTCCCTCCTGCACCTTAGCACTTTGTCCTTTCAGGTCTCTCTGATGTTTCTTTAGTGTTGTGTTCCTTCTGCCTGTCCTAAGCGCCGGGACGCCCCTTTGCTGGGGCAGCTGTGCGCTATAGAAGTCTTCGGTAACATAACATAACATCAGAGGCTCCCTTAGGTTGCATTCACTGAGTTCCACCTCAATGTGGTTCACAGTTCACTTTGTGACTCATCTTTGCCATTGTGATTATAAATCGGCATGGGCGAAATTATATCCTATTTGCATCTGCATGCCCCCGTTTAAACCAATCTGGTTGTGCACTTAGCAGAGGCAATGTCTATAATACAAAAGGGGCTGAACAAGGGTGTGCCTCCTCTTGTTTAACACTAAAGTGCCTAGCGGGTGCAAAAAGTGGGTGCATATTCCCTTCTGCCCCATGTGGCACTTTTGATACTATGGTAGCAGATGTAACCATATTTGGTATTTTTACTCCTGGTTGTCTAATTATGCACTCAACACCACAGCTATGAGGAACATTGAGATGTCTATGGAATAGTTGCAAGTCAAATGTATATGTAAGATGGAAAATAAATGCTTTTCATCGCTTATCTAATATTAGAAGTATGGTAACTGGGAATACAACCTCCATTACTGCCGTTTCTGTTAAAGTGCGTTTTTTCAATATGGATCCACTTGCTCAGGATAAAATGGTAGTCATTTTCACAAAATGAAACGAAAACAATGCTAGGATTTCTCCACTTTACCTTAGTTGACACAACTAGCGCGCGCTAGAATTTCATATATTTTGAAAGTAAACAGTAAACAGGGAGAGAAGCCAAGTTTTGAAGTAGTTCAAGGTCCTTACCATCAATCTGAAGGGGCACCAAGGCCATAACAATAGAATTCGTACCTGTGCCCAGTAAAATGATGCTGACTATAAGTGACGTGTTTTGTTCCTGTACCGTACTGTACACATTTTGAAATGGTGTCCTTTCCCGTACTAATGATTACCTAGAAATTACCTGTAAAATCTTTACACCATCAGAGGATGGTTTCAGAGTTTTCTTGTCATTGTTGGAAGGCTGGGAAACTAGAGCATCTTTGGACGTTCAGCAGGTAAGACCATGTGGCAAGTACAAAGGATTGAAAACGCTTTTCATTTCAGCCTATCTCCAATCTTGTAAGAGCAAACACACGCTTTTTACGTCTGTATTTTAAGAGAGTACAAACACACTAAGAGAGAAGTCTCCGCGTGACGTATTCTTAACTAAATCGCTACCACCATATCCCCTGTGAACCCTGCCATTCCAATGCAGTATTGCTGTGGTAAAATTAGGAGCTTGCTCGGTGTTGTTGCGTTTGCTGTATTTTGGAAGTATACATATTTTCCATACACCTAGCAAATCTCCATGGATGCTAGTAATTTCGGCGTTATTAAACTGTCAAATGTTATTAGACTGCAGCTTTGGTGATTTATATGAACATTAGGAATGTTACAATAAAGTCATATCATATTATAACAATTGCCTGTTTATTTCGCTCTGACTCATGGCTGTTTATGGGGCAGGACAGTTTGCTGTCAGTGCTCAGGTATTACTTACATTTTTCTAACATGATATGAAAGTTGTTAATATGGCATGATTCAAATTCGAGAAATCTAACCCAAAAGGACAGGCATTTCTAATACAATGTTATGCAATGTGTAGCTCTGTGGTAAATTGCTGAACTGAAATAATAAAAGTCCCATATGACCACGGGATTGTTCAATTTCGGTACTATATTTGCTTTATTAGGCAAGGCTCCAGTCTGCCAACTCAAGTTGGGAGTATGTGGCTCTCTGATTATAATACAACTGACAGGCAAAAGGCGCACATACGCAGAGCGCAAGGTTGTACAGATGTGCAACTAAGGATTCACTCTTCAGGCAAAATAATTCAGGAAATACTTTTTATCATGCAATATTTTGTATGTCAACAGGGAGCACAGTTTAGGGCTCAAAATATAGGGGCACATTATCAGGAACGGTGATAAAATTATCGCCGGTTTAGCGGCAGAATACTGCAGTTAAAGCGGCGATAATGGACTTGATATTATGCCCTGGAGAATTCCAATAGAAGCCCATGTTCACACTAGTACATGGACTTCTACTGGAATTCTTAAGGGCATATTTTCCAGGGTAACTACAAAGGTGCAAAGGCCAACAACGATTTCACAAACATTTTCGTAAGGGGGGGATACACTCCTAAAATAACCCCTGCTCACACCCTAGGTAGCTTGGCACAAACATACAGGCTTATCTCATAGGTAGTGTTTAAAGCATTTGTGCATGCATGCAGAAATACAGTGAAAACATTACATCACAACAGTTTAGAAAAATAAGAAATCTTTATCTAAACCAAAAAAGACGGAAATGACAAAAATCCACAATATAGTAATAAAAATATGACTTTCAAATTGTAGAAATAGTTGTGCTCAAAGAAAATTACAGATGCAACACTTTTCAGACAAAGTACCTTGGATGTGTTGAAAACACAATCAAAAACAGCTGCAGGGAAGCTGATGCATCGGTTCCTTACACCCAGGGAAGGTGATGCATCGGTTCCTTACTTCAGGGGAGGTGATGTATCGGTTCCTTACTACCATGTAGGGGAGGTGATGCGTCAGTGTCTTACTACGGCCCTGGTATTCTTGCAGTCTTGGTACCTCGGTGCGGTGCGTGAGGATCGGGGATGCGTCGGTTCAAGATGCTGTGGCGGCAACAGCGCTGCATTTGTTTCTCCTGCCGTGGCCTCACAATGTGTTGGTTCTTGCAGCCACACAGTAGGGCCTGCATCGAAATCGGTATGGTGATCTCGAACTTCGGAAATCGGTGCACTCTATGCGGCTTGTGGCGATTTCTCAAGTCGCGGGCAGGTGCTGCATAGGTTTCGTCGGTGATGCATCGGAAACAGGTACAGGTACTGATGAATCATGCTTCTTGTCTTTGCGTTGCTTTCCCAGCTCCAAATAGCCAGAATAACCTCCAGAGGCCCAGACCAGCTACAGGCACCACTTGACAGGTCAGAACTCCCGGCAAGGAAGTTCAGGGGAGATGGGGTGAAGTCTTTGTGTCCCTGAGACTTCGGAACAGGAGGCAATCTCTATTTCAAGCCCTTGGAGATCTTCCTTAAGTAGGGGACACAGCATACAGCAAAGCCCTTCTCCTTTCCTTGGCAGAAAGCAGGCACTGCAGGCCAAGCCCAGACAGCAAACATCACAGGGGCAGTATTCCTCCTCAGTCTCTACAGCTCTTCACCTTAGCAAAGGTTCCTTTTGTATTACCAGAAGTGATCGTTGAAGTATTTTCTATCTCTGAGAATTCCAACAGGAGGCAAGCTCTACTTCAAGCCCTTGGAGAAAACTCTAACAGCAGAATGATGAAAGCTCATTTCAGTCCTTTTCACTGACCAAAACAGAAGCAACCAGTACAGGCCAACACCAATAGCACACAGCACAGGGGCAGTACACCTCCTCCAGCTTTCCCGGCTCTTCTTCCTGGCAGGTTCCTTAGTTCAGCAGTAATCTAAAGTTCAGGGGTCTGGGACCCACTTTTTTTTAGGTGCAAGCGGAATCTCATCTCACCACTTTAAATGCAGACCGGGCCTATTCAGGTGCTAGTGAGAACTCCTCCCCCTACTCTGAATGCAGCCCAGGTCTATTCAGCCCAGCCCTGACTCATTCGGGAAAGGCAGGACACACATCAACTCCCCCCCGGTGGCTGTCTGAGAAAACGCACCTTCCCAACCCCTGACTCCAAAGCCAGACAGTCAATACACAAACCAGCAGAGGCGCACATGTTGGCTAAGCAAGAAAATACCCACTTTCTAAAAGTGGTCTTTTCAGACACACAACAATCTTGTCCCAATAAACTCCCATTCTATCCTTTGGGACAAATTGCCTTTCAATAGTGAAAAACTCAATTGGCAGTATTTCACTATCAGAACATGCAACACACATCAGAACATGTCTTACCTTATATATACACAGCACCCTCTCCACAGGTGTACCTTGGGCCTACCTTAGGGGTGACTCATATGTAAGAAAAGGGAAGATTAGGGCCAGGTAAGTGGGTGCACTGGCCAGGTCGATATGGCAGTACCAAACTGCGCACAGACACTGAAGTGGCAGGTCTGAGTTACACTTACAGGCTCATGTGGGTGGCACAATCAGTGCTGCAGGCCCACTAGCAGCATTTGATTTACAGACCCTGGGAACACTTAGTGCACTGTACCAGGGACTTACCAGTAAATCAAATATGCCAATCATGGAATCACCAATCCATAAACACAATTTACAGGAAGAGCATGTGCACTTTAGCACTGATCAGCAGTGGTAAAGTGCCAAGTGTCATAAAATCAACAAAGACAGGGTCCAAAACAGGAGGACAAAAAGCAGAAATTCTGGAGATAAACCCTCTGAAAATGCCTGCTAACTATGTGGCTCTCTGAATATAATACGACTGACAGGCAAAAGTCGTACATATCCAGAGGCCAAGGCAGCATGGATATGCACCTAAGGATTCACTCTTCAGGCAAATCATGCAATATTTTGTATAGGAACACGGAGCACAGTTTAGGACTCAGAATATAGTTTCTGAAAGAACAGTCCATGCGATAAAGACACATTTTAAAAAAAGGAGTCAAAATAAGTGAACAACTGCCAATGTGAATTTCACAGCACAAATATTAAAAAATGATTCATATTTGATAATTTGCTAGTTCCAAAAATGTAGGCTAAGTCTTTTTCCAGAATAACTGCAAAGACCAACAAGGATTTCACAAACATTTTTTTGCCCTGAGTAGATAGGTGAATGCCATCTTTGTGAAAAAGCGTCACCTCTGAGGCAACCATAAGGAATTGTTTTAAGTATGGCTGTTTTAGGTGTACACCTTACTTGTCTATTCAGACACCATACAGACCCTGTCTGATGTTTTGGGGGGAGGTAAGACCTACATGCCATATACAACATAGAATACTATGAGACCAAGCAATCAGTGACCCAGGGGAACCTTTTCTCCAGCTACAATATTTCCAACCAACAATTTCTCAAAAAGGCATTTTCTCCCTACAAGTGTTAGATCATCACTACCTTTGGGGAGAATGACAGTGCAATTGGCTGCACTTTCCTGCCCTCAGCCTCCTCCAACAACTGATGTAATCAAACAAGCTGAAGAACCCCTTTTCCAACCCAAAGAAAACGCAGTCCCGCCTTGACTGATTGTCTTTGAAATTGGTTCAGCTATTAGACTGCTCTAGCTTGCAGGACAAATGGATTGCCAAGAATCCCCATAATAGCTGAAGCCATGTGACTTAATACACAGAAAGCATTGGGAAGCAAAGAATGTATCTATCACTTTCAATGAACCAAGCGTCCATTATGTTAGGTCCAGGTGCACGTAACATTTCTACCAACTAGATCACTATCTCCCTATTCTCTTGACCAGATAGCATGTATAGAAGCATTACATGCACAACCCTAAAAAGCTTATTAAAAAACCACAATTATTAGCTTGGTTAAAACATTACTTGCTCCCTGACAAGAGATTAGAAAAACTTCAGGCTAAAGATCATTTGAAGTAGTTAAGCTATTTGCATTGTTCTGATACAAACACCATTAACAGCATTATCGTTGCCCTAGCATCATAGCTTAAACTTGAGGCTAAAGTTCCTTGAGGGAGATAAGACTATGGGTGCCATCGTAATAGTGCACCATATGGGCCAAAGTCCCTTCACTCCGTTTTAAACTGTATAAATAATCCTACCATAGACAGACTTAGCAGCAGCATCATGGTCTGACATTGCAGATGCAGTTTATCACAATTCGAATCCTTGAGCTATAAGGACTAAAAGTGCTTTGGAAAGCTTAAAACACTATGGGCCCCATTACGTTGCTGGGCGGACTTTGTCAACACACAACATTATCGGAAAACGGGACTGACCGCCATAGGCGCGGCGGTCCCACAAAGCCAATTAGGATGCCACTGCCACCCTGGCAGTCGCATACAGCTTTTTTATCATTGCGGCGGGCGGTGCTGTAAGCAGCACCCGCAGTAATGTTAAAGTGGCATGTTGTTCATTGCCTTGCACAATGTGGCAGGCACTGCCCGATGCCTGCCACCTGGTGCGTGGCCCCTAAGTGCAGCCACCCACCCCACCAACCTCCCGGGGGCTCGCAACGGGCCCCCAAAGTGATTTACTGTATGCCTTTCCATGGTGGAGTCTCCGCCATGGAAAGATATACCCGCCACTAGCATCATAATATGGATGGCGGTGCCTGCAAAGCATTGCCACCATATTGTGGGCCTTTTCCACATGGCCGGCAATCGTGCAGATTGCTGACCGGTGAAAAAGCAGCGGACAGACTTTCTGTCCACCGCGGTACCCTCGCCATTGTAATATGGCGGGGTAAATGGCGGGCGGGCTGAGAGTTATGGCTTGTGACCCCCCTATACGTGCAATCATAATAATAATAGTTTTGCAGCATCATCTCATTAAAACCATGCGGACTGAAGTATCTTCAGGGAGATTAAACTATATGTCCCATCACAATAGTGCTCCATATAGGCTAAAGTGTGTTACCAAGGTTTTAAGCTGTGTAAACAGTCATGCCACAGGCGGACGTAGCAGCAGCATCTTTGGTCTGACATTACCAATACAGTTAAACGTAATTCGACTGGTTGAACTATAAGGACTAAAGCTGCATTTGAAAGGTTATAACACTATCGCCTTCATTACATTGTCGGTCAGAAAGAAGGTCCGACTGACTCATTCTCTGAAACATTCTGACTGACTAGTCTGCGATGTCTAAGACTGATGATTTGGGATGTATAGCAGGGAAAACTCGACCGATTCTGACCCAACCGATTCTATCAGAAAAAGTAGGCTGTCCCCAACAGCACACAGAAAGGCTGACCCATGGGTTTCTGGTTACAAACAAGCATTGGTTGTCCCACCAAGCAGATTAGGATACATCTGACACAGTTGCAGACCAAGGTGGTTTGTGTGCCACATGGCAAGTGTAAAATAGAAAAACTCAGGGTGAACAACAGCAAGCACAGACAGCACCCAAAAAAAAATTGTAGGCGCACCCACCAATCCACCTCTACATAGACCAAAAAATTATCATGATCAAACAGCCTACCTGAAACTCTGCTTTACTGTCAGTGAGTGGAAATGTACTGACAATATGGCTGACACAGCAGCATGGTGTTTGGAGAACAAGGCCTTGACAGGACGAGTGGTCAAGGCAGACACCAGGCATCAGTGTCAGCCATCTTGCTGATGCACTTCCCCTCACTGCATTCACTTAAGGTTTATGAGATGAGAACAATGAACACCTCACTCACACCATGATCACAACGTTCCTGGGAAAGCAAAAGACTGTGAGTGCATAGGCAGCCACACCTATGTGCCAGCTGATGCATGGACTAAGACCAGTAGACAGGCCTGACAAACTCTAACATTAGGATCTAAAGAGTACATATGTCAATGATATTCTACAGATATTTAGCACACTAATACAGCAGTCCAATCTACCTAGTGTCATGTACAGGTGAACGTTAGTAGACATGCCATAGGAACTAAACAGACATGGCCATTTCTGCACTTTGGTGGAGCTGATTACCAATCCACATCTTGTCAAACATGCATTGTTCATCCAAAACATAGGTGAGCCTCATGAATAAAGGAGGCCAATCTAGAGCCAGGGAGTGCAGTAACATTTACATGTTGGTGTCTGTCACAGCATCATATGTCTGGTGAGGTCACAACTCTGTAGATGACATGCCAAAGTACTGTGGTAAAAAAGCATGAAGAACAGAGTTTAGCAATGAGAAGTAACGCATCACAAGTCAGAGAAGTATGATATATAAACCACAGTAATGCCAGTGTTAACACTAGCTAGACTTCACTGAAACACTGTCGATGTATATCTAAACCTTTCTCGAACTAATCTTTGAAAAAACTTCAGGACACCTATCCTACACTCTCATGCATACATACACATTATACACCAGCAACACAACACTAAGCAATGGTTGTAAGTCACCTCCTCTCATGTCATACTTACAGTCATGTGAAAAACTTGTGGATAAGCTGATGTACCAAATCCAATCCATCATCATCATCACCGCACCACTGTCATCAACGCCCAGTCCTAAATCCTCCACCTATGGCTTCTGCCGGCCTCATTTGTCCACTACCAGAGTTATATCCTTACGTATTGCTGCATTGTGAAGCATGCAGCAATCAGCAATCCATGATTATCTGGCACACCTTTCCGGGGCATATTGGAGGGCTCGTTCCGTCATATCCATACAGTGGAATCTTGACTTCAGGAGGCCAAAAGTTCACCCCTCTATCCGCCTGGTTCGGCCATGGGCCTCATTGAAGTGCACTTCTGCTGAGGTGACTTGATGAGCAGTGGTGTCATTAGTCATGGCTTGTTGGAGTATCCAGAGACTCCTACACTAAACACAGAAATGATTTCAGTTGTCCAACAACATATTACTATCTGACATATGAACAACACACACTACAACATTCATATACAGTGTCACCTACCAACAAGCAAGACCTGGTATGGTTGCAGTTTACTCATCAAATGTGGGATGATGCTATTACACAGGATATATGTGTCATATGCAGACCCAGGGAAATGGGCACAGATGTGTGAAATGCACGTCAGGCAAACACACCACCTGGAATCTGATGGCGTGGAAATGTTTCCTGTTGTGATACACTTGTTCATTGGCCTGTGGTGGTATCAACGCAATAGGAGTGCCTTCAATAGATCCAACTATCAGTGGATATCCACCCTAATGCACAGAAATCACCCTTGATGTCAGACGATTCTCCAGGTTTAGGAAACTTGATGTAGTGGTACATGTAATGGGTCAATGCATGTAACACATCCAGAAGAACATTACTGAACATGGGCTGGGACATTCCACCCAGTTTAGCCACTGTGTATTGGAATGTTCGAATGGCAAAGAAATGCAGTGCTGCCATCACCTTCACCTTAAGGGTTAGTGTTGTTGGATAAGTGTCCTGCGGCCGCAATTGAGGGGACAACTGCTGACACAACTCATCAGTTTGTGCCCTTGTGAGACAGTATTTCTTGATGATGTCTCGCTCTTCCAATGTTTGTAGGTCTGGAAAGGGCCTGTACACAGGAGGCAGTCTGCTGCCTCCTCTGTGATACCTAGGTGTAGAGTGTAAACACCGTTGGTGTTAGTTCACAATGTACCAAGCAACAGGCACTTAGACGAACAGCAAAGAGAAATTAACCACACATAAAACTCCATGTCACTGAAAAGACACATTTCATTGAACAATGTTAACCTTAGATAAATTTCACAGCGTACAGGTTTGAAAGGTTTGGTGACACAGCAAATAGAGTGCAGTTGTGTAATCTTCACTAGTGTTTGTGATTGCGCCTGTAAAACAAGAAGGACATACTCCAAAACTCATAAGTCAAGAAGCCTAGACTTAAGTTTGTGAGATCAATTATATGGTTTATCTGAACACACAATAGGATCATGTAATGCATGACATCTGGGACACCAAATACATACAGTGTATCACAAAGTAAATTATGCACACTAATGTCAAAGGGTGAACACAGTCATGTTGACATGTCTGCATTAAACAAAAACGTTTATACACAAACCATTTACAATGTAGAAGTTTCAGAAAATACAGTTGTTCACCAAGGAACTCACATATCAGAGCTAAGCATATGCGCCTGCCTGTTGTCACAGTGTAGACATTCCTTGGGAAATACAATACCCAGGACTTGAAAAACACACCTCTTTTCCAGTCTTACATCAAACAGATTGGACATTGGGTCCCACAGTCCTGTAATGAAGCAACTAGGTGAGCACTGTAATTGGTATGCACCAAATACGCAAATTGACTATGAACAACCCTAAAAGGCCAAATTTAATAGTTTTAATTCATGCTGAGATTAGCATACCAATTAATATGTTATGTGCCCCTCAAGGATAGGTCATCTTAGGAGTGTAAGCATTTCAGAAAGATGTCCCTTTCACCAGAAAAAATGCTGCATCCAGGTATGGAATATTCCAAACGCACAAAAATTACAAAAGTGTTTGCTTTCGAGACCAATTTCTCAAAGGTCGAGGTTAGTGCATCATAACCGAATCGGACACAGCCATAGGCTTATAGTGGTTATTGTGAAAGTGGCGAATCTTGTGATGTTCATGGTACGTAGTGGCTAGTGACCGTTAGCTCCTCCCCCCTCGAGGCTGCTAAGAACGCCATCCTCAACCCCTTCCTGGGGTGCGGCTGGAGTGTGGACAGTGGCAGTGGAGAGTTGTGGGTCTTCTCATTTTTTCAGGCTTGCGGAGTCCAAGTGAATTCCGGTAATTTAGGTGGATTGGGGCAGACGGAGGACTCTGTGTATCTTGTGTGTCCCCCAAGCCTTCAGTGCTGGGTGGATTCCAACGCCGAATTCAGGGTGAGATTATATCACTGCTTCCTCCTTGCTGGTTCCTGCTAGCTCCTTTGCGCTCCTTGAGTTCCAAGGAAAATAAACAAAGGGAATGTTCTAAGAAGAAGACTGTGGGGAGCTGTGGGGGCAATTAATATAAAAGTCTGCAAAGCAACCCCGATTGACCCAGAGGAAGTGCTCAGACTTTAAAAATTGGAGGTGAGCATTTGTTGGCAAGTTACTGGCTGCAGGGGCATCTCAATGGACTAAGACTTGACTCTGGTGCACTGCAGGGGGGAGAGGGGGCAAGAGTCCCAAAGGTAGTGTGGACTGGTAGCGGGGCCCGTATATTTCTCCCCTTTAGCTCGGTTAGAGGTTCTGGACCCCACCCAAAAATCCTTCCTGCTGGCACTATTAATATTAAAGGAAAGCGGAACTTTAGAGAAGTCAGCACGGCCCACCCTTTACACCAGGAGGCCTTTGCCTTAGGTGAAAAGGGAAAAAATGTGAATGCATTTAAAAATACCAAATATAATGGCTAAAGTGGACTCAGCTGCAAGTCTGAAAGGCAAACCATGACTAGCATAAACAAAGGAAGCGGCAGCAAGAGCAGAGTATAGTAAAAAAAAAACGAATTGGCTCTACTAGACACTCTAGATCGGTCAGTTCAGAAGAAGAGCCGGCGGAAACTAGCCAGGACGTTGGCGCAAGGGAAGCAGCAATAGAGATCACAGCGGCTGGAGAACAGGAAGCTAGTTCAAATCTACAGCAAGAGCGAGGCCCACTTTACAAAATATCAACAAAAAAAAGACCTAGCAACAGGGGCTCGGGATAATGGAAAGAGTGAAGTGAGTTCTCCTTCTACAAAAAGATAGCAAAACAGACAAAATGGTAAATACCAGTAAGCAAAGTAGGAAAGAGTAAGAGTGGTTTTCTAAAGCCAAAAAATCTCTGGCCGTTCCGGCTCCAACAGTTCGATTTCAAGGGCTTCCAGTAAAAATACCATTTAGCTCCTCGCAGGAAGCCCAAGTCTCGTTGGGCCAATCAGTTATTTCGGATGAAAGTAATGAGCTAAGTTTACTTCAACAGGACAACAGTCTTTCTACGGAATAGCCACAAGCTTCAATATCTCATTTATCCGCGCAGAAGCTTCCACAGTCGCACTTACAGCAACAATAGCAGCTCCAGAGGCCAAATAAAATGGGATTGGAAGCAGCAGGCCAACAAGGAGAAATCCTGAAAGAGAACGAAGGACTCCAATCCACCTGTTATTACAAACTTAGGAAGTAGTAGGAACTCTTCTGCAATGCAACATAAAAAATATGTTAACTCTCATCTTGGGGGGTCGTGGCTACAACGACAAACAAGATGGCCACGTAGCTGCGGAGCTCCGTGTCACCGTCTCCCATCGGACGTTTCCTTGGGAGGATATTGCACTCGTTTCACCCCAACAATGTGAGATTCAGGCACTCCAACACAGCGGTGAGCCCTCCAACTTCACAAACACCGTTTTCAAGCATTTTTTTAACTACTTTTTGAGGTTTCAGCTTTTTTCACTGAAAACTGCTGCCATCTTAGATTCTCCTAATTATTGCAAGGTTTTTTCTTGAGGCCTCGGCATGCTCAATTTTTCAGCCTTCAAATGTGTTTAATAGTGATTTGCTTTAATTTACAACTGTTTTTTTCATATCCAATGAGACTCTGTTCTGCTTTGTTGCTCCTTTTCTTCTACCATTTGAAGATTACCTCTGCCTCACTTATAACAACAGCTATTCTGTATCTCATTGACTTGCCTTTGTGAGGTGACCTTTCCTCTTGATATGGCTGGTTCTCACTCAACTGCTTCTGTTGGTTTGACTTTTTTCTGCTCTCTTTGAATAACCCTACGATTCTTCTGAGGAGTTCTACTTTTACCTAGTTACAATGGACCCTTCTCGCTTTGCTTTGAATTATTTTCTTCACGTCATCAATGATTTTCCTTGTGATTCCTTTATTGCCTTGACTTTTTCTTTTTGCTGCATCTTTTTGTGGTGTCCTTGACAATTTAAGGAAATACACTTTAAGAGTGTAGTTCAGTATTTTGCTCACTAAACTCCAACATCACTTTCACCTTAAGCTTTCTACTACTTCTAAAGCTAATAAGTGCTTAATCTCAGACTTCAATTCCCACGACATGGATGACACCTCTCCTTCAAAACCTGACTAGCCGCCACCATTACTAAAACACAATCTTCAAACAAATTACCTGCAATTTCCACTAAACCGCAGAAGAAAGATCCTTTTTGTCCAGTAAATTCCTCTTCGACCTCCACGGACTTAATACTTGAGGAAATTTGGGCTTTAGTGGGGGAAACCAACAAAACTCTACAGCTTTTGAATGACAAAACGTCTTCATTGGACTCACAAGTACTTATTGTGGAACAGAGAACAGAGTCTCTTCAAAGTTCTTGTTCTCCTATTTCACATCTAGAATCAGAAATTTCCATTTCTAAAAAAACAAGCGGAGGATTTGGAAAATCGAAATCACAAAAATGATCTTAGAATTTATTGACTTCCTGAAAATATTGAAGGCTCCAATCCAACTGCCTTTTTTCAGTCTTTCCTGCTTAAGCTCCTGGACCTACCTACTACTAGTCCTCTTAACATTCAAAGAGCATACAGACTTGGTCTAAACATCTCTATAAAACATTATGGTGTCATTATGCAATTTCTGCAATATACTGACCTTCTTCAAGTCTTGTCTGCTGTCAAGTCCAAAAAGCAAATTATTTGGGAAGGTCTTCATCTCTTTCACTCTCAGGATGTGGCTAAAGTTACGGCAGATCGTCGGAAAACATTTCTTGACTTACATACTCAACTACGAGCTATCAATGTCAAATTTGGTCTTCTGCATACTTGTATTTTCAAGGTCACTTACAATGATAAGACTACAACTGTTGAGGATCCAGCGGCATTACAAGAGTTCCTAAGTCATCACGGAGTTTCAATCATGGACATTTCAACTTCCTCATGATTATTACTTGTTCTCTGTCATGTTTAGATGTTCTCCTGTTTTTATTATATGCTAGGTTTGTCTTATTTATCTTCTCATAATGTCTTGATGCTTATCCATTCTGTGCATTCTTCTCGTATCTCTCTTTCTGATGTATTGCTTCTTATACTGCTGTTTTCCCCCCTTTTTATACAGGTTTTCTGTTTCTTACAAATCCATCACCTGTATGGTCCCGTAGGGAGTTCAGTGGGGCTCCGGTGCAGTCGACCTCATCTTCTAGTGTGGTCATTCCCCATTTTTGTCTTGTATTTGTAGGTATGTCCTTCAGTCATCATTTTTATGACTTGTACTGTCTTTTTGTTCTTCATCTTATTCATTTTGTATCAGTTTTTTTGCAAAGATTCTTTTTTACTCCTTTTTTCTCTGTTTAGTTTTTTCTTTTCTACGCTTTCATTTCCTAAATCTTCCTTTTTATCACAATCACTTCATTTATTTCATATCTTTTCTCTATACTCCTCCCAAACAGATCTACTTCTTATTTCTGTAAGCATGTTGTTTACCCACACTTTTCTCATTAAATTGCACTCCTGATCACTACCTGGAATGTTAAGGGGCTAAGCAATCCTATTAAAATAATTTGGGTACTTTCCCATCCAGAAAAATTTAAAACTGACATTTCATTGCTCCAACAATCTCATATCTTCGACTTTGAAGCCTCCAAAATGAAGAGCTGTTGGGTTGGTCACGTGTTCAATTGTCCAGGGTTGGGTAAGAAAACGGGAGTCATGATTCTATGTCATAAGAAATTGCATGTTTCTGTGGTTCACTAGGATGCTGATGCTGAAGGTCGCTGGGTTATTGTTAAGCTTCTGATTGATAAGATTCCTTTAGTTATTTTTAATGTATATGGACCTACTTCTGTCAATAAAGTTTTCTGGACTAAAATGTCGGACAAACTACTTACATATGATGATGATTACATTATATTTGGTGGTGATTGTAATCAAATCCTTGACCTCATTTTAGACAGGAATTCTAAAGTTAAATATGCTCCATCTAAAATGCATTCACAGTTTGTCTCCACTGTTCGATGCGAAGCGTTAGTTGACATTTGGCGACTATGTCATCCTGACCTTAGAGAATATAGGGCTAGATGTAGGTAAAAAGGTTTTACCGATTCTAAAATACCGCATTTTACCGATTCGGTATTTTAGAATCGGTAAAACCTATGTAGGTAATTATTCTGTATTTTTTAGCGAATCGTTAAGATTCGGTAATTACCAAATCTGTATTTACCGATTAGGTAACTGCCATTCATTCCTATGGGCCAGGAGGCCCATAGGAATGAATGTCAATTACAGAATCGGTAAATACCAATTCGGTAAAATTGTGAAATAGTCAATGGTGGCAGGGTGTCACTGTATTTTGAAATGTCACACCCTGTTACACCCCTGATTAGTGCATGTGTGCCATGTGGCACACATACATGCCCTAAGGGCATGTATGTGTGCCACATGGTACAGGTGTAAATGCACATATTTACATTTACATAGGAATTTGTTATTTACCACCAATCAATAGTTGGTGGTAAATAACAAAGGCGTAAACCCCTCTAGCACTGTTTACAGTGCTACCTACATTTCAAAATACAGATTCGGTAATTTTACCGAATCGGTAAATTTACCGATTCGGTAAAATTACCTAATCGGTAAATTACCAAATCTATATTTTTTCATGCCCTACATCTCAGTATCCAAATACCGGTCGGTAGCGGACTAAAATTAGTATTTTCGGCCGTTACCGACCGATATTTGGATACCTACATCTGGCCCATAGTTTTTTATTCTGCTGCTAACCATTCTCAATCCCATATTGATTACCTTTTCCTTAGCAAATCCCTAGCCCAACATGCTATTCAATCTGAAATTGCTTCAATCCCCATCTCTGACCATGCTCCTGTTTTTGTTGATATATATCTTATCCCCTTTACTCCTCACTCAGGAAGATTGCATTTAAATAATTCCCTACTCCTTGACAGTAATTTTTGTCAAAAATTAAATTCTTTTGCCTCCATATTTTTCTCTATCAACACTACCCCTGAGTCCCCTTTTGTGATGGTATGGTATTCTTTTAAAGCAGCTGCCAGAGGTTTTATTATAAATGTTGTATCCCAAAAGAAAAAAAATCCATAGAAGCCCAATACACTCAACTACTTGACAAAATTAAACAATTAGAATACACATATTATCATTCTTATAGTGAATCCTCACTGAAGAACCTCATTGTCGCTAAACTTACTTTAATAAAATTGTCTACTAATGCAGCTTCCAATTATCTACTGAAAAGTAGTTCTCACTACTATGGGGCCAAAAAATAATGGGGAAACTGTTAGCTAACTACTCAAAAGTGAGGAAATAAAGAACAAAAATGGAATCTCTACAAGGTCCTGCTTGTATTTCTATTTTCAAAGATAAGGATATTCTAAACAAATTTGTCTCCTTCTATAAGAACCTTTATACTCCTGATTCATCACCAGATATGGTGGACCTTCTTTTCTATTTTAGTTCAATTCTCTCTCCTCCATCCAATCACATTGATTTTGAATCTTTGGGTATGGATATTTCTCATACTATCTCAGTCTTACGACATGGGAAAGCACCTGGGCCTGATGGCTTTACCATTGAGTTTTATGCTCATTTTGCGAATCTCCTGTTTCAATCTTTTGTAGAGAATGGTTCTCCCAGTGGTACGTTTCAAGAAGCATTGATATGATTAATTCCCAATGAAGATAAGGATCCTACTCTCTGTAAGAATTATAAACCTATTGCTTTAGTGAATACAGATTACTAGATATATTTTCACAAAGATTTTGGCACTTCATTGACCCTATTCTGCCCACCCTTATTGGCCCTGAAAAAGCAGGTTTTGTTAAAGGACGACTGGCTTCTGACAACTCTTTTTTTAAATGTTTTAAGCAAAGCCTTTTTCTTTGACCACCTTTTGGCTGCAATCACCCTAGATGCTGAAAAAGCACCTGATAGGATTGGTTGGGAGTTTATGTTCCATGCGCTCTGAAATGGGCAGGTTTTCCCCTTTACTGATTGCTCTCATTTCCTTATTATACTCAGGTCCTCATGCTTTGATTTTTGTTAATGGTAAAGTTTCTGATTATTTTTCATTAAGTAGAGGAGTACGACAGGTATGCCCTTTATCTCCATTATAATTTGTCACTGTATTAGAGCCTTTTTTAAGTAAAATTAGACAAGATGATCATATTACAGGATTTCAATTTGGTCCTCATCAGGCTAAAATGTCAGTATATGCTGATGACATTCTTCTATATTGTTCTAACCCTGAAACTTCTCTTGCTCCTATTCTCCAGCAGGTATCCTCTTTTTATGCGCTCTCAGGATACCGTTTGAACACTGATAAATGCAAAATTTTTCCTTTAAATATTTTTCGTCAAAAACACCTGTTTGAACAATCTGGCTTCTTTTGACAGCCAATTAAAATTAATTATCTAGACCTCTGGTGTCCACCTTCATTATCAGAAACATTAAAAATAAACATTGAATATATTATTAAAAAAATTAATTATACTATTGATCAATGGCACCCCCTTTTCCTATCTTGGTGGGGTCGATTGGATTCAATCAAAATAATGCTTTCCCCTCTTATCTTATTCATTATTTCTATGATTCCTATTCACATTCCTTAATACTATTTGAATAAAATTGATTCCACTTTGAGCAAATTCCTATGGAAAGGTAAATCTTTGTGTACAGCTTTGTCTTCTTTAAAGAAGGATAGGCCTAACGGAGCTCTTAAATTCCCCGATTTTAAAACTTATAATTCCGCTTTTTCCCTTACGCAAGCCAATAAGTGGTTATCTATGGATCTTCCTTTGTATCCCCCTCTCTAGTTAAAAATGGAAAATTTAGGGGGCGTGGCCAAGATGGCGAAGTGAGCGGTCGCACTCTCTGTGAGATCCCCTGAAACCTGGACCCCTGAGTCGCGTTTTGATGCCGATCTCCCCCCAAACAGCTTCAATCGGACAGCGGGGGCGGCGGTGCTCCTGGTGACTCGCTATGAGCCCACAGCAACCTCGGCGAGCGCAACAGAGGAGCTCCACGGAACGGGCTGGTGCCGACATCAAGGGCAGGGAGGGCCGAGACCCGAGGCCTGCCGGGACACTGGGCGGCAGTTCCGCAATGAGAATTGAGCAGCGGCCCGGCTGACTGAGCTTGGGGGCCTCCGCGGAGCCGCTGGAAGGAGCAAGGAGCACAAGAACAACGAGGCAACTGGAAGGGCCCGGCGCGTCGCGGGTGCTCTCCCGCAGGCGGAGAGCTGGTACGCGAGGTCCGGGACGCGGCCTAGAGGCGGAGCGGCCAACTTCATTATCACGGGCCGGGAGATAGTGGCGCCAGTCATAGACGCCATAGAGGTACCAGGCTAGTGGCGGCGGGGCAGCCGGAAGGACAGGGTCCTCCCAGGACAGCAAAGGCCCGAAGACTACTGAGGGGAGTAAAGGCCCTGATCAAACCCCGACATGGACATCCGGCTCCACTGAGACACGGCCGGGTGGGAGGCCGGTCCACAAACCTATAGCCGGCAGCGGAGGAGAGACCTGAGGCGGATGCCTTCGAATAGCCAGGGAGATCTGGAGACCCCAGCCGCGGTAGGCCGTAGTGTGGTGCTCGTCCCGACGCCGCGGGTGGAGTGCTGGTGAGGCCTCGGACGGGTTCTTGAGCCCAAGGTACGGCTGAAGAGGCTCCGCGGCAGCACTGGAGTGAAATAGCCGATGGGGGGCAGATACGCGAGGCCGGTGACGCGGCCTATAACTGAAGCTGGCTGACCACTGAGCACACGCAGTCACAGTTACTGGAAGAAGGCAGGTGAGAGGTCGACACCAGTGAGGGGAGCTCATGGGCATGTTCGCACAGCACCGGAGAGTGAAGTAACCCCGTGATCGGGACCGCCACGAGCCGAAAGAGTCCGGTGAAAGACCACGTGTGCCGCCTGCATGCACTGCGGTTAACGACGAGCCATAGTGCGCCTTGGCGGGCCTGGTTGGGCTCCCGGGGGCTGCGGCTGACTGCGGGCTCTCAGCTCCAGGACATTGGCTACTGAGTGGTCAAGGCATCAAGAAAAAACTACTGGACCCGCTCTCCCCCCACCCCACGTGCATCATGAATGGGCCGGCAGCATCTTGACCGGGTGCTGCCGATTACACTGGTCGGGCCGCCGAAGTCAAGTAATACCCCGAGTCCGGGGGGCGCCATCCAGAGAGGAAGGGGAGGATGTTGCTGGATATCTGCAAGGCATGTTCAGGGAGATTCTGGGTGAGCCGGAGGACTTCCCTATACGAATAGACAGAGCACACAGGGTGGGTGCGACGCGCTGGACCTCAGCGCCCCCGCCAGATATACTAGCCTTCCTACTGGACTTTCCGCTCCAGGAGCGTAAACAGCAATCACTGCAATTCCAGGGACACCCGGTGGCTCTCTATCAGGAATTGTCGACAATCACACTTCAGAAACGAAGAACATTCAAAATCGCGACAGACTTTCTGAGGTCACATGGGACACAGTACTCCTGGGGTCACCCCTTCTGACTCATCTTTAGGTGGAACGGCGTCCTGCATCAATTTCGGTCCCTTCAGGACACTTGTGAGGTACTGGGGATCACCGCGACAGATGAAGAAGCGCACACTCCGCGCCGTAGGCGGGCTACTAGAGAAGGCTGGCAGAGGGTCCCTGATCATCGACCGTCGGCCTCCTCAGCTAGGCCAGACTCGCCCACCATCCGAGCTGGAATGGAAGGGGCACTGCGAGAGGCGGCCGGAAATGCAGTCCCGAGTGAGGTTGCACTTACGGCCTAGGATGGCGGCGCTGGAGACGGCCAGAGACATGGCAGCTGGTGTTCCTGCACTTGCGGCTTGAGAGAACTCCGGGGGGAGATCGACACAGCTTCACAAAATAGCAGGTTTGGGGGTCTGGGGGAGGGGAGGCGGCAGGTGGGGGTGCAGTGGCTGGACGTCCACTTCTATAACTTTCCACAGACTTGTCCACTGAGGACCGGACTGGGACAATGGAGTTCTGGGAACAGTTGGGGAGATGGAATGGAGGGGGGGAGGGTGGTTGAGGTGGTTTTGGGTTTGGATCGGGGAGGGAGGGTTGGGAAGTTGGGGATGGGGAGTTCAGGGTGGGGATCCGGGAGTTGGGGAGTGGGGGGAGGGTCGTCCAGTGCACCTCGCAGGTACTAGCTGCTTTGGCGGCATTCATACACCTAGATTTGCCCGGGCGGGGAAACTGCGCGCTCACTTACTCTTTCTTCCATTCCTTGCTGCTTCTGATAACCTCACAGGCGCTCATGCACCTTGCTTCGCCCGAGCGGGGCCTTAACGCTTTTACCTACACCTTTCTCTATGCCTCCTGACACCTTTAAGGTGGTGACTCTGAATGTCAGGGGTTTGAACAACCCGGTCAAGCGGCGGGCAGTGCTCTCTCTCCTGGAGAACACGCGTGCAGACATATGTCTCCTTCAAGAGACACACCAGCTGCCACAGGACACACACAGGCTGCGTTCACATAAATTTCCGTCACAGTTCTTCTCTTCCTGTACCACTAAGACGGCAGCGGTGGCGATACTGGTAGCCAGACACTTTAAAGGGGATATCCTTCACAAACTCACAGAACAGAAAGGTTGACTGTTAGCATACTAGTTCAGGATTGGAGGTATTGCTTTCACGATCGGGTCCCTGTATAGCCCTAATGAACGGCAGGAACGATTCCTACAATCGGCAATTGTGGATGTCACCACCTCGTAAGATAGACACGTTATTCTCGGTGGTGATTTTAACATGGTTTTTGACTCAGCCATGGACAGGTCAGCGCAACGCTCCCCGCAGGTCGGGGAGTTCTCCGCCGGATGTCGGGCACAGCTGTCGGAGGTAGACTTACTTGATCTTTGGCGACACATGCATCCCACAGACAGGGGATATTCGTATTATTCCCATGCACACAAAACATATGCGAGGCTAGATCACCTCCTGGTCACGTCTCCAGTGCAGGCATTGGTCTCGGGGTCTGACATGGGAGTGTTATCTCTATCGGACCACTCCCCGGTCTCTGCCACTTTGTGTCTGCCGCCGGCAGCTCGTCCTCCCAGAACATGGCGCCTCCGCGACACCCTGCTACACAGGAAGGTGGTGGTGGACCGCGTTGAAGATGCGATCCGGGAGTATCTGACCCACAACAATAACTCTGACACCACCCGGGCAACGCAGTGGGCGGCCTTGAAGGCAGTCCTCCGGGGGGAATTTTTGGCGATCTCCTCTGCTGAAAATAAGGAGCGACAGGCCAAAAGGGGAGAACTCACCGAACGCGTCAGCGAGCTTGAACAGATGCACCGCAGGACAGGGGCCCCCAGAATTTGGCAGCAGCTTAGGGAGGCGAGGAAACTCCTGGCGGTCCTGGACTTGGACCGCGTGGAATATGCTGCACTCTGACTGCGCCATACCTATTATACAGGTGGGGACCGTTGTGGCAGATTGCTGGCCAATAGGCTCCGAGCAGCACACCAAAGTCAACTGGTGAAGGAGATCTCTGACCCCACAGGGGCGGTGGTGACGGAAGACGCCCACATAGCAGATGTATTCCGCAGATTCTACGCAGATCTCTATGCTGGTGAGCCACCGGATGAGATGGCAATGTCCACAAACCTGGACTCGGTAACCCTGCCCTCCTTAGATTCCTTGCAGGTGGAGCACCTAAATTGAGACATCCGGATAGAGGAGGTGATCTCTACCATCGCCAGGCTTAAACATGGTAAAGCACCAGGACCGGATGGTTACACTTCGCTTTTTAAAAAAATGTTTTGCACCTCTCTAGCCCCAATCCTCACTCCCCTTTCTAATTTGTTCGCTGACCCAGGGGCCATTCCACCTGACCTCCTGCGGGCTTCCCTCACGGTTATCCCCAAACCTGAGAAGGACCGGAAGCATTGCGGATCTTACAGACCAATATCCCTTTTGAATGTAGATTTGAAATTATACACGGGGATCCTAGCGAGCCCGACTGGCCCCTCACCTACCCGGTCTTATAGACCCAGATCAGGCCGGTTTTGTCCCGGGAAGGCAGACGGTCAACAACACCAAGAGGATTGTTCACCTGTTGGAGAAAGCCTCCCGGATCCCAGGAGAAAAAATGTGTCGGTGGACACGGAGAAAGCGTTCGACCGGGTGCACTGGCCTTATCTTGAACGGGTCCTGATGAAGGCGGGCATAGGAGATAAGTTCCGCTCTATGATCCTTAACTGCTACAGGTTGCCTACTGCTGTGGTTTGCGTGAACGGTTATATTCGAGGAGCTTCAACATCAAGAAGGGTACCAGGCAGGGATGCCCGCTCTCACCCCTGCTCTTTGCCCTTTATATGGAGCCATTCGCCCAGCTGGTGTGTGACAATCCGGCGGTGACGGGGGTGCGGATGGGAGGTTTCACACACGCTATAAGCCTATACGCGGATGATGTCATTTTATCGCTTGATGAACACCGGACGGCCCTGCCGGCCTGCATCGAGGAGCTGGTCTCCTTTGGTGCGGTCGCGGGTTTTAAAATGAACATGGGGAAATCGGTGGCTCTGGATATCTCCCTTGAGCCGGCCACTAGGACCTACTTACAAAACCAATTCCCTATGCTTTGGTCATCAGAGGTGGTGCCCTACCTGGGGATCCAGCTAGCCCCCACCTTACCGGCCATGGTGTCGGCTAACTACACTGCAATAGGCACAAAGATTCGGGAGGAATTGAGACAATGGAATCGCGGCACTCTCTCCTGGTTAGGCAGGATAGCAGCCGTCAAAATGACGGTCCTGCCCCAGGTGCTTTACTTGTTCCGGGCCCTGCCGCTCCAGCCACCAGTCGGGTGGATCCCGCAACTACTGGCGGAACTCTCACGTTTTATTTGGCAAGTCAAAAAACCCGAATGCGCAGGGCTCTCTCAATGTGAGCCCCAGAGGCAGGAGGACTGGGAATACCGGACCTCCGTAAGTACTTCCAAGCAGCACAGTTGCGCTATCTGGTGGAATGGAGTAGGTGGGAGTCTGATAAGCACTGGCTCTTCCAGGATCAGGCGGTGGTGGGCCAGCCCCTACAAGAAATCCCATTTCTGCGTCGGCCTCACCGACCCAAGAATCTGTACGCCTCCTTTGTCACAAGGGTGCCCCTTCGGGTCTGGGACGCTACCAGCCTCGCGTATACCCTCACCTCTTTCCCATCACCACTCACACCATTGGTGGACAACCCAGACTTCACCCTGGGGATAGAAAGGGGGGCCTTCACACACTGGAGGCAGGTGGGGTGTAGAGCCCTGTGTCACATGTATGGCCCAGAGGGGGTCGTCCCCTTCTCGCAATTTCGCCAGGAGTTTTCACTCCCTGAAGCTGAGAGGCACCGCTATCTGCAGGCTCGCCACTGGGCTCTTCAGCCACAGGTGCGGGAGACGGCCGTACGAAAAATGGCTTCTGACGCGCACATCGGACTCGAAATTGATCACGGATCTCTATAGGCTACTGCAACCACCCTCTACACACCTTTATAACCCGGGGAGAGAACGCTGGGAACGGGAGTTGGGTAGGACACTGAGTCCTAAAGAGTGGGAGCAGATATCCTATAGGGCAAGGCACTCGGCGTACCACATGGGCCTCACTGACACACTAACTAAGGTCTCCACCTATTTGTACTACACGTCGGAGCGGGTTCACGAACTGGACCGTAGCAAGGAGGATACCTGTTGGAGAGGGTGCGGGCACCGGGGCACACTGACACACATTCTATGGGACTGTCCGCTTCTAGAATCCTATTGGAAGGAGGTGCTAGATGAAATTGACTCCCATTTTTGCATAGAATTGCCATGCTTTCCCGCGTACACCCTATTAGGGCTCCCGAATGGACTGATGTACCCACTCAGATCCCGCAGGGGTAGGCAGATAGCCATTGCACTAGGATCAGCGGTCCAAAACATCCTGATACATTGGCGCACCACCACGACACCTTCTATCACGGGCTGGGTCCATAGATTTTGGCACGTGCTGGGCATGGAGAAATTGTCACTCACAGCAGCGGGGGATATAGAGCAATTTAATGAGATTTGGCAACCATTCCACTCCTTGCTGCTCACGGAATTTAAAGAACTCACTTGTCCCAAATACCTCTGTCTTTTGCGTCTTACGAGCCCTGCGGCGCCGGCCCCTTGACTTGATGGGAGATTCACTTCCCCTGCAGGGGGCGACTTTGGTAAAAGACTTGGAAAGGACCTGTGCACTGGACGAAGGGCGGGGGGGGAAAGGGGACCTGGGAGTTGGGGAGTTGGGGTTTTGGGGGGGTTTGCAATGGAAAAGTCATCTCATACTGCGACAATGCATATCACTCACTGCTGTGATGGACTAGCCCACGAACGAACTGCACCTGATAGCTCTATGAGGTGGACGCGGCTTTGTCCGCACTAACAAGATGCTTCATACTTATGTATGTTTGTCTATGTATGTTGGGCTGAATACAATACTTTAAACCTAAAAATGGAAAATTTAATTATTGCCCTTTTCGAATTCCAAGAGATCTTATCTTTCACTACTAACACTATATTTTTGCGTTCCCCTGTCATTTCTCACTCTCATAAACTTTAGAGCCCGTTTCTCCCCTTTTCATATTCCTCTACTAGTTCCCATCATCCAAAATCAAGTTGTCATAATAACTCATTACGGATTCGTAATCGTCCTATTTACTGGAGACATTTTGCACTCTAGAGGTATACGTTGGATATCCAGCTTCTATCCTATATTCAATCCCTTACTTTCTCTGACATCCAATATACATTTTCTTTACCTTCTTCCTCTAGATTGCAATGTAATGTTCTCCTTCCATCTCTTATCCAATATCTTCACAACTTACCAACTACTTCTGATTTTTCCTCAAATTACAGGCACTTATTCTCAATCCTGGAAAATTCTCCCTCGGCATCCAATATTTATAAATCACTGCTACTTCCTTCTGAACTGCAAAAATCAAAAATGGAACTGGCATTGAAAAAAGATTTATCACAAAATTGGCCAATTACTACTTGGGATAAAATATGGTCCTAACTTCATAAAATCTCTTGCGCTGCTAATACCAGACAGACCCTATTTTTTCATTTATCACCAAATACTTTTCTCCTTAATTTCCATTGCATCCTTCTCTCTACAATCATCCCCTAATTACTGGTCCTACCCCTGTCCTGCTGGAGACTTAAAACATATGCTGGTTGACTATCCCACAATATATTCATTTTGGCAAATAATCTGGCCCCGAATCAAAATACTTTTTAAGGTTCAGATCCCTTTTTCATTCACAAACAAATGTGTCCCCCCCAATGGCCTCAATCTCCATAAGGTTTATACTATTAGATCTATCACTAGCTATTGCATTTTATTTAATACCCAAGTTGCCTCTTCTAATGCTGTTTCTAAAAATGAATCGGATGATGTACTAAAGACACCTTAAGTTTTCTGCCCTTGCCTTTACTCTCACAGATCACTACTTCGTTATTTATTTCCGAATGTTTTACTATCATGTTTTTTAAGATCTCCAGATTCATTGTTATGCTTACAATGTTATATAATTCATACAATATAAATTTTACCTTGTAATGTTTTATAACTCTTACAATTTACATGTTGTTCTTAATTGCTTTATATCACTTACCATGTTTTTCTTTCTTTTTTATTTGCCCTTCTCTCATTACTGTTTTTTCAATGTGAATGTTTTCTATGGTATACTGCTAGACCTTTCTATCTCTTTGCAGTTTGTGCATTCTTTTATTCACTTTCCTGTCAAATAGGATTACTTATATGCATATTATTGCTCTTATTTTCTTGTTTTTCTCCTTAATAAAATAAAAAGTTTAATAAATCTCATCTTTGACGAGATTGAGCTCAAGACCACACAAGCTAATGAGATAGCATCCCTTCATCAACTCCTCCTAAAGATCGAGGAAGCAGTGGGAAGTCTGCCCACAAGAATGCAAGAAGCAGAGTCAAGGATCACACACCTTGAGGATCAAATTACTACAATATAAAAGCTGGTGACTGTGTTCACTAAAGAGAAAGCATCCCTGGAATGTAAAGTAGAGGAGCTTGAGAACCACTCATGGCGTACAAGTTTGCCCATAAAGGGGGTCCCAGAAGGGAGTAAAGGATTGCAACCCCTTCAATGGGTCGAATCTTTCATTAAGAAGAGCGCACTCCAAGAATTTAAAGGTGATCTTACCATAACAAGAGTGAATCGGGTCCCTTCACAATCCCTGCCGAATGCAAAATTGCCTAAAACAATTTTGATTAACTTTGCTGTCTACGACATCAAGGAGTACATTTTATCTAAGGCAATCCAGCAGAGACAATTCTCAATTGAAGGTGTTTCCACCTGCCGAATATTTGACCATATGTCTGCTGCACCCACATGTCGGCGAAAATAATTTGTTAAACCACTCTATCTCTTTAAAGCACAGAGTGCACAGGTGTCAATAGCCTAACAGTCAAAATGAAGGCTGGTTAATGAGGGGCAAGTTCCACATGTTTGCAGGATCTTTTGCAAGAAATCTCTTCTGCAAAATAGATAAGAATTATTAAAATGCAAGGGGGTGGCTGGAGGTAGGGGGAGGCGGGGTCACTCAGGGTGCAGGACAAAGACTCCCAACAGAGAGGTATTTGGGGAGGGTGGAGATGGGGGTACCATCTCCTTAAGAAGGTTAGCTAAGGGGTGGGGTTGGGAGCAGGTGGGATCTGGGAGGAAGGGGAAAAAACTAGCAGGATGATAGGGGCGGGATGGAGGAAGAACAGAGTACTGTGCTGAATGGATTATTGCAAAATGTATGCATGAATCTTAGGAATTAAATTTAAGTATCGGAAAATTTCAGTCAATGTAAACAGTGTTCTAAACAAACAGTATGGAGGGATAATAAGGTGGTTAGCTTCATTTTCACCCCAAGTCCTTTTCCTTCAAGAAACTCATTTTTAAAAACAAATACTCCAAAGCTTTTTATACCTAAAATGTTCTCTAAAGCTTCTTGCATCAGCATGGATGACAGTAAGTGGGTTGCCATATATTTTAGTTGGGTGGATTGGGAATTTTTCTAATACAGAGGGATCCACACGGTTGATGGCTAAGGGTCACAAACAATTTTAAACAGGAATATTTTTAACTTTATTAATTATTATTGTCCAATTGTTGATGACACAGTAGCTAGGGTGAAGATCAACAAGAAACTCAGAGGGGCTGTAGTGTAGTTCCTATATTCCCAATAATCTCTGCGCATTGGAATAATATATTCAGCAGTGTAGGCGTAGGACTGAGGTCGACTAGGTCTCTACTGACTCTATTAGACTTAAGGTTTGCCAGCTAGCTCAGAGGTCACTAGAAACTTTCTTGAATAAACGAGGAGGAGTTTAACCTCCCTGGATAGACAAGAAGGGATTAGCTTCCGACGACCATATAACATGACAACTTTGCTCACTCAGAATAAGAGTATATCTCTAGAGTCGTGTGAAAACAATAGACAGCTATTTCACTCAGTCCAATGTGCATACTTAGTTTCACCAGAGTGCAGAGAAGAGAGAGACGGGCGTTTTCAATAAAAGGTAAAATTTATTGAGCAGTCTTCCTTCTCATGCAAGAGAAATGAATTGCCACAATTGCAATACTTAATGTAAAGTAAAGTGCATACAGTAAAAGGAGTATTATGAAATAGTACTGTAAAAGCATTGATATGGTTTCTTAGCCATAAGATACTTAAAATGGATAAAATCTATACATACATATATACATTAGCTAACAAACTCAACTGGTGCTTCTAAATACGCCTACCCCAGTGTACCTGACCTAAGCCTAATACGTGGGAAGGAGTAAGTATGTAGCAGTTTAAGTTAAGTTGGTTTTGCCAAGAATCTGACTCAAGAATTCTCTTTAAGGGTTTAGTCAGCTCCGTACCTTGGTAATAGAATGTGGGAGGTCTGGTGTCTCTTTCCTCAGGACTCGATATTCCAGCAACCCGCAAGGGTAGGCTGGAAACGCCGGAGCTGTATTTTCTCGGCTGGAGAAAAAGACAGCGTCTTTCTCAGCGCGTCAAAGAGGAGGGGCAGCGTCCGTGGGCTATCGCATCAGCTGGGCTCTCGGGCAAGTAGATAGCTGCTCTGCACCAACACCACCGTGTGTTTGCTTAAGGCAACGTTGGTATATTTATACCTGAAAGGTGCCGGGTTTGACGTAAGGTTGGACATAAGACATCAATAAAGATGTCACTAAGAACTGGCCGTTCTTACAGTGCTCGCAGGAGTTCTATGATAAATCAAAACAAAAGCAAATGGGGATTTCCCAGGTTGCTGGAGGTTTGGTGTGTCGAAAGAACTCGTTGTGCTTTCTAGGAATCCAAGGAAGTAGCTTCTGCCGTGCTTTGGACTGCAAGGGCTATTTACTTAAATATGGATCTGATTCTTATGCCATTATAGGGATATTATTGATTATAGCCGTACAAGGGCATAAAATAGCAATATTGATTCAGGTTCCTAGATAAAAACACAATACCCACTCCAAGATCTAATGTCCATCATTACTAAAACTAAGCAATAGTAAACATTTAAAGGTGCATGTGTATTCCAACCCACCCCAAAATAAATTTTTTGCATTTGAAATTTTGTATGCGAAATACACGAAAGATTATTGGTACTGTACGCTTATCAAGCAGTGTAATCATTCAGTTAAAAAGGATGCATATATATTAGCTGAACGATTTGCGAAAATTATATATGAAATGTCTCTTAATACAGAAAAGAAGGTCGAGACTATTCCATCACATATAAATACAGTTGCTGTAAATGTGCTAATGGCTGAGGTAAAATATTGTCTCTAGATTTACTTAAAATAGAAGCTCTGTTCATTAAGAATAGTTCTACTTTAAGCAGAGTACATGTGCCAGAAAAAATTTAAATATTTGTGAAGTTGAAAAAAATTAATTTCGTTTTCAGGGAATAGTTCCAAATGTTTTCAGTAGCTTTTGTTTATCAAAGCTGAAGGTTGAATTCAGAGTTCAGGGGAACGCTGTGTGCTCGTTGATTAAAAAGTTATTCTTTCTGTTCAGGGGAGAACATCATTTCAGACAGATGTGCAAAAAAGTACTGCTGATTGTAGTGCAAGACAGGTGTCCAACACGCATTCTTCTCCGCATAGCATACATCGAAGCATAAGTAAGATGCAATTTTGCCAGATTGGTCTGAATGAAAGAAACCAGGTCATATTCAGATCTCTTAGCCGGGCTAATCCAAGGACTTTAGTTATGTGGTCCCGATAGCGTATAGCTAGGATCGTTTCTTCCATCATTGCCGGAGTCTTGTCTGCGATTTGGCTTGCCATATCGGAGCAGAAGGAGCAAAAATAAAATTCCTGCTACGAGTCCCGAGTACAGAATGGACAAAATTGGGAAAAATGCCCAGAACTGCTTCGAAGGGTGTTAACAGTCCTGAAAAAATTGTCTTAAATACATGTGAGATGCCACTGGTATCTGACATATTTAGAATTTGGCTTAGCATTTCTACGAAATGCACGGGGCAATTAGTTGATAAAAGTGTGTATCTCTGCTGTTGTCCTTGCAACTTGAAGATCATACGTTTCTTTTGATGACGTTAAAGGCACGGTTGTCTGTAAAAGAACAGACTTCATTCTGCTTAAAGTATCAATTCGTATAGAAGAGATATTCAAAGAAGGCCAAATCGTCGCCTCCATATCTGGAGAGCCGTTTGGATACAATACTTCCATACAGCAAGTGACCATGGAAATAACGCTTACGAGATAGGCTTTCCCTGGCACCATGCCACAACAGCTGTGGTCCGTTATTAGAACGTAACTCCCGTTAGAAAGTTGTCTAAAGAATGGCTCTATCTGTGTTGCAGGTGTGCTTTGCTGGTGGCATGAAAGGTTATTTGAAGTCCCCTCACAGGCCACTAAGAAATACATTTTGTTTCTTGTCACTATAACATGTGTGTGTGTAAGGTAATTTCCATGATGACTTAATGTACCCTTTACCCAACCTTTCATACTGGCCTGCTGGTATATACTCTTGGCAATTTTTAAATTGGAAAGTTGTTTTCGGAATTGTGATTATTCCGTGTATTATCCATTCAATGACAGGTCTTTCTGACATTGTCAACGGTAATCTCTCAAGTTTTTCAATGCTCAGAATCGTATAGTCCGCTCCTTTTTGTGCCAAACTGATTTGATTATCAGTAAGGTTAAAGATAGAGAATAATGACGTTGTGTTTATCAAGCGCCATGGCACGTTTCCTGAACGCATATTTTGCAACGTCCAGCCTAGCTGTACAGTAGATGGTAATTGGGACTGACCGTGTTGTAACATTAGTAAGTCCTGATCTATTATATCGATAGCAGATGATACAATACTGTCCAGTGAATATATTCTGGAGGACAGAGTCATTAACCCATTGTCAACAACAGAAAGTGATTTTTCCAAATTAATACAATCAATTTCTCGTATTTTCTCTGCTGTCTCAATTTGAGTTACTTTCCAAGCTTTGTTGTATGCAGCGTATATACCGGCCGCTATGAAACGTTTTTGACGCTGTTTGCGTGGTCCCATTAGGAAATCACGCAAGTCAGCACCGTCTTTAAGTAAAGTCAAGTGTTGCTTAATTTCAGCAAGTGTGGATGTTTGTAGCCATTCAAGGCATAGTTTCCCTACACTGTATGTTGTAACTGTCCCTGGATGTTGTCTCTTGGAGTATCTAGGGTCTGGTCTGGTCATTTTAAACCCCTGTATTTTGTTCAGGAATCTATCTTGACAGTTATTTGTGTCAATTGGCCAGATCAACCATTTTTTCCAATCAGGATGTGTTCTGTTTTGGTGTAAAATATGGTGTACATCTATCTCAACATCTGTAGTGGTATTACTATCAGGTATCGGCTTTGGAATAGACGGTTTGTTTAAGTCCTTAATCTTAGCTAGGCCAAGACAAGTAGTCTGTTGAATGGTGTCATTCAAGAATATCATTTGTTCGGGGATCATGCAGGCTCTAAATAATGCTTCTAAACCTTGGACTTGACAATTTTTTGTACCCCAGATGGTTTTCATTTCAATAATATATTTTTCCAGAAATCATAACCAAATGTAATAATTTTTTCATAAAATGTTTCAGAATAAATCAATTTAGTATTTGTCAACATTGTTTTTATCCCTGTCTTATTTAACAGTTTAAAATAAAACGTTTCTGCATCACTTGTGTTAAACCCTGAGAAGTATGGGAATTTCTCATTGAATGTTTTCGAACTGCCCATTTGGTGGAGTTGCACTATGTTCTCATTGATTATACTTTAAAACATTTCTAGGTTGAGCAGATTTATGTAAATAGTGATGTGCAAAGTGGTTATAGCAGTACATTTGTTCATAATTCGACAAACCTTGTAAGTAATCATGTTCTGTAAATTTTGCTGACATTACTAAATCTGACATCATATTATTTATACTTTCAAAGTCCCAATCATCAGAGAATGTACTTGATTTTACAAAGTCACTTAAAGAAACCTTGAACTGATGTGGATATTTCAAGAGTTCAACCGGGCCATAGATTTCGTAATCCGCTTTGTAACAAGCTACCCCACCGGGTATTGGAATGGCTGTGACATTCACTGATGATAGTTCTCTTTTCTCTATGTGAGATGAATGGTGTGTCTTTAGGACCAAGTTGATGTTCTGGCTTGCTGTGTCCATTGTACTGCATTTTCCCTCAATGAATTTTCCCAAACAAAGTAGCATGATGAGCCAAAGCAGGAGGAAAAGTACACCTAACACAATCCAAAATTCAATCCATGGAAAAATCAGATATGTTTCTTTGAGTTGATGAAAGAGTTCAGTTAATTTGTCTTTGAAGGTTTTTGTTGCTGGCGTTTCTTCAGGTTCGCTTGGATCTTCAGAAAAGTTATCGAAATTGATGAAGTAGCCAGATGCAGTTCTGTCAATTGTTGGAATTGCTTCCGAATTTTCCTTTGCTTTTTCATTTTTTGTTTCATTAGCTTAGTCTGAGGCTACATCGTTGTAGACAGGTGTTTCTTGATGAACTGTTTCAATTTGGGTTTCAAGAGGCACAAGTTCCATGGCATTGTTGCGTAGTCCTTTTTTATTCACTGCAAGTTTATCAAATGTGATTAGTCTCTCAGATTGAACCTCTTGGATTGTAGCAAATTTTGGTATTCTGCTTTTTCTCGGGAGTCCACTGGGCCTAATACTTATTATTGGCCACATGATTGTGGTTTTACCAGGTCGATGGATACAACTCGGTTCTCCTTTTTACCAGCAAGGGGCGGTAGTACAACTGATCTTGTTCCGCTGATAGCTAAGACAGGTACTGCTTTTCTGTAAGAAGGCCCAAATTCCTTCTACACCGCGATCTTCTCTCTGACTAGATCCCCAATCTTTGGAATCCAGACAGGCCTTGCTGGGACAGGTGGTTTATCTTCAGTGGCTGTTGGCTGCTGTTTTAACTTTATGTTGCTCAGGTCTTTTCTTGTTTCATTTAAGTCCTGTAACACAGCCAAACAATTTTTGATATAAAAGCATTTCTTTTCTACCACTGAAGTTTGACTATCTAAGTCCTGAATATACATTCTAGTTCCGAACAATAGTTTGTACGGGCTGAAACCTTTTAGAGAATTTCTTGGCAGGTTATTAAGACTACGTTGGACACTTTTTAAATGTTGGACCCACCCATCACCCGAACCTAATACCCTCGCCATTATAGATTGCTTTATGTCCCGGTTTTTTCTTTCTACAATCCCATTTCCCTCAGGATGGAAGGGACAAGAGTACCACAATGCAATGCCCATGCTGGTCATGGCCTCCTTATAAGCTCGAGAGCTAAAAGCAGGACCCTGGTCAGAATGTAGCATGCCAATTGCGTATGTGCCGATAAAGACTCACAAATCTTTTATGACAGTTTTGGCATCAGCTGAGCGCTGGGGTCTGTATTTTTAAGTGAATCTGGTCTTAAAAGGAAATTAATGCGATGCTGGATTTTACGTATAGATAGCCTTATGCTAACTACAAGAATGGCCATGGCAATACTCCGGTCGGTTCACTACTGCGATCTCTGTTGCAGTTTGGACAGCTCTTTGCAAATTTGTAATGTTGCAGGCTCATCCCCGGCCACCAGTATTCTGATTGTAATTCTTTCAGAGATTCCTTGATCTGTTTGTGCCTCGGACCTTCACCCATGTGTGCGTCTGCTATTAATAAAACTCTCCTGTTCGTGTTTGGAATTACTCTATCCCCCACTCTAGGGATTTGAGCAAAAGGAACGGAGTTTGCGTCAATTACGTATGTATAATTGAGTGGATAGTTCACGGGTAGTGCTTCACAGTCGCCTTTTGAAGACGTTTTTACTGCCAGCATGGTTTCCCCGTCTATGTATTTTTCTGAACACTTTTTTGTGGCTACGGAAGCCGGTTGAGTTGCTTCCGCTGTGGCTGTATTAGCCAATGAATTCCCTGCAACGTGAACGCCATCACGTCAATGATTAAGTGTATGTATCACGTGAGTCTTTCGTAGTTTTTTCTGCAAAAGAACTACCTGTTCCCAAAGCATTTTATGCTTGATTGTGGCACCTGTGTCATCTTTGTAATCGTTTTGAACCCAGTTCTGCAAGTCATTATTGTAAGATTTTATGCAAAAATGCGAATCGCACACTATTAGTGTCGGGAATTCACAATCAGAATTTTCAAGTGCCATCTTTAAAGATCTGATTTCAGCTCGCAGAGCCGAACAGTTTTTCAGTGATTCTTTTTTTGTTATTTTTGGTCTGAATTTACCACAGAGCCAGCGACCTTTAACAATCGTGCATGCTGCATTGTAGGATTTATTATCCATATCGTAATGTTGTACAAATCTGTCTGTATAGATTAAACAAGAGTACTGTTGGAGAGGCAGAATTTCGATTGGCAGAGGATATTCTTCTTCATATTTCAGATCTTTCAGTTTTTTCATGTTCGAGTCAAAATAGTATTTCACGTCTTCTGCAGCAAGAGAATTTTCCCACTGTATCCATTTTGGATCTAGTGCCACCGTTTTTAGATTAACTGGGCTGAATAATGCCTCAAAGGCTGATTCTGCTGTATAAACAGTTATTCTTTTGCCTTGGGCTTGGGCTCTTTCTTTTGCTACAGCAGTCTGAACCGCATTTACAGTATTTTCTGTAAGACTGAATGTTTGTTAAGCTTCTGTGTACAAATGTGATTTGTAGGCTATTGGTACCGTTTCTCCCTCATTAGAGGTCAGGTACGTGAATCCGCATCTTCCTGGGATGACTCGGATTACAAGGTTGCGTGTGTTGTCGCGAGTTTGTAATTTTGTTTTAGCTAACATGTCTGTTTGCAATGATCACAAAATATCTGTGTGTTTCTGAGTCCAATTGATTGGTTTAAAATCAGGTTTTATTAATTCGTAGAGAGGTTTAACCCTCTCTGCATAATTTAGAATGTAAGTTCTTCTGAAATTCAGGACACCTAGTATTGATTGTAAGTTCTTCAGTGTTTTTGGTGCTTGGAGTACAGCGCACTTCTCTAAGAAGTTGTCTGCTAGGCTTTTGCCTTCCCTTAATATTTCATATCCTAAAAACAGGACAGTTAGATGGGCAATTCGTGACTTTTTAAAGTTGAATTTGTAACCCTCTGCTACGAACCCAAGTATTATGGTGTTCACTCTTTTCAAGTGAGTATCCAGGTCATCATCTGTGAGAGAGATGTCATCGACATAAGATAATGCCTCATCATCATATATTTGTAGTAACTCTGTTACCCTTTTTGAGAATAATCCTGGGCTATTCTTGAATCCCTGTGGGAGTCGACAGAAATTTTCTGTGATCCCATTATTGAGAAAGCGGTTAAATACCTGCTTTCGGGTGCAATGTTTTGACAAAAGAATCCATTAGAGATGTCTAATGTTGTTTTGTATTTTTTGCGAACGATGTTATTCATTAGTGCCGCACTGTGCAAATTTTGTACCGCAACTGTCTTGCAACATGAGTTAAGGTGTCTGTAGTCCAAGACTAGACGATATGAATCGTCTGGTTTGGAGACAGGAAACAAAGGATTGTTCATTTGAGAGGTGCATGTTTCAATCACCCCTTGGTATTCAAGTTGATCTAAGATCTCCCTGACTTGTTTTTTAGCTTCTTGCTTAATTGGGTACTGCCTTTGTGCAGTTGGTTGACATTTTAACTGGATTTTGTGAGTAGGAGAGTCCTCATCCCATCCTACATGATTTTTATATAATGCAGGTGCTTGAGCTACTGCCCATTTTCTTGCATATGTGTATTTTCTATGAATTGGAATATGATTAGAGAAGGCAGGCATAATCATTTCTTCGCCATGAGGGCACTCCCTGACAAACTCTGGTGGCCAGTCTTTCTCAGCTAATAGGATGTCATAGCCTTTTGAAAGGTTATCCCAAAACAGACCCCTTACTTTCCTAGTCTTATCTCCCTCTATACGCAATGTTATTTCGTATATTTTATGAGGTTTGCTAACTCTGGTATCTGCAGTTTCCACCTGAATGTATTCATTCGTGTCCACTGCCTCCAGATGATTCATCAGGATCTTGCGAGCTATTGTCACTCCTGCTGCGCTGTCTAGCATTGTCTGGTCCCACTCTCCGTTTTTCAGCTGTGTCCTCAGTATCATCGGCATGTTTGATTATTTTAGTACTGGCTACCTTCTTTTTTGCAAAAGGCTATGTGGGTGGATGCACAACTAATTTTTCTCACTGTTTATAGTTCTTTCGTTCTCCGCAGGTGGCGTTTTAGCCCCTGGAAACACCCTGTGAAAATACGTGAAAGTGGTGCCAGTGAATCACTAGAACCATCCCTGTGGGAACTCCGTTTTCCTCTTAATGAAATAAGAGAATTCCATACAATTTTTCTTGTGGTATCAGTTCAATTTGTTTATTCTTACTGTTGTTTTTCCACAAAGTTCATATTGAATTGTTCATTATCATTCAATTGGTAAGGCATCATTATTTATCATGATATCCAATGCATTTCGGGCCCCTCTCTTGCCCTTCATCAGGGTTATACACTGTAAAGGGAACAGAATAATTCATCATAATGTCTCATATCGACGTGTCCTGATATTATTTACATTGTTCATTATATGTACAGGCTCATAACATTGATATTGCTGCTTTAGGTCAACTTATAATGCAAGATCGGTAAAGGAAAGCGTGAACAACATAAGAAATATTCAATGTGTGCAACTTACATGTGTGCCTTTAATCGTGGTAATCTGTTAGCTGTTGGTAAAGATAGGGAAATAGGTCAGTGCTAACCATTCTAGTTTTTAGTTTTAACTCACTTGGGAAACAGTCTCAGGCTAACCTGCTTGCGAATGTCGATGTTCCTCGTTCGTAGCATCAAACAATTCTCATCGTGTCTGGACGCCGCCAACTGCAGCGTTCACCATTGTTTGTATCCGATCGGTGTTGTTCCCGATCACGTGGTCTAAAATTGTATGGAATTCTCTTATTTCATTAAGAGGAAAACGGAGTTCCCAGAGGGATGGTTCTAGTGATTCACTGACACCACTTTCACGTACCTTCTTTTTTGGAAATTGTAATTTTTTACTTTGAGCAGGTTCCTTGTCTTTGGATTTGACGTGCTCTTCCCTGTGTTCTGACAGTCCTCTTATTTCCGATTTCTGCGAGGAAGTCTGAAAAGATCAAGAAGGACTTGTATCAATATCTTGATATCTATCAGGTTTTTTTAAATTATCCCTATTTCTAAGGTTGTATCTTTTTTCAGAGGGCTCCCTCTGGGGAGACTTGTGTCCTCGATCTGGAGATCTATCTCTCCGCCGAGGAGACCTTCCTCTGGACAGGAATCTTTTTTCTTTGGGAGTAGATTGTTTATTTCCACCCCAGTTCTTTTTTTGAGTGTTTAGATTATTTTTAATAAATATCTTTTCAGGATTTTCAGTTAGTTGGGGTTTTACCGGTTTCCCACCCAAACTATCTCTACCTAGTTCTTCATAGGATTTTTCTATGATTCTGGCAAGTTCAATTGGTTGGTCTGCTATATCTGTTTCTTTCAATTTCTGGAGGTAAGTTATATCCTCCATTGCCAATTGAACTAACTCTCTGTGTGCCTTTGTTAATTCTTTTATTTTAACTAAGAGTTCTTTGCTTGACATCTTATCAATGTCTGGATGTGGTGTGTAGCTGGCTAGAACCGGCCACGTTGCTCCTGGTCTACCTAGTGAACCGAACCTGGTGATGTGATTATTATATTTTAGGGCGCCTTTAAACCAGAGCAGGTGCTCTTGGTAATTTAGTGGGATTTCAACGTCCTCGAAAGGAGTGTATTCATCCGGAGGTTCCTCTATTTTGTAATAGTGGAGTTCGTGTGTTACAGCGTTTGCTGCTGGAAAGTTTATCCATGAATAGAATACCTCTGTCTGCCGATATTCATGGGCCTCTACCACGAATATGACTGTACCACCTCATGATGTCAGTCCGTTTTCTATAAGTTTAAGAGTTATAGTTCTTCTTATATTTGCCGGGATGATAATTGCACCCGGTTCATTTTCATTAAACCCTGTAACATCGAAACCTCGTTGATTTGCATCTACTGCAGCTTCACCGGTTTCGTTGTTGTCGCCGTTAACTGACATTGTTTTAATGAAAGTTTGCAGAGCAGGTTTCCAAGGAAACAAAGATTAGGTGCACAGTATTTTGGAACACTGTATCCTTCAACGTTGACTAAACCAAAAACTATACATAGGAATCTCTTCCTACTAAGTTCCGGCGGATTTTAACCTTTCACCCACTTCAGACGTCTATTGGAGTATTTACGGGAAAAAGGGTCTGTGTGAAAAAGCACGACTGAGTTACTCTAACGTCTTGAGTTAGTTTTATCGCTTTACCAAACGTTGGGCACCATGTAGTGTAGTTCCTATATTCCCAATAGGCTCTGGGCATTGGAATAATACGTGGAACGTAGGACTGAGGTCGACTAGGTCTCTACTGACTATATTAGACTTAAGGTTTGCCAGCTAGCTCAGAGGTAACTAGAAACGTTCTCGAATAAACGAGGAGGAGTTTAACCTCCCTGAATAGACAAGAAGGGATTAGCTTCCGACAACCATATAACATGACAACTTTGCTCCTTCAGAATAAGAGTATATCTCTAGAGTCGTGTGAAAACAATAGACAGCTATTTCACTCAGTCCAATGTGCGTACTTAGTTTCACCAGAGTGCAGAGAAGAGAGAGACGGGCGTTTTCAATAAAAGGTAACATTTATTGAGTAGTCTTCCTTCTCATGCAAGAGAAATGAATTGCCACAGTTGCAATACTTAATGTAAAGTAAAGTGCGTACAGTAAAAGGAGTATTATGAAATAATACTGTAAAGCATTGATATGGTTTCTTAGCAATAAGATACTTAAAATGGATAAAATCTATACATACATATATACATTAGGTAACGTACTCAAGTGGTTTTTCTAAATATGCCTACCCCAGTGTACCTGACCTAAGCCTAATACGTGGGAAGGAGTAAGTATGTAGCAGTTTAAGTAAGTTGGTTTTGCCAAGAATCTGACTCAAGAATTCTCTTTAAGGGTTTAGTCAGCTCCGTACCTTGGTAATAGAATGTGGGAGGTCTGGTATCTCTTATATCAGGACTCGATATTCCAGCAACCCGCAAGGGTAAGCTGGAAACGCCGGAGGAGCTGAATTTTCTCAGCGCGTCAAAGAGGAGGGGCAGCGTCCGTGGGCTCTCGCATCAGCTGGGCTCTCGGGCAAGTAGATAGCTGCTCTGCTCCAACACCACCGTGTGTTTGCTTACAGCAACGTTGGTATATTTATACCTGAAAGGTGCCCGGTTTGACGTAAGGTTGGACATAAGACGTCAATAAAGATGTCACTAAGAACTGGCCGTTCTTACAGTGCTCGCAGGAGTTCTATGACAAATCAAAACAAAAGCAAATGGGGATTTCCCAGGTTGCTGGAGGTTTGGTGTGTCGAAAGAACTCGTTGTGCTTTCTAGGAATCCAAGGAAGTAGCTTCTGCCGTGCTTTGGACTGCATGGGCTATTTACTTAAATATGGATCTGATTCTTATGCCATTATAGGGATATTATTGATTATAGCCGTACAAGGGCATAAAATAGCAATATTGATCCAGGTTCCAACATAAAAACACAATAGGGCTACAGGGCAAATTATGTTTGGCGGGGATTTCAATTATATTCAGGACTTGAGAAAGGACACCTCAAACAAAAATAAAACACAGATGAAGCCTAGGATAAAAACAGTTATCAATGTTATTTCACAAGACTATCAGCTAATAGATCCATGGCTTAGAGCCCATTGTGAGGAACGGGAATATACTTGTTATTTTCGACAATTCCAGTCAGCCTCATGCATTGACTTCTTTTTGATATCTTGTACTTTGAAATATTCAGGATCAGAGATGGCGGCTAATTCTTTTTCAGACCACTCGTTGGTCAAAGTTGAAATAATGAGGTTAGGAGGATGAGATCCAGGTGGCAGATGGATCGACTCCTCCTTTCAAATCAACAATGGCTACTGGATACAAGAAAATAAATAGTGGAACTTTTTTAAGTCAATGAGGGCACAGCGGGTCTTTTGTCAGTCTAGGGGGCTTTTAAGGCCACAATCCGTGGGGAGCTGATTGCCTATATGTCCGCACAGTTCATAACAAGTAGGACTCATATAGATCAACTGCAGTCAGCATTTGATTCTGCCTTGCTGCAGAAAAATGATTCTTTAAGAAGAAACAAGTCCGGGCCTGGACAGCTTGAAAAAGATAAAACGGACTTAAAGGAGTTTTTTATTCTCAAAGAAATAAACAGCTCCCAGATATTCCAGCAGCGTTTCTACGAAGAGAGCTAAAGGGTAGGCAAGCTGCTGGCTTGGTCTACTAAAACAGAGCAGGAGGTGGCCCTAATTACTGAAGTTCAAGATCCCAACACAAGAACCCCGGTGACTGATGAGGAAAAGATTTCAAAAGTTTTTTTTCAGCTTTACAAACAGTTGTATGCAACTAAATATTTGGTTGGGCAAGAGGCAATTCAACAATATTTGAAGGACATCAATCTTCCGCAGCTACCAAATAGCCAGGCAGAGGAGATTAAAGCTGATATTTCAGCAGCTGAAATTCAGCTAGCCCTTGCCTCAATGTTGGGAGGAAAAGCGTATGGCAATGATGGGCTTTTAATAGAATTTTATAAAGTATTTTCCAAAGAATTAACAACTTTCTTGTAGGAGCTTTTTAATTATATAAAAATGTGGGGCTGGTTCTGACACATTTTAAGGAATCCATCATTGTCAGCTTTGTTAAGAAGGGGACGAATCCCACAGAGATTAACTCATATAGTCTAGTCAACTCTGATTATGAAATCTTAATGAAAATCTGGGTGCAGCGATTTTCCTCTCTTGCACAAAAAGTGATACATAAAGATCAGACAGAGTTCATTTCAGGGAGGCTAATGTAAACAAATACAGGGGGCCCGATTTAATGAACTAACTTAAGACAAAATCCTAAACTTACTTACATTTTGGTATTCATAGAAGGCACTTACTCATTTTGGTAGTCACAGAAGGCACTTACTCATTTCGGTATTCATAGAAGTTAGTAGTTTTAACTTTACTACTCCTAAACGTAGAAAAATCCTAACTTTAAGACTTTTGGGTATTCAGAGAAGGCATTTAGGAGTCCTAAAGTTAGGACTCCTAACTTCTGTGAATACCAAAATGAGTTAGTGCCTTCTGTGAAAACCAAAATGGTAGTAAGTTTAGGATTTTGTCTTAAGTTAGATCTGTGAATCGGCCCAGGGTTTTTAGTCCAAGCACGTGAGTTTTTTAACTGTAATCAAACCCTGGCTCTCATCATGATGGTTGATGCAGAAAAAGCGTTTGACCTAGTGAATTGGGATGCCCTTTTTTATGGTCAGGGTAGGTATGGGATTTCCTCCCAGGTTATAAAAATGTTTTGTAATATCTATCAAGGGGCACAGGCACAGGTGATTATTAATTCTAATCCAGCAGGGATGGTCAACGTCAATTGGGGGACCAGGTAAGGGTGCCCACTTTCCCCTGTGCTATATACCTTTTTTATTGAATCCTTAGCCACTAGAATCCACAACAACATGGAGATTAAAGCTCAATGGCTAAATTGAAGCTGTTTACCTATGATATTATCCGTTATCTTAGCCAGGGAAGACAGAATATTGACTTATTCTTAGCCAAATTTACACAATTTGAATTAATTGGAGGCTACAAAATTAATCCTAATAACACTGAGGTTTTAACAATGAATACTTTAAATGATTTTCTACCCAACAATTTTAAACCGCAAGCTCTTAACCCCAGTCCAATCTGATATCTAGGGATCTATGTCACCAGTCAATATAGGGAAATGTATAAATCAAACTATGAAGCCACAAGGAAAAAAATTATAAAGCTGTTAGAAGGGGGGGTCGCTATTACCACTCACATTGATGGGCTGCATGGCTCTTATAAAAATATGAATTCTACCTCTACGTTTTTTTTGTTTTCAAATCTCCCTATAAAAATTAGTTTTGACCTATTTTAAGGAGTTAGGAACATTGTTTAGAAGGTTTGTTGGAATAGGAAAGCTCCAAGAGTAAAGCCAGTTTACTTGACTGTTAGGGTTCTGTTGATTGTTTTCTTTTAGAGAAGATGGACCGAGAAGTGGGTTCGGAAGTTCCAATATTTCTGAAAACAGCTAAACTCCCTGCAGGTACACCTACAGACTCCAATTTTGTTTTGAACAGGCCTGTGCCCCAGGAGATTATTTTTTAAAACTACGTGAATGTAGGAGCTTGGGCCTTCAACTGCAGGGCAGTCATCTAAGGTCCTGGACCAATTGGGGATTAAAAGAGCTTGGGCACTTTTTAGTTTCAGGCAGCGGAATTACCTGGCAAGAAGTCCAAGCAAGGTGTGGCAGCCAGAACAACACTCGCTTCTTTGAATACATTCAGATTTCATAACTACTATAAATGTACTGTCTCTTATCTGGCCCGGCCCAACTCCACTTGTGAATGCTTAATTTAGAGCAATGTTGAGAGGGATGGGCAATTGGTATTGTTGCATAAGATCTCAAGGGGAAAATATTATTGTTAATAATCATTTATAAAAAGTGTTAGTGGATACTCAATTTAGGTTTTCAAGTCGGGATTGGCAAGCCATCGAACAGCTATACAGCAAGGCCCTAAGAGCAGCTACATTAAAAAGAATGGCTTTTTTTGTCATGCTGGATGGTGTACTATACTCCCTAAGCTCTGCAACAGACTTGCCCAGAACTGGAGAACAACTGTTTTCTCTGCCTGATGTTAGGCGGGGGAGGGTGGCTTCATATTTTGTTTACCTGACCAAAGCTAGGACAATTCTGGGGGACAATCTTTTCAGCTTTAAGCCAAGGAGTTCAGCAAAGTCTGGATCCTGATACTGGAATTGCACTCTTAGGTCTTGCAAGCCAGAGACAAAACCTCAGAATGTCGAGAGGGGAGGAGACATTTGTAGAAATAGCCTCCCTCGTGGCATATTCACTGATACTGCAGAACTGGAGGTCTAAAAAATAATTTGTACTAGGAAATTTGAAGAAGCATACGCTAAGAGAGTAGGTGGCAATAAAAGATTTAACGCTGCACAGCAATTTATGGATCAGTTAGAGTTTTTTTCGGAGATGTAGGGTCGAATCAAAAAGGAAGGAAAATAAAGTGGAGAGAAGGGGGAAGAATAAGGTGGAAAGAAAGATAAAAAGAAAAGGGAAAAGGAGGAGAAGAAAGGGAAGCAGGAAAAAACATAATTTGCACACTAGCACTTTATGCACTGCACTTTTGTAAGTTTTGGAAAAGTACTGTCGTAAATTCCACAGGTGGCACTTCAAGGGAAGAATATGAATGTCTCCTTGTCTTCTATTTTCTCTCTCTCTATTAAAGTATATTTAGATGGTAAATCACCATATTGCACTTTAGATGGAACTATGTCTGAAAGAAAAACTTTTTTAATACCATGTAACTAGCTCATTGTACTTTAGTCAGAAATGTTTCTAAAAGGAACCAATCCTAATTGGATAGGAATAGCAGATGATTGTGATATTTCGCATCTTGCACGATATACGTGACTGCTAGTAATGTATCGCACTTTGATTCATTTTTCCGCAAAGATCATTTTGTTTTTTTTATATCTTGATGGAAATTGGCATACTGCACTGTTATTGGAAAAGACACATTGCGGTAAAAAACAGCAAATTGAACTTTATATTTTTTATAGTTGGAAATGTATATGTACACAATGATGTCTATTTTCCAAATCGTTTTGCAGTTTGTTCCTCTTCTGTATCTTCTGTGTTTCTGGTCAGTAAAAGATATTTTAAAACATTTTTAAAAGACAGTCGCAAATCTTGGATTGTGTCTGCATCAAGTGTAAACCAAGTCGGTAAAGTTCCATTAGTCATGTATCAATGCATATCGCGGTTCGCGGATACTTTTTTGAACCGTGCTGTAGGTGTGTTATCAGTAAGCAATGGAAGGAATTAGACGGTTTCGGAAAATGGGACCAATGCAGACCAATCAATTTGGCTGCATGGGCTGAAGCCTGCTAATGTGGTCCAGATATTTCTCTGTCAGTTCCCTAGAGAGTTCACTTGCCTGCACTAACTGCATGATTCTATTCCCCCTATCTCTCTGCTGCTGTCTATATGGCAACACCAACTCTGTGAACTATTTTGATGTTGGATCACTCAACTGTGAAATCCCATGCTATACATCCAGGTAGCAGTTAAAGTCTATGTTGAGGGCTTGGTGAGTTGTGATTGGACAGTGTGCTAATGTTATGTTCCTGCATTGGTGCACAGTGTACTCTAATATTTCCCATGGGTGAATTGCAGGTTTGGTAACTCATGTCACCTGTCACACTGGCCTTTTACTTGATTGAGTGTGGGATTCCCTCCTCTCTATTTGAAAACAGAGTCCATGTTTCTAACTCTGTAATAGTGACAACACATGCAATTCAGTGGCTAATTAAGTAGGTCTCAGCTCGAAACATGTATTTTGTGGCCCATGAGAGCAAGGAACATTATTGGACTGGCCATTGGCCTTTTTCACATTCTAAAAATCCTGTTATTTTGCTGACTAAAACATGTTCTAATTTTATTTACAGATTTGTGTGCCCCCAACATGGATTTGTTGTTAACCGTCATTCATGTGTAATTTGAGATGCAAGCATACAATGATGTTAGTATGGTATAGTTTGCATATAGTCCATGGAGTATGAACACTTGGTTAGAATGTAGTCTAGATTTGTGTGCCTACTTTGGCTGGGTTATCCCTGTTTTTATTTAGATCTAGAAGACCCCAATTTGCTCACAGTTTAAGGAAGGGTTATTGTTATTGCACTTCTGTATCTCTCGGTGCATAAGGTACCTACTAGGTTATTCTATCGTTGTTGTATTAAGCCACCGTTCAGGATATCTTGAGAGACATTAGGTAATTATACACATGGGGTGTTTGTTGATGTAGTGGATTTGTCTGTTCCCTCCTTCTTTGGCTAATCATACAATGAAGTATGCACACGGGCCATTATGTCAGTATTATTCATGGTTTTTTCTACTCTCTTTATATTCTTTTGATCCTTTTTCTCTACTGCTAGTTGTTTTTCTGTGAGCGGACGCAATCAGGTTCTGGGTTTGCTCACTAATTAATTTATTTGTCTCTTACCCGTCTTTTTTTGGCTAATACATTTCTTTACTGTGTTGCTCTTGTTAGTATCTAGGTTACTAGTGATGAAAGTGTAAATAAAAGTGTATAGTTAGTGTTTTTTAACAAAAGTTCTGTTTCAGAACATTATGTATATGAGATGTATATGAGAAGTATATTGTAGGACTTATGGTGTATGTACTCACCTTAGATTAAGTTGGACCAATGTTTTGGCAACAAGTGCTGTTTTCTGTTTGGTTTTTTTCAGATATCAAAAATACATGGCTACCTGATGAAGGTTCAGCCGAAACGCACGTAGATAGTATATTCCACTTAAGCCATGAAATTTGTGATGATTTAAATGTCTGGTGTTATCTAATTGTATTAGTAGTTTTTTGTGTGTCTTTTTCTATAATAGGATGTTTATCTGAAAAATGTAAGTGTACCATTGTACATTTGGCGATGGATGCCAATAAGAAATTGATTAAAATGCATGTTATTGATTGCAATTTAACGAATGTACAGATATATCTATATATATATAATGGCCATTAAACATCTTTAAAAACACAGACCCTGGAGTGCGAGTCTTCTTGTGTGACTGCAGCGCGGATGTTAGCTGTCAGCCCTTTCGAAAATATATATATATATATATATATATATATATATATATATGGTTCCACTGTTTTACACTTCTATATTTCTAAAAATAAAAAGGAAAGAAAATAAGTTTTTGTATTAATAAATTATGAATTTATACTTAGTTGTTTATTTGGGTTTGTACTTTTTTGTTGAATGTATTTTTTGGTCCACATGTTGAACTGTTTCCTATAGATTCATTTACATGTACATTGGCTGGGTGTCAATGTCAACTTCAGTTTTGTCTATGCGTTTGACATGACGTCACATACCTTTGCTTTGGAAATCAGACTTCCTCATAGTTCCTGCTTATAGATCTAAACATATTGCAAGTGTGGCAAAGTACAACAGCTTAAGAGAAGCATGCTACATATGTATGTAATGGGCTGAAAGACAACTGTCTCATCAATACACCTGGATACATATAGACTTTGACTACATGGTAGTGACTTTGGGCACATATATGTACACAGAGTAATAGTGCAATTGATGGATGTGACTTGATAGTGGTGGACCAATATCTGTGCCTTCAATAGATCTGGTTAACTAGTTGCAATGACATTGCCACAGGTGGTATGCCACTGTATGCCAATACCCTTTCAAGGAAGTTGACCCATATGATACATTTCCTGTACTTATGGTGAGTGTGAGGTAGGTATTGTTCTGACAATGTCCTGGCCATGTTGCCTTCCAGGACTCCCCTTCAAAAGATATTACTGTTAAGCAAGGTGTCTGTGGTCTGTGTTCTCCAATGCCTTTAAAATTAGATGTCAGTAATTACATCCGTTTTTTTTGGTGCATCATGTAGATGCTCTGTGTATCCTGGACATGTCTCAGTAAGTTACAGTGTTTTACTGTCCTTGCCGAGACAAACTTGTTGTATGTTAGTTGCATGTGTTCACAGCATATGATACATGAATGAATGTCATACAATTAGAATGCTAGTGCAGAAATGCTGATATTGTAGAGTTGTACAGTACCTAGCGTTATATTGAACAAATCAATCTGGTCTTATGCCACAGTTAGAGTGTGAGAGTTTGGGCATTTCCGTAATCTGGGAACCGGACATAGGCCACATCATGCTTATGTGAAGTTCCTTTAGATTCTATATGGGACACACATGGCCCTTCGTTTGCTCATATACCCTGAGGCATGATGTACCATACCATAGTATGGTAAGCAGCAGGATAGAGGATGTATGGCCTATCCAATGCTAATGTTAGTTGAAATTAGTTGTACAAGCTTTTCAATGAGTATTTGTGAGATATGTGAAGTTGAGTGTGTCTACATGGCCAGAGAGAAGGTGTGACAAGCTAACTGTGACCAAGACACAATGCGTAGTGTTGCAGGGATTCTGCACATACGTAGAACTATGCGCAGAACACGGGACCTTGGTGTATTGGGGCTAAGCCTTCCCACCGCCTCTGTACCCACAATCCCAGGACTAACTAGCAACAGAACACTTACTTAAGTGGGCTGTCACTGTTATGAGCTACAGGTGGACAGACCCCCTCCCTTGGGTTTTTCAGCAATGGTGCAGCAGGGTGATGCACAATGAATGCACAACATCCCATACCTGGGATCCTTAGAAATGGACTGAGAGGTCAATATCTTTGGCACAAACAGCCTTTCAATTTACAGACTGGAATGAGAATGTTCAATTTTAGGTTTTTTCGTGCCAGACCTGCTTTGCTGTCACCCTCCCTCTTTATTTTTATTGAACTTCTATGGATTGATTTCCATGTTTATTCGGCAATATTTGTGAAGTAATTGGAATTTGTTTATGATTCATACTAAGAAGGAACACTTTGCTTGTTCTACACACTATAGTAAGTGATGGTTTTGGTTCTTTTAAATGATTGAATCTTTGCCTATGAGCGACAATCGCACTTTTATCTTATTTGTACCTTCCTTTAGGGCTTTTTGTCGCTCTCTACACCCTAGGAGACACCGGGCCCGTCCTCCATACAGTGTCCTAGTTGAAGGACCATTTGGTAAATATTTATTCACGCATTAGGTCTCACTGTGAATTAATTCAGTTGGTTGCACAGTACAGATTTTATTATTTGTATGCTTCCCACATTAGGTGCCCACCTACACACACCTCTGTCCTGATGAAGACCCCAGTGTAATGTGTCTACGAGCCTACATTGTCTCTACGGGGTCAAAACGTCGATATTCCTTTTCCTTTTCCTACAACTAGCCCTTGTATCAACAGAGATTTTTACTGTGTTCCAAAAATAGGGCATAGTGTGATACAAATGTATATATGAACTCTTGGAGTTCGGCCTGTAATTATTTGTTGGACTGTAATAATGAAATGATTTATTGATTTCACATCCTTTTCCATGCTTTTTCACATGATCACGATTCTCACTTCAAATTCACCTACCCTCCCCCTTTTTCTCTATCCTGTTGGGCACCGTTGCGTTTAAACTATGATGATTGAAACTCTCTTAAAATGTTGAATGCATATGATGTGGTAATGTGATAAAATACCAATCGGCCCTCGGCTGCGCCATACCTACTGCAGACTGATTTTACGCTGCATCTGGCCTGGGACCCAGGAACCACACGACGAGCAGTTTGTACACAACACTGCTTGAACTTCACAACCCTGTCCTGAAGATGATCCCGACTCATGGAGATCGAAACACCGTCGACATCATAGCGCAACTTTATGGCGGATTTAACGTCTTTGGCTCTCGTAAAATTGTTTGATACCATGATCTAAGTGACTAAAACCTAATCTTGCGGAGCCATCACTGTATATTTCTTTTGTCACCTTGCGCTGCTCACGGTGTTCACGTTCAGCACCTTTCACCAACTGTATATATCACCACTCACCAAGTGCCTTCGGGTTGTCACATGATTTCCTCTGTACAGTGCTACCTAAACTGTATCCCCATGTGAAACACCCCCCTCTAAATTGGTGAATTACAAGCTCTTAAACCTTATGAGCCTCCTTGTTTCTTTTCTATGTAATGCTAATTGCATACATCATCTAACTGTCTTAAATTGATACCTGTTGGGAATTGTTTATTTATAAATATAAGAGGTACGGCACCAGAATGAGACTGGGAGATTCTGGGTGGAAGAGTGAGCATTCAAGGGTAGAACTTGGAGGCAAGAGATGGTTTTGAGGATGGTAGCTCAGAGGGTGATTGTAAAGAGCTTGTGGATGAAGGATAGATTGAGAGTTGAGCATTTACTTTGAGGTGGATGTGAGAGCGGTCAGACCAGCACTAGACGGGAATAGGAAGGGCAAGAGGTAATGTGTAAAGGTACACATGGAGAGGATAGGTGGATGTAAGTATGCAAGAATAGTTGCCAAATGAAAGTTAAATAGGTAGTTTGTGTTCACTGCTGCTTGCAGCCTGATACTGATTGTTCATTACCGATTGTTGGAATGTCCGCTAGGAGATCACTAGTGTATGCAAAACCTACTGGCATCACAGCACACGTTGCCTCTACCCTACATGCCTTGGCTGAGTTGTGTGTGGGCATGGCTTATAGTTTTCCCTTTGATTTTGTTGCAGATTACTCAGTTGTCCACTTGGATATTTCCCTGGGATGGAAATATAGACGGTTCATGCTTTCTTTCTTGATGCAGTTCCACTGAGTAACAGGCCATCGATTAGGGCCCATAGCCCCCCAAAGAAATACGCAAGGGTGTGTGTTTCTGGCCCACCTTGGGGCAGAATTTTCCTGAAACCCCTCCCCACACTTCCAGGTACACTACACACACATGGGTACTCATGGTGTTATGATTTTGAATTTCAGAGGTATGGGGACAAAAAAGAAGAGGCACAATATATCAGAATGCACAGGCAAAAACTATTGCACTGTTACAAGAGACCCATGTGACACGGGAGCAGGAGACCCTGTTCCATAAGTGCTTGATTAGCCATTCTTTTTGCATCCTCAACTCTTGTTTGGCAAGGGTAGCCCTTTTGTGGGTCTGTACTGGGGTCCCATTTAGCCCATTAGACACTGCCATGGTCCCTGAGGGCAACATGTATTTGTAGATGGGTCCCTTGATGTTTTCCAATGTTATTGGGCAGTGTTTATGTGCTGAATGTGTCTAAGCATGGGCGAATTTTGCGAATCTGGCGTTCGCGAATTTGCGTATTTGCGAACTCGCAATCCGCAAAATCCGCGAATTCTCACGAATTTGCAGATTTTTTTTTGTGTTCGCAAGGGTTTCTGCCAGTTCGCAAGGGTTTTGTACCAGTTCGCAATTGCAAACTTACTTGTCGGCTCGCAACGGTCGCGACTATGTTGTGTCTACGTCTGGTTCATCATCACAGGTTCCCAGCACCCTCTGTTTCAACACTGCCACCCTCTGTTTCACCCATGCCACCCTCTGGTACATCAATACCACCCTCTGGTTCATCATCACTGTAGATTATGGGGGGGAAAAGCAAGCACACCTGCCCTGCTTCAACTGCCATGAATTCATTTGGGGTTGATTTATTAATGTGTCACTGTTTTAAAATTCCAGTCTGGCACCTGCTTCCTTATCTGTAATTTGCTTTCTGTTGCAGTGCAAATTTTTTTTCCAGGACCTTTGCGGCCTACTTGTAGCTATTCTATGAGCCTGCTGTGAGGGTCAGAGCAGGGTCATACAATTGTTGCAACTAGCAACTGAACTCTGGAGGGGCCCCAGTCAGGAAGCACTACAGGGAATGGTTACTAATGATGAGTTTGAACTTTTGCACCTGCTGAGTGCTTTCAGTTTTGCAAAACTCGTTTTTCTACAATTTCGTGGGATTCGCGGGGCGCGAACGTGCGCGAAATCGAATTCGGAAGCCGCAAATTCGTGCGAATATGCGATTTGTTTTTTTGCGGCGTATTAGTTCACAAGGTTTTGTGCGTTTTAGCGAGCCGCTTGTAGCGCAACAGCGCGAAGTTACCCTCACGGTTGTTCACGGGCACGGCCATCTTGTTTGCATGACGTATTTCCGTTTCCGGGCGCGATGTGTAATCTCGCAAAGTGTGCGGCTCGCTAGTACAATTTTGCGTGTGTTTGCGAGGAAAATCTTGCGCGAACTTACCCACGCGGTCGGGAACGGGCTCGGCCATCTTGTTTCTCATTCATTGCTATGGTTCTGGGCATGCTTTTTCTATCCTCTCTGAATCTCCGCCATCCTTTGCTTGTTTGAAGTTTTTTTTAATCTATTTTACTTATTATCTATCCCTCTATTTTTCTAGCTCTATATTTTTGTGTTTTCTGCTACTTTTGGTTAATTTTAAACTACTTTTTTAAACTCTTTTCTTTTCTTCTTCCCTATTCTATTTTCTTTATTATTTAGCTTCCTTTCTGCCCAGACCAGGGTAAAGGGAGCCGGGAAGCATCCCGAGAAGGGGAAGGGTCCCGCACCCCGTGCCCAGCTCCTGTGCGGGCGTTTGAGGGGGGAGCAGGTCGCACCCCGGGATATCTTCAGCCCGGAGGAGGTGGCCGCACTAATTTTTTATGTTCAGCGCCGCCTCCCCAGGACCATCATGGCAGGCGGCAAGATCGCTCGTGGGTATGGGATCCAGGAGTGCCGGAAGCGGTGGGAGAAGGTGTGCCAGGCCATGTACCAACACTCTCGGGTCCAGCGCACCTACAACCAGGCCACCCACCGTTGGACGGATCTCCTGGACCGGGAACGCGATCTGCTCGACCTGCTCGGCCTTGAGATCCCCGGGCTTGGTGAGTAGTAGTAGCTATTTCTTTACTGCTCTGTTTTCTCCTGCTCTGTGTGTTATTATATTGCAAATTTTTGTTTTTTACCAAGAGCATTAATGCTGCTGATTACATTGTAGGTAAGTTATATTTCAAAATGTTCTGTGCATTTTCAGGTGCACTGCTCTTCTTCTCAGTAGCGTTGCTACTATGCTTATTTGTTTTCGATTTTGTGTTCATTTCATTGGCCTGTGAAATTATGTATGAGTGTAGTTTAAAGAACTGCGTAATGCTAGACACTAAGGGTCAGATTTTTGCTTACCGGCGCATCCCTGCAAAGTAGTAGGGATGCGCCAGTAATTGTGCGCCACGCCACAACCACCTATGGTGTGCCGTATTTACAATGCGGGGCACCATGGGCCCAAAGCGTCACCAAAGCGTTACGCATCTGTGCCGTAAAGGCGGTGCATTGCTGGAGTTGCGTTGCAACGATGGCACAGCTCCAGCAATGCTCTGGGGTACCCTATCTCCCCAATGCTGCGTCAAGCCGTATGTCTGCTTCAATCAGGCGCAAGGTTGGAGTCATGCATCATTGTCCTCAAAGTGACTGATTGAAATCTTGTAGATTTCCCTCAGGCACTTTTAGGATGCGTTCCCTTGCGCCGGAACGCCCCCTGATGGCGCAGGGCTTTACAACGTGATGCATCTCCCATATGCGTCACGTTGTTAATATACGCCGCACCATGGCGCCTCTTTTGTTCTGCCGCTGCGTCAAAAAAGTCACGCAACAATGGAGCAAAAGAGCCGCAAGGGGCTTCTAAATCAGCCCCTACAGACTCAAGTCCAGTCCTTCCTTTGTACACATGGCGATAAGAAGAAATAGTGGTGGTGGATTGATAGTTTGAGTATTTTAATGACTGGTTAATGTAGTAGGAAACTTTTTAGTGTTGTCGCTGATCTGCAATCACGATGGACTTTGTCTGTCACTTCGCGTGCAAATCAAGCAATACTAATAACGTAGTAGACCACATTAGATCGGTCAATATATCCCGTGGAATAGTTGTCTATTTGCTATTTCGCCAAAATATTTTGTTATTGTTCTTTTGAAATGTTTGATTTGGTTGACAAATATCATCCATGTTTTCTGGTCTTTCTTTCTTTCATGTTGTACATCAGCTCCCCCCAGGGGCAAGAGGACACAGGAGGAGGAGGCTGCTGGTCAACAGGATGCAGGCCAGGATCGGGCAGGCGAGGGCTCCTTTGCTGGCCCCGGTAAGTTTTACATTTAATATAGAGTAGCTATTTTTTCCTAGCGTTCCTCATTCGATTTTGTCTAAATCGTCTTTGATCTTCTTGTAGACTATATCTACATTCTTATCCTGCCTCGACAATGACTCCCTGTTGTATTACTAGATTATTCTTATTAGTCTGTCTGTGTAGCTAACTAAGATTGCACATTTGGCAATTCCATTGGACTCCCATTCTTGTCAGCAATAGCTCTATGCACTGAGTGCAGTCCTCTGGGAGTGTCCATAATGTCTTTTCAAGTCTTCTAAATGTTTATGCTTTGACAATTGCCATCAATAAAAAGGTGAATGACCACCAATAAATAATAGGATACTACTTTACATTTGGTTTGGATAGGAGGACAATCCATTCTACTACTGTTGCAGGGACAAATCTGCACAAACAGAACTATGGACACTAAATAATGCATTGCTTATCTTATCAATTATAATATGCGCTGTTAAACTTTCCAAACACCTCAGTGATAACAGACTTTGTAGTTGAACCCCCAATCTCCTTACTGACTAGATAGTGTGGCAGAGTCATTTAGCTCCCAAAGTCACCGATGATTGATCCCCAATGATGATTATCCAACGCAGGACAAGAGTACGGAGTCAGAGCCAAGAAGTGTCAGAGGCACGGACTCATGCTTGCAAAAATTGCAAAACCTTTAGCTCAGCCAATCTAGTCTGGAGGACCAAAAACCACAGAATCAATTTAAGTTTAAAAGCTTTATTAAAAGTAAACACATTTATTAAAATCAAGTTTGTCATAAACCTAAACGTTTAACTGAAAATGGAAAAGTGCTTAGTGCTGACGATTAATTGAACACATTTCTTGTGGTCGAGCCGAGCTCTCACCTGGTTTGAACTTGATCTTGCTTGTCCCGAGGGGAGATCCGGAGGAGGGGCTAGCGGTGTGCGCTCCATTGATGTCTAAACACAATATGGCTCCCTTGAGCTTTGGGCCGACGGGCTCTTGGACGACGCACCTGCGTGCCGGTTCTGGCATCGAGGCCTTTGACTGTTGTGTGGCGGCCTTCTCTTCCACCCCTAACGATCTTTCTCTACTGATGAGGGAAGTTATCCCGAAACCCAAGACATGTCTCGGGCGATATCCTAAAACCCGGGACATGTATCGGGTCTAGAGATTCATCAGTCCAACAAGTACCGACTTGCACCCACCTGGGTGATCCACTAACGAACTACAAGTACCAGAGTCCCGAGGGGAGATCCGGAGGAGGGGCTAGCGGTGTGCGCTCCATTGATGTCTAAACACAATATGGCTCCCTTGAGCTTTGAGCCGACGGGCTCTTGGACGACGCGCCTGCGTGCCGGTTCTGGCATCGAGGCCTTTGACTGTTGTGTGGCGGCCTTCTCTTCCACCCCTAACGATCTTTCTCTACTGATGAGGGAAGTTATCCCGAAACCTGAGACATGTCTCGGGCGATATCCTAAAACCCGGGACATGTATCGGGTCTAGAGATTCATCAGTCCAACAAGTACCGACTTGCACCCACCTGGGTGATCCACTAAAGAACTACAAGTACCAGAGTCCCGAGGGGAGATCCGATGGAGGGGCTAGCGGTGTGCGCTCCATTGATGTCTAAACACAATATGGCTCCCTTGAGCTTTGGGCCGACGGGCTCTTGGACGACGCACCTGCGTGCCGGTTCTGGCATCGAGGCCTTTGACTGTTGTGTGGCGGCCTTCTCTTCCACCCCTAACGATCTTTCTCTACTGATGAGGGAAGTTATCCCGAAACCAGAGACATGTCTCGGGCGATATCCTAAAACCCGGGACATGTATCGGGTCTAGAGATTCATCAGTCCAGCAAGTACCGACTTGCACCCACCTGGGTGATCCACTAAAGAACTACAAGTACCAGAGTCCCGAGGGGAGATCCGGAGGAGGGGCTAGCGGTGTGCGCTCCATTGATGTCTAAACACAATATGGCTCCCTTGAGCTTTGGGCCGACGGGCTCTTGGACGACGCACCTGCGTGCCGGTTCTGGCATCGAGGCCTTTGACTGTTGTGTGGCGGCCTTCTCTTCCACCCCTAACGATCTTTCTCTACTGATGAGGGAAGTTATCCCGAAACCTGAGACATGTCTCGGGCGATATCCTAAAACCCGGGAATTGTATCGGGTCTAGAGATTCATCAGTCCAACAAGTACCGACTTGCACCCACCTGGGTGATCCACTAAAGAACTACAAGTACCAGAGTCCCGAGGGGAGATCCGATGGAGGGGCTAGCGGTGTGCGCTCCATTGATGTCTAAACACAATATGGCTCCCTTGAGCTTTGGGCCGACGGGCTCTTGGACGACGCACCTGCGAGCCGGTTCTGGCATCGAGGCCTTTGACTGTTGTGTGGCGGCCTTCTCTTCCACCCCTAACGATCTTTCTCTACTGATGAGGGAAGTTATCCCGAAACCCGAGACATGTCTTGGGCGATATCCTAAAACCCGGGACATGTATCGGGTCTAGAGATTCATCAGTCCAACAAGTACCGACTTGCACCCACCTGGGTGATCCACTAAAGAACTACAAGTACCAGAGTCCCGAGGGGAGATCCGGAGGAGGGGCTAGCGGTGTGCGCTCCATTGATGTCTAAACTTGATCTTGCTTGTGTTCTTAGAGGTCAAGCTTCTGGCTGTTAGGAGAAAAAGTGGTGTGTGTTAAAAATAAAAAGCAAGCATTCATCAGTTGTGCCAAAAGGTGCAGCAAGACAACAGTCTTCCCTGGAAAAAGGGACATTTTTACTTTAGAGTAGACAGTCACAAATTATTACATTGTTTTCTGTTTTTTTCACATTTCTTTATTCCTAGACCAAATATTATATAGTAGTGAGTGGTGTATTCTAACATTCTTAAATGTACTTTGTAGGTGGAACATCTGGTGGTGGGGCCAGCGCGGAGGTGGTGGTGCTGGATGAGGAGAACACTTCTGGGGAGGAGGCGGCAATGCTAGTGCCGAACGACACCAATGTGCCTGTGAGGGTTCACACGGTGGTGGTGGGCAGAGGTAAGCTATATATTCCTTACTTATTGAGATTGAAGACTGCAGAGTGTGCTTTCTGCACGGGTGTATTATAAATCAACCAGGTAGTAGCCTCCGCTAAATGTACTTCGACTTAGCTGTGAAGCGAAAGAAGGGTGTAAGTAAGTGTGGAAGAACGAGAAATTTAATGATGACTGGCAAAGAAGAATGATATGTGTTTGCTTGGTCCCCGAGGTGGCTGGGAAGGAAAGAATATGGTATGGTGCATGGCTGGGTGAATGATGAAGCAAGGATGGGTGGAAGGAGAACATCCTGGGTGGGTGAAACTGAAACTGTATGTGTGCATATACTTTGAATGGATGGATGCCTGGATCATGGTACTATCTGACTCTTAGATAGCATGTGTGTATCTAGAGAGAGTAGACGGTCACTGGATGAACTAAGTGTTACTTTGAAGAGCATGTAACACCGCACCCACACGTCCGTTCCAGTGTTGGAAAGGCAAGGAAAAGAAGTTGTAATTTTGTCCAAATACTACCATGAATAGTAGCAGTAGTTTGTATTGCAACTGCAAGCACAGCATATATCCCGTTATTACGGTGGACACTCCCTACCTCTCTTAATAAGTTTAGTTTAGTAGTAGTACGTCATTCATGTGTGGGTGTATCACTGTTCAATCAATAAAAAGCAAAGCACCTAAAGTAATCCCATATCTAATCAAATACATCCCATGTGAAGTGATAGATAATCAGATTATTTAGCTTTTTCATTTTCCTTTTTTAGTACTCATTTGCACTGTAGGGTGAAAGTTAAATTAATTAAGCAGTAGCCCTTTTAACAGAGTATTCTCAGTGCCACCCGTAATAGAAAAGTAAGAGCTTCACCACCTGCATGTACTGGACCGGTACAGTAACGCAAGTCTGTCTCACTCATCATGGTGTGCGTCTGTTTTTCTCGGGTGCAAGTTCACTGTGCTGGCATTATGCCGGCTTGCATAAGATAACGTACCAATTTTCCAAAACAAGAGAGAAGAAGAAGAATAAGACTGGTGTACTGTCATAGTCGACTGTAACGGAAGTCCATAGTGCTCGTAGAATTTTTTCCTTAAACTCCCACTAATGTTAGAGCAAGGATGAAGAAGTGGGAGGTTAGATAGATACTGGCCTCAATAGTTATGTACTGTGCTTTCAAGTAGCTAGTTGTACTGTCACACAACTTTCTGCTCAATCATTTTATGCTAATCTTAAGGAGCATTGGTTACAGACTATGTCTTTCTTTCTTCATATAGTTGCTCCTTCCAAATCAACAAAACCAACAAGGAAGGAGCGGGTTCGAATGGCCCGGCAACGGAGGCTGGATGCCACTGTCGCCGAATATCGGCGGCTGGTGGCCTTGGAGGAGGAGGACAAGCAGTCTACTGGTACAACATCCACTGGGACAGCTGCATCCTTCTCCGTGCCCCCACGGGCTGCCAGCCAGCGCAGTGCTCCAGCGGTACGGAGCCGGGCTACCAAAGCCAACCGCCGAGCAGCAAAGACAGCAGCTGCCCCCCACAGGAGTTGCAAGGCACACCTGCACCGCTTATGCCTCAGAGTGTCCTACCTGGAGCATGAGGTCCTAACATATAAGACCTTGGTGGAGGGCCTTCGCTCCGACCATGCCACCCTCCGCAAGTAGTATGATGCCCTGGCCGCTAAAGTGAACAGCATCCTGCCGTAGTGTCCTTTGCCCTTTTTTAGAGACTTTTGGGGTGGGAATTGGGAGGTGGGTTGTATTTGGGACTTTTGAAGGACAATCGTTGGGGTTAGGGTGGGTCTTGCGGGAGAATATTTTGTTAGGGCTACACAAATATACTTTTTGAAACTTTATCTGAGCATACCTGTTTTTTACTGCTTTTGAGTCTGGTGGGTGGGGGCTTAACAGTAAGTTTGTTTTCCTGAAACTTAAGTCTGTGTCATTTTCTTCCTTTAAGTGTAAATGGCTAAATGTTTTCAACACTAAGTGCCTCTCACAGAGTAAGTGAATTCAAGAGTCCTAGGACTTTAGTAGTACTACCGTCAATCCCTCGTCTCTCCCAATACTCCATTATACTACCTCCCACCAAACGCTTATCTTACCTGTAATTTGTGTTTGAAAGTAGGGCTAAGCCCAGCGCTGGCTCCACGGGAAATGGCGATTAAGGTTGGCAATCCTGGGCGGATGAAATGTCCTCATTGCGGTGGTACTAGTGGTGTGACACAGTGGCAGTTGCATGCCTATGGAAAAAAAGAAAATTAAACCTGGTTTGTTCTTACTGGAGCATTACAACGGTACGAAAGAGAATATAGCAGGTGACAGTACACTAGAACAGTGCCACAATGTAGCCTAACAAATGGTGAAGTATTGAAAGTATAACTAGTACTTGCGTTGAATTTCAATGGTACGAAAGAGAATATAGCAGGTGACATTACACTAGAACAGTGCCACAATGTAGCCTAACAAATGGTAAAGTATTGAAAGTATAACTAGTACTTGCGTTGAATTTCTTTGACATTGGCTACTACTACAAGAAATAGTACTGAAGCTGAGTAAGTCTAGAATATATCCTCGGATTCCTTCACCAGCCTGTTGCTATGACCTTATCCTCCCCAGCAAGTGTGTGGAATTATTGATGTCATTTAGTCACACATCAATCAAAACCACACAGCCCGGGGGAAGAGGGTTAGGGTTTGGAAAATGGATGGAAATGGGGGTTTCTTTTTGGGTAGGTTTTGTTGAGAGAAGAAAAAAAAGCACAGCATGGACAAACAATAATTGAAGATAAAGAAATCTTTGGGTACAAAGCTAACCATAAATCTTTTAAGTGACATAAAGGAAGTGCATGCACTACTGCATGCATTGTTACTGAAAAGTAAGTAGTACTTTCGACAACCATGAATGATAGAATGCGACAGTACAGGGCTGCAGCGTTTTCACTTGCCTATCTCTGCACTCATAGAAACACTTCTTACATTAAATTGGGTTCAAAAATAGCCGAAGTAAAACCTATAGAATGGCTGTAGGGATCAATTTAGAAGCAGAGAGAGATCCAAGAAATGCAGTCACACTCATAGAAGAAAACAATGGATGCTTTATCTGTATGTTGTTGTAGTTGTCCTGTTGAATTTGGTAAGTAAGTTGCCCGCATCAAACCATTCCTCTTATTAGCGGCACTGCTCCATTCCAGCTGACGCTTCGTCCATCAATGTTGGTGACCAGAAGACACCCTGTCCACTGCCTGCATGGCGGATGCTGAATTGCTGCTCGCTAACGTGAAGCCTGACTTCATCCTTTTTTTCCCATTGCACAGACTGAAACCCGGCCTGTAATTATTGATGGAAAAACAGGAAGTGATATTAGAACACCACTGATAAATAAATATAAGGTATGTACGCTGTGTAGTGCAAAAAGTCACACTTTGAGTTTCCTAATAGACAGTACAATATTTTTGAAAGTGCGTACTCTGTCTGAGTCTCCTTTTGAAGGATAAATAAGTATGGGCAAATTAATTTAGCGGATCTTTCCCCTCAAGCTAGGTGTACCGTAAATTGTGTTTTAGAACAAAATTAGACCTTCCCAGCAGTGCTCCCACCCAGACCCTTACTAAAGCCAGTCTCAAAAATGTGGAAGACCCCCAATCAGATCTCAAAAAATGAGGCCTAGTAGAAAACTGGTGACAAAACATACTTTGAAGGTAAAAGTAGGCCCAAATACCACCTTACCCACCGTGGATTGTATTCAAACCACTTGCAAAATAGCAAAAGTATCCATACCCAGCATCGCTCCAAGACTCGCAAACCCCCCCACAAACAGCCCCCGACCCAAACACATGCAATACAAATACTGATAACCCTAACGAGCCCTAAGTTAAGAATAGTGGCAAACGCTTTCTGTAACTATGTCAAATCCCCCCTTTCCCACCATGGATTTTCTTCAAATCACTTGCAACCAAAAGTACACATTCCCACGAGTGCTCTAAGACCCCAGAACTCAGTTGCAAAAATCTAGAACACCCCGAAACACATGCAATCCTGCTGCTAGGGCTAACCCTAACGAACCCTAAGTTACAAAAAGTGCCAAAAGGCTTTTCCTTATGGATTTTGTCCAAACCACTTCTATCCGGTAGTAGACCTTCCCAGCAATGCCCCAAGACCCGCCAACCGAACCGCAAAAAAGCACAACACCCCCAAACAGCCAAAAAGGAAAATCTCATATTTACAATATTTATCGGCCTTCGCTCCAAACTAGCTGTACAGCTAGGTCATAATAACTCCCGTTTTCCACCACGGATTTCCTGAAAAGCAAATGCAATCAAAATTAGACTGTCCCAGCAGTGCTCCCAGACCCCAAAACCCACCCACAAACACCCAGAACCCCCCCAAAGAGCACCTCAAAGGCAAGCAAGTTAGCAAAAATGCAAAAAAAAATTCACCTCCGATTTGGTCCAAACCACTTTTATCCGGTATTAGAGCTTCCCAGCAACGGCCCCAGAGCCGTCAACTCACTCGCAAAGAAGTAGAACACCCCCACAAGTACAGAGTCTTTCTTTATTGGGCGTGATCCAGCCCTCTGCTTTTAGGGAAATAGGAGTCTGGAGGAGGAGGATAGAGGAGCATGTTCTTGTGAACTTGTGAACCTGAGGAATGCAGACTGCGGCACCTTCAAATCAATAAGCAAACAAGTGAAGACAGTTCTGCTGATGGGCTTGTTTTTGTGATTAGGTGATTAAAGTTTTAATTACATTGAACTGTCCAAAACAAAGAAAGACAGACACACAGGAATAAAAGTGAAAAAGGACGAAAAAGAAAGTTATTGATTCATTGGCTCATTTTCAGGGCTCGGTGTCAGGGAATAAGAATAAGAGTTCGTCCTCATACTCTGCGAATTCAGGCAGGAGTAGGTCAGTGTCACCTAACAGAGAACAAATTCCCTCATCTAAGTTGCTGTCCTCCTCGTCTTCATCCGGCGTTTGTTCTCGTACGTTGTAATCTGATGGTATGAGGTGCTGATTCATCTTGATCATTGTTAACCTCTCCACATTTTTGGGCGAGAGGCTTGTCAGTTTGGAAGTTACAATGCCACCAGCAGCACTGAAAACACGTTCAGAAGACACGCTTGCGAGTGGGCAAGACAAGTAGTTTATAGCCAGGTTGGAGATCTGCGCCCACAATTCTTTTTTCCCATGCCAATACGCCAATGGGTCAGCATTAACATAGACCTCTGTTGAGTCATTCAGATAGTCCTGCACCATCGACTCAAGGTCCTCGAAGGTTCCTCCACTTTGCTTACTTTTTGCTGTGACCTTTTGAGAACCAAACCCAAGCCAAGTTAGCCAATCCTCTTCTGCATCCAATGTTACTGTCGTGTCTGGTGCAGATGATCAGGTTGCCGGTGTCTTTAACGGCTGAGAGGTCACTTGTGCCACAGCCACAGGTGCAGAAGTGGATTCTTTTGACTGGGGATGGCCTGCTGATGCTGATGTACTGCCTTTTCCTTCAATATACTGCCGTTCTCTTTCAAACCTCATGGCTGACAAGGCTAGCCAACGTTTGTACTTTGTAACATCTTCATCATCAAAAGGAAAGAATGCTCGGCCTGCCAGCGCCTTTTTGTAGCGTGGATCCAGAATAGTAGCACAAATGTAATGCTGTTCTGAGTGGATCATTTTAAGACGTTCATCACCAAGTAGGCGCTCTAATAATTTCTCCCCCAAAACAAAAGCGTTGTGCTTTTTTTCATCTTTTTGAAACATAGAAGACACCGCCTTCAGTTGGTGCTCCAGCATGCGCAACAATAGGATAGCTTTTCCCAAATTACAGTCCTCCTTGCTGACTGCACGCGTGAAGATCTCAAAAGGACGAAGCATGTCTGTCAGGCTTTTAACTAGGTACCATTGCGCCCCATCTAGCCTCAGGTCCTTCTGAGCTGTACCCAGTGTTAAGAAATAGTGATCGAGTACCGTATACTGCTCATACAGATGCTCAAGCATGTGGAAGGTTGAGTTCCAACGTGTTGGCACCTCCTGGATGAGTGCTTTCACTGGCATTGAACGTTCATGTAGCAGGCTCCTCAGATGCTTCCGGGCCTTAAAAGAAAGGCTGAAATGGTTGCACATTCTTCGGCAGGTGGCCACTAACTCGCACGCTGGACTGTCTTCATCACTCAAGAATTTTTTAACAACCAGGTTTATACAGTGCGCCTAACACGGCACTCTGAAATAGTGACCCAGATCCATGGCCTTAACTACATTGGCGCCATTATCCGTGGAAACATAACCAATCTGGCGTTTTTTTGGGGACAGCCAGTGAAAGACCTTTGTGTTAAACTCATTCAAAATGTTTTCTGCTGTATGACGTTTCTCCAAGCCAAACATGGCTAGTGTTGCATGTTTCCGAGCAGCTTTAAAAACTTGGTCCGGGTCAACACCTGCGTTTAGCTTTGCTTTAACCCCTGAAAAAGAGACCCAGTGTGCAGTGATGCACATGTAATCAGCGCCTGCGCCACTGGTCCACATGTCTGTTGTCAGATGTATAGTGTGAACAGCACTCTTCTGCAAAGCTGCCCCAATCACCTCCAGCACATCTTCATGTAGTGCTGGAACCGCAACTCTGGCAAAATAGAACCGGCTAGGAACCTTCCATTTAGGGCTGAGTGCTGCCACTAATTCTAGAAAACCAACCCCTTCTACAAAAGAAAAAGGGAGAAGGTCCAGAGCTAGCATTTTAGCCAGCTTAGTGTTATACAGACGCGTCAGTGGTTGGTTGCGATCATATGGCGCTGCTGAAAACAACATGGTTCTAATGTTGCCCTGGACCATGCTTTTACGGGATGATGATGATGATGACTTCTTCGACCCAGTTACGCTCGCTGATGAACTTTTTCGCATTGGTGTCTCACTCTTAGTGTGGCTCACAGGGGGTGTGCTGCTGACAGGGGTACTGGGTGTAAGTGAAGTGTTTGACACTTCTTCCTCCTCGTCATCATCAGATGAAACATCAACGTTTTCTTGACTTCCAATTCGGGCTTCCTTGATCTCCTTTAGGTGCGAATGCCATTGGACAGTGTGCTGTCTCTCAAGATGACCTATCTGGCCTCCGGTACCTTAGTTGGTACCAAACTTACCACGACTAACTGCATGCTTACAAATGCTACAAATGGCGAAGTTTTTCTTTTTTGGGCAAACACTAAAGAAGTCCCAATCTGTGGACTTGAAATGTCTGTGGGGGCCGGAGGAGGCGGCGATACTGGTGGTGGTGGTCATGCTGCTAATGCCAGATGAAGTGGAGGATGTGGATTGCTAAACTTTACTACGTTGTGCACTTTCACCACCACTAATTGAGGTTGAGGTGGATGGAGGTCCCTTCTGGCGAGGAAGAAATATGGAAGCGGTACGTGTTGGTGTACTAGTTAACTCCAATGATTGTGGTGTTTCCATTGCCTCCTTGTCGGCAACATCATCACGCTCAGCAGCTTCTCGGGCTAGGGTCAAAATGTCTGTTTGCTGCATGCCCGCTGGGGCTGCAGTGACCTTTATGATGACTGGGTCATCGTCGTGAGAGTCTTCATCAGCAGTAGTATTCGCCACTTCTTGTTGAGCCTCATCACACTCCATAACTATGGGACTTTCGACGACCTTCCTTTTACGCTTAACTACCTTTGTCAGATCATGGTGTGCCTCACTCTCAGACCACAGTGGTGGTTCCCAAGTTTGATCTATATCATCAGAAAGAGGTGGGCTTGAAGAAGATGTAGACACCTCCCTTGATCTTTTCCTTGCTAGGGATAAGGAAGACAATGAATGATCATCAGGAGGAGTGGCTTCCTCAAATAATACCTCGGCTTGATTGTCGATTTCCTGATGTGCCCCTACTTCGGGAGGAACAACAATTGTGGGCACTTGTGACCCTCCATGCACCTCTGCTTGCGCATCTCCTTGCGCTGCCTCCCCTTCCACAAGTACTTGGGCTTGTACTTGCACATGTGGTTGTTGTTGCGGCTGTGGTTGTTCAACAGTCGTCAGATGAGTTACAACAACCCGTGTTGATTGAGGGACATTGCTGCTACTTTCTTGCGATGAGCCAACATCACTGGTCGATGGTGATTGAACAACTAGACTAAGTGCCTCTGCAGCACTCAAGGGCTTGGACTTAAGTTGGCGTGGTGGTGGTGGCACTGAGGCCAATGGTGCGGGGGTGCTGCTCCCAGCTTGGTCCCCAGCAGATCCCACTGCTGCTGCAGGCGTAGTTTTTTTTTACTCCCGAAAAATGTGGCGGGCGGCACACCAGTCTCCTTGGTAACTTGCTTCTTCTGCTCCTTACTGGCAACTTTCTTGCTAGAGGAGCTACGGCGTACTTTTTCTGGGGCCATCTTCTTCAGAGGTCAGAACAGCAGGCCGCAGTTGCACGAGTTGCAGAGTTGTCTGTGGCCAGACGTGACGTCGCGTGACATTATGCTGCACACACACACCGCTGCAGGACTTCTTAATGGCACTGGTGGTTCTCTTGAGTCTTGTGCACCTAAAAGCAATGTAAGACAGAGGAACATCAGTTCAGTTATACACTCCAAAAACTCAAAAACCACATACAAATCAGCACAATCCCATGCCATCCATGCCCTCCATGATGTTTAAATTCAAGACACCCCAAAGAAAGACTAGGCCCATGCACCACTCACTACCCCTGGTCAAAAGGCCACAACAACAGCCTAAAAATCGAAAAACACAGAAAAATCAGCACAATCTAATGCCATCCATGCCCTCCATGATGTTTAAATTGAAGACACCCCACAGAAAGACTAGGCCCATGCACCACTCACTACCCCTGGTCAAAAGGCCACAACAACAGACCAAAAAAACGAAAAACACAGTAAAATCAGCACAATCCCATGCCATCCATGCCCTCCATAATGTTTAAATTCAAGACACCCCACAGAAAGACTAGGCCCATGCATCACTCACTACCCCTGGGCATAATGGTTGAAACCTAGGCAAAATGGTTGCAGACCTAAGAACACTGCCTGCATTCAAAATGGCCCCCTGCTTCCCAGCACAAGGCCAGGGCCTGCCTGTACCAGCACTCAAAATGGCCCCCACCCACATGGCCTGTCCCCATGAACACCCCAAAAAATCGAAAAACACAGAAAAATCAGCACACTCCCATGCCATCCATGCCCTCCATGATGTTTAAATTCAAGACACCCCACAGAAAGACTAGGCCCATGCACCACTCACTACCGCTGGCCAAAAGGCCCCAACAACAGCCCAAAAATCGAAAAACACATAAAAATCAGCCCAATCCCATGCCATCCATGCCCTCCATGATGTTTAAATTCAAGACACCCCACAGAAAGACTAGGCCCACGCACCACTCACTACCCCTGGTCAAAAGGCCACAAAAACAGCCCAAAAAGTCGAACAACACAGAAAAATCAGCACAATCCCATGCCATCCATGCCCTCCATGATGTTTAAATTCAAGACACCCCAAAGAAAGACTAGGCCCATGCACCACTCACTACCCCTAGTCAAAAGGCCACAACAACAGCCCAAAAAATCGAAAAACACAGAAAAATCAGCACAATCCCATGCCATCCATGCCCTCCATGTTGTTTAAATTCAAGACACCCCACAGAAAGACTAGGCCCATGCACCACTCACTACCCCTGGTCAAAAGGCCACAACAACAGCCCAAAAATCGAAAATTCCAAAATTGTGAAATTTCTAATGCAAAAGTGATCCAAAGAAAGTCAAAAAGGCCTCAAATCCAAATATGCAGCAGCATCCACAAAAAGTATCCTTCCAGTTAAAGAATCTGAATGAAAGTGACCAGCACATGAAGAAAGCACTGGGAGGAGCCTGCTGGACAGGAACAGGAAGTTGGAGACTGTTGGGCACTTCCTTCCTCCCACCCCCCCCCCCCCAAAAATGGACTCCTTGCAAAAAAAAGTGCAGGCAAATGTCAACCTGAGGAGTTATTCTGATGAAAATCATCATTTTCAGAAGGTTTATGCTGCTTGCTGGTGGATTTCTTGTGCAGAATTTCAAATTTTGTAATTTTACGCGTGCAAGATTGTTGCTGCTTGCCGCATCTACGTGTTCGCAATTGCGAACTCTCGCGATGCGTGCTGTGCAAGGTGGCAAGCCGCGATTACCTAATCGCGGTCACCAAACTCCCGCGGGATCCCGCAGCAAGATCCAAAATGGCGCAGCACTCGCAAAATATCGAGAAAAACAACTCGGCAAACGCTGAATGACGGTAAGTGAATGCCGCACGCCGCAAAATTGTATCACCAAGAAAAAAAAATTTGCTGCGTGCAAATTTGCGGATTTTCGGTAAATTCGCGAGCGTTCGCGGATTTCAAATTTACCGAAAATCCGCAAAATCCACGAGCGGAACGGATTTTCCGCCCATGCTTAAATGTGTCAAAACCAAACTTCATTCTGTGCCTATCCCTCATCTTCACAAGGTGGAACCATATCCCCTGGCTCGAGGATGGCAATTTCAATTCTGTCAAAGAGCCACAAATTAACCATTCTCCACCACCCGCCATCCTTGCTAATGTTGTCAGTCTGCCTTACACAAGGGCACAATAGTCCCGCCAACACTGTTGGTGGATTCTACAGCCTGAGACCCAGGAGTACTCCTACTACTCTACAGTACCCAATCTGCACAATCAGAATGGAAATATTTGTTGTCAGCACTAAGGCTGGGCGGAGGCCATTAAGTTGTGTTCCACAAAACTCTGGGAAGTGACCCAAAAACTATGCCGTGCTACGTGGATTTTTGCGAGCAGGCAGAGTAAGGTTACACTTACCAATGTGATGATGTGCACTGCAGGCTCACCAGCGGGAGCTGCCCTTCTCCATCTTCCGCTCAGTCTGGTACTCCTCATCTGCAGGCTCTGCTCTGATCGGAGTCTCTCTCAGAAGCACTACAGTCAACAACAGGAAGCGATGCACTCCTCCTGATTTGATTCAAGATGAATAATAATGACGCACTGTTCGGGTGGGATGACTCTGGTCTGGGGAAGGAGCACATTTTCAGAGGAGCATGCTTCGAGCATGAAGCTGCCACTGTGTTACTCAAGTGTGCGGGCTCCAAGAGCCGCAGTATTGTGCTGGCCACACTGTGTCTACAACACACATCTCTAGCTGTGGCTGCTGGGCCATGCTCCCCATTTTGGCTTCAAGTTCTGAGTGGTGATTTTGACCTTGGCTCTATTGCCATGCTGAGCCTCTCGGGGACCTGGAGGCCCTAGAGACCGATATTGCACACAAGTTAAGGTTGAGGTAAACGAGGTAAAACAGGTTAACCTTCCTGAGTGTGAGGGTGAAAGTATATCCCAAGACTTGCATTATCCCTCTCAGTTGAAACGTCCCCAGGGTAAACTCAAATATGAAAATTCATTAAAGTTCAAACAAGTGTTTTTCAATCTTGGGAAATTTGAGCCCTAGCCACATGGGGCCCAGGGGGGAGGGGGCTTTTGTAGACCTCCGAAGGGGGGGGGCTGAGGCCATCACAGGCATTGAGGAGGGTTCATAGGGGCAGGGTTGCCTGAAGCGCCTTATTGTGTTATAATAGTTCCAGTGGTGTAGTGCACAGGGTGTCATTCATATGGTTTTGTAGCACTGTCATCTGCATGTTTCATATTGTACTGTAAGGGGCATGGCGTATCGTACCGCGGTGAGTCACCAAAAAAGTGCATTATCAGACTGGTCCTGCTATATCATGGTATATTGAGTGGTTTGCTTAGAGTTGCAAATATAAAATGCAGGCTCTCATAGAAGGCCCGTGATTCCACATGGAGACATGGCCTGGCAGAGGGCAGTCAAACATGTAAAATGTGTGTGAGAGTTGGTGACCAGCACTGTAACAACAGCTTTTTGAAGACACAATGACTGATTGCTGCTGAACAAAAAGCACCTCCTGAGCAAGGGAAGAAGGCAGCAAACCATCAAGAATATCAGGTCTCGGCTTGCATGGGCTCTGTCGTTTCCACCCTCTGCATCTCAAGCAAAGGGAAATATAGGAGCGGGTGTCAGTGTAAACTTGCTCTGTTTACCCTCAAGTGCTTGTGTTAAAGAGGTGATGTAATGGAGACTTAATTATAGAGTGATGGGATGCAGTTCAGGGATGAGCTCCAGTGTTCGGGTAAACCCCGCTCCGCCTAGCTGTTGTACTTTTTTGCCAAACTTTGCCTTTCTAAATCAGGAAACTATGTCAGAGTAGCGGAGTTTGCTGCCCACCCTTAAATAGTATACAATACAGCCTGAGTTGCTAGATGCAGAATACCTGTGAAGAAAATTCTCAGAATATGACCCTATACACATACACATTGGGTGCAGTGTGGAACAACCCCCAGTTCATACATGCTAACTGCAGCCAACTTTGATGTCCGCCCGTGCATTTTGATCATTACTGAGGGTATCAATCTCCAATGTTTTCACTGACAACTAGGACACAGCCACTTGTAGGTTGTTGTAGTGGGAAGCACTAAAAGCAGCGATAAATGGCAGGTGGTTGTGGCTTTGGTAGGGCTAAGGACAATATCTACAGGGCTTTGATGAAAACAGAGGCACCACTAGTTCAGCAGGAGACTGTGTTCCAGTTGCATCATGGTATGTTACTCACACTTATAGATCCTCAAACACACTACATCCATCTCATTGAGCAACTGCATTGCTTTTACTTTCAAACATGACAAGCTGAGATGCACACAGAGGGAAATAAGTCAGGGCAACTCCTGGCCTGCCTCCTCCATGGCAGAACAACAACCCAGCACATGGCAATGATAAGGGATCACCTGCACCAGATGTGCACTAGTAAGGCAGCCATCCATTAATACTTCATGATGTGCTGTCGTGGCCTATAGATTCTCACATAGCACAAGGTGGATATTTCCTAACTCCTGACTGGAGTGATTCTGCCTGTACTTGATTTGGCAGCACGTGCAATGACCAACAACCCGTTTGCTGGTACCAGCGATACACAGAGTGAATATGCACACTGCCACATTAACAACTAAAGGGTCGAATGGCCCTCCATCCAAGCTCGACAAGGCCTATGAGCTTTTACTTGCCCACAGGCGACTATAGCTTTCTCCTGCCGCATTGAGTGATTGGAGACAACCGCAATTTATCAATTTATGCTGAAGTCTTTGTTTGGATCATTTGAAAAACACAACAGTCACCCGACCGAACTGACTTCATACCATCCATTGTACATGTTAGCAATGGATTTTACATATGCAAATACCACAGGTGATGGACAGAATGCAGAACAATGTCATACATTCACCCCAGTTCAGAGACCTGGGCCTAAATCCATCGTTTTTTTGCACTCCACACCACCCCAGTTCAGACATGGCCATATGCAAATCAGTCTGACCCTGTGCCTCATGGGAACAGTCCAGCCCGAACTGCCAAGCCATGCCTTCCCTGGACCTGAAACAAAATTCTGAGGACCGGTTTCTGGCATTGCAGCTGTCTTCAGCCCGGCTTGCTTGAATCCAGTGGTGTGGAGAGCATGGGACTCACATATGAGCATACCCATCCCACTTGGGGTGACAAATGCAAAAACAACAGTTGATGGACAGAATGCAGAACAATGTCATACATTCACCCCAGTACAGAGATCTGGGCCTAAATCCATCGTTTTTTTGCACTCCACACCACACCGGTTCAGACATGGCCATATGCAAATCAGTCTGACCCTGTGCCTCATGGGAACAGTCCAGCCCGAACTGCCAAGCCATGCCTTCCCTGGACCGGAAACAAGCTTCCGAGTACAGGTTTCTGGCATTCCAGCCGTCTTCAGCCCGCAATGGATTTTACAACCTTAGTACAGTAGTGGCGACTAGCCTGATGGTACATATGCTGCATTTAGGGCATGGGGTCAAAAGGTTGATGTCCCTGATTGATCCACACAGCTTAATATTGAGACGCAATAGGGTGCAGTAGCTGATCCAGGGGAGGTGACCCTACGTAGCCTGCTCAGTGCTGGAATTAGTGAAGGCATTCCATACCGTTGATTGGGAATATTAGGTCATCACTAAGTAAGTCAAAACTGGACACTGCAGGGCAGGTGCAACAACACTGACCTAAGGCTGCTCAAGTCCAGTTTTTAAGAGAAATATCACCCTCTTTTAGATTGGGCAGGGAGACTTATCAGGGCTGTCCCATTTCCCCACTGCTCTTTGCCCTGGCATTGTAGCCGCTATCCCAGCAACTTTTTCAGGGGTGTTAAGCAAGGGGAGTTCCACTAAGCATGAGGTACATGTAGTATCCATTGATGCAGATGACATGCTGCTCTATATCATGAACGAAATTACAGATGTCAAGTTTGTGTGTTAACTGGGCCAAGTGTTGGGTTTTTCCCCTCTGTGTTGAGTATCCTCCACAAGAGGTGAAGATGGGTGAGCAGAGGGTGATGCATGAACTTCATGTGTTTTTGTACCTAGTGATCTGTACCTGTCTTGATGCAAACAATCTCATTGTGTAAATTTGAGCAGGGTCATATCCTCCTTACATCCAAAGATGGATTTTTTTTAGCACTCTCCTAGTTACAGGCCAAGGATGTAATTCACTTTTCAAGATGGTAATGCGTCTCTGCATCTTGCAATTTTAACATCACCTAGTGGTCGCTGTGCCTCATGCCACCTCCAGGGAGTCGGATGCCATGCTGTGAGGTCCGATCTGCAATGGTGGAAAGATAAGTGTGGCTCCGTAGAGGCTGCATCTGCTTGTGAGGCTGTCCAGGGTGTGCTTTGTTTGTGGGATGTTATGTGTCTGCACCTCTGCAATAGCCAGTGTGCTGTTTAGCTCGGATGCATCTGTAAGAAGTGGGCATGTTCTCAGCATGCAGGGCACAGGAGCTGGTGGGATCAAAGTTACTTCCTGGAGCACAGCTCCAATGTGGAGCTGATAGCCTCGTGAAAGTGGCTTATTTGAGTTAAAAGGGCCTGATGCTACAGGGACATGATCGAGGTACTCCCCATCTGTTATTCAGCACTTCCTAACTCTTTTCCTTAGAAGCATTGTTGGGCAGGACTGACAGCATGGAGAGACACAGGATTTAACTCACTGGGGGACCTATTCAGTGTCTGGGAACACATTCTTATTGGCCAGTTGCAGGAAGATCCTGACATTCTATGGGGCCATTTCTTGGCAAATGGCACACCGATAGCTGAGATGGGTCACCTGAGGAGAGTCACAGACACTGAATCAATGCATCCCCCGACTCAAGCCCTTCATGCCATGGGTGGAAGTCAGAGACAGGTGACCTTATTTGTTGATTTGTTTGAACACATGAAAAATCACCCACTGTCACCCACTGCCTGGCTATGGGACCCTGATACATTACGTACCCTCATGGCCGAGAAGTGTAAATATACAAGGCCTTATTGATGTACAGTATCTTGTGATGCCAAACTCCAGTCCTTTCAATTTGATATTTGGCACAGAGCATGTATGACCTCAGCTGTCTGCCAAAATGTGTGCCCTGCCCTATGTGCCCACGATGTAGTGCACCTATTTTGTTTTGATACATATGTTCTGGGCATGGCTATATGTACTTGGTCCAGTGAGGGGTTTATTTATTTTTGTTTAAGAGCACTTACATAAGGTTCCACATAGTTGCAAACATACATCAGTTACCAAAGATACCAGTAAAAACTGTTACGGAGAATGGAAGAAATGGAAAATGGAGTGAGGAAGGGAAAGGGGGTAGGGGAAAAAGGGGTAGGGTATAGATACGACGGAGAGACGAAGGGAAGGTCTTCCCAAGGTCAGGCTGGGTGGGTGGCAGCCGGGAGGAAATCCGCAGCCCATCTCCTCTTCAGCTATCAGGTAGCTCCACCGGGCATCGGTCAAATAGCTAGGTCTCAACAGAAAAACATAAAAGGGAAAGAAGATGACAAGGAAGGACCATAGAGGGGAAGTGGGTAGGGTGCATGGGAAGGATGGGATTACGACAGAGAGACAAAGAAAAGTCCGGCTGGATAGGTGAGGGCCAAAGGGGAAATCCACAGCCCATCTCATATAATAATAAGGGAGTTTTATAAAGCGCCTGGTTATGATCAGATGGCGTGTCCCCGCGCTAAGAAAGAAGAACTCGTGCAAACTGGGCCGCAGGGTCTGCTCGGTTACCGTGTATATAGGTGTGTTTTTAGCTTCTTCCTGAAGCTGGGTTCAGATGGCTCCAGGCGAAGGTCCAGAGGTAAGGCATTCCAGCTATTCGCCGCCAGGTAGCGAAAAGATCTACCTCCCATGCGAGCCCTTCTTATCCTAGGGACCTTTAATAGGCCTCCATAGGAGGAGCGAAGGGCGCGCGTGGGTGCGTATCTGGTGACCAGACTCTGGAGCAGTGCTGGTGCCTTCCCAGTAAGGATACGATGGCAAGTGCAAAGGGCCTTAAACTCGACCCTACTCCTTACTGGGAGCCAATGAAGGGTCTGAAGGGCAGCTTTGGAAGCCGATCTTTTGGGAAATTTCAGAATGAGGAAGGCTGCCGCATTCTGCAACACCTGGAGGCGATTTATTGCCTTACTGGTTGCTCCCAGATACAGAAAATTGCCGTAGTCCAGGCGCGATGTGACGAGGGCATGCACGAGCGTCCTACGGGCTGAAGTAGGAAGGAGATCTAAAACCTTCCACAGACTTTTTAGGACACTGAAGCAAACACCCACCACACAGCCTATCTGAGGTCCAAAGGACAGGTCAGCTTCAAGCCAGACTCCAAGGTTCCTAGCTTCTTGACAGGGTGTTGGAACCTCGCCTAAGCATGAAGGCCACCACACCGACGACCAGACAGATTGGTTCCCCCCGACCACGAGCACCTCGGTATTACTGCCATTTAATTTGAGGCAGTTGGTGAACATCCAGGTTGCAAGCTCTTGCATGCAGGCTCTGAATCTGTCCACCGCAAGACCGGGCGCACGTGAAAGGGAGATAACCAACTGCGTGTCGTCGGCGTAGGACACTATGTGCAGACCATGGCCCTCAACAATAGGGGCCACTGGGGAGACATATAGATTAAATAGGGTGGGGCTCAGGGACGAGCCCTGGGGCACGCCCTGGCCCAAGCTGATTTCCCTAGAATAACATTCGCCCTGGCGGACCTGAAAGCCTCTCCCTGTCAGGAAGGACTGGATCCATTTGAGTGCAGCTCCAGATATCCCTCCACTATTCAGACACTGTAGCAGTGTGGTGTGAGCTACAGTGTCGAATGCTGCACTCAGGTCCAATAGGATGAGGGCCATGGTCTGCCCCTCATCCACCCTCTGATGTAAGGTCTCCACAGCCATCAGAAGCGCTGATTCAGTTGAGTGGCGGGGGCGGAAACCAAACTGGGTGTCGTGCAGGAGGGCAGCCTCTTCCACGAAATCCATCAGTTGCATGTTTACCGTTTTTTCCACCACTTTGGCCAGATTGGGCAGAAGGGAGATAGGTCGGAGGTTCTCCGGCTTTTCAAAGCTGATGTTAGGTTTCTTCCTAAGGGGTAGAACCACCGCCTGTTTCCAGTCTCTGGGCACGGTCTTAGTCCTAAATGACACGTCCAGTAGGTGTCTGATGCATGGTTTCAGCACCGGTAAGCTATCAGCTAGTAATTTCGGCGTGGTGGGTTCCCGTGGGGAACCCGACTTGAGGGATCTACAGATTTTTAGGAGGTCCTCTGGGGACGGGGTGACAAAGTTGGTCAGAATATGTCTGTCCCCCCATTCCCTCGGGCTTTCTGCAAATTCTGTCCCTGCAATGGGTTGACTAGGAAATGCCGAGTAGATTTTAGCTACCTTCTCGGGGAAAAAGTCCGCGATCCTATCACAGGATTCCACCGAACAATCATCTGGGGCAATGGCTGGTTTCCCACTCGAGAGAGTTTTGTAGAGTAAAAAAAGCTCCTTTGTGGAATTACCAGCTTCACTAATTCTGGTAGTATAATATGCTGCTTTGGACTTCCTAATTAGCCCATGATAGATTTGCCTCTCAATTAGGTAGATCTCCCTAGTTTCCTTAGAAAAAGCCCCTGGCCACTGCCTTTCGACTGGCTTCAATGCTGCTTTCGCAACTCGTAGCTCATCGCTGTACCACAGGGCTGTTTTTTGAATGCGGCCACCCGATTTGGCGCGGGAGAGTGGGGCCGTGCAATCTAGCGCCTCGTTGACACGTTTACATAGGTTGGTGTTAGCCGTGTCCGCATCATCCCCTCCAGGGCTCCCTCCTCTGGTAAGTGCCGCACAGAATTTAGCCTGGGAAAAATTGGCCCATCTCCGCCTGGAGTGGTACAGTGTTGCTGGCTCCAGAGATCTTGCCCCAGGAATGCGTATGGAGAATGGTACCAGATGGTGATCCGACCAGGGGATAGGAATGGGAGTCATGGCTTCTACTTCCCCCCCTAGCGCCTGGCAGACGTCCCTGCTAGCGTTTTCTGTTGGGTATTCAGATGTAAATTAAGATCCCCCAGTACGGGGAATTTATCTTTGCGCACTGCAGCCTCCATAATGCCTTCTACCAGACTCTCCCCAAACCTGGCCATAGGGCCTGGGGGTCTATAGATCAAAATGCCCTTCAGCGTGCAGCCTTCTTTTACTTTGATGGTAAAGTTCCCCGCCTCACTTTCCAGGATGGGGGAGTGGTCTAGTTGGCATTGTAGGCTTTGCCTGGCTACAATAGTGATGCCCCCGCCTCTACCGGTGGGTCTATCCTGCCTAAGCATTATGTAGCCCTGTGGAAGTGCCTCTAAGGCATCAGGGGTAGAGCCTTCATCTAGCCATGTCTCAGTGAGAAATACAAGATCCCACTGTTTCTCAGTGAGTAGGTCGTATAGATCTAGTTTGTGTTTCCGTAGAGAACGCACGTTGAGCAGGCCACAGGCCAGGATATAGTCTCTAGAGGCCACATCCCTGCCAGGATCATAGGAGAAGTGGCAGTGTTCGCAGCCCATATTATCCTCCACTCGCAAGTTAGGCAGACATGGGTTGGTAATGGTGCTGCGGAAAGCCATCAGCTCTTGCCTGCTCCACCGTATATGTCCCTCCCGAGGGACATAGGATCTGGCCCTGTACCACGTACGATCGCGGACGGGCGCAGACGGGCTCGCCTTAAGTGAGCCTTCGGTGCGCTGACGGCGTACCTGCTGAGCTTGTCCGCTGCACGTCCGGGGAATGCTCATTTATATAGGGAGGTGGGAGGCGTGGCCTCGGAAAGTGGGCGTGGCCCGGAGTTTGAGCGCGCGATGGCGGCGCTGTTGTCCCCTACCTGCAGCAGCGCTAAGGTCCGCTGCACCAAGGATTTTGCAGCAACTTCCAGGGGAGAAGTGCTCAGGGTAAGAGAGGCGTGAGTTAAAAACACACAAAATACCGTTCAAGATTTTTTAAAACAACCAGCAGTCTCTCCCGGCTTCCGCCTCAGGAGTAGATCAGTATCTTTTGGTGCGCTAGTGAATCAGCACGACTTATAGGGTAAAGGTTAAGTGGGCGTGGCCTCGGAAAGTGGGCGTGGCCCGGGGTTTGAGCACGCGATGGCGGCGCTGTTGTCCTCTACCTGCAGCAGCGCTAAGGTCCACTGCGCCAAGGATTTTGCAGCAACTTCCAGGGGAGAAGTGCTCAGGGTAAGTGAGGCGTGAGTTAAAAACACACAAAATACAGTTCAAGATTTTTTAAAACAACGAGCATTCTCTCCCGGCTTCCGCCACAGGAGTAGATCAGTATCTCCTTTTCAGCTAACAGTTAGCTCCACCGGGCTTTGGTCAAAAAGCAGGGTTTCCACAGTCAAGTGAAAGTTCAAAGAGTACATGTCCTGGAGAGAGAGTAGGATCAAGGTCAGGTGAGGGATGTGATTGAGTTCAGGTCTAGGACTAGTTCCATTGTGAAGGAGTGGTCATGCATCGTTAAGAGACCAACTGAGGCGGCCATCTTGAGGTCAGGTAAGGGGGTTCTGACCTTGGTGTTAAGTTCAGTCGGTCCCCAAAGTTTTCAATGACGCTAGAGCACATGGGGTGTAATCTAGAGTCATTCTCGCATAATCAGGGAGCAAATCTGGGTGAAAGCTATAGGTCATTGTGTGACCCCCTTCAGCAGCAACCGTTGGTTCAGTTTAAATCCATAGCCTACCTTCTCGTGGTGGCTGAGGTGTTCCGGTTGTTAATCTCTGTCCTGCTCTTCAGCTGCATCGATCCTGCAGCTCTCGGACCCCACTTTTGGAGTCAGGCAGCCCCTGAAACGTAACGGCTGCAGCGTGCTCAGTAAGTCCAAAGTAGTGCAGGGGAAGGGACTCTCGGCCACCGATCCCAGAATATCCCAGAATCCCAGGTTTACGTCAATGCCTCTGTGAGTGGGAAGCGGGTTCAGCCCCCAGCTCAATGTCAGGCGGCTTTTCTCTGGACTCTGCAAGCTGGGCTTGAATCCCCGGGGATCCAACCTCGAGATAGTTCAATGTGGGCCGTTTGCCACGCGTCAGCCATTTTGGGGTCAGGCATTGCTATTCAGCAGTCTCCGATATCCGTATCTGCGTGCTCTTGCTGGCCGGTCCTAGTCCTCTGATGCAGGACCTTACCTTCGTTGGTGAGTGGAGATCTCCCCTCCGGATGCACTCGTTAGGCATTAGTGTAACCTGTGGGCCGCTGACCGCGCGACAGCCATTTTGGGGTCAGGCCTTGTTATTCAGCAGTCCCTATTGTCCAATGTTGTCTGAACCTGGTCACAGGCACCGCGTTTCCTCCGGAGTCCCGACCGCCGAGAGCCCAGTGTGACCTGAGCATCGGTTTCCTGTTTTGGATGACCATTCAGCATTGGATCGGGTATGGCGCCTCTTCCAGCGCTGTGGCTGGGCATGAATCCGGTGATGGTCCTGCTCTGCAGTCGATCTGCTTGGACATCATGTCATCTCCGTTAGGTAAGCCACGCTATTTTCACCATCTGGTGATAAAGGCTTGAGATTGTTTGTAGGATGGGGTGGATGGTGGGGTAAATAAGGGAAAAATACCGATCTGATAGTCCCTAATCCGGAAGCCTAAGAGGAGAGCTCCTACTCTGCGGCCATCTTAGTGCTTGTTTTCTAAGGTTGGTACAACCTCCTTCCATTGGGAGAGAGGGATATTCATGAAGATAAGGTTTGTAAAGGTATCCAATGAAAATATGAATTTGTAATTGCTCAACAAACACCAGGACATTTGTATATTTTGTTAGGCCACTGGAGTCCCAACACTGCAACACTTGCTAATGGTGTAGGGCTGAGCTACTGCTCAGCGCTGGGAGGAAGTCCCATACCTGCACAGTATTGCAATAGCTAAGCTACAGGACAACTTGTCACAGGACTTACAGGATGCACAGAAAGAGCCACTGGATGGGTGTAGGACTTTGATGGGTCAGGGTCAAAGACACGTGGTCATGAACCTATCAGAGGTATTCTGGACATAGCTAGATGAGGCAGCTGCTCTATCATGTGAGACAGAAAGGCTGCCTGACATTTCCTCCTTTGTTCATATGCAGGGGTGTCTTTTAGAAATCACATATGCTACAATGTGAACTGTTGACAATGGGTATTTTACTAGAGGCCACGGTTTTACCACCCTATGTGTGGACTGTGAGGTATGTAGGATGCAGACCTTCTAAATGCCCATGATCCCTCTGTGGTCATCTATCTTGTTATGGTTATCTTGCTTTTGAAGTTGTTCAATATTTTACAATATGATCCTGTTGTGGTATTATTGACTCAGTGATGAATGTTTGTATTTGCCCAGCTGCCCGAATCTGCATTGCCTGCTTAAAGTAAGATGATTTACTTCCATCCGAATTGGTGCTTAAGACATGATAATGAGCTTATAGCAAGGGATTTGTTTGGATATTGAAATGTCTTGTGACTTGTGTGAAGATACATGCATTGAGACATATGCCAGCAAACACAATTCCCTGTCTCTTTCTTTTTTATGTAAGAAATTGTTTTCAGGAGATACATCTGACAGAGCAAGTGTATAAAGAGGTCTTTAAGTCCCAAAAGTGGGTGCAAAATTGATGTCCAGTAAGCAAACTTTTGTAACTAAAGGGGTGGTGATACTCATTAAACGAGACCCAAAGATTTCTATCTTAGAAAGTCATTCAGACAGTAGAGGCAGATGGGTTCTGGAAACATTTAAAATAGTGGGCCATGGTTTACGTTGGCAGGGTACTACAGGCCAAATGAGGGCGATATAGCACTGTTACAAGAGTTATTAGTAGAGTTATCCTGTACCTCAGATCCAATTATTAGGGCAGGTGATTTTAATGTGGTATTAGATAGCTTCTTGGATAGATAGATAGATCGACTGGTAGCAGAGCAATCACAAATCAAAAAATTATGGGGCAAATAAAATCAAAGATGAAACTCTTGAGATTATATGATATGTGGAGATGGAGGATGGGGGATAAGAGAGGGTATACATACGCAAATAATATCGGCAGCAATCGAGGATAGATTACCTGTCCAACAGTAGTCAGAGAGACTCTAGACAGATGGTCTTATCTGATCTGAAACTTAAACCTCCCACTATTCTTGAGGGTAAGGGAAAGGTGGGAAACAAGCAAATTAGTGCAATTTTAGTATGGGGTGATTGTGGGTAGTTGCTAGCATGGCAGACAAAAAAAGATCAGGTGAAAAATGTAATATAAGAGATTAAATGTCAGACTACGGGAGGGTATTAATTAATCGAAAAGAGGTTGAGGAGGCCTTTCACAACTACTTTGGAACTTTGTATGAAGAGGATTTGGGAACATCTGAAGAAGAGAGAGACAGTTGGTTGAGGGAGGGCTCATTAGTTGCTTTGGAGGATGGAAAATTCCTTTTTTAAACACTGAAATTCAGAAGGGGGAGTGGAGCAGGTATTGAAGAAGGGATAGCGGGGAAAAGCACCCAGCCCATATAGTATACCTTTAGAAGTGTATAGGGCACTAGAGGATATAGTGACTCCAATTCTAATGAAATTATTTGATCAGCTGGTTATGGAAGGGGGCACCCCAACCAGATTGTCAGAGGTTACAATTTGTTTAATTTTAAAACCAGGAAAGAGAAAAAACAGATGCGATTCTTATAGGCTTGTGTCGCTTCTGAATTTTGACTTCAAGATTTTCGCAAAAAGTTTTGCAGACAGACTCAAGGGCGTTATGGGGGATCTGGTGCATGATGACCAGAAAGGTTTTATGCAGGGAAGAACACTACATGAGCTAACTTATTCCCTGATAGTAATAATTGATTTGTCGTAGCAAATAATGCTCCCTTTGCGGTTATAGCATTGGATGCCACCAAAGCTTTTGATCGTGCGGCTTGGACGTTTCTGAAATCAGTATTGAAAGCAGTTAAGTTGGGAGACAGATTTTTTAGAACAATTACAGGCTTTTATAAGACACCAAGGGCAAAGGTTTTAGTAAATGGAGCATTAACATCAGCATTCAACATCAGGAGAGGAACAAGTGAAGGGTGCCCATTATCTCGACTCTTGTTTAATCTATATATGTAGCTGTTGGCAAGAATATTGAGGGCAGAGCAGAAGACCGTACCCTTTCAATGTAAAATTTGGATTAAGAAATTGGCATTATACTTTAATAACCTGCTGATATTCACAGTAGACCTGGAAAATACAATGATTCATCTAGTAAAAATTTCAAAAGACTTTGGAAGAGTCTCAGGGTATGAGATAAAGAAGGGGAACACAGAGATTATGGTCTGGAATTTGGATGAAGGGGCAGAAAAAACTACAACTGAAATGAGGTATCTGGGAGTTAGAGTGACTCCAGACCTAAGGAAGCTGGCATAAATAAATGTTAATAGGGTGAAAAGAAAATGATGTGATTTAATGACTAGCTGGATGCATCTACACCTTGACAATTTTCATCATATTAAAATTAGTAAAAATGATTCAAATTCCGAAGCTTACTGTTCTCTTTAATGCCATACCTCTGCCGTTTAAAAAAGAAGGGTTCTTGAAATTACAGCATAAGATTGGTTCATTTATCTGGGCAGAAAAAGGATCCTGTATCTCGTGGAAAAAACTGCAGAGGAGGAGAGGAAAAGGGGGTTGGCCCTTCCAGACCTGCAATTATATGCATAGGCCTGCCAGCTTAAAAATAATAGGATGCTTCTAGACAAACCTTCAGATTCAGAAATTGGGAAGCTGTTTACCAACTTGCTAAAAGGAGTGGAAGGAGGGGCTCTGGTTTCGTCACAAAATATGAAGATCCAAGATTTTTTTTAAATGTTAGATTGAAGATCCTTAGAGGTGTGGCAGAAACCTGGTACACGATTAGGAGACTGCAATGGCAGTATTATAGCAACATGGCCCTTATTTGGGACTCACCTGGATAATCAAATTGGACAAAGGATAAATTAGCAGGGCCACTAAGGACGGCTGGAATAGAAAGATTGGAGGATCTTTTAGAGGGAAAACTGCTGATTTCATGGGAAAGGTCTTTGAACTAAAAGGAATTATAAAGTCTCCAAGTTTAAATACCTTAAAATCCAGAGTTGGTTTCAGTCCTTAGAAAATAAGATAGGTGGTTCCATTGAGTTAGAAGAATCTTTGTTTTCAGATAGTCCTAAGAAGAAAAAAACATCCTATTTGTTCTGGTGGATGATGGAAGTAGTGGAGGGAGAGTTCACTTTGCCACAGGAGCTGTGGGGGACTGACTTGCCAGGAGCAACGCTGGATAAATTGTGGCAACTATCCTTTTCTACACTTTACAAAGTGATTAAGGCCGCCTGTTTAAGGAAAAACCATCTGTTCTCTATCCACAGAGTGTATCGGACTCCATATAAACTGTTGAAAGTTGTAAACAGAGGAAAGGTGGCGTGTCCTAAATGCGGTTTGAAGAGGGAAGAGGACCCGCATATGTTCATGAGGTGCCCAAAGATTCAGGTATTTTGGGGAAAAGTAAGCAAGGTTTTGGCTGATATTTTGAAAACACAGATTCAGGTAAGCCCTGTGCTTGTTTTCTTTGGTGTGGATAATGGACCTAATGAACAAGATGAAGATAAACAAAAAAAATTGTTGTGTATGCTCTGCTGTTGGCATGTAGAGATTTGTGCAAAGAGTTGATTAGTCCTAGTCCTCCTTTGTAGATAGAGTGAAAATCATCCTTCCAATACATGTTTACTTTGGATGCAATCTCCCTGGAAATGAGAAGGTATGCCCTTTGGCTTCCAGTTATGAAGTGACTGGAGAGGTAGGAAAGAGATAAAGATAGGAAGGGGCTGTCCAATGATTATGCCAAACCAGACCTCAGTATAAAGCACATGCCATTCCCAAAAATGTTGTATCTCCCCTTGTTGGTATCTTTTTGAGGGGTCGCACACTGTTGGGAGAGTCGAAGGCAAGGGAAAAAAGTTGCTTTTAAAGTGCATTTGGCAGGTCTCGGATAAGTAAGGCAGTATCAGAAGCTTTTGTCCCGGCATGTGGAAAGGGCGGTTTCGGACAGAGGTGTTGTGGATGGCAAATCTAAGGCTCATGAGGACAAAAAAAAGACATTGTTTTAGTTTTTGAGATGTGTGTCTTCCTTCCCCAAATGTTTTAGATAATGAACTATCCTTTATGTACCTGCAGATTTGAAGCCTGCTCCTTGTGGAGTGTTATCACTTGAAATATTTTTGAGTTCTGTAGCTCCAAGTAGGACATTTTGAGAGTATGTCCTGACTGTACAGGTAGGAATCCTATATCATGCCCCGCTGGCTGGCCTCCATGATCAGTGTTGGAAGAATGGTACAGGTCTCCAGTGGCATGAAAAGCTGGCCTAGTAAAGCATATGGGGACCCAAGATAGTTGTGTCCCAATATATTTGAGTGAGGTGTGCAGACCTGGGTGCATGCTAGGGATTGTATGGAAGGGATTAATCTGTCTGAGTCCTACTCTAGATCTATGCTGGAGCCTTCACATGTTCGGATTCACAACAGATCCAACATCATATGCTGGTTGTGACTCCCTGTGATGACTTGGCTACCTGTCTTGCGGTGAGGCTGAGATAATGGACACTGCTGTACTCATCAGGAAATAGGGTGTGGGGCTGCACATTTATGCTGATGAGTAAGTGGCAGGCCAGTTTGCCATGTATTCATCAAATTGGTGTTCAGAGTCATGTTTTGATCTGTCAACAATTGGTTAATCAGGTTAAGTGAAGTATGACATTGTAAACAAGCTAGGCCAAGCTTTTCCATCGATTGGGTGGATGTATTGTATTGCTACTTCGTAGATCAGCCATATATTTTGACATCATCTTCATCTGGGGTTTATAAATGTTGTCGGCCAATTTCAAGTTATACAGGTTGGCTGTGGTGTTTTAGAAATGGCAAGGTGTTTATGGTAAACAATGTCACTTCTTGCAATGTGACTTCCTATGACATGACATCTTGAGGTACTTATTAGCATTTCAAATATTCAGGTTCTGTCCGCGGAAATGATGACTCTTGGTGCGTCCCTGGTGCCAGTGCATATGTTTCTGTGGACATACTTTTGTGAGTGCATTGATGTTTGTTTGCCCTGTAATGTTTCTTTGTGTACTGTGGTGTACTTATCCATTCATTTCAGTAAACATACATATATGTAGTTATGGGCATTCCTGTTCAAACGCAAAATGTTGTTTCTCCCAGTATTTGCCAGTCAGACTGTAGATACCTGATGAAGTCATTCCATCATTTGCCATACACTACATGCTATGAACACTTTCTACTCTATCGAATTTTGCTGGGTAGTTACGCTAATATGTAGGGGTAGATCTCCTACTTACCGGCAGCAATGTCAGCGTCAGTTCGGAGTGTAATATTCATTGTAGATGTATAGTAGAGGGATGTCTAACATGATGGACTTCAAAGCTGCACAGCAGAGGTCGCAGGACGTGTGTTGTTACGGAGTTGAAATACTCTCCTTCCGCCTTCTCTGACTAAATGGTTGGCCCACCAGATTAGACGCGTAGGAAATACGCATCGTAATGGGGAGGGCTATTCTGGGGTTGGAAGTTACTCCCAAGGGGGCCATTTGGCGTTTCGAGAGCTTCACTGTCAGAATTTCCACTGATGAGACTGATAGAGCCAAATTAGCCCTGCACACTTGCCCTCTCCCCATAAAACCGGCTCTGCACTTGGCCAGCTATCTTTTTGCATTGAGTTGACATTTTTCAAAGACTTTATGGGAGATCCTCCAGCTTCTCCCAGAGCCCGGTGCCAGTCTCGCCACTACCACAGCAGCAGCAGTTGGTATGGCTACAGACTTTCTTAGAATGATCTCTGGTTCCCCTCCTCTGGTGTTTTTATCCGCTGGTATGGTTGAGCTCATTAGTCTTAGATCTATGTTCACAATGGACCCAGTATACTAGTCACTTGCAGCAGCTGATCACACCTTGTTGTCGTTGGGGTCTTTAGAGTGCCCTATTTGTCCTGACTTTTACTGCACTCTATGTGGACAAGAAATGAGGAATTGAGCGGGTGCGCAACAGGTTCCCCCAAGCTGCAGTCAGACCTAGCTGGGACCCTTCTGCGGGCTCTCGAGCTTGCACTTGTACGGTGTAGAAGCCTAGGGCTCATGCGCTCTCATGTACTCCAGTGCACATTCTGCCAGCTGCCAGTGCAATCCCTGATCTTTGCTCCAGTATGTGTCTTCCCTAATTCACTAAAGCACTGCCCACTGCTGCCAGGGTGCTTCAGCGGTATGAGATCAAGCAACTGTGGCAGGGTGTCGAAGCAACATGGCATGCCACATAATAGCAGCAAGCATCAATAAGTGCTTCAATTGGTCTTCGTAGTGTCAGTTTGCCTAAACACTCACCCACATGGAGGAACTCGATATTGGACCGATTGTGGCCTTGGGCCTTCGCGTCATCCCCCGTCTCACCACCAGGTTCAGCAGGTCCTGGTGGGTCTCATGTCTTGGGCAGCCTCCGGGGCAGCCATCGGGCACTCCATATTCTTTGTGATCCTTGAACACAAGGGGTCTCAGGTGTGCACCAGACCCAAGCTGCAGCAGGGGTAACAAGTGACAAGCATCCAGCAGCAAAATCCTGAGCTCTGGCTGCTTCTCTTTGCCATGCTCACTCTCTGGCACTCTGGCTCGTACATCATTCCATCAACATGATATTTTGAGTCAATACAACTCACTACAAGTGGGCCTGCTAGAGCTTTCTTTCAGCAATACAAGGCATGCACAAGCATAGTTATTTTCCCTTGGAAGCTTGTTGGACTTTATTGAGAATATGATGGTGGAGAGTAGGTCTGCAGCATTCAGAGGGTGACATATATCAGCAATAGCCTTCTTTACCAAGCTCCGAAGGGTCCCCGACCATTCCCATTCTTTCTTAATTAAAGAGGCTCAGAAGGATTGGGAGAGACGAGAAGTGGCACCAGTGGACACCAGAGCCTCATTGATTTTGGCAAGCTGGGGAAAATCTTGAGAGTCCTGCAGTTGGTCTACTGCTCAGTGTATGACGCAACACTGTTCTCAGCAGATTTTCCCCTAGCCTTTTATAGAGTGTTCAGGGTCTCTGAGCTTGTAGCTGGGTCATAGAAAGACATTCATAAAGGGCTGTTGCTCAGTGACATCTCCTGGCTCAAGGGCGACCAAATTATCATATTGCCTTGCTTCAAAGCTGATCAGCGTGGAGAAGGTGAGTAAGTGATTTTGAGTTGAACTGAGGGGGTCCTGGGGTGACTTTTGACAGTGATGTCGATTTTTCTTCTCATCATATAAGGTTTCTTTTTTTTTTTTAAAGGGACATTAACTTGGTTTTCAATTCAATTCAATAAATCTTTATTCGGTAAAAAAATCACCATATAAGAATCGAAGTTGAAAATCAATAATATTGTAACATTAAAACAATTAATCTGGTCTCAAAACCTTGGACACCCAAACAGCTTGTGAAAAAGATGAAACTGTAAAAATCTCCCAGTCAGTGAGAAGTATCTGACGGTACATTAGGGCAGGTCTAACAAAGATTTCAGCAAGTGAATTAAAACCTAATTATTTTTTATTGCCTTTTATTTTGGAATTTATCTGAATTGTTTTTATTTGGTTTTTTTCTAGGTTGTTTATGGCTCCCAATACATTTGATTAAATAAATGGATTCCTTCTGGAGATTTCATTACCGATTTTTTTGGGGTGGCTTGTTATTTATATTTGACTTTTTCTTTTTTTGGGTAGATTGTAGTTTTGGAAAGTGGGGGTAGATCAAGAACATCAGCTACACAACTGAGAATGCAATATGTCTATTAATTTTTGGGTAGGATATGTCATATTTTAAATAATCTCTACATGTATTTCCAGTATGCTGCAGTTTATTTCATGAGTTCTTTGCATATTAGATATATTTTTTATGTTGTATGTTTTTGGTTTTCCGTACATTTCTTTTGTAAATAATATATCTGAATACATTTTTATATATCTGCTTTATTTTCTACTTAATCATATATTTTTGTTTTAGTCTGACTTCTAGAAATACTTATTTTAATGTTTATTTAAATATTGTATGTTATAGTAATGCTGAATTTTTGTTGTATTTTTATTGTGAATATAGTTGTAGGTAGGTGGTTTACAATAGTGATTTGTCTACTATTTTCAGGCATGCTATACCTTTATTATTTACAAAGAGTCCAACTGAATTTGAATCTTTTATACATTTTCATTGTTTGTTTGGTTATTTTAAGACGGATTTGGATTACTGGCTGTTCTAGCCTTACTTTTCTGTAGAAGTGTCGTTTGTGGTAATCTTCTGTTCCCTCTCCAATTAGCGCAATGGTAGGGAAAGTGGTGGATAGCGGAGGGGTAATAATGACTATTCTTACTCCAGTGAGTGCAACAATAGGGAAAGTGTTGGATAGTGGCAGGAATAAATTTACTACTGCCACTCCAATCAGTGCAACAGTAGGAAAACGGTTGATTGAGGAGGGGTAACAAATATTATTCTCACTCTAGTCAGTTCAAAATTAAAAATAAACAAATTAATAATAACAAAATACATATGACAAATACCTACAAATATTATATTAAATGAAATAAAAGATAATTTTCAAACAAACAAATATTTTTCATTAGAAATTACTTAGAAAAAAAACATGAATTATTACATACATTTAATTTTTTATATTTCCTACCCTAAACCACTACACAATTCACATCCCACATTTAAACTTTAAAACAAATGTATTTTCATAGTTTGAATACTGGATTACCAAATAAAGACATTGTTAATTAAAAAACAAATTCAAACTCATACAAATAAATAAACTTCCCATACTTTGCTCCTCTAATCCCCACAACCCACAGCTAAAATTAAACTGTAAAAAAATGTAATTACACAATTAAAATTTATTTTCAAGTAAATAACTAATAGCATTTACCAACTAATTGTAAAGTAAGTAACATTAATTAACTCTCTACCCTTTACCCCTATAAATGTGAAACCCCCACACAAAAAATAAACAATTACCCTTATTAAATATCAATTAATTAATATATAATTATATATGTATGTATATGTATTTAATATATAAATATCAATATAAATTAACAACTAGTTATTAATGAATTAGATATACATTACTTCCCACCCTTTACTCCTATAAGCTCCGCAACCCGTACCTTAAATTAATTACACAATTTTCATGATCAATTTTCAATCAATTAATTAATAAAAATTAACAACAAATTATTTTTCACACTTTACGCCTATAAACCCCCCAATCTGCACCAAAATAAATGTACACAGTAACCATAATTAATTGTTAACTAATTAATTAATTAATTAACGCACAATTATTAATTAATTACTACTACATTAGGTCCCCCAATTAACACTATTAAATCATAATTAAATACATAAAACATTAACATTAATTTATTATATTTAAATTACATCCCAGCCTATTCACCTATAAACCCACAACCACTACGGAACTAAAAAATGCAAAAATTAATTAAAATAAAATTGATAACTGCTTAAAATGTAACCCATTTAATAAAAAACATAAACACTACTTATATAAAAACATACTTTTAAAATATAAACTAAAATACATAACACTAATTAAAAAATGAATATTTTAAACAAATATATTTTTTCAAACTATATTACTGACTTCTATATCTATAAAAATGATTTTTCTTACCTTAAATTCGATTTTCTCGACCACGATGTTCTTGCTGTCAATATTTCAGCGTCACAATATTTCCAACTCAAAATTTGTGTAAGTTGACACAGTTGTGTTAAAGGCATTGGATTTCAGGGCTCTAATGTAATCGGTTGCTGCATTCAGGGCTGTCTCTGTGCTGTGGTTGGCTTGGAATCCGGATTGGGAGTGGTCCAGGAGGTTGTTATGTTTCAGGCGACTGGTGAGTTGCTGGTTGATTGCCTTCTTGAGAACCTTTACTGGAAAGGGGGGCTTGGAGATCGGTTGGCAGTTCTTTGATTCTTCAAGGTTGGTGGTTGATTTCTTCATGAGAAGCCTCACTTTAGCATGTTTTATAGTCCTCAGGGAAGGTGGCTGAGGTTATGGAGGTGTTCAAGTCTTTTTTTGAGCTTGTCACCAATTGTCTTTTTCCCAAGTTTTCAAGATGTGTTGGGAAAGGGGCCTTGGGTGCTCCCGCTTGCACGGAGTTCATAATGGAAAGTGTGGCTTGAGTTATGAGGGGTCCTAGTGGGTAAGCAGTGTTTGGTGTTTAGGCTTTTGGGTGTGAGCAGGTTTATGCTGTTAGTAGCAGGGTTTGAGTTTAAAGTTTTCGTACATGACTGGGATCTTGTAGTGGAAGAAGTCCGCCAGGGTTTGACAAAATTCCCGCGAGAGGGTGATGTCGTTCTCGGAGGCTATGGTTTTGGGGAACTCCTTTATGATGGCAATTGCTTCAGTGTTTCTTTCAGGTCATGGTATTACTGGTTGAGTGCAATCTTGAAGGTGGTATGGTCTCCTGTCTCTTTGCTGGTGGGTTACTTCCTTTCTATTTGCCGGCAGTTGTGTTTAGTGGATTTCAGCTCCAAGGTGAACCATCTGGCTCTTCTGGCAGGACTTTTGGATTTGGCACACTTGGTGGGATATCTGTGTCAGCACATTCTCTGATCCACTAGGAGAAGTTCTTGTTTAATGTTCGATGATATCTTTTTTCAATTTCTATGCTTGGGGTTGGGGGTCATGGTGCCAGTGTTGGTTGGCCTTGAGATGGTGAAGTGGATGGTGTAGTGGTCATTCCAGGTGATCGAGTGTGTGTCCAGCATGTTATTTGAGGCTGATGTTGCTCATGCTTTCCAGGAAGTTGGTTGTGTTGGTGTCCCGGGGAAGTCAAGCTAGAATTTGAGATCCCCTAGAAAGATGTAGAGCTTAGAGTCAATGGCAATTGGGGTGACAAGTTCAGGGATGGCATTACAAACTCTGGTGTCTAATCCTGGTGGTGTATAGGTGAGGGTGGCTCTGATGGTGCTTTTTTCATTTGTATTGAGTTGGAAGTTGAGATGCGCCCTTATGGGGGTGAAGTAGTCTGGGGATGTCATGCAGTGGATGGTGTCCTGGTAGTATATGGCAATTCCACTGCTGTGTTTGACAGTTAGGTCATAGTGTGTTATCTTGTTGCCTTCAGGGGTGGGGATGGTGAAGTCCACACCAGATGTGGGGTTCAGCCAGGTCTCTGTGAGGATGATGACATCTGGGAGAGAGATGAGATTGTGTGTAAGACCTACATAGCATGTTTGCCGAGCAATTATGCTTTGACGAGAATGCACTGGAGTTGTGTCATGGTGGTTTCGGTAAGAGTGGTGGGTGTAGTCATTTTTGTGGTGCATTTGGATTGGTTGGTTTCTTTCATGTTGCATGTGAAGTGGCAATGCTGGCAGGGGAATTGTCCTCTGGTGGTGAGCGGGGATGTGCGGCAGCAGCAGTTGATGTTGATGTGTGCAGGATCCATGGTTTGGAAGTCTGCAGTGGTGTAGCTGCATGGGATGGAAGAGGAAACGTTCCTGGTGGAGGGCACCACCCAGTCGCAGACAGGCTTGCTTTTGGTGCACCCACTGCATAGCCGAACTTCAGCCTCCATTCAGTAGGTCCTGGGAGGAGGGAGGGGGGTTTTGAGGTGGGAAGCGGGAAGGGAGAATTGGGTGAAAGCAGTTGGAAAAATCAAGCAGCAGCAGAGAAAGGCATCAAACAACAGTATTACAAATTGACAAAAACAACAGGTGTACAGCTATCAGGGCTAAGTACTACTAAAGTTTAACAAAGACAAAGCAGTTATAAGATGCAATTTTAAAGGGTGTACAGAAGGAAAAGCAGTAATAAGGCTAACAAGTAAAGGCTAAGTGAGATAAAATGTTGCAGAATGCTCAGGACAAGAAGCCTATGGAGACAGCAATTATTATAGTGTTTACACAGTGAAAACATGGCATGCAGGCAGCTGGAGGCGAGTGAGCAACATGCAGCAGTTTGGGAGCTAACTCAAGGATAGTACAAAATTAACCTTTTCCGCATGTTCACCCCAGATTTGTGAGCTAGTATTTGTTGTAGAAAATGCACCCAGGGCCTGGAAGTCACATGCCACCAGTAGACTTCAGGCTGGAGTGTTCCAATTGGAGCAGGGTCAAGACTAATTTGCATTTAACTGGGTCCAAACTGAGGTGGCATGGTGTGCAAAATAATGATGGATTGGGATTTAGCTCTGAGTGATTACCAGTGGCTCAGATTAATTAAAGCATTCAATTAATCACTGTTCTGTATACAAGTAGACTTCAAAAGCTATTGTGTTAAGAGTGGGATTGTAAAACATGGCTTCACACCCATCGTATCTAACCTACCTGCAGCAGCCTGCAAACCCATTAGTATACCGTGTTGCCCACACGGCAGGGTTCTTAATATTTAAACATGGAACATGTGTGCAATTAAAGATGGCAAGTTCCTCCAGTGACTAGCCCCCAAAAATTATTTCAATAGCAGGACTGTAGCTGGATCCTGGAAAATTATAAAGTACAGAATATAAACCTTATTCAGTAACTTTTGACTGGGACTGCTTAAAAAAGTAATTCAAAGACTATGCCTATGTTTATACTTATTAAAAGTCCCATTTATTGTTGAAGTCAGATTTGCAATAATTACTTAGGAAAATAACTTTTAGATAGTTATCGTTTCCCTGCCTGAGACTCCTAGGAGCTTATTTGCATTAGCTCTCCAGCAGCTGCTCTACAAGTGCTTGACCCTAATGAATTGTGAAAATAGCTTCCAGTGCAGGACAAAGGCTTAGTCCTGGCGACAGAATGGACTGGGTGCGGTCATATGATATTATCAACTCAGAAAGTGTAGTCAGGGTGGACCCAAGAGCTTCATTAACTTGAAGTGGATAGAGGTGAGGCTTGTCTATTCATAGTTTAGCACAAGGTCGTGAGTAAAGGGAAAAAATAAAAGACCTAAAGAAGGACAATCCATTATCCCCAAGGCCCGCATAATTTGGGTTGGGTGTGAGCTCAGTAGGAGCGAAGCTACTCCCGAAACTGGTCTGGAGTGGGCACAGGGGAATGAGTAACATTTCCCTGGCTGCACCTTTGGATAGAGTCAACAGCTATGTACATCTTGGTATTTAGAAATGAGATGCATTGTGTCATTGTTTACAGTAGGGCAAAAAAGAACTGCTAAAAATAGTGTATGGTGATACTTGAAACTTTCCCCCATTGGGCAGGGATTATTCATTATTTTTCCACGCCCACCAGCTTGTGTCAACCATAAATGAGGCATCCCAAGGCACCTTCCTCAGAACTCTTCTAGACCTATGGAAGATCAGAAAAGAACTTGAACCTGCTTTCTCTATCCTAAGAGGACTCCTGAAGGACTGGACCTGCTCCCGTCTGCACATAGGGCAAATACGTGAACTCCAAGAGTCAGCTGGGTGACCTCCTGTATGGCTATAGGGACACACCAAAATACAAAACCCCTTTTTCCCAAAGTGATCCGTTTACCAATGCCAACTGGATTGGACCTTGCTGTTGGCCTATACTGGAGTAAGTCCAGCCCCCTGAGTGTTGTCTGTGAGGCCTTAGGAGCCTTCGAAGAGAATCGGAGGAGTTGCCACACAAATTCTAAAAAGATGGGTCTTAAAACTTTTTGGGCTTCCAAAACCTCTGTTTGCATCAGGGTACCTTCCAACAATGGTATCCAATTCCAATGGACCATCTTTTTGGTAAAATATTTAACCAGGAGTAGCCTGTTTGTTTTCTGTTGCTTCACAACTTTGGTCCTTCCATTTGATTTTTTTTTTTATTTTGGTGTAATTTTCAATACAAACTTATTTAAAATTTGGTTTGGGATTTTGTTTATTTTGTGTTTTGACTTTATTAAGGCTTCAATACTTTTCAAATTGCCCATCATTAAGCCTTTCTCCTGCCACAGCTACCATTACCTTGAGCTCAAGATAATTTAATGACTTTAGGGTTGACCTTGATAAGTAATTGTTATTATTCCTTGAAGTAATAGACCACCCACCCCAAACAATAATCCACATACTTACACTCATTAAATATGACACTAATGGTCAGTTGTGCAACCATTTTATTTTGTGACTCTCTAAGTACGAATCTTTGCAACTCACAAAAAGAGATTCGTAAAACAAAATGTACTAATGTGTCTCAGGCATATTAGCAATTCCCAATGAGTTTGTAGTTGACCTGAATCCAATACTCGTAAGGCAGATCACACTTTGTGATCCATTGGGAATAGGCAATAACACATATATGGTGGCCTGCTGGGGACAGCAACCCAACATGACTGTGTTTGCTTTTTAATAAAGCAACATGATTAAAAAATGCAGACTGTTTTCCTTAAAGGAAAACACAATGAGTTTAAAAATGAAAAATTAATGTTTCTGCTTCATTTTGTAAGGGTAGGCAGTGGTCCAAAACATTTTTGGTACCATTCACAAACAGTAAGGGGTTCCCTGGGGCCTTGTAGTAGGTGGTAAGCTGCAATTTCTTTGCGACCACATTCCAGTTGTAACCCAATCATACATACCCCTGCGACTCGCTGTTAGGAAGGAACACACTTGGCACTGCCTTTCCAAATAGCAAGTCGCAAACCATGGGGCATATTACCAACAACTAGCGATAATTTTTGTCTCTAACTTGTTTAGAGACAAAAATTATCGCCGCACATCGGCGATTTTTATCGCAGATAAACCTTGCTATTAACAAGGTTTATCGCAAATGCGATAAAAAACGGCCGAAATGCATGAATATCGCTGAAAAGTCAGCGATATTCATGCATTATCGAGCAAATGCTCTTAGCCATGTTATCCACCTCCCATTGGATAACATGGCTAAGAACTGCTCAGGGCAGGTGTTAGCTTTTGGAGATATTCCCGCTTAGCGCGAATATCTCCAAAAGTTGGTAATAGGAGATAGCGATGTTAGAGACTGTTTTCAGTCTCTAACATCTTGGCACGCCCACTTTGCATCTCATTAGTGATAAATATCACTGACATGCAAAGTGGGGCCCAAGATGGTCGCTATCTCCTACTAGCTGTCGCTAACTGGTGTTGGCGACAGCTTGGTAATAGGGAGATCATTTTATCTCCGCTTTCTTTGCTTTTAAAGCCAAAAAAGCAGAGATAAACCCCCTTGATAATATGCCCCCATATTTTTCCAGTCGGTAATAGGTTACCAACTTTAAAAAATATGGTTTGTACACAGAAAAAAATATTTTACTGGTAGCAAATGCCCAATGGGCCGTTTGAGACCAGTAAAATGCATCTTACATCGGGTCCCAAGTTCTGTACCTTAAAAAGGTATGAGAACCTCCACACGATCTGCTGCACATCAGTCATGTAACCAGCTAAATGTCGGCCTTCAAAAGGGAGCTACGCAAACAAATGATGGACAGAATACTGAATAAATCATACAATCACCCCCAGTCAAGAAATCTGAGTTAAGTCCATTGTTTTTTTGCTCACCACGCAACCCCAGTTTAGACGAAACCATATGCAAATCTGTTTTGACCCTGTACCTCATGGGAACAGTCCAGATCAAACTGCCAAGCCAGGTCCTCCCTTGACCAGAAACAAGCATCCTGGGACTCCTTTCTGGGTACTACCCTTCATCAGCCAGGCTAGCTTGAATCCAGTGGCACAGTGAGCAAGGGACCCACGTCTGGGCATACCCATCCCAATAAGGGTGAAAAGTGCTGTGCAAACAAATGATGGACGGAATGCTGAACAAATCATACATCCACCCCTAGTCAAGCGATCTGGGTTAAATACATTGTTCTTTTGCTCACCATGCCACCCCAGTTTAGAGCTAGCCATATGCAAATCAGTCTTGACCCTGTGCCTCATGGGAACAGTCCAGGCTGACTTGTCAAGCCAGGTCCTCCCTGGACCACAAACAAGCATCCTGGGACCAGTTTCTGGGCATTACCCTTCATCATCCAGGCTAGCTTGAATCCATTGGCACAGTGAGCAAGGACCCATGTCTGGGAATACCCATCCCACTTAGGGTGAAAAGTGTTAAGCAAACAAATGATGGACGGAATGCTGAATAAATCATACAATCACCCCAAGTCAAGAGATCTGGGTTAAATCCATCGTTATTTTGCTCACCATACCACCCCAGTTTAGACCCAGCCATATGCCAATCAGTCTTGACCCTGTGCCTCATGGGAACAGTCCAGACCTATTTGCCAATCCAGGTCCTCCCTGGACCGGAAACAAGCATCCTAGGACATTCCCCTTCATCAGGCAGGCTAGCTTGAATTAATTGGCACAAAGAAGCACTTCTGTTTTATGAGATTTCAGTTGAAGGCAGTTTGCATGCATCCTCTTCACAGTAGCTCTCATGTAAGCCTGAAATTGAACCAGTGATTTAAGGATATTGCCACAAATGGAAATTATTGTTTTAGAGTCATCTGTATATGAAATAGTCTCAAAACCAAGGGCTCAGATTAGCTCTAGTTTCAGAATCCTGTACAACTTAAAATGTGTGGGGATCAGGTAAGAACCATGGAGCACTTCACATGTTTTTGTAGCAGTTTTGGACAAGAAAGAAGCAAGAGACACTGCCTGTGATCTTTCCGTCAGACATAATGCAAGCCATCTGAGGGCCAGTCTGCACACACCAATTCAGAAAAGACATTCCAATAAAATGGGGTGTGAAATGGTATCACCCACAGTCAATAAACGTATATGGAGTGGGGCAGCACAGCCTCCCTGAAACAACATCATTCTTAGGTTTGCCGTGGTGGCCACAAGAGCCATCTTTGTAAAGGGGTTGGATAGAAAACCAGATTCCATACCTTTTTTTCAAAGGTGTGAATGTTTACATGTGCAGAAAAGTTGGCATCATGTCTGCTTACTAGCTAGGCTAAAATAATGTATAATTTTCAATTATGGATGCTGCCGTAATATCATGGACACTCACTGTACTACTTATGCTATGTTGGTATGTTATGTTAATTTGATTTGTAACACACACAAATCACCCCAGAAGGGGTTACTTGGCACAGCTCAGAACATAAACATGTGAACCAGACTTTGAGGCTGCAAATAGCTCGGTGCTGAAAGAAATTCTGAATTTAAAATGATCAGTACATTGACGTAAGTGATGTGGGAGGTTATTCCAATAAAAAAGTGCTAAGTAGGAAAAGGACCTTCCTCCTGAGTGGGGCTTTCTGATCCAAGGGACTGTAAGCATTTCTTTGTCACAGGATCTTAGCAATCTACTTGGCCAATAAGGAAACATCTTTAAAGACAGACAGATTGCTTGAGCATTTGTCATTTACGTACTTATGTGTCAGACAGCAAATCTACAAAAGAACTCTTTTGTGGATTGGCATTCAATGAAGAGTGCACAAGAGAAGAAGAAGTTAACCTGGGTGGAAGATAACCTAGGGGAAAGATGTAGCCTTACAGCTAGAGCTGTCGACCTCGAAGCTGAAGAACTGAGTTCAAGTCTCGGAAACGACGCTCATCATCCTGTGCTTCTGGCCAAATCACTTAAATCTCCCTGTGCCTAACAAAAAAATGAATGTGTCCTCATGTAGCTGAAACTGGTGCTCTTGTAAAGCGCTCTGATACCTGATGTATCGGGTCTAGTTAGCAATATATAAAACTTAAAAAAATAAAAAGATTGATAATAAATGGGCTGCAGTGCTCCGAACCACCTCCAGTTAATTTAGCCATGTCTCATGGATTAAAGCCAATAAGACATTAGTATAATCTAATCGGCTAATAACTAATGTTTGAACTAAGGTCTTCCTCGTATTGTATGGAAGGAGAGTGAAAACTCTCTGTAACAAGCGCAACATAAAAAAACAAGTCCCTATGCTGTTGCCAATCTGCTCTTCATAGAGAATGCTTGATCAATTTGAACTCCCGAAGTATTTACAGCCAATTTCGGAATAGGGGCAGCACACAAATCTGTGGGCCACCATTCGGGTGTTCAGACCTGTTACCAAAGAGCTTAATATCATTCTTACTGGTGTACAGCTGTAGACCGTTTTATGTCATCCAAGTGGCAATGGATGTCATACCAGCAGAAAAGTGCACTTTTGCATTAATCAAGTGTTTACTCAGTGTGAAAATTAACTGTCGTCAGCATATGATTAAGGTTCAAAGCCGTAGGCTCTGGCAATTTCGGCAAGGGAGGCTAAATAAATAATAGAATGGGGCTCAAACAGGAGCCATGTAGAATCCCCTCATATATTGTAAAGTTTGTGACGTATAAGGGTCCAAAATGAATTGTCCGGATATGACCACTTATAAAATACTTGAACCATTTTAATGCTGTGCCATGGATTCCAATCTTCTGCAATTTTTGTAGCAATCTAGGATGGGATAACATATTGAATGCTGCTGAAAAGTCCACCAGCACAAGAATTGATGCCAGGTAACTCACAGATAATATTCATTACTCCGAGTCCTGGTCTTCCCATCCCATTCCTGAAAAGTGAGCAGCTAGTCTGCTCCCCAGAACCCTAATACCTAGCAGAGCTATCAGCACATTCCCCAACATGGCACCACCAATCAGGTGAGGATACAGGGGGAAGTGCATCACACCACATCCTGACAATACCAAAGAAACCCAGAAACCAAAAGCAATCACCACAAACAAACCCCAGGGAGGGAGGGAAAGGCTCAGGAATCGGACAGGAAGACCAGGACTCAGAGTAATGAATATTACCTGTGAGTAACCGGGCATTACCTCCTTGTCCTGTCTTCCCATCCCATTCCTGAACAGTAAGCCTATACCCAAGCACAAGGTGATTAAAGAAAAAAGACCAGAGAATGCGGCACGCAGGTCAATTTAATCAAAAGAAAGCAGTTCAAATCGTAAACCATGTACAGCAGTCAAAACATGAGCACCAAAAGCAGCCGAAATCGCTATCCCCAACTGAAGAAGATAATGAGAAACAAAAGTAGGGGGAGAAGCCCACAGGGCAGCATTCCAATGTCTTGCAAGCAGGCACCCCTGAAAAAGGCTCAGGGGAGGAGACACCCCGGGTAGGCCTACTCTGGACCGTAGAAGGGAGGGGACAGTGAGCAGACTCATAAGCCGAAACAACAGCACCCGTAACCCAACGAGACTAGGTGGACAAGCAAGGCTGAAGACCCTTCTCAGAGAGGCCGTAGGTGACAAACAAGGATCAACTGTCTGAAAACCAATAGTCCAGTCCATACAGATGCGGAGAGCCCTCAGCACATCCAAAGAATGGAGAACCACCTTCTCCGGGGAGGGGGGGTCCAGAAAAAATCCAGGGGGGACAATATCATCAGTGGAATGAGGACAAAACCTTGGGCAGAAAAAACTGATTAGAAAGGGTGGGCGGAATTTGCGTAATCACACTACGCAAAGCTCAGCGAAACAGTAAAACCTCTCTGCGAGCACACAAACGTTCCGCAAACATGCGGAATTGCTTGTTCTGCCTGTTGGTGATGCTTTTTTCCTGTTCGAGAATGCTGTTTGCATGCTCGGGGAGAAATGTCTCGCGAACATGCATTTTGAAAGCACGAACAAGCAAAACATTCTGTGATGCCGAGGATCGCAGAATTTTTGGCAATTCCATGTTCTCCGCTGAATGGGAAATTACCAAAATGAGCGTAACAAAATTTACTGCCCAGGCCTACTGATAAGAAAGAATAATGACCTTGTCAGAGCAGAAATGCAAAAAGTGGGGGGAAGCCTTTAAAGCACCAAGCTCACCAACCCGCCGCGCAGAAGTAATGGCCACCAGAAAAAGAACCTTAGCAGAAAGGAACTTAAGTTCCACCGAGAGCAGAGGCTCAAAAGGGGGTCCGGTTAAGGCCAGGAGAACCAGGGGAAGATCCCAGGCCGGCACAGGAGAGTCAGAGACAGGCCACTGAATCATAAAACTCTGCAAGAGGGGAGCCACCAAAGGTGAAACAGTAGACACAGAAGAACCCCTAAAAGCCATAATGGCAGCCCATTGAGCCCGGATCATGGAGACAGTGAGCCCCAGGACAAACCCATTCTGCAAGTGCAGCACCTGCACATCCGCACAGGAGGAGGAAGACACGGCCCCACCCAAGGCACCAGGAGGAGAAGTTTTTCCAATGACGTCCATAGGACTTTAAAGTGGAAGGGCACCTAGAACACTGGATGCACTGGGCAACCTCAACAGAACAACCCTGACCCAAAAAACTCAACCATTCAAGTGCCAAACCCCCAGCCGGAGGCAGCACAGGGAGTACATGAGGAGAAGAGGAGCCCTCAGAGTGGAGGGACACAGGGGAAACTGCCTATGGGGGCACACAGACAAAGTTAGAAGAAGGGGAAACGAAGGCCAAAGGGACCACTCAGGCATCGCCAGAAGAACCTCTGACTGGTTCAACCGAACCTTCCTGAGGACCCGGGGGATTAAAGCAAACGGCGGGAAGGCAAACAGGAGACCCAGTGACCACAGAACGGAAAAAGCGCTGATCGCCTAGGCTAGCCGAGAAGAACGAGACCGCAAAAATGAGGAAGAAGGGCTGACTCCTCTGAGGAAAACAGATCCAGACAGGGAAGGCAGAACAGGAGGACAATCTGATCGAACAGGGACAGACACATGGTCACAGAGGAAGGGAACACCCTGCTCGGAGAGTCCGCAGGCCCATTCTCCCTCCAGGAAGATAGACAGCCTTCAGAGACGAATGACTGACAGAATATCGAAGGTCAGAATATTGACCTACAGAAATATTGAAGCAACAATATCGACGTCAAGAATATCGACATCCTATCTACATTACGGTAAGTACAAAAATATGGAAAAAATATATCGATGTCAAAAATATCGTTGTTAAAAATATAGTTGTTTCTTTAAGTTAAAAAATAATGTAAAATAAAGTAAATAATACATATAATTTGAATAAACATAGTTAAAAATATTTCAAAATTATAGGAAAAATAAATATATATATCGTAAAAATAAATTAAACGTAAACATATAATACATAATAGATATACTTACTAATATGTTTTATAATTACTTTAATAACTTATGAATTTTTAAAAAATATCTTATAAATTATGATTACATCTGTACACATAAAAAATAATATAAATAAAAAATACATAAATATATATATATATATAACAGATTAAAAAATGTAAAACTATTTTTCATTTTTTTTAAATTAATTATATACTACATTAACTAAAATAATACAAAAAGTATTAGATACAGTAGGGAAAATGTTGGATAGTGTAAGGATAAAAATTACTATTCTAACTCCAAATAGTGAAACAGTAGGGAAAGTGTTAGATAGCATAGGGGTAAAAATTACTATTCCTACTCCAGTGAGTGCAACAGTGGGGAAAGTGTTGGATAGCTCAGGGATTAAAATTACTATTCCTACTATTGAGTTCAACAGTAGGGAAAGTGTTGGATAGTTCAGGATTAAAATTGCTATTCCCACTCCAGTGAATGCAACAGTAGGGAAAGTGTTGGATAGTGTAGAGGTAAAAATTACTATTCTCACTCCAGTGAGGGCATCAGTAGGGAAAGTGTTGGATAGTGTAGGGGTTACAAATACTATTCAAACTCCTGTGAATGTAACAGTGTGGAAAATGTAGGATAACATAGGGGTTAAATTTATATACTTATTATTTAGATACTTTTTGTAAAATAAATGACATATTAATAATCAATTAACAAAAATGCTAATAATAAAGACCAATAAAATTAAATTAATATTTACTTAACATTAAATTACTTCCCACCCTATTCCACCATAAACACACAACCCGCTACACATAAAAAATAACACAATTAATTTAATTATCAATTAATACAAATTAATTACCAATGAAAAATTAACTAACACAAAATTAATAATCAATACCAATTAAGAAAAAATAATATTTACTTCATTATAATAAATGAATTCCCACCCTATTCCCCTACAAACCCACAACCTGCTACAGATAAAAAACAACACAATTATTTTAATTATCAATTAATCAATTAATCAAAATTAATTGACAATTAATAATACATTTACAAAAAATGTATTAACAATAACAATAAATAAAAAAGAATAATAATAATATTATAATTAATATAATGATAAATTAATCAATTAATAGCAATTAACTACAAATTAATATAAAGTAAAACATATTGATTAATTAATTATACATACATTATTGCCCACCCTATTCCCCTTTAAACCCACAACCCACTACGAATAAAAATTAACATAACACATTTAATTATCAATTAATCAATTATTAAAAACGTTTACCTATCAATAATTAATTAACAAAAACTGAATTAGCAATAACAACAAATAAATAAATAACAGCACATTAATTATAATTAATATATAGATAAAGTTATCAATTAATACAAATTAATTACCAATCATTAAATAATTAGCAATGAATAATAATCAATAACAATAAAGAAACACATATGAATTATTTATAATTAAATTACTTCCAGTTCCTATTCCCCTATAAACCCACAACCTGCTCTGATACTAAAACGCAAAATTTATATTAAAAAAATTACTAATTTCTAAACATTTGATACATATATTAAAAAATATAAAAAATACAGTACAAAAAATGTTAATTACATATAAAATACATACTAAAATACAAAACACTAATATAAATATTGATATTATTAACAACTATATTTTTGCTAATGATATTACTCACTTTGATATTAATTACTTTGATGTTACTTACCTTGATATAAAAAAACAATATTACTTACCTTAAGGTCAATATTCTGGTCACGATATTAAAAAATCAATATTAGTGTAGGTCGATATTTTGACTGTGCATTGTCAGAGACAAGAGACTCTGCTCGGCCCAAAGACCGATCATCCTGGAAAGGAGAAACAGGGACCAGCACATGCCCCCTTGATGATTCACTTACCCTGAAACAACATGACTGTCTGTCTGAACAGAGCCTACAGCAAGGGCCTGAAGGAAAGGAGCAAACCACAGCAGAGCCAACCAAACTGCCCACAGCTCCTTCCAGTTCGAGGACTGAAGAGACTCGAATGGGGACCACCGACCCTGAGCCTTGGAAGCACCCAGGACCGCACCCCAACCCATGGCACTGGCATCGGTGGACAACACTACCACAGCCGGAGTAGGAAGAAGGTCGAACCCCCGGGAAAGAGACTGAGGGAACAACCACCATTGGAGAGCAGCCTGAATCACCGGGTGACGGGAATAAAAGCCTTGCAGTCCTGAGAGGCAGGATCCCAGTGGGCCAGGACATAATGCAGGAGAGAATACAAATGTAGATGGGCCCAAGGGAGGAGATACAGAGTAGAAGCCATCTCCCCTTGACTCCACAACCAGAGCTGGGCAGACACATGGGACTGGGACAGAAACCCCAAAAGGTGATGGAACAAATTCAACTGCCTCTCCTGGGAGAGGAACACCCTCCCCAGATTCATGTGGAAGAGATCCCACAGTGGAGGACAACAGGGAGGATTTCCAGTGATTGATGAGGAACCCAAAGGACTCCAGTAGATGACACACCTGGTACACATCCTACAGGGCCTGGGAGAATGAAGGAGAGACAATTAGCCAATCATTGAGGTAGGGAAAAACCTGAAGCCACCTGGAAGGGAGAATACCAACCAGAGGAGCCAAGAGCTTTGTGAAACCCCTCTGAGTCGATGAAAGGCCAAAAGGAAGCAACCAGAATTAAAAATGTCAGATGCCCAAGGCAAAGTGGAGATACTGCTGATCTGCAGGATGGATAGGGATGGATAGGGATGTGCAAATAAGCGTCCATCAGATCCCGAGAAGCAAGGAAATACCCTGGTAGCACCTGATGCAGGATAGGCAGCAAAGTCACCATCTTGAAAGTATTCTTGCACACATAGAGATTGACCATTGTATCCTTGGATCGAATAACAACGCCTGCCCTGCTTCAGAGGAGGAACCTTCACGATAGAGGCCTTTTTCAACAGAAGGCGCACACCCTCCAGCAAGGCCGCCCGCCTCACAGGGTGACGGGGCAGTGGAGTCTCCTGGAAGACCGTGGGGGATGAGAGAGTAACTCGATCTGATAACCAGCCAACACAGTCTGCAATTCCCAAGCATCCTGAAGAGTCAACCACTTATGCAGAAAAAAGTGTAGGCGACCCTCATCCAGAAAAGGCAAACAGTCATTTTGTAGGAGAAGGAGCAGAACAGCACCACCAACAAGGGCCCAGGACTTGGAACCACCAGGGGTCCCCCTGCCATGACTCCTACCACAGAAGGGCTGTGGAACACCCGGAGTAGAAGGAAAACCAAATGCACATCGTTGGTCATACCCCTGCTCTGAACAGGAGCCACAAGCTTGCGATTCTCTGCAGACTGCTTGACCGAATCCTCCAGCTGGGGCCCGAATACCCTGTAACCCACAAAGGGCAACTTAAGCAGGACCGACTTCTGGGAGGACTCAGCCTTCCAAAAACGCATCCAGATATGAAGCCTAGCAGCAATCTAAGCCCCAGAAGCAGCTGCTGCAGCACCCAATTTGTCAAAAGAAATGTCTGACAAATAGCGCACTTGAAGCCCCATGAAGGCCATGAGAGAGGAGGAATCCTTCCCATCCTGCAACAGAAGAGCCAGGGCCTGGATATCTTTCAGCAGGGACTGTACCATGTACCGCCTCCTCCACCTGCACCCTCCACCCGCCGATCCACAGCGTCAGATGAAAGGGCATCATCAGACAGAACAAAACCCTGCGTGGAGAGACCAGCCTTCAAATTGTCCACCTTGACAGACTAAGGGAAATCAGTAGCAAACCCCTCCAATGGATATCGTCTACCCAAAAAGCGAGGGAAGACAGACTTATCCACATCCTTCCACTCATGTGCAAGAACCTTGCGCACAGTGCCATGCAAGGGTAAGGACTTAGGATCCAGTTGGCAATATTGACATCCGGCACAGGATGAGTGAAACCCAAATTGCCACGCAAATGGTCAGACAAGTGAGAGAACTCCGCACCCTGAACAAAGCGACCACGCACACAATCATCCTCCTCGGGCCCCACACCATCAGCTGAAGGGTCAGGCTGAACACGATGACCCACAAGGCACCTTGGCCGGAGGGGCGGCTGCTTCCCGAGCCCGGAAAGCATTTGCAACCGTCTCATTATTCAGGAGGCGCAAGGCATACAAAGTAGGAGTGGCAGCACCAGAAGCACCATGGTCCATGTCAGCGCAAGCAAAGTGAAACTGGCACCAAACACAAACAGCAGAGGTGGGAACTAAAAGAAAATGGACCAGTTTTTCAAAGAAACAATGTCCCGAGGCCCCTGACCTCTCAAGCTATCAGGCAAGGGGGAGGACGCATAAAAAATGTTTTGGCCGCCCAAAAAACCCAGGGGAGGCAGGAATCCCAAAGGTCGCTCCGAGCCGCAGGAAAAAGAACAGAGGACCCCGCCCACTAAAGCAGGGCTTGTCGGGACCTCCCAGGAGAGGAGCGCCACTAAAGCAGGCTGCGTACAATGAGGTGAAGAGCCAAGAAAGGACCAGGCACAAGCAGCCGCTAGAGTGGACCACGAGAAGGCAGAAATGCACACCACAAGAAGAAAAGAGAGGCAGCTACAGCACTCTATTTTCATTTTTTTCGACATTGGAGTAGAATTTTTATTGTGTGTTTGACCTTTTAACTATTTTGATGCTTCTAAATGCTTTGCACATTTTTATAAGTTATGCCTGCCTGCTCTGTACCATAGCTACCAAAGGATGAGTTAACGTTTTAATTATTGAAACCTTTATTTTATTTATTGATTTAATAAGATAGTGACCTTAGTACTTGTGTTTGACTACCATCCATCCAATTAAATATTCATGTTCTCACCCTACGTAAGTTTATTACCCATAACATCTTATGCATCTGCCACCAAACCAATTGTGGAACAAATCTAGTTTTAATCCACTTTTGCCACAGGCCCAAGATCACACTGGCATCCAAGGCACCCTCTTAATCTTAGTTCCCAATCTCAGCAGAATCCTGATGAATGTATGACCGTTTTATGTTTGGGCTGTCATTGAAACTATTCTGCAAGACCTAATGGTAAATATATAGGCTAAAGATGGCTGGTACGACCCACTTCTGAGGAGTTCCTAGCATCATTCTATCAGCATCCTGCCACACCAGTTGAGTTTGAGCCTGTACCTGCATGGCCCGACGCCCCTGCATTCAGTGCTATTTTGGGGGCAGTGGTGACCAAATTGCCAAGGTAGGGGTCTGTGTGTGGGCTTGGGTGACCACAGCTGCGGCTTGTTCTGCTATCTGCGTTCATGACCTTGAGTACCCCTGGCCTCCAAGTGGTGAAATTCGTTCATCTACTTGCTGCTGTTTTGCTTGCCAGACGAGCAGCTACTGTGGCTTGCCACGCACAAGGTCTGGCCCCACTCGTGCCTTTGAAGGTTGGTGCTGCAGCTAAACAGAATCACCGGCCATAGTTTGAACAGTAGGCTGCTGCGGGTGCCTTCAACGGGACATATTGAAGCTAAAAAGGGGGGACCGCATTTTGGGAGATGGGTGTTCGCCCTGGTAACACTGCCCTAGTACCGCTTCCCGGTGTCCTATGGCGGTGCATGTTAAGCTCTTTGTGGCCCTTTGTGATGTGGAGGGGGTCTTCCTGTGAGGGTTGCGAACCTTGGGTTGCCGTGATTCAGTGCATCATTGAAATAGCCCTTGAGGGTTCCTAATTCTGGTTGATCAGGTGTAATACTGGAGTTGGTGACCCTGCAGGAGGCATTCAGCCTCAGCCCTCCCATTGGCTACACAAAGTCGCAGACTTTACCGCTAGAGCCCAGAGATGCCTATTTACTCCCACAAGGGCTCCCGCAGTAAAAGTTGGTCGCTGGTGGAGGCAGGACTGTCAGCCCCAGCTTCCCAAAGAGGCCTACTCTCTTGGCCTGTCTTCTGGATCATTCATTTGTCTGATTGAGGGTGAGTTGTATGTGCAGTTTAAGCCCCTTACATTTGGCTCTTGATGTTGGTGAGGGTTTGTGATCCCTAGCAGATAAAAGAACCCCACGAACATTCTGATTTGTAATATAAGGAAGTGCTGAGATGGTAAGGGGAAAGTGGAAGGTGGTTTAAACAGTGCACAAATGCCTCCACCCAGCTCTCCGGTCCCTACCATCCTCAACAAGATGTTGCAATGTGCCATGACAGTAATAAACACCGAATATAGTCATACAGAAAGAACACTGACTTTCACAGTGGGGGGCCTAAGCAGTAAAAAAAATAAGCCTCCTTCTGCTAATGACCTGACCCCTTCAAGCTATGTAAGCCCAGTGCCCCTGCCTCAGGCTCTGGTTTCATCAAGGTTTCTGAGGTTGCTTTCCTGTCATCAAATCCCCCATCCTCAGTGAGTTGTAAATTAGAAAAGGCCCCAAAACCATCTAAGTGGCCAACATTACTGAAAAATTAAAGAAAAGTCCTCCAGACAACTAGGTCCATCAAGGCATCAAAGACTAGAAAAGAATTAGGAATTTCCACAACTCATATGGAGCAGGACACTTCAATGGTGGGGAAAGAGCAAGGCAATTTTCATAGGGGATGCCTATGCTCTTTGATGCTTGACTTATTGGACACACTGAATGAATGTATGAATGAAAGAATATAACATTTATAAAGCGCTAACTTAGCCCACGGGTGTCAAGGCGCTAACTACAGAGCAACATGCAGACAGGTAGGCAAACTCATACAGACTTCGAAGGGAACAACCAAGTCTTTAACACCTTGCGAAAAAGAGTGTGAGAGCATTGCCCAGAAATTGCTTCAGAGAGAGAGTTCCACAATTTGGCTGCCACAATTGGAGGATCTCCCGCCCCATCTCATCCTTTTGAACCTAGGAACAATGTGAAGGTGCTTGCTTGCTGACCTGAGATTCCTAGTTGGGACATAATGGTGAAAGAGGGCTTTAATGCAGTCAGGGCCAAGACCATAGTAGGCATTATGGGTGAGGCAAAGGGTTTTAATCATGATCCCGTGGTCCATAGGAAGCCAGTGCAGAGAAAAAAGAGAGGCAGAGACCGAATGGTGTTTAAGCAAGTCAAACACCAACCTGGCAGCAGAATTTTGCACCAGCAGTCCCTTGTTTTTGCCCAGATAAAGGGCATTACAATAATCCAGTCTGGATAATATTAGAGCAACGACAACTTGTTTACGTGCCTCGAGCGACAGAAACTGCAAGGTCTTCCTTATGAGCCTTATTAGCTCAAAACAGGTAGCCACTGTCCTGCTAATTTGCAGATTCAGGAACAAAGAATTGTCCCGGAAGACTCCCAAATTTTTTCCCTGGGAGACGGGGCTTGGGCAAGTGCCCAGAGTGCCAGGCCACCACTCTCCAGACCAGATGTCAACCTTGTCCCCAAAAATGAGAACCTCCATCTTCTCGCTGTTCAGTTTTAGATAGTTTTGCACCATCCAAGACAAGACTGCTTGCATACAGCTTTTAAAATTGCAAGCAACAACACTGATGTTATGAGTGATGGACACCATGATCTGCGTGCCGTCCGCATATGACAATACATCCAGACCAAAAGATTTTACCACCTTTGCTAGTGGGACGATGTAGATATTAAATAATGTAGGCTTAAAGAAGAGCCCTGAGGCACACCGCATAGAAGGGGAGTAGGACCTGAGTAGAAATTGCCCAATTTCTCTGTTTGGGTCCGCTCACTGAGGAAAGAGGCAGGAAGCCCTAAAGTCGAGCCCCCGAATCCTATCTTCCTGAGCCGTTACACGAGTCTCAGTGGGGATAAGGTATCAAAGGCTGCAACAACACTTATTAGGGAGGAATTGCGCCCAATTAGGGCAATATTGGACACTATAGACTGTGTTTTACTGGACATAAATAATGTGAATGGGCACTCGGAGGACCTCCCTTTTTGCCCAGATTCTGAAGCCCTTGATGTCACCGGTAATCCAGGCTTGTTAGAGCAAACCCTTAGAAATAAGTCCATCTCTGGTGTTACTAATCTTTTCTCAAATCCTCCCACTGATCTACCAAGAGATCAAGATAGGCCTCATATGCTGCGTGGAGTCAGGGGAGACAATAGCAAAGATACCCCAGTGCAACAAGCGGACAGGTAAATAGAAGGAGCCTGAATAAGGCAAGAAAATACATACTAGAAGAAAGACAACCTGTAATAGGCCTTTTCCCTGCAGCATGTCCACATATAGTTATCCTTGTGGGGGCCCCTATTTTAAGAATGGGTTGCAAGGAATCATACGAAGAGATATTCATTAAAACCTTAAACTGGCTGGCCCCTTACAGAGGCTTCCCACTCTCAGAGGCTAATAGTATCTTGATGGTTATGAGGGTGAGCTGTATTGGCCCTGAGGTTGCAGATCGTCAAGAGGATTACAATAATATTAATGGACAAAAACCTTTTTTTGAGAAATATGAGTTCCCACTTAGATTCTAGTGAAATTGACTTGTTGCCTCTTAAGTATTTTAATAAACCTAATCATCAAACACAAAGGCTCTCTTTAGAGCTAATAGCTTCTCATACTGGATCTCAGTAGTGCCCCCCTAATTAGAGAAACAGGTACTGTTACCAGGGCTAGCACTTTCACCATCCCTTCCTCCAACCTCTATGATGTATTAGCAGATATTGACTGACTTACTAGGTCTGAATTAAAGTATCATCAGGGTACCCATGGAGTAATAGAGTGCCTGGATGTAAAAATAACTAAAGATAGGTTAAGAGAATGTGTGACACTCTAGAAATACCAGGAGGATTCATTGAGAGTGAATACTTGGAATATAGCTGGTTTAATCTCTTTTTGGCATGTAAGAAGGTAAAAGATATGTATACATTGTTTGATATTTTATGCTTACAGGGGAACTGGGATGAGGGAGGTCAGTTATTTCTGGATGTTTTTGTGACCTTTCGAGTGAATGTGGTAGCGTCAGTTCATGGAAGGGCAAAGGTAGGCTTGACAACCTTTGCAAGCCTGAGGTTGGCTTGTGAGGCAGAGCAGCTAACTTTCAACACTGATCTTATATTTGGAATCATGCTATCATTCCCTCGCAAGGTGAAGGGTTTGATCATTAATGTTTATAACTAGAAGCTGTTTTAAAAAGTGAATGTAAGCAATTTTTGGAAAAGGGCTCAAGTGGCTGGCAGATTTCTCCTTTAACCCCTTCGGTGCTGATGACGGCCCCCAGCCGTCGAGAGTCAGGGTGCCTGTGTGCCGATGACGGCTGGGAGCCGTCATGACCACGCCCGCGATCGGAACGGCTGCAGCCAGGGGGTTAAAGGTGTTACTGAGGGATTTTAACTTACATTCATGTATGACCTGTGTTTCTAATTACAAGTGCACAGATTGCAGCCAAGTTGATTTAAGTCACTCACATCAGGTTGATTTGATGAATCTCCTCCTCTAAGATCTTAAACTTATTAATGTATTAACTACTGAGGAATATAGTTCACATAAAAGGATAACCACTTTTAAGTGCAGGAATGAGACTTCAACTATAGATTTTATCATTGTCTCAGCAGATTTGACTTATTAGTAGTGAGGTTTAGGAAATTTTTGGGAGTATTTTCAGCAACCATAATCCCCTTCTGGCTAAATTTGGCTTTGGAGGTTTACGGTAGGAAACTCGGACCAGATACAGCAACCCTCTTAAAGTGAAAGAGCAGGCTAGGCAAAAAATTTGGGGCAGGTTAGTCCCTGAGGATTTTTTAAGGAAGCTCATCAAAGGTTGTAATTGTTACTTCGAGATCTGCTTAAATCCCAACTCCATAGATCAGGCAATTATGGATGTGTATGTCAACATATGCAGAGAGGTACAAAAAGAGCTCCTTAGCCCTAAATTGAAAGCAAAGGAGGCAGGACCCAAATGGTTTGTGCGAAGTCCCATAAATATCTAAAGATGGCCCTCAAACTACAGCCTAGTACTAGGACGTCAAATAAATATGCCAGAAGGAACTATGCACAAGTACAAAAGAATAGGAATAGCCAACTGGTAGAAATGTCAAGGTAGGAATTGGAAGCTTGCAAAGTAAGAAAAAATCTAACCTTCTCGAGGATTGTGAACTACTCTCTTTTTAATGAACTAACCCCACCAGACCATCGGACCACCACCGTATCCTCTTCACGATCAACAGTGTTACACCTCCCCCTCCCCCCAAAACATCAAACATAAGAAATTAACCAGAAACCTTCACCTTATCCCTCCAGGCGAACTGGAGTCCAAACTCAAAGTGAAACTTCAACTTCCACTTCCCTCACAAAATGCTTACGATCTCACTGAATACTACAACAAATCCATCACTGCGGCCCTTGACCAAATTGCCTAAGCCAAATTAAAACCACAAAGAAACATCCCCGCCAAATCCTGGTTGAATGCTGATCTCAACAATGAGAGACGTGCGCTCAGGATGACAACATCCCTCTCCCACAAACCTTGCCCTCTTTAGAACCGCTAGGAGTAATTACATAAAACACATCCACAATGAAAAGGCCTCCTTCTTTTGCGCTCTACTCGACCGAGCTAAGAATAGACCTAGGGAACTATTCAACATTATCAAAAATCAAACAGCTTCTGCCCCCCCCAAATTGATTGGCACTACTAAAAGATGTAAAGAAATTGTGAATTTCTTTTCTGAGAAAATTGCCAAGATTGATCTATCCTTTGTGTTAAATCCCCCACCACAGAGCTCCACACCACCCCATGTCCTCCCACCAAAGTCGGCCTCAAAAAATGCGTTTTGCTCCAACGTAAGAAACACATTAACTCATTCAACCTTTTGGACGCCTTACAGTGAGGCTTCTGAAAGGGCTTTAGTACAGAAACTGCGATGCTCAACGTTGTGGATGATATCCATCACTCCCTAGACAAGGGGGAGGCTTTCCTGCTCATCCTTCTTGACCTCTCTGCTGGTTTCGAAACTGTCTGCCACTCTGCCTTACTCAACTTCCTCAAAGATCGGTTTGGCTTCAATGGTCCTGTTCTTGTATGGTTCACCTCCTTCTTTAAGTATAGAACCCAACAAATTAAAATCAGCAGTTGCCTCTCTAAACCTATGCCTGTCTCCTTGGGTGCTCCCCAGGGGTCTGTTCTCTCTCGTTCTTTCTTTTACCTCTTTATGGAGCTCCTCACCCTCATTCTAAAGAAAGCAGGTATCAACTACCACCTCTATGCGGACGATGCCCAACTTTACTATAAAAACAAATCCCAAGCTGACATATTGCACCTCAATGATACCCTGACTAAGATTCAACAATGGTTCCATCACAATCACCTGAATCACAACCCCCAAAAAACTGAAGTCATTATCTTTGCCCCTAAAAACAACTGACTCCCCATTCAACACTGACATTCCGGTCTCAAAGCTCTCAACTGCTCATTGGCCTCTTCTAGCTCAGTCTAATCCATCCAATAAGCATTGACCAAAACAACAGCCTTTCTCCCAACATAAAAAACGCAGCTAAAGGTGCTCTCTTTTTCCTACTTCACCTCAAGAAAATCAAACCCTTCATTCCTGTTGATGACTTTAAATCTGTTGTTCAATCATTAGTACGCTCTAGATTAGACTACGGTAACGCCTTGCTCTTCTGAACTCCTAAAGTCCACCTAGCCCCAATCAAGTTTTTCCTGAACCTCGCGACCAGGGTTATTTCTGAATGCAAGAGGTTCGATCACATCTTCCCCATCCTCAAATATATCCAATGGCTTCCCTTTGAAGGCAAGTCCTTCTACAAGAACGCGTGCATTACGTATAAAGCCTTGCATTTTCAAACCCCACTGTATCTCTCACAAAAACTTCACAAAGCGGGCTGCTCTAGAGAAATGAGGAGCACCAATGCTCTCATACTGGTACCGCCTTTGGTAAACAAGAAATCGACCCAGTCACTCTCTTTTTTCCAGTAATGCGCTTACCATCTGGAACGCACTCCCCAAAGATTCATGTTGCAACCCCTCATACTTCAGCTTCAAAAAAGATCTCAGACGACCCCTTCTCCTCAAATACTCGGGTCCTATATCTTGTCACCTTACAGGTGTCTCACAATCTGCCCCTTATGGGCTTATGTCTCTCAACACATTACACCTGACCTACTAACCACGCCCCTCTCTCTCACATATACCTCCATTCTCCTTCTACCAGTTCTCATATTTTCACTGCATACTCCTACATGCTATGTCCTCTCTTTTCTCACGCCCCTGGCTTCACCCTACCCACATACCCCCCCGCCCCCACTTTCCTTGGCCAACCCCGCTTGCACATCTATCCAAATCCTGGTTATGGACTAAATGTTACATCTTATTTCCTTGTCTAGGTATTTATTGCTCTTTACATTTTGCGCATATATTTAGCTTTTCTTTTTTGTACGAATGTAATACTGCATTATGTTTCCACTTCCAGCCCCTGTAAAGCGTTCTGATACCCTTGGGTCTAGCCAGCGCTATATAAAACCGTTGAAATAAATAAATAAAATAAATAAATGAGACAAATGATCCCAGCTAAAGATTGGGTAGCTCATTTTGAAAATATTTATTCTAGTCCTCCCACACATAAATCATTTACACTGATGGAAGGGAGGCCGCCCTTGGTATTTGAGTTAGAGGAGCTAAGAACTGGCATACTGGGAACCTTCTTAGGGAAAGCACCAAGGCACAATGGGGTACTCAGGGATCTTTTTAAATCATGTGTGTGCCAGAACTCCCAGGCCAGGTCTTCCTTTGACCGGAAACAAGCATCCTGCGACCAATTTTGGGGTAACACCCCTCATTAGCCTGGCTAGTTTCAATTCAGTGGCAAAGCGAGCAAGGGACCCACGCCTGTGCATATCCTGCCAATGTATGGCAAACAAAGCAAACACAAGGAGATGATGGACGTAGCGCTCACATTTTCAGACACTAACCCCCAGTCACTATTAGATCTGAGTTCAATCAATCACCGTTCTTTAGCTCCCTCCACCACCCCAGTTCATACCCAGCACATGCAAATCAGTCTTGCCCGTTCCCCATGGGAACAGTTCAGTGAGAATTGTCAAGCCAGGTCTTCCCTGGACCAGAAACGAGCCTCCAAGCTCTAGTTTTGGGGAAACACCCCTCATCAGCCAAGCTAGCTTGAATCCATTGGGAAAGTGAGCAAAGGACCCACGTCTGGGCATGGTCTGACGACTTAGGGCAAAAAAGCAAACACAAGGAGATGACGGAAGGAGCACTGAAACTTTGGAGACACTCACTTCCAGTCCCTATTATATCTGGATTGAATCCATTATCATTTTTAAGCTCACTTCGCCACCCCAGTGTTTTTATTTGCCTTAACTGGTCAGCCTTAAGGCAAAAGTATATTTGCCCCCTTTTTGCTCCTCTGGATTTTTATCAAGTGAGAATGGGAAGCAATATGTTGGCGAGGAAGTAAGGACCTGGGAGCAGCCAATGTTAAAAGGATGGCCTTTCTATCCCGGTGGCTGGCATACTTCACTCTGAAAGCACTTAATAAAAGGTACTCGGAAGTCGAAAATAGAAGCTTTCGATGCCAGGCGGAAGGAGAAGGGCGCTGGCTAGATATCCCCAAAGGTCGAGATGGCCCTGTTTGGAATTTGTAAAGATAGAACAGATTTAACGAAAGGTGAAGAAATCACTTTAATGCTTATTTGGTAGCCCGCTCCTTAATTCTCCAGAATTGGAGGTCCAGGGAAGTTCCCACTTATGATAAATGGCTCACCAAAATGAAACAGACGCAGGTTTTTGAAGAAGCCTACAGGAACCGGGTGGACGCTGCCAAGAAATTTAATAAAAAGTGAACATTTTTAAGTAATTTGGAAAACCCGCTAGAGGGGTAGCATCACCCTGAATTTAGGGTATAGGTGTTGCTCAATCATTTCTAAAATATTTCGAGGAATTAGCAATATCTGCTTCTAGCACTTTAGCACTTTAACCTAGTAGTTTTGCACTTTGGCACTTGCACTTTTGCACTTTTACATTATGGTATTTTATAATTTTTGTATTTAGCTATAGATATTTATGCTAGCTTTGTTTAAAATGTTTTTTCTGTTTCTATTTTGCCATTGCCAATGTTTGGAAAGATGAAGGAGATGATTTTTAAACTAATGGTCGATTTGTGCTAATGTTTGTTCATATGTTAATTAAATGTTCTCGATGCTCTTCTTAATAAAAATAAAGCAAATTAAAAAAAGATGATGGACGGAGAACTGGAACTTTCCAGACACTCACCCTCAGTCGCTATTAGATCTGGGTTGAAACCATCATTGTTCTTCAGCTCACTTTGACATCCCAGTTCAGACCCAGTCCTATGCAAATCAGTTTAGACACTGTTCCTCTTGTAAAACAGTCCAGCCCGAACTTCCAGGGCAGGTCTTCCCTTTACCGGAAACAAGCATCCTGCTACCAGTTTTGGGGTAACACCCCTCATCAGCCAGGCTAGTTTGAATCCAGTGGCAAAGTGAGAAAGGACCCACATCTGTGCATACCCTGCCAACTTAGGGCAAACAAGGCAAACACAAGGAGATGATGGACGCAGCGCTGAAACTTTCCAGACACTTACCCCTAGTCACTATTAGATCTGGGTTCAATCCAACGTCGTTCTTTAGCTAACTTAGCCACCCCAGTTCTAACCCAGCCACTTTCAAATCAATCTTGCCCCTTTCCTAATGGGAACAGTTCAGTGAGAATTGTTAAGTCAGGCCTTCCCTGGACCAGAAACAAGCATCCAAGGTCTACTTTGGGGGAAACACCCCTCATCAGCCAGGCTAGCTTGAAACCAGTGGGAAGGTGAGCAAAGGACCCATGTCTGGCCATACTCTGCCAACTTAGGGCAAACAAAGCAAAGACAAGGAGATGATGGAAGGAGCACTGAAACTTTTCAGACACTGACTTACAGTCACTATTTTATTTGGTTTGAATCCATCATTATTTTTTAGCTCACTTCGCCATCCCAGTCTTTTTTTACACTAACTGGTCAGCCTTAAGACAAAAGTATATTCACCCCCTTTTTGCTCCTCTGGATTTTTATCAAGTGAGACCAGCCTTACTTTACCTACAACTTCTGGATTCGCCAAAAACCTGTTTTTGGCAGGGGTGTATTTTGCTAACTTGCAAAATTAATGGTTATAGTAAGCTATTTTATAAATGTACTGTTTATGTAAATTGCTTAAAATTTGATTAGATCAATGGTTTGAGGTGGCCCCTATTATTCCCTACATTCATCGTGGACCTTGTTATGGAGGTTTTTGTTTGTTAGGTTTTATAATGATGAGCCCCAACACCTTTTTATAGAGTATTTGTTAATATGTTTTTGCTGTATTTATATATTTTTAGTAATATATTTTTATTTTTTCAAAGGTTGCACTTCAAAAATTAGCTGGATTTTCATTTAGATATGTCTGTGAGTGTAATATTGATACACAATGAATTGTGGATGTTTCATTTTTTCAGTGCTTTTATGGTCTATTTAGGCTGATTAAAAAGAATTGATTGATTGATTGATATAGGTTTTGGGTCTGCTCCCTTAACCATTATCGTATGTAGATCAGGCTCATTCAGCCATTGGTTTCAGCCCGTTTTCACATATTAAATCAGCTCAGAGTGTTTTTCTCCCACCAACATGCTATTGGTTGTTTGATCTACTACTCCACCTCCTATGAAGGCGTTGCAAGGCCTCCTTGGGATCAGATAGTTCCAATGTGACATAGAAAAAGCAATGTGGAGATGTACAAGCTACCAGTGACATACTACCACCAATAACAAACCAAAGGCCATGTCTTCACTATCAACAGTGCGCAATCCCAAGTTCTAGAATGACAAATATCACATAAGCAGCAATATTACAATATCCCAAATACCGCACCACTAGCAATAATGCACCATGACCAATTCCATTAGCACTTCATATCAAATGCACAACCACCACAACCACCAATTAACTATGCATACATTGTCTGTGAGTATCATTTAACATGTTGGACACCCCATAAACGACTCCGGGAGTCCACCAATCAATGTATTAATCCAATAATTCAGAAATGGTTTATTACTTGAATTTGGGGGTCTCAATGTGCTGGGGAGGGTTTGGGGTGCTGCTACTGCTCGAAGAGCCAGGTCTTGAGGAGCCTTCTGAAGTTGAGCAGGTCTTGGGTCTGCCGCAGATGGGTGGGGAGGGAGTTCCAGGTCTTGGCGGCGAGGAAGGAGAAGGATCTGCCGCCGGAGTATGTATGTTGGATGCGTGGGACGGTGGCAAGGGCGAGGCTGGTGGAGCGGAGCTGGCGAGCGGGGGTGTAGAAGTTGAGTCTGGTGTTCAGTTAGGCTGGTCGGGTGTTGTGGAGTGCTTTGTGTGCGTGGGTGTAGAGCTTGAAGGTGATTCTCTTGTTGACGGTGACCCACTGCAGGTCTCTGAGGTGGGGGGTGATGTGGCTGCAGCGGGGGACGTTGAGGATCAGTCGGGTGGAGGCGTTTTGGATGCGTTGCAGGTCTTTGTCCGGGATTCCTGCATAGAGTGCATTGACGTAGTGCAGCCTGCTGCTGACGAGTGCTTGGGTCACCGTTCTTCTGGTTTCGGTCGGGATCCACTTGTAGATCCTGCATAGCATGCGGAGGGTGTTGTAGCAGGAGGAGGAGATGGCGTTGACCTGCTTTGACAGGGAGGCCTAAGCCTAAATCGTGGGCCCCTGTGGGCAATGGCCCTCACCACAACCAAGATGTTCTCATCCATTACATTTGTAACATGTCTAGCAGCGTAGGCAAACTTCTGGTGTTGGCAAGAGCAGAAACGAGGCAAGCCAGACTCCACCCTATACAAAGAGCTTTTGATTAATTGAAGCCCAACAAAGATCAGCAGTTTGGACTTTCAATGCAGTGCTCAGGTGAGTACATAAAAAAAAAACATATACATAACACAGTGTACAAGTCCAGTGATTCAATACATGATTTTAGATATGCATGCTAGGATGCTGTGGATCATTACACAATCCCTATTGGTCATGCTTAATCTGAAAAACAAGGTGGGAATGTTGACGTTTCACCCCTAAGTGAATGAAGGTGTCTCTTTAGAACTAAGTCATCTGGCTCAGACCCATTTAAGAGTACTCCCTAGATATATAGTCTACTTCAGGAATACGCCATATTTAAATCTAGAAATGCATGGGTATATGTGAACAACCATATGTAAGAGCCGTATAACTTTCTTAATGTCATAAAGATAATGATAGAGAAACTTCTAACATATCAAGCGTTGCATTTTATTTGCTGAGCTGAGTGAGAGTTATCTTGGCTGCTCCGAGTAGTCTGTTTCAATCCAATATACTTTAGTAATCAGGCAGTAAACAGCATCCACCCTCCCTTGCCACCAACTACTCCCTCAAGCAGAATCTGTATAGTGTCTTATGAATGTTTTCTGTATTTATGCAATAACCTGAGCACTGCTTCAACTGCACTTTTTGTATATTGTCAACACATCTCCAAACACTCCTTCTCCAATACTTCCAGTACCACAACCAATACCAACTTTTATATCACCAACAGTGACACAAGCAATACGCAAAATCACCAGCTTTAATACCAGTATTACTACCACCAATATCATAACCATCAGTGTCTTCAATATTACCACCATCTAAGAAACAATACTTCCTCCACCAAACCTACCCTATTACAGACACCATCACCAAAAAAAACCACACTAACAACACCATCACCAGTACTAGCAGCAGCACCATCCACATTATCAACGACAACATCAATACCACAAACAATAATTTAAAGGCCATTACCACAATTACCAACATATTTACCATCATGCCAATATTGCCCCCACCAGTACTGCCACTACCACCACCAGAAACAACCAATGCAACCCAAAATGCCATCAAAAATATCACCACAATGAATATCAAATCCAGCACCAATACCACCAGCTGTATCCCTATCATCATCTTCACCATCACCACACTACGACAGCAATACCACCACTAATACCACTACCGCCAAATACCGCCAAACACAATGCCACCGCTGCCAAGGACTGAAAAAAACCCAATAGATCAGACTTTGATGTGTATTCGCATGTGCTTTCAGTCTAAAAACAGATTTTTGATTTTGCCAATGATTATTCTTTTTTGGCAACTGAACTCTGGAAATATTTTATTATCTGCATTACGTTCTAGATCAACATGCGACTTTGCTTTCCTCTATGTAACCGAACCCCTCCTATCGACTTTGATCTCGGTATCATTCTGTAAACGTAGTATGGGTGACAATGTACTTTAAAAATAGATGTACTCAAACCTACACGCATTATATATACAATGTGCAAATAAAGAAGAACGCTTTTTTACTACTTCAAAATAAAGACAAGCACCATTGTCTTACAGGGTCTTGGATTTGTGTGGGCTTTCTTATCAGATTTTCAATATCGCCCTTGTCATTTTACATCTTCTAACACGAGCATAGTGCTTTTGGTACCGCTGAAAATCTGCCACAAATCAATTTCTATTGAGTTTCTAAGCAAGCTACCTGCGACAGTCTAACAAAATGGTAGAGGCAGCGACATGGACTGTTTTTTGTTCCCTGAAGAAGCTTTTTATTTTGTATGTCTTATTATTCTGTTCTATCCTCGACAATCAATCTTTTAATAAAAAGGGAAATGTGTGCTGTTAATTTTGCTTAGTAAAAGGTCAAGACAACACTTGCCAACAAAGAAAATGAAGGGAGAACAGCAGCAAGAAGACTAAATCCTTGTGGGAATCGAAGGGGGTTAATTAAGTGGCCTGATTGCAGTCATTATAGCATCTTACACACTATGCCTTAGTTTAGTGTTTTTGAATGCAGTATATTACATTAGGGCTCAAAAGCACCCTAGAGCATAACATGTCAGTGCTTTACAATTGATTTCACAAAACCTTTGTTTTTTTATATAATTACAGAATGCTAATTTTAAGATAAATCACCTTCTTTGTTTTCGGTTTTCAGTGAGGGGATTAAAATAAGTAAGAACCGATTAGCCTAGCTTGGCCTTTGCTCCTAATCCGACTAATTATGCTTCTGAATATAAACGCTGTAATTTAGATTCTATTGCAGAGGAAACACCCTATGTTCCTAAAATGTATGCAAACTGAAATAAATAAATTAAAATAGTAACTATATACTTTGGATGTTTATACAGAATTTCAATTGTCCTGGGCGTCCTTGCTGATTAGTTACCACTTGCTATGGTTCTCTTTGAAACATTCTTGAAAAAAATGTATCATACAATGGATTTCACGTTGCAGGATGGGCATCTAAGGAGCGGAGCTGCAAATGTCAGACATTACTCCTTGCTGGAAAAATGTGTCAAATGAAGCTGTCTTCCAAAACAATCCACCAATGCCAAACATAACAGGAATACATGTGCTTCCAAATCGTAACAACGACAAATCTCCATAAGGACACGACTATGCAGCAATGCATCTCACAGGGGGAATAGTTTGTACAGAATGTTTGAGGAAGAGAACATGTGTACTTGAAACAGAGGACGCAAGGAGGATTAAGTTCCATACATGCAGAGGCATTAAAAAGAGCAAAAATAAAGAAGATTGTATAGAAACAGAAAATGCTCAATTGAAAAGAGGGGACAGGATCAGTAATAGATGGAAGTAGTTGGTGAGTGTAGTCGTTAATAATGTTGTTCCCAAGGGTAGCAGCTGTAACCCCAGGCTTGCCCTTGTGTACCCATACCGATGGAATTGGTTCCCATTGTCCCAAAATGCAGTAGCAACAACAGAGGGCCTTATTTATGAAGGCCTTGCGCCGCCGGTGCGTCACTTTTAACATGGGAAAAAGTGACGCATCGGTGGCGCAAGGCTTTCATAAATGAGGCCCAGAAAGTTTACAGTGCTCAAAATTGTATAGTTCTTGTTTTAGACTCTCAGCAGCAAATGGGAGGTTTCTGAGAGCAAATTGTAGGAATAAGAGGCAACCCTGTGATCCCACCAGGATCAGGAGGAGTGTAATTTTAATTCCGCTGTTCCTGGTTTTTTACTTAGTTAGCATGATCAGAATTTACAAAAGGTGCATCTGATGTAGAGGTTTGCATAGGTGAAGTCACAGCTTTGCAGCTCATCATCCTAAATTTTATGGTACATAGTCTGTATTCAGAAATAACCCAAAAAAGTGATCTTATTCAGGCGAGGAAGACAAAATCCGGATAGGAGGGAATCTTATGGGGATGCAAACAGATCAAGGCATGATTTCCCAAATTTCTCCTGAATGAACTAAAACACATTAGGAAAAAGATGCATGGTTATAGAGTGTAGGGCCCTCCCCAGCCTGGGTACTCGCCAATGACTTTACTCTTCTGCTTGTAACAGCAAACTCAACATTCTAGACCTGCATTCATTTTACTACACTCAAATGCTGTCGCCACAGTTCTATGGAGTCAATTGGGAGCCACAAAGAATCTGTCATTAAAAAGTCACACAACACTACATCTCCCCCTCAGTTAAATATTTTTTTTTTTACAATTTTAATCAATTACAGTTCTTGAATGAGTCTTCGTGGTGCATGGAACATACTTACTGACAGTATCTTCGGAAACTGGGGACAGGCAGTAGAAATGTCCATGACTGACATTAGTGATGGAGAAATATCAGCAGTCGGGGCTACTACACATGTCATTTCAGACCCAGTCGCTACAATAATATTAGTACTCGATGAGTGATGAGAAATGAGAGATGAGTCTTGTGCAATGGACTTCACAAGACGTTGAGCAGATACCATGTGTCCTTTGCTGGTCACAACATGAAAATCTTCACATCGAAAGGAGCACCAGATTTCCATGTTCTATGCTGATGGACAAGCACTAGATCTCCCATCGTGAGCATGGCATGTTTTGGATGTTATTGCTTGTCTGCATGGGCCTTCACTTTGCTGTTATGATCCAAGTCTTGCATATGTGTTTATCTAACTTGGTCGTCATGGCTCTAACAAACATCAAAGTTGCAGGGCTTTCACCTGTGGTCATCTGAGGGGTCGAGCTGTAAGCTTGAACAGTGGAGTTTAAGACAGATTTTAGGTTGAGCTTTTTAAGTACATTACACTGGACAGCTTTATTTAGAGTACTCATGAGACCTTCAACAAGGCCATTGACCTGCCAAAGAGGTGTGCTCTGCTGATGCTTCGCTTTAAGATGACTGAGAAAGTCTCTACATTTTCTACTGTTGAATGGTGGCCCAATGTCAGACATTAAGGATGCAGGAACACCCAAGATTGCAAAGATGCCGTCAAATTTCTCGATTATGTGTTCTTGAGAGACTTAACAAAATTAGATGCTTCTTTGCAGTGGTCTCCTGAATGTGACCAAAGAGTCACTGGAATAAAACATGTGATTGAAAATGCAACTGAGGTGGCCTATTTTGATGTCAAGTTACATACTGAGATCACAGTTGAAGCGAGCCTGGTGGGGTTAGGAGCAATACTTTCTTAGCATAATGATCATCTGACTGCTCAGAGTCAAAAGGTGGCATTTGGCAGTCGAAGCCTATCTGGCACAGAACATGCTGATTCTCAGTCAGAGAAGGAGAGTTTGCCTGTAGTGTGGGCTTAGGAACATTTTCATGTGTTTCTATATGGAAACCGTTTCACTATCAATACAGAACACCAAGCGCTGCTGAGTATTTTCGGAAACCTGAAAGACAGTATCCCCCCTCTCACTGAGCAGTGGGGGTTGCGATTGAAAGAGTATGACTATGCAATTGCACACAAGCCAGATAAAGATTAGAACTCTGCTGACTTCCTTTCATGAGTACCATTACAGCTGCACAGTTTGACATGTAAAACAGCTGAGGCGTACATTAACTTCTTTGTGAGGTCCAAAACACCAGCAAACCTAGCCATTGAATATATCACTACTGCTGATAAGAACATGCTTATTCTCAAGGACATGAAAGAAGCATGCTCAGTCTTTTGCAGACAAAGTTGAATTTCAGAAATTCTAAAATGTACAGGAGGAACTGTCCTTTACCAAGAAACTGTAATATATATCCCCTACTGGATTCAATTTGGTTCCCCCTTGGTTACACGTATAGGCAGCTTTAACCTGCCTTTGCTTCACACAGTCAGACATAATACATTTATTTTTGTGACATGATATTAATTTCCAAATTCATTGGACATTTTATTTATTATTCAGCGACTCTTCTTGGGATTCAGTCTGAACCGTTCAAACAAGGTCGAACACATGGTGTACTGTTTTCTTGTGTCTGATCAGCAACATCTCCTAACATTTTTAGATATAACACAGTAGCACATCTGCAGTTTTCTAACAAAATTGTTCTTATTAAAAAAAAAGGGTATCCGCCCCTTGTAGAGCAGAGGGGAGACTTCCACCAAAGAATCCATTCTTAGATATAGACAGCAGCCTTGCATAAACTGAGTTTACACCTATGATGAGGACCACCTAACTACAAACACCAGGTAAGCGGTCCAGGGCTAATCCCATAGATCACCCTGTGCTCACATAAGGTCCCATTAGGATGGCGGGTGGATTGCCCCTGCTGGGCCGGCGGTAGCAACCGTGGGCCTGGCTGGGGCGATCCGCCCGCCATCCATATCTAAAAGACCCCCGCCATATTAAGATGGCTTGGGGATCCGCGGCGGACAGAAAGACCATCCACCGCTTTTTAGAAGGTCGACTCGTTGACTGGGCAGGAAAAATGTTTAATATGCACGGCCATCCATATTTGGATGATGGCTGAGATCAAATGCATGCAGTTTTTGTTTTGGGGGCCCATTGCTGGCCTCCGGGGTGTTGATGGGGGTAGGGGGTGCACTTGGGGGGTACCTGTGGTACCCCCCTACATTGGCATGGACAAGGTGGCAGGCACCGCATGGTGCCTATCACCTTGTGCATGCCAATGCACAATAATCATTACCAGCATTGTGGCGGGCGGTGCTGTGAGCACCGCCCACCACAATACTGGGAATAGGGGATGCCACCGCCACAGTGGCATCATAATTGCAGGTGCAGAACCTCCGCACCCCTGGTTGATGGTCCTAAATACCGTTACGGTCCGCCATTGTAATGTTGCCCATAGTTTGGGTTGGCCTACACAGATATATTAGTTGTCATAGTTAGGCTCTTCATTGTATGCCGTCTGCGAGTAATGTGGATTACGTTGCTCATTTGTACTTGTCTACTAATCACAGCACACCTGCTTTAAAATAGACAACGATAGTTTGAATGAATGTATTGTAAACTTTATGTGTGTCTTATCTTTGTTTACTATGGACGTGTACAAGTGAGATCTTATGGTGATGCTCAGATTCTATGGTTCCCTTGGGGACTAGAGGTGCATGTTCTAGGTTTGACAATATCACCTGGTACTCTGGAAGGTTACAATTTCAGGTGAGGCACTGTGAGCTAGTCGGATTTGGGCCTACAGGTACTAACGTGGGAGAGAAACTCAGTTAATACCATCTGACATCCTCCACTCCCAAGGCACAGTTCTTTTTCCAAACAGAATTCCTGCAACATGGTGCCATCAACGATGGTCTGTTACTAATTCAACAAGTTTCCTTAGTAGTGCTGGTGTGTGCCCTTAGTACCCTATGCCTTTCACCTAAGAGGTCCGTGGTATTAGGGATATATCTCCACAGTATTTTTAGGAAGTACCTAATTTATTTTCTTGGTTGTCCAAGCTTGAACATTTGAAAAGGATTACCCATATTTGTGTTTCCTCTTTGTTTCCATTCCTACTTTCCTAATGGAGCAGCCTATCCAATTGCAGATAACAGCAGGCCTGCAGTCTTTGCGCATGTAACTTTGCAGGGCCTAAGAGCTGCAGGCGATGACTATATCTTCAGTGGTTGAATCCCACGATGGCTATTGCTTAGGATTCTTTTAATTTTGGGTCAATTTTCTGGCTGTTTATGCTAATTTCGGAACATTTCATGAATACACTCATGTTAACACACAGCAACAATACAGGGCAGATTTGATCTTGGAAATTCCACTTTCACTTTGGGAACATCAAAATTGGTTCTGAGGCACCCTTATACATGTACTTGCCCCAGAACACACGGGGCCTCTAAGTAATTAAGGGGCCACCCTAATCTAAATGGTCAATGTTAGTGAGCTACAACAATTGTACAATGATCTAGTTAGACTATAAAGACACTTAACTCAGTATGTTTCGTACACTTTGTTGGCTCTCCCAGCAAGCGTATGGCTAGCGGGGCAGGCTCAGCTGACTGCTACGCCAACCATAAGTCCTGTTTTGTTCATTAAACTATGGGCAACATTCCCACAAATTGTCAACAAATTCCATTTTGGATCTCAAAATAAATCTTTCAAATTGAAGCTGTGTTGACTATGTGCTTTCCCCATGGGATGGCTCCCATATTAGGTGGCTGTGCCACTTGGGGCACAGTCTTTGCCTTCGTCTAGACCATAACACATGGTATTCCAGTTATGTCAGTCTTGCCTGGGGTGTCCCAAGAAAAACAGAACAGACATGGGACAGCCGCTGCCCTGGATTTGGGGATGAAACTAATTGTAAACTTTCTTGTAGTGTCAACAATGATTTTATATAACATTAAAGGTGATTCGGCTTCTCTGGCTATACACCAGGGCCTTTTGTAGATTGCAAAACTCACCAAGGAACACATTGTACCTATAATTATTGCTCAAGTATATACCTCTATATGGAGGCATTATTTGGAAACCAGACCCAGCAAACCTCAACTTGGCAAACCTGGTGCCAACAAGGATACTGCAAATATGAATCCAGAGTTTGTGCACAAATGATGGGACAACCCCAAACCAAAGGCAAAAGCTAAAACTCCGAAGTCCCCTGAAATGCACTACAATTTGCGTGATCACACACAAATAAAAACACCGTATTGGTTTTCTGTTACTTGTCCTTCTTGCTCCTTTCAGGACTCACCAGAAAAGCATTATGAGAAAGAGTGAGTTCTGACGGCAGAAAGGAAAAGTATGTAAAACAGAAGAGGGATTCACAACGCTCATCTGACATGAGGATAAAGATGGAGGAAAAACCTTCTCAATTTAAAGCCCAATTTCAGAAAAATGAAGTTGCATCTCTAACCACAAAGTATGCCATAAACATAGGATCTCTTCTCATAAACAAGAGTTGGGTGGTGACTCTCCTCCCACAGCACAGCACAACAGAGGTCACTATAGTTCGCTGGAATCTCCAGGAGTTTCTGGAAGCAACAGCAACTGATATCCTCTTTACAATTGAAACCCCAGACAGGCACATAGCCCCTCCAAATAAATGATATAATTTGGGTGACATACAGTGCACTATTTAGGCTAATATTCTGTAAAAATGTAACTTTATCATATGACATTCTTCAAGCAGAGGTCCCAGCAGTGTGTCCATACTTCCCCACAAGGTTAGGATATTATACTCCCATCTTTTTCTGCACTTATCCTTGACAAAGTCAAACTTGCCAATGCAGCAGAATGGGCTCTTAGACTAACCACAAGTTTATATTGCAATCATGTTGACTGGGATAAGGATTTCCCATATCATCTAGTACCTTTAAGGTCTAGCCCACAGATTCAACCACCCTATCCATAAAAAGGGTGGCTAAAGCGCTTGCTACAGAAATACTCTAACAGTTGAAGTACCAGGGAGTAATTGAACCCTATGTCTCTCAACTGAATAATACCCTTTGTCCTGTTTTGAAACCAGTTCCTGCATGTTGCATAGTCTTAGACCACAGACATTTAAACAGATATAAAGGCACATTTGCAATACAAAATGTTTTTTCTGTCAACATATAGATTTTTAAACCAGAGATTGGACTGCCTTCTAAGCACTTTGCATTCAGCATCATTTTTCACGTCTCCTTATGCAGTATACCAACAGTCCTGGACTGTTTGCTTCCCTCATAGTATCAATTTTAAAGGAATTGTCCTATTTAGATTATTCTACTTGAAGGACAATAACATAAACAGACATTTTGCCAAAGTGGATAGCATCATTTTGGATTTACAGAAGCTGGCTATAAGTTCAACTTTGTGAAATATAATATAGCATTTCAGAGAGTTCTATTTTTAGTATATGAACTTACACAGGTAGGTAAGAACCTTGCATCACACATCCTGGAGAAGTGGTCCTCCTGAACCCTCCTAATACTCTAACAAAACTGTAATAATTGTTAGGATTTCCTACTTTTGCCAGAACTTACATACGTGATGATGCACAGTGCATTAAATTCTTGTTTGAATGAATTCATCCTGATTATTCTAGTTCTCATTGGACATCAGAACATACAGACATACTCTAATCACGACAATCTGATTTGCTTGCAGCACAACACTTACATACACATTTCAACACGGCAAACATGGTCAACCATATTACTGTGGGTGCCAATGGCTGTACTTATGTCACCTTTAACAAAGGGAAAACTGTGCCCATTGCATATAAATCACATTTATATTACAGTACTGAAATGCAATTTTCACCCACTGAAAAAATACTGAGTGCAGCACAAATGGCTAGACTTACAGAGTGCCCACTTGCACAAGGTGCACACATTATTGTTGTTACTCCTGTTCCAGTGTAAGAGGCTGTGACAAAAGCTAGTGCTACTAACACTAAAGCCCTCCATCCTAGACGGATATAATGGGCAACATCCTTGACAACTGTTGATTTAGACTTCCTCTATGACCTGTCTTAACAGACACAAGAGTTTCTTCAATATGAACATTATTCCAGCAGTATACATAGTTTCTTTTATACTGATGACTCAGCCCAACCTGGTATAGTTATTAAGCACCAATATTCAGTGGCATATGCCACTGTTCTTGGTGTGATGTTGGATGGAAAATTCCAACCACAACAAACTTGCACAGAGTCCTTAGGAGACTGCACTGCACAGTTAGCTGAGCTGAAAGCCTTGTTATTTGTATTAGAACATACAGATCCTGGATTCCTTATACTTACAGTGTGTGATTTCTACTATTGTGTTGATTCTTTTAATGATAATTTGTATTATTGGTGTCAACATGGATTCAAAGAGTCTAAAAGCAACATAATAAATCATAAAATGCTTAGGGTGAAGGTGGCAGACCTTAAAGATAGGTTGCCACAGATTCATGTTATTCATGCATGTAGCAATGTGTCCGACAGTTTCTGTAGTTACTCATTCTCAAATGAGAGTAGACAATAATATCTTGGCTGTTGTTAATACTACATGCCATGGCATCCCTTTACCTGGGGTTTTTTTTAGCTCAATACACACCTCATCTAAGTGAACAGAGCATTTCCTTTATAACAATTCCAGGGGTTGGTGATAATTTGATTGCCAACCAAGACCACAGGCCAGCCTTAATGATAGCTGGGCATAAATGTCTTGCCTCAGCACATGTAGGTGTGGCGGTCACATTTTTGTTGCTTCAGAAACGTTATTGATGGCATTGCTTATACAAACAGACCAATAAATATGTCCTTCATTGAAACATTTGTCAACAAATTAAATCTTTCACCGTGGCTCGTCCACCGCAGACACACCTGTTGATTTCCAACAAACCTTTCAACTGTATTTATTTAGACCACTGTGGTCCTCTTAATTCAAATGGTGTGTTTAAATTTATCCTAATTGGCAATTAATTCCTGCTCCAGGTTCCCCTAGGTGTGGCCACAACGTTCAGCTGATGCTTGCACACCGTTATTAAAGATTTTCAAGTCTTTATCGAAACACATTCATGCACGGAATTCCACTCGGACCAGGGCCCTGCTTTCGCCTCAAAAGCATATAAGGATTCTATGGCAACCCATGGTAAAGACCTCCATTACTGTTTTCCATATTGGCCTGAGGGCAATTTTGTTGTGGAGCTGAACCATGACTTAAAGCAGTCCTGAACCCAAAGAGTATTAGGTAAAGGGCGTAGTTTGATCCAGGACCTAAATGGGGTACAAAGAACATTTATTAGTCTTCCTAAAAGATTTCTGGGTGGGCAGACCCCATACAAGGTCCTTTTTGGCTTCAAATTATGTGTCCCAGACATTGACAGTCCAGACATTGTTGCGCAAGCCATGACATTTGACATAAATGATTGTTGTTCTGTCTTACAGGACAAACAAAACTAATTTGACGCCCATTCTAGTAAGCAGTTGAAGACATCTGACTCTGCAGGAATCAAGGAGCAGCCAGCACTTTCTCGCTGGATTCCACAAGTTAGGGATAGCGATCGAGAAAGGATTGTGGTAAAGAAGGAGTTTGGCCCATTGTACTGAGCAACTCTGCCATTCCTTGGCATTCAAGACACAAGAACTTTAATACTGCAACCACTTGCTGGTTCTAAAGACAATTGTTTTGTTTCTATTAATCACATCAAGTTACATCATGTGGTCGATTCTTACCAGTAGGCCACAAGGACCCCTTGGTTGTTCCCTAAATCCTCTCACTAGCATTCAGGAAATTACTCCATGGCTTATTTGCAATACTGCTACCAATTCAAGGCACACGACCGAAGTGAGTACTGCGTCTACTGCAACTGATGTACTTTCTACTGATCTACCTCTGGTGGATTTTACTGGTTCTCTTAGTATGCTTGTGGATTCTGTTTTTCAACAAGCTGCTTCTGATTATGATGTGAGGACAGATTATTTTTCATCTGACTCTTTTGAAAGTTCTTTATTTTAGACACTCAGCCTGCACAGTCCCATGTTTTCTTTGCGTGGCTGTAATGCACTTATCAGTTCCCTCCTTGGATATATGTTGGAATAATACTTTCCATGATTTTATATTCCTCTGGATTGGTTTTGCAACTTTTTTTCTTTTTGCTCATAAATGGCAATACGCTTTCAGAATGCTTTGCCACAGAACTGGTTGACAAGGTGTTATTGACTCATTTTTATTCATATAAGCTAATAAGAGACTTGTCCCTTGTGAAAATTTCAGCTGTTCCACTAACTAATGGAATTGTTTGGTATAACGTGCCTTATGATATATTCAGACTGATGCAAATACTGAAAATACCTTAAGTTTTTAGGGTTTCTTTGGGTAATATTTTTGTGCCTGAGTTACATTCTGATGATTTGAATGTTGAGACTGTCAACTCCATGCTCTTGAACCTGGAATACTACACTGTTTTCAAATCAGAGGACCTGTATTTAGATTCTGCTAATTATGGAGAAATGTTCTTTTACCATCACTATGGACATCACTATTTACATTGGGCTAGTGTTTAACACACAATTTGCAATTATGCGCCATGGGAACAAATTCCTACTCCCCCACAAGTGAGCCCCAAAACGTATCCTGATAAATACACATATTTTTCAGGATAGGATGCATTAGAGGAACATATTTTAATTTAAATGTGTCCCTACACCATCAAAGAAATATATGCTCACACAAACCAAGCTAATATTTACAGACTTGTTTGTCTCACAATTTGCCATGAAAGTCTATGAAGATTGAAAGGATACCATTGATATGCAGTCAATTTGGGGTACCAAATCTTGGCAGGTTCAGGGGACAGACACATTGTTTAGAGCCTGCGTAATTCCAACACACATTGTTTTTTTAATGATATCGTTTAGCAGACTACTTGTTTAGGACTGGCAATAATTTGAGGTATGTATGAACCAAACATTCCTTCTATTGCCTGATTTAACAATTGGCAACATTTAACAAATTACACTGAACAACAGTTCAATAGTATGTTACAGAATGGTACATTTAATTTCATATTGTAAGGCCCTGACAGGTGGTTACTGTGGCCAGTGGACACAAACAGTGGTTAAGTTTGTTTTTTCAATTCCACACTGGGGTTTAAGGCAAGCAGACCCGACCCGCGTTATTCTCCAAACTCAACACTCAGGTATTGCCACCACCTATTTGGTAGGGACATTGTACCAGCAATGGTTGGAACATTCCATACAGTCTGCAGTAAAACAACATATTCTCTCCTTTCAGAAGGCCTAGATCTATTTGACTTTCTATTTGGTCTCTGTGTTCAAAAGGTTCTATTTATGCTACATTACAAATGGAAGCTGCTGCACGTTTATGACAGATTGCTCAACATAATTTGTTTGGATAAAGTGCTTGCTTTGATGATAATAGTATAAATATGTTGTCTTCTCACATTTATAACTTGAGAAACTTTGGAAAACTGTGCACGCCTTTCTCACACCAAATGCGCTTGCGCGGGTGTGCACCCAGTTTTGCCAAGGATTTGCAGAGACGGCAAGGAAGAGGAGAAAGGCATCCCGGGGATGCTGCAGGACAGGTAAGTGGTTTTAATTGACTTGTTTTAAGTAGTATACTTACTTGTTTAATGGAGGGTGGAGGTGGGGGCTGGCAAACTCCGCTCCGCTGGGGAGTTTGCGAAGATTTGCCTACTCCGCAAATCCCTGCACACTCCACGGGCGCAGCGGTAGTCTACACCTGGGGTTAGGTATTGAGTCCGATAACTACCTATTTTTGGAGATGTCCCATGAACTTGCTGCTGCTTCAGGATGCATGGAATGAATCACTCCTTCTTGGGCAGATGGAGCACCAGGAATACCAAACTTTGGCTCTAATATCACGGATGTAGGTTTCTCTGCTACTTCCTCACCATTGGCTAATAACGAGGATCATGTCTGTTCGTTGGAGTTTTTAAATGGAGCAATTATGGAATCATTAGCTGCAGAGACGTAATCTGTTCTGGATTCACTAAATTTCGATCGTATGGAAGAAATCATAACTGCCTCCGGCTCACCTTAATTTGGCTACATTACCAAACTGTCGTCTTATAATGTTTCTTATAACTTTTTTGCATAAAGTTTTTCATTGAATTTGCTTAGCTTGTGCTTGGTTTTTATTATTTAGTTAGTCACTAAGTTACTCTCTCAGCCAAGGAGGGGTGTAGTATTTCCTCTTCTGGGCCAACTTTGGTTCTCCCTAGGCTACACATATTAGCATTTCTAGACTGCTTTTGCCTCACACATAATATATTTGTTTTTGTGAAATGATATTATTTTAGAAGTATGCTGTACATATTTTTCGCTATTCAGAGACTGTTCTTGGGACTCAGTCCGAACATTTTGTACAAGGTCAAACAACATAGTGTACTATTTTCTAGTGCTGGTCAGCAACATCTCCTAATGTTCTTAGACACAACATGGTAGCACTGCTGCAGTTTTCAAACATAGTAGTTCATATCACGTACAATCTGTCTAAGCCCCTTCGAGAGAAATGGAAAAATTCCATCAGAGAGACCAGTTTTGAAACAGAGACAGCAGCCTTGTGTAAACTAAGTTTACACCAGGTATGGGGTTATGGTGAAAATCATAGAGATGAATAATATATCCCTTATATAGATAGATATATTAGTTGCCATTTTTGGGCTTTTCATTGTATACTGTCTGCTAGTAATGTTGATTATGTTGCTAAGTTATATTTGTCTACTAATAGCAGCATGCCTGCTTCAAAATAGACAACAACATTTTTGATAAATATATTGTAAACTTCCTATGTGTCTTTTCTTTGTTTACTATGAACATGCACAAGTGAGAACAAAAGGTGATGATCTGTTTCAATGGATCCTTGGGGACTAGAGGTTCATGTTCTAGGTTTTCCTAAATCACTTGCTACTCTGGAAGGTTAGGAGTTCAGGGGAGGCACTGTGAGCTAGTCGGATTGGGTTCTACAGGTATGACGTTATAGAGAGACTCACTCACTATTTTCTGGTGTTCTGTTATCACAGGGCACAGTTCTGTTTAAAAATAGAATCCCTTCAATAGAAGGTGTTATACTGATAGGCTCATGAATCATCATACCTGAGAGCCTAAGACAGGAAGTCATTGATTTTGCTCATGAGGGACATTATGATATTGTAATCTCTAAAAGAGCTCTAAGAGACTGAATGTGGTTCCCATGACTAGATGAGAAAGTGGAGAGTGAACTAAAGGAGTGCCATCTTTGCAACTGCTTTTCTCTCAAAGTATCATCCATTGACAATGTCTGACATTCTTGCACATGCATGGGAAATATTTGCAGTTGAATTTTTTGGGCCATTAGAGAATGGACATCTTCTCATGGTAGTTATTGATGAGTATCCATGTTTTCCTTTAGTAGAGGAGTTATTGTCAACTACCCATGATAAGGTCGTTGTGGAGAAGTGTGGCTCAATGGTTAGAGCAGGCAGACCTCGATGCAGAGCTCTGGCCAGGGACCAGGGTTCGATTCCTGCCCTGGCGGGTCTCGGGCTCATTAATTCCCCTGACTGGATATTCTCGCCTCAGTGCCTATTCTGATCATGGGTCCCACGCTGCAACTCTGGGCAATAGCTTGCTTAGTCTCCACAACGGCCCCCAAAACGTGAGGGATGCCTGGTCTGCACCATGGGGGTGCCCAGGAGTGGACACTTCACAGGGAAAAGCCAGGAAGGGTTTCCTTGCGGTATTCGTACAAGCGCCGGGAAACCCACTGCGGTTAGCTGTGCGCTATACAAGTGCAAAAACATTTACATTTACATTTACATTGAATGGCTAGATAACATCTTTGGAGCATGGGATATTCCTGTCATTCTCAAATCTGACCAATGGCCACCATTTAATAGCAAAGAATTCACGGAATTTCTGATCAGACCGAGGGGCTCATTAGGATGGCGGACGGAAGTGCGACCGCAGACCTGGAGTAGGCGGAAAATGCCTTTTCCGTGTCCGCCTGCCACGGTCACTCCGTCTGCCATATTAGGATAGTAAACACTGTCAAACGTCCGTGCGCGACGGAAGAGTATGCACCGCCGCCGAACTACACCCGACCCTGCGGCGGACGTAACCAATCCAGAGACACCGCCGTACTTACTGACGTCAACGACCGTCCCCCAAATCACGATGGCGGAAAACACACATAAAACTGCTGGGGAAAAACAACCTGCCTGAACACGGCGGATTCCCCACAGCGAAGAAACCACACATAGCAGAGATACCCACCACAAGCTGCTCGCCGTCATGGACCCAGCGCTACACGCATTTCCGATACTCTTTGCGCTCCACCACCTGCAAGTCATGGACCATCATCGACGACGACGCAGGTACGCAACACACCATTTGCTGTCTGAAGGGGAGTACCTGCCAGGGCCGTGACGTTGGGAGGGGGAGTGTCATGTTTGAGAAACCACATTAGAACACAAAAAGATATCCACAAGTGAAGTACACAAGCAGGATTGACAACGACAAACCACTAATAGGGGCATAATCACTGAGTATGCAAGAGCAAGGGCACTGGGTACAACAGAGCAGGTACATCATTGGCAACACATGAGAGGTCAGAATGCAGTATCAGAACAGCAACAGGGCATTGTGGCCAACAGAGCAGGTACATCAGAGGCAGCACATGAGAGGGCAGACTGCAGTATCAGAACAGCAACAGGGCATTGTGGCCAACAGAGCAGGGACATCAGAGGCAGCATATGAGAGGGGCTAAGTGCATCAACAGTCCATGGCATCGAACAGGTACATCAGAGGCAGCACATGAGAGGGGCTAAGTGCATCAACAGTCCATGGCATCGAACAGGTACATCAGAGGCAGCACCTGAGAATGGCTAAGTATATCAACAGTCCATTGCACTGAACAGGTACATCAGAGGCAGCACATGAGAGGGGCTAAGTGCATCAACAGTGCATGGCATCGAACAGGTACATCAGAGGCAGCACATGAGAGGGGCTAAGTGCATCAACAGTCCAAGGCATCGAACAGGTACATCAGAGGCAGCACATGAGAGGGCAGACTGCAGTATCAGAACAGCAACAGGTCATTGTGGCCAACAGAGCAGGGACATCAGAGGCAGCACATGAGAGGGCAGACTGCAGTATTAGAACAGCAACAGGGCATTGTGGCCAACAGAGCAGGTATATAAGAGGCAGCACATGAGAGGGGCTAAGTGCATCAACAGTCCATTGCACTGAACAGGTACATCAGAGGCAGCACTTGAGAGGGGCTAAGTGCAACCGGTTTATGGTGGATGATGCAATGTGACTGTAAGGGGGGTCATGAACTGCCATTGCGAATTTCATAATCACAAGGATGTGTTGGCCTACACCTCCCCCGCAGAATGCGTGCACCGCCATGGTGGCGCCACTGATTGAACATTGTTGCAAAAGATGCATCCGTCGCGGAAGCGCGCACATGCGGTTGCAGATGTGTGACCGTGACCCTCCGTGCACATGCAGCCAATGGGAAGGGGTAAACGCGGGGCGTGTATGCGCAATCGAAAATAGCGGAAGCAGTGCAGTGCCATGGCGGCGCCACTGATTGTATATTTTCAAATGCTGCACCGTCGTGGTAGTCCGCACATGCGTTATGAGGGTTGTGACCGTGATGGCGAAACAGCATATGTCATGCACTATATCATGTGTGTTCATACTATGCCCATTGATGTGCACCCAATTTTCTACACATGTGCATATCGACGTGTTGACGTCTTGTTTTTCCGTACACATGTTTCAACTTCTTCTCATCTACACAGTACATCAAGGCTGTCTGGCCACATTCAGAATCTGTTGTCAGTGTGTGGTTTGTGTGTGCAAGTAACAATGGTGGGGGTACACATGCATTCTGTGTATGCGTATGTGTGTTGCCTCTTGTGTGACCATGCATGTAATGTGAGGATGCTCACCATTGTAGGTGTGGTCATTGGTGCATGATGACATGGAGTGTGTGTAGCATTATCGTATTGTGTGTGCATGTGTGTCTGTGATGACGCTTGTCCACATTTGGGTCCTTAGGCATGTCAAGTTGGCAGTTCTTTTGACATGTGAGTACGTTTCATTGTACGTGTTGACACACATCATGTTGTTAGTGGATGCACATTGTTTATATGCTACTCCGTATTGTAGGTAATTTCAGACATGTCACACATATGATAATTGTCGACAACATTTCTCATTTTGCTTGTGTTGGCCTACATGTGATAGAGTTGCACAGCTATGCGTTGTTGGTAAATTGACATCTACAACATCTACTCCCACACAGGAGGGCTCCAAATGTGCATCGCCCATACACTGTGCTGGAGGATATGGTTGACGAGGAGGTGATCAGAAAATTCCGGCTTGATCGACGTAGATTGCTGGAGCTTGTAAACCAATTGTCTCCTCATCTTCAGCCACGAAGAACATATCCTGGTTCAATTACACCCACAGCAAAGGTGATGGCGGCACTTCACTTCTTTGCAATTGGCACCTTTCAGTACACAGTTGGACATGCCAGGGGGATGTCACAGTCCATGTTCAGCATGGTACTGCGGGATGTTCTCAAAGCCATGATGATTTACAAGGATGATTACATCCATTTTCCACGGGCGGCAGAGTTGGCAGCAGTCAAAGCAGACTTCTATGCTGTGTGTGAGTGAGGTGGGACGATCGGTTGTCCTTTACCTCGCACATCCAACAGGTTGCCGGCTGTTGCTTGAGTAAATTGAGGAACCTCCGCAAAATCCTGAGACTCCTCCCGGAGAGTTGCCGTAAAACTGTAATCCATGCCACCGTTACATCTAGGCTGGATTACGCCAACGGACTCTATTTAGGCCAACCAAAATACCTGACGCAAAAACTTCAGGGAGTCCAAAATGCGGCTGCGAGACTGCTGCTGCGAATCCCTTTTAAGCAGTCAGTCTCTCCGCATTTACGATCACTACACTGGCTTCCAGTTGCCAGCAGAATCAAATTTAAGGCACTTATGCTGGCCTTCAGATCTCTGCATGGTTCCTGTCCAGAGTACTTGAAAAGCCGGCTCCCAAGATACTCCTGGAAAGGGGCGACTACTCGGTCCCCCCGAACGTATGGTTGGGGGCCCGGACCCTCCTGGTAAACCATTTTGGGCGGGGGGTGTGTCACGGCTGGTATGCCCAAAGCGGCGTAGCCGGGGCGCGCCTTTTTTCCCGCCCAAGAGGGGTTGTCCTAGACACCTACACCGATGGCACGCCCAGTAGGCGTATCGGCGGAGGGTTCACGCCCTCCCGACGAGGAATAAAGAGAGCGGGAATCCAAAGAAGCATCCTCTTGTTCCTGTGCTTGGAAGCTGCACCCACTCGTTGCACGTGAGCCCTCGACGGAACAAGGAGCAAGTTTGAGAATTTGTAATTCTTGTGTTTCTCTTTCAGCGACTTCGAGGCTAAAAGATCTAGGACCGTTTTGATCGTCTTAGAGCGACTACTCGAAAGGAATGTCTGGCAAGAAGGCAGGAAAGAAGTCCGAGGCTGACCAGATGCTTCGGATGTTGGTGAGCAGAATCGCGAAGATCGAACGAAACGTTGGTATGGTCCCAGCGCTTGGCCGAGATATGGCGAACATGAAGAAGCAGATGGCTGCGATGAACAATCCGGGTAAACCAAAGAAGGTAATAGGCCCGGCATTGCCGGGAGTTGCCCCGGAGGGTAGGGGGAAGCGGGTCAGGAATAGGGCGCCAGGGGGGGAGGTCCCGGTCCCCGAGGTACCCCCGGTGAGCCCTGCCATTCCGGTCGAGGCCCCGGTACTCCCAGACGCGGGTCAGCCGATTCCGGTTGTGATTACGCCTGCTAACGAGGAGGACATGCCGCCTGAATTGGCCGCCCAGTTGGCCGCATGGCTCGGCAGAAAAACAGGGGGTGCTACGGCACCTGGAGACACGGCCGAAGAGGCCAGGTTACTAATTCAGCAGTTGCGGCAGTCGCGAGATGCCGCAAAGGCGAATCTCCCTCTTGTCCCCCCACAGGTGACCCCGGAAGGACCGGCAGCTGGCGTGGAAAAAACAGCGGGAACGTCAACCGAACCGGGTAAGCAGGCATTGCCAATTGCGGGGGAGGGCTCATTGCCCTCAAGACGGGAGAGAGTGGTTCAACATATCCCGTTGGCCACGAAAGAATTAATTTGGGCTGACAAGTATGTTAATATGTTTTCTCTGTTGACTGACCATCGCGAGATGGAGTATGCTAAGACGCAGAAAGATTTGTGGCACCCGAGTGTTTGGCGAGCCAAGATGGCGGGATTCAGGGTGGATGAGACTATAACAAATTGGGCCAAGGCATTTGCGATGTTTACTGCAATTATTGGGGAGCGTAAGCCCGAGGTATTACCCGAATTATCTTGTTATCAGGCACGTATAATGGATTTTTATGAAACATATGAGGGGAACGAATGGATGGGTTACGACATGAAGTTCCGTAAGGCCAAAGAGTACGATTCATCTCTGACGTGGGATTGTCTCGACTCGATTTCTTGGCAGAAGCAGCTCCTGCCGGGCGCGACGAAGACGTCCTCGCCAGGCGGGAATGGGATGGGGCTTTCCCGCCAACAGCCGCCGGTGCCCTTTCGAGCGGGCGCCGGTGGCGATCACCAACCAAAGACCGGGGGGAATGGGGGAAAGCGGGGGGTCTGTTGGAGCTTTAATAGAGGTAACTGCTCCAGACCGCAAGGGGCATGTAAGTTCAGGCATGCGTGTGCGGGTTGTGGGAATTCCTCGCACCCGGAAAGTTCGTGCAGATCCAAAAATGGCGGGTCGGGAGGTAAAGGAGGGTCCAAACAAGACTGAGGGGGACCACTATGTACCGTTACCTACCCCCGTTGATATCATGGCAATGATCCCCTGGCTAAACAAATACCCTGATCATGTCTCCGCTGGGGTGTTGAGGAACGGATTCTTGTATGGTTTCCACATCCCGGCGGGGGATTTTCGTGGGGAATCACTTTGTAGAAACCAACTATCGGCTCGGCATAATCCAGCGGTGGTAGAGAAGAAGATTGAAAAAGAGGTTTCCCTGGGCCGTGGGGCGGGCCCATACCAGCACCCTCCAGTAACAAATTTTGTCTGTTCCCCGTTAGGAGTAGTCCCCAAAAAAGACCCAGGGGAATTTAGGATGATCCATAACTTGTCAGCGCCGAAGGGTCTCTCGGTGAACGATGCGATTGACCCGGGAGTTTGTTCGGTGCGGTACGCATCCTTCGATGATGCCGTCACCATGTTGAATCGCCTGGGGCCCGGAGCGCTGATGGCGAAGTCAAATATCGAGTCGGCGTTCCGGTTGCTCCCGGTACACCCACAGGATCAGCGTCTGTTAGGCTTTGTGTTCCAAGGACGTTACTACATGGATAGATGCATGCCAATGGGTTGCTCCATCTCTTGTGCTTATTTTGAGAAATTCAGCTGTTTTTTGGAATGGGCGTTCACTGAGGCCACTGGGCATAGCCATGTTATGCATTACTTAGATGATTTTCTGTTCTTGGGGGCAGCCGGCGACACAACATGTGCGCAGGCGCTACAGGAGTTCTGCATCCTCATGAGGGAATTCGGGGTGCCATTGGCACCAGGTAAGACGGTGGGACCATCTACTTCACTCGAGTTTCTGGGAATTGAGCTTGATTCTGTGGAGGGATGTTTCCGTTTGCCGGTAGGGAAAATAGCGAAATTTAGGGCTTCCCTGGAACTGTGCCTTAGTAAGGAGAAAGTGACCCTGCATCAGTTACAACAAGCAGTGGGTCAGCTTAACTTTGCCCTTAGGGTGATACCAATGGCCCGCCCCTTTTCACGCTCTATTGCACAGGCTATGGTCGGTCTCAAAGAAGGACACCACCGCACGAGACTGTCTGCAGAGGTTCACCAGGACATGCGCATTTGGTTGGCATTCCTGGCGGACTTCAACGGTCGAGTAGTGTGGAACAAGCCGCCAGCGTCTTCGGACGAGCTAGGTTTGTGGACTGACTCGGCGGGGAGCGTGGGATTTGGCGCCATTTCTGGTAAGCGATGGTCGGCGCAAACATGGCCGACATGGTGGCACACCAGCGGTCTCACAAGTAACATTGGTTTCCTCGAGCTATTCCCTATTTTTGTGGCTCTGATGGCATGGCCGGACGAGTTCAGAGATCGCTCTGTGGTATTTTGGTCCGACAATATGACTGTTGTTGAATGTATAAATAATCAGGCAGCACGCTGCAAGTGGATATTGAGATTGTTGAAGGAAATTGTACTACTTTGCATGAGACTGAATGTACAATTCAGGGCGAAACATGTGCCGGGTGTACTGAATCATGCTGCTGATGCACTCTCTCGTTCACATATGCAGGCGTTCAGGGGTTATCTACCTACTGCGGACCTAGCGGCGGCACCATTCCCCGAAGTACTCTGGCTACTCGGTGCCCCGGATTACAAGACCTCGTGGCAGGAAGCTTAGCCCCCAGGACGAGGAAGGCATACGAAGGAGCGTTTCGTTCCTATTGTGCATTTTTGGGTCCGGCAGGAGATCAGAAATGGGGTCAGGAGGATTGCTTCCTAAGGTTTCTGGCAGCATTACACAGGGAAGGCCGATCAGTGGCAACGGCCAATAGGCACCGGGCGGCCATTGCATTCATGGCGCAGGTGCATGGCATCAAGGACCCAACATCTTCCTTCTTGGCAAAGAAAGCCCTTCGTGGCTGGCAGCGCCTTGAGGGTCGTAGAGTAGACGAGAGGAGCCCGATTGGGTTAGAAAGGTTGTCCCGGCTTATGGCGATACTACCCACGACATGTTCCTCCCAATTCGAAGCAGTTCTGTTCCGGCCGCTTTCGCATTAGCTTTCCATGGGGCTATGCGGGTGAGCGAACTGGTCGCAAAGAACAAGAAAGGTGTGGAGGGAGGTCTGCGTCGGGATCACATCCTGATCAGGGGTGATTCAATGGTAGTCACAATAGCTAAGTCCAAGACTGATCAGGGAGCTATGGGAGACAGTGTTGTTGTCCAGCGCATGCGAGGGTCCCCCATGTGCCCGATAAAGTGCGTTGAGGAATATTTGGCGCTGAGGGCGGAAACATGGGGTGAGAGCTTGCTGAGACACATCGATGCCACCCCACTGACGAGCTTTCAGTTTCGGAGAGTGCTAACAATGGCAATCGCAGCGGCGGGCCTGGACCCGTGCAATTTTGGGACCCACTCCTTTAGGATAGGGGCTGCTACTGAGGCTACAGCCAGGGGTCGAAGTGCCGAAGAGGTGAAACTGTTAGGACGATGGTCCTCGAACTGTTTTAAAAGGTATGTGTGATTGCACATGTTGTGAAGTCAAGTTACATGCACTCACGCTTCTTGTCTTCTGTTTGATTTAGAGTTTCGCGAGCATGTTATGCGGGGCGGAATTTGCAGTCGGCCCGGCACCAGGGGACCAGCGGTCAGAGATCACCGGCTGAGGAGAGAGTGGTGTGGGTCGTGGGCCACTCATACGTGAGGCGGGCCGGGGACGTATTCAAAGCAGGTGACGCGACTCACGCAGCTGGGGAATACGGGTACAGGGTGACCTTCCACGGAAGGGGCGGGCTCTGTATTGACCAGTTCGAATCTTTTGTCGAGGGACTCTTAGGGCGGCAGAGGTCACCGCCATCTGTAATTATAGTACACCTGGGGGCAATGACATGGTGACACTCGGTAGGCGAGTATTACTCAAGCGAGTTTTGTCATGGTTATTGTCATGGTTATTTATACCTGTAAAAACAATGTTATACAAATCAGATTCTAATTTATGTAATGACCATCAAGAAGTTTGAATGTTGCCAGCAACATCTGTGAAACTTCAGGCCACATTTTCCATCAAGTTTAAAACAAAATATTTAACCTGATTATAGTTGTTTATTCTCCAATCAATATTTTGCTATTTTATTAATCTAAATTGCTAATAGATTAGAAAACAATATGCAGTCCATTTTACATGTTCATATTTTATAATGTAAGTGGCTGATAATAATTTAGATCCACTATAAATTGCCCCAGTTTTAAAAATAAGGAGTACCCCTGCTTACAACTTCGGAGCACCTTGATTTCTTGTAATATGCCATTGAATAGTTATCTGAAAATCTCCATCAACCTCCCAGAGATTTATTTTATAAATTTAACTAGAAAATAAAACCATCCCAGTCTCTCAAATTTCTTCTCTTGTAAATGGTTCTATTCATTCTGTAGCTACCTTGGGGGATAGATTTGGAATTGGAAATATAAAGAAATATATTAGTTAAATGAACAAAGCAACATTTGATTGCAGTGAATACATATTTTTATAACAATTAAAAAATATGTTTTATAAGATCTTGTTCATCATTCACCTGCTTCAAATTTGGATCCCTAACACTACTAATGTTTATTTCTTTTCACTTTTTCTTTTGTCATCCAGGTGAGAAACTTCCCTACATATTGACCATGCACATAGTACTTTTGCATGTAGGTTTTATTTCTTGGGAAGATGTTATTATTTTAAAATTCATTTAATGAAGTTTAGCCACTTTACATTTTATTTGATTTTAAATGATTTATTTTCAGTAATTGATTCAAGAGTTGCTCCTCTCCATGAAGTTTTAAAATCATCCAAAACAGTTACGATGTCTCGTGTTCCCATATTCTGTTTAACAAAGCCCTCAATGTCTTGTTCTAAACTATCATGTCATTTGAAAATCTCCCAGCAAAACTTCACTAAAAGATCCATCTCTTCATGTGCAAACTCTTTACATGAATATTAAATATTAGTTGGGTAGTTGCATGATCAGAGAAGCCATTTAGAAGTGTTGCTTGATACTGATATCTAATCGACCTCGCTATCACAAAAAATGTAGTGTTGCTGTCAAATAACATGTATGTTCTCTTTTTTCTGGATTTTGAAAAGTTTGTTATACAGTTGTTTTCTATTCACAGAGGACGAGTTGTGAACTATAACTCCAGAAGAAGTAAATATTTATATGGTGCTAATGATAAGAACAGAGAGGGATGCAGCATCTTCTCGGATTGTGGACCACAATGTAGGTATTGTAATATACAATAAACTGAATGAGCATTTAAGCGATGTCCATCTCTGTTCTTTATCTAGATCCATTGAAAAGCTGTGACCTGTCAGCTCATCTATCACCGTGCTAATATATCAGTGCACTGGAATGCCTGCCTTATATGTTGATGGACTACTGATACATATTTTTCCTGGCCAAGTCTGCCATTTGAGGTACAGAAGACCAAAACAGGAGAAAGAGGAAACCTGATTTCTTATATTTGTTTTGTAATACAAACAAAATGATCACTGGTCTTTTGAGCAGTGGGGCTCCACTCGCCTCATTTTCTACCCATTTTGTATTATACTAATTGCCAATGTTACTCTATTATTCACTAGTAGTGTAATACACAATAGAGCATATTGTTTGGGAACAGGACCTTCACTGCACACTGAGATCTGAAAAACAAAACTTTAAATAAAATATTGTGTGAATACTGGTGACAGTGTATATATCTGAGAGAGAGCATATGTATGTGTGATCTTGCATATGTATGTGTATGAGTAAGCATGTGTGTGAGGGTGAAAGTTGAGTGAGAGTCAGTGACAGGTAGAAGGTGAGAGTGTCAGTGAGAGAGTAAGACTCACTGTAAATGAACACGTGAGTGAGAATTAGTGTGAGCGAGTAACAGCGCAAGTGTAACTTTGAGCGAGAATCAAAGAGTCAGTTTATGAGAATAAGTGAGTGATAATAAGAGTGATTAAAATGGAGTATGAGTAGGTAAGTATGAGTGAGAGAAAGAGTGATTCTGAGTGAGTATGCAATTTAATGAGAGACAATGCATGGGTCCGAATGAGTCACAGTGAGTGAGAATACGTGTGAGTGAATGTGTGAGTGAGTGAATGAGAATTGATTGTAAGTGAAAAGGAGTGAATACAGATGAGCAAGGGTGACATTATGGTGTTCCACTTGTGGGTCTGTGTGAAAAATTGAGGAATCAATGTTAAAATACTGACGCTAGCACACTGGAAGCAATTTTTAACATGACAAGCAACACTGACAAAATACTGCATAGGCATATTGAAGGAATTTCTTGCTATAATGGGCACCCATGACAAAATACTTATACTGGCATTCTAGAGGTAAATCTACACCACCATCTTTGGAAAACTGCTTGCATACTTGAAGAAATTCTTGTCAAAAGGGGGAAGCCATAGGGAGGACAACAGTGACATATGGAAGAGGGGTATCTTTGACAAAATTGTATCCTGACACACTAAGAATATTTTTGACTTAAGGGTAACCCATGGTGAATGCAGTGACAACTGGTGACATTGATAAGTGGTTTGGTAAGCAAAGCAAATCTTTTGATCCACCGAGAAGCACTGTTTATTTTAGAAGACCCCAGTGCTTGTTTGGTATTGCCCTTGTTGAATTACCCTTAAGCAGTGGCTTATTTGGTTTTAAACCCAAATTATCTTGAACTATAAATGTATAGTATCTGAAATTCGTGCTCCTTGCCTACTACAACAAACCTGCAATATTCCTTAATATAATTGGGGGTAGTGTAGGTAATGAATTCCATCCCCAAATCCAGTCCAGGGTTAGTCTTGTATTCATTTTGAATCTGTTTTAGTACTTGAGTTATGGTATAAATTGCAGCAAAAACTGTATTCTAATTGGCACAGTTGCCAATGGGGGGAACCATTCCAAGCGGCAAGCACATTGTGAGAATTCTATGTTTATCTTGGGGTCTAATATGAGGAAACACTGCTTCAAACTGGTTTGCTATTTGTGTAATTCGGAACAGGATTTCCTTCTATCTGGTGGGAATCTTGCCCATAATAGCATAAATAGTTGTAGTACCAATCACAGGCACAGCTAACATAGGCTGGACAGCCCTTGCAGGGGCAGTTGTAATTCTGAGCATAACAAGTGTTTTAAACATCTGCATGGTCTAACTAGACCAGTATAGAGAGTGCATAGCTCACCGACATTAAGTGGTGCTAAATTTGGGTATGGTGTGTAGTGGGCTAATGGTATCCATCTAGCCCAGTCATTGCTGTGGGGACCCAGTCTGATGTGTAATACATGTGGTAGGGCACCTTGATGCAATATGTATGTTCCTGAAATGTTAATTGTATTCATAAGTCATTATAAGCTCTGTATTGGCCTGGTAAGGCAACTTCAGTGTGTGTGTGAAAGGTTCATGAATTAGCAACTATTGCTGGAAAAGTGGCCCATGACTAAAATACTTTTAATAAATTCGCTTTGGGCACCTCAACCACAAAGGTAATGTCTCCAACCCCATTTTGTAACCAATTTGATGCTCGATGTGTTGTAAGAGCACATCTGCAATTAGCAGGAATGATAATTACATTGACCATGGTAGTCAATAGAAATCTGAGAGGGAAGAACTATAGTGGGGTAAACAATGGTTTTTAGAGGTCAGAAGATGGGCGCACTGCCAGAATGGAAGCACTATAGAATAGAGTAAGTGGTGGTGCAACTGGGTGAGTGGACAACCATATAACTACCCAAAGGAGAAGTAAGCAAGCTATACTAATCCAACGTATCAATAAGAGGCATACCCTATGCACACACTTAATGAGTATAAGAAGGTCACAGTGTGGCCCTAGACAATTTGATAGTTAAATGCAGAGGAACAACATTGATGCATTCGATATTAAGCAATTGGTTTATAAAATGAACATATATAGACAGAAATGGTCTTGGTATCTTGGTTTAATTTATCATAGCTTGAAGACAACCAGCCGACACGTGTTTCATCGCATCTCGCGAATCTTCAGGGCTCTAAATGGTTGTGTGTAGACCACGAGGTCGCTCTTCCGGTGATACTTCCGACCCGGAGGGGCCCAAGACCAATATTAATTTCAAAGGTCAGGTTGGGTTAATTAGCTGATGAGCGTAATGCGCTTCTGAGGATAACCCGGGAGATGGTATTAGGTTTCGTATCTCCCGGGTGTCTGTGTTCGTGTGCACTACGAACACAGACACCTGGGAGATACGAAGCGAACCAGACGTATGCAGACGGCTACTTGTACGAGGCGATAGAGCGACCTCTTTCAGCCCTCGCTTGAGAAAACTTGGAAACGGAACAATCTTAATATTTTCAAAACCTAATACCATCTCCCGGGTTATCCTCAGAAGCACATTACGCTCATCAGCTAATTAACCCAACCTGACCTTTGAATTTAATATTGGTCTTGGGCCCCTCCGGGTCGGAAGTATCACCGGAAGAGCGACCTCGTGGTCTACACACAACCATTTAGAGCCCTGAAGATTCGCGAGATGCGATGAAACACGTGTCGGCTGGTTGTCTTCAAGCTATGATAAATTAAACCAAGATACCAAGACCATTTCTGTCTATATATGTTCATTTTGTAAACCAATTGCTTAATATCGAATGCATCAATGTTGTTCCTCTGCATTTAACTATCAAATTGTCTAGGGCCACACTGTGACCTTCTTATACTCATTAAGTGTGTGCATAGGGTATGCCTCTTATTGAACTATAGTGGGGTATCCTTCTAAATGTTTAAGCTTGAACCAAGTACAGGCAAGAGTAGGTGCCTCCTATATAATGGTGAGGAGGATGTGTCCCTAACACCACAGATGTCTCGGAATAGGATACTGTGGCAATAAACAAGAACTACTCAAGAGACAGGTTAAATAATTACCAGGCACAATTATAAAGGAGGCTCCTTGTTACACAGTCCCACTAGAAAAGGTAGGACTGTGTAACAGTAGAACCTCATAATGTAGGGAAAGAGTCCTCCTACACCATCAGAAACTGTCAGTCCCATTACTGAACCCCTAAGCTTTCTGGGGTGGCAAGTGGTTTTAGCAACATCGGACATGAAACTCTGATCCCCAACGGAATCGTGGAAACAGATCTCACTCCTTTAGTTGTTTATTACTGCATACCCATGGGAAACACAAGAAAAGATATGAATTGTTCAATACATTTAATTACACAATCTTTACCTTGCATAGAAAGATTGAGCTGTTTTTATTAGGCAGATAAAACAAAGCAAAGTAACAATCATTAAAAATATGATGGAAAGAATAAACAGTCCAACTATGCCAGTCTGATGCATCTATATATTTTACCTATCACTACCCTTACTCTGAGAGCATAGTGGGTGCACCCTCTGCCCAAACTCTTAGGTTAGCCTGAGCCCCCAAATCTAGATAACTGGACCAATGAATCAGCCTAATATGGAGTTGTCAATCCCTCTTTGCAGGATGGAAGATCGGCCTAAGCAGAGCTCCAGGTTGAGCACAGCATTCGTTCCAGGGCCATCATGGCTGGAGTGACCCTTTGACCTGTGACGGGCAGGCAACTGTTGATGTAATAAAACCACTGTGTTAGAGGTACAGCTCCGATGCAATGATCTGCTAAATGTTAGAAGCTATCTCTGAACAGTCAACGCAAGCACTAGGATATCTTGTTCTTTGTTCCTAGCCTTGAATGAAGTGTACAGATTATGTAACAGGAAGGGCTATCTAAAAGCACACAACATGGAAAGCATCTTCTCAGAATAATATTCTGCAAGTAAACCTTTGTCAGTCTAAAATGTATAAAATGTGAAACTATTATGGAGAACCAAAGTGGGCTCAAGAAGGCCTCAATAAAAAACCAGCAATGCCTTTAGGGTCAACACAAAAGCTCTTAATCATGGCTCAATATAAATAGTGTTTATAACAGATCACAACTGAGAGCTCTGACGTTAAGGCTGAAGGCAGAGTGAGTTTCTCATAGTGCATTTCAATGGGTCAAAAAAAAAATGTTTAGTTAGCCACTTGCTGTACATTATCGGTTTCTCAAGGGGCATTCTCCAGTCCGCCTGAGCGCAGGTTCCCAGAGAAAACTCCCCAATGCCAATTGAGATGCAGCTTCTATGCTGCTAATAATATTAATAATAACCAGCATGAGGAAGCTTCAGGATTGGTTGGTGCGGGTTGACTCGGCCACCTGGCTATCAAACACAGCTTAGATTGGAGCGGTTTAAAGTGAGCATGTCAGGCTAGTTGTCACAAGACAGCTGGCCAAACTGACATCTGCACTTCAAGCTGGAGTGGCCCTCACTTCTCCCTGCTGCCAGTCAGCAGCAGCAATGGCCCTGGCCAGATCTTACACTAGGCTAGCTGTGCAGTAGTCAAACATAAAATGCTAAATAAATAATTTTATTACCATTTCATTGTTCACATTTGCTGTGCTTGCAGTGGGGGGTGGGACGCTGCTGCGCCCTAATGGAGGACCAGCCGCTGGTTGTATGGACGGCACTAATGGGAAAATTCTTGCATTGCCATATTGTATTGTATTGTATTGCAATTCAATTTATATAGCACTTACTACCCCTGACGAGGTGTTAACCCCTTCCATGCTCATGACGAGCTCAGCTCGTCATGAGGCACAGTTGAGCTGTGCTGATGACGAGCTGAGCTCGTCATGAATATAGGACAATAGGAATTTCCAGCACAGGGGAAAAATAACCACAGCAGCGATGTGGTTAAAGTTCTTTTATGGCAAGTAGCACACTACTCCGAAACCCAAAAACGATTAGTGGTGAATTTGTATAGTGAAATATGAAAGTAATTTGAGTGGTGGATATGTTAGTCAGAGTTTTGCATTGAGAAGGATAGTAAAGTGATAGAAGAGGGAAAACGGTTTGCATTTATATAGCGCTTGCTACCCCTGATGGGGTGTTGAATCGCTTTTTTGGTGAGTAGCACGGTTCTTCAGAACCTATAATGGATTAGTGGTTAATTAGTATAGTGAAGTATGAAATTAATTTGAGTGGTGAACATATTAGTATGTTATTTCGATTGAAAAGGATAGTGGAGGGATGGAAGAGGGAAAGAATAAAAAAATGTTTTAGCTCACAGAGGGAAGAGTTTAGAATGGCTTGTGTTAGGAGATCAGATTAGTAAAAGAGGCATGAGATGAAACAAGGAGGGGTAGAGGAGGGAAGAGTCTAGAAACAGCTATTTTGTGGATTATAGTAATGGTATGGGGTTTGGGATGAATGAGAGATTGGAGGTGGAGTATATATTGATAGAGTTATAGGGTGTGAAATAGGTTAGTGTATTGGCAAGAGTAATAGAAAGAGGTTTGAAATGATTCAGAGACTTGAGGTAGAGGATACATTGAGAGAGGTATAGGGTCGGAAATAGGGTAGTGCAGTGGATATGCTGAATTAGAAGAAAAGTAATAAATATATTGATCCATAAGTACATGGAAGGTATGTAGATGCATGGGGAACATAGTATATGCAGATTAAAGATGCATTTAATAAACTATGGCTTTCAAGTGTTGTACTTTAAATACATTTTTTTTGTAATTCAATAGTTAAGCAATTGTAGATAAATAGTTATGATAAAAGATTTACTTATTTAAACTGTCACATATATATATATATATATATATATATATATATATATATATATATATATATATATATATATATATATGTTAAAAACATAGAATAATGTAACTATCAGTAATATGTACATTTGTTAAGCATAACTTATGAATATCTATACATTTTTAAAACATAATTATTCTACATGTTTATACAAAGCAATACACATACAGAGGAATATACTGTATATTTCTGTTTGGATATGGTGATTATGTGGGAAAGAGTAGTTTTCCGTGGATCTTTTGTTAGGTGGTAAAGAGTTCCACAGCTTGGATACTTGAATAGAGAAGGATGTGCAACCCATGGCTTTTTTCTTTTACCATGGGAGTTTGAAGTGAGGTGCCACTCTAGAGTGGAGGTTCCTTTGTTAAATGTGTTTGGTGATCTTATTCCTGATGAAGAGCAGTCCTGTTCCATGCATCACTTTGTGGGTACAAAGCAGTTTGAACATGGATCTTCTGCCAACTAGTAACCAATGCAGGGCTTTCAAGGTCTTGTGGTTTTATATGTAAGAATAATCTAGCAGCCGAGTTAGGAATCTGTTGTAGTATGTTCATAGTTATTAAAGGTGATCCATGGTAAAGGCTATTGGTGTAATAATGTTTGTTCAGAACAAGATAGATGAGTTGGGGGAGACATCCTTTACAATGCAGGCATTAAAATGTAATGCCTTTACAACGCAACCATTACAATGCAGATAAACTTACATTGCAGGATTTTACAATGCATGCCATTACAACGCATGTACAAGTACAGCACATGCTTTTACAACGCATTGGTAAGTATTGTATGGTAAGTGTTTGTTGAACTTTTTTAGAATGTATGTTTTAAAATATAGCAAATATTAATTTATAAATAGTGTTTTTATTTATGAATGGTATTAATATTTAAGCATTATTATTGTTATTAAATAGTTAATAATTCTGATTATGAGAATTTCTTTTTTAAATGGAATAGGTATCTTTTTGGGTAATTCATACTCAGGTATCAATATTAATTCCACCATATTATTAATATGTAGGTATTAAGATTGTTATTACATCGTTAATACTTCTTGTTATAAGAAAAATTATTTTTTTAATGAAATATGTATATTTTTTGGTAAATGAATACTTGTGTATTAATGTTATTACTAACTTATTATTGATTCGGGAAAAGGTGTTAATTTTGGTATTATTATTCATGTTAATAATGCTACTATTTATTTCATGGATTATGTATAATTTTGGGAAAGTTAATATCCAGGTATTAATATTAATTGTAAGTAATTATTTTTAGGTGAAAATTTGTAGAATTTCTTTTTAGTTATAAAAAATATTCTAAATATGAAAAAATTAGTAATGAAAATATGGATATTGGAATGTATTATTATTATGATGGGTAACTTTATAATGGGAAAGTAAAAAAAAAAGATTTATGTAAAGTAGATTTTCATTTATAATTCTTTATGTTTAAAAAATAATATACATTATATTTAAATATATAAATAAAATAAATATTATTTAGCAATTTAAAGTTTTTGGGGATATAAGAAAAATGTATAAACAAATACAACACATGTAATATATTTATAACTATTAAACTATTAAAAAAAATATTTTTACATATTTATAGTTATTGAAAAAATGAAGAAAAATATTTACAATATTTATTATGTCCAGTATAAATACATTGTTGTACATCATTCTCACACTTTTCCATTGGCTTCATAGGTAGAAATTGTCCTTTTTTATCTTTACAGAATGATATGACATCGACGCGTTAACGTGAGTTTCATCATTACGGGACGAGGGAGGTAGATAGATGTAATAAATATGTTTTATGTAGTTTTGATGTGTGTTTACACACTAATTTCTGCTATTACATGTTGTAGTAGTAGGCCCACGTCAGGTCTCTTTTCTAAAAGAAATTTTTTTGTTTCATAAAGTGGTTAATGGAATACATATTAAACAATTTATGAAACAAAAGTGTTTTGAAAGGTGCTCTTTTTTAGTTTAGCAAACGCTTTATATTAAAAAATATATTTTTATCGTCGTTGCCGGTAGATGTTTTTACAATGTTAGTCAAAGTTATATATTTTGGATGTGTTAATCAGTATTTTTCAACATGATTTTTGGGCTCGATGGATTGAATTTTTGGAATTTTTGGTGTTTTTTTTAAACATAAAAAAAGCATATTCAGGATTTTTTTATTGGGTCGCTTCATCTTGGATTTCTATGGATTTCGAAATGGTATTGTATTTCATTTAGAATTGGATTGCAATGTTGGAATTTGTTGCATTTTTTGGAACAATATCTTTATTTTCCGTGATTTTTTTAATGGGTACAGTACTTTTTATGCACATTTTTTAGTGTGCATATTAATTGAATTTTATTGGATTATGGATCTTTCTAATTGATTTTCTGTGATTTACTATGAATGATAAAAAACAGTAAAGGACTCTTGGTGAACTAATGGATGGAATGTCAGTCCAAGAGTTGAAGAAAGAAAACATCTCAAGGTAAGGAGACCCAACTTTTATTATGAATTTCAATATTTTTGGCAAATATTCAATATAATTAGTGGGATTTATTTTAGGACAAAACAGACAAGTAAAAATATTTTGTGTGTTAGAACTGTAGGATATGAGCAACATAATCAAGGTAGTCAGAAGCCACTGTCAACGTTAACTGTTGAATTAAGGCAAATAGTCTTTCTGACACTTCCTTAGTTCTGGTAGAAATACGTGGGTTCAGACTACCTGATAATGATTGCAACATTCTAATTTCTTGGAAACTTTTCTCCTTCAAAATATACCCAAAATGATAGAAGTTTGGATGAGGTTTGCCAATTGATTTGTTGAAGGAGTTGTGCCATTCCTCTATGGCATTGTTTGTTTTTGCTCCTCCCTCTAAGTAGGTCGAGTAACAGTTCCATCACTCCAAATGGAAATGTGTTCTTCTCCTGTGACCCGACCTGCTTAGATGGCCAATCCATGTGTCTTCAAAATAATTTAGTATGGTGGCAATTTTTATTCATTTGCTGTAAAATATTCTGATTCTGTAACTGAAGTGTAGTACTCATCTACACTTTCAGGAGGAAGAGAGCAAAGGGCAGTTTGTTTTTTAAGTTCAAACTGTAGTTTGCTATCTGATATGTAATCCTCAATTTAGGATGTTTTTTGTAGTTTACGCAAATATACCTGAGAAAAGTTAGAGAAACATCCTTCAATTTGGGTAACTGGGTATGTTTTTGTTTTTGTATTAATCATAGTTAATTCAAAGTCAATTATTACTTTTCTTCGACTTTTGTTGGATGTTTTAGATGTTATCACCGATAATAATTCAGTATATGTTGAGGATTGTTTATCAGGGAGTAAACTGTATATTAAGGGAACTACAGTATTGTTAATGTATGCATTAATAGTGTATATTTGGGTGAATGGATGGGGCGTGCTTTTAAACATTCATCCAAATATCAATGTTTTCTAATCTTACTAGGCTATGGGGTGTGCTAAAGATTACTATTCTCTTTTGAGGGTTTTCGTTGTCATGCAAGAGGAAAGGTTCTTTAGAATAAGTAACAGAGAGTTAATTATGTCAGAGTAGGTATGGGGTGTGGCTGTTTGTGGGTTACTTGTCTGTTTTTGACGATGAATAATTCTTCCATAATTTGGTAATCTGGGCATACTACTTGCAACATGTGGGGGAATGTGTTGGGATACCTCTCTTAAAACTGCACCACTGGTTTCATTGGAGGTGGATGCAATATCTTTTATTCCCTTAATCCTTTCTCTAACTTCAATCTCCATTGCAGAGGCAGAGCGGTTATGGTCTGTGGTTCTTAAAACGTTGTCACCAAGAGTAACTGCTCCGCCTGTGCAATGGGTTGAGTAATATTGCACACACCTCCTATGACAACTGGCCACAGATAGTCTCTCCTTACAATAAACATACCCACTATGGTTTAGTAGTCTGTTCCCTCTTTTTGATGTCAGGTATTTAGCTTCTTTGAATGGGGTAGTCATTATATTTCTGAAAAGAGAAAAAAAATAATGTTATTATATTTAATATTTTATTTTATTTGGCATACCTGTTTAGATGAAAATGACTGTATATTTTATACCGGGCAGACAACATGCATAATATGGTGGCAGTGTCTGCAAGACACTGCCAACCTGATTATGATGGAGGCGGAGTTCAGCCTTTCCAGAAAGGCATGCAGTCTTTTCTTTGGGGGGCCGTTGCGGGCCCCCAGGGAGTTCGGGGGGTGGGTGGCTGCTCTTGGGGGTATCCATAGTACCCCCGACATTTGCATGCACAAGGTGGCAGGCTCTGCACAGTGCCTGTCACGGTGTGCATTCTAATGCACAACATGCTCATTTTACATTGTGGTACAAAACAGAGCCACCCAATATTCCTAGAGGGACTGGGTATAATCAATAACAAATTACAAAGTGTCCCTATAAGACTTGTTTTAACATTAGTTTTCAATTGTAGACTAGTCGCCTAGGCGATCTATAGTTTCAAATAACCATATATAGTTAGTTGCACTAACTATATATAGCGCACCCGCAATCCACTGCTGATGATGTCACATATTACATCATTCATGACATGGTCAGTGACATCACTGATGACATCACTGATGACATCTCAAATGACATCACTGATGACAACATCCAGTGACTGTATGTTTCTGTAAAGTTAAAATATGTCTTACATATTGAAGAATGAGTGGATGTATAAGTGTCTTGATGAAGGATTTAGTAGGTGCATGACTGACTGTATGAGTGAGTGATTAAATGTGTCTCACTGAGTGCATGGGTTAGTGACTAAACTGTCTGAATGTGTGCATCAGTATGTCTGTTGTTGTGTAAGCTGCTGCATGTGTTGATCAGTAGCTATATGAGTGGTTATATGGGTTATTGATTGCTTGCCGAAGTATTTGAATGGGAGGCTGAGTGTGTGTGTGGGTGGCTGGGAGGTGTGTGACTCTGTGCATAGATGTGTAAGCAGTTGATTCACTAGGTGTATGAGTTCAAGAGTGCATGTGGAAGCAGCTATATGGGCAGTTGACTGTGCATGGGTGTGTTGGTGAGTGAATGGATATCTCAGTGCTACATGTGCAAGTAAGTACATATGTAAACACAGTACATGTGAGAGTTGACATATATAAATAACTGTGGATAAGAGCCAGTGAATGTGTGAGTGGCTGTATGGATCATTGTGAGCTTGTATCAGGGATTGTATAAGAGAGTAAATATGTGTTAGAATATGTTTGAATAAGTAAGGTGTGTATAACCGTATAGTTGAGGAAATGGAGGTGTGATTGATTCTTTGCATGACTGACTAGGTGTGTGAGTAACTCCATGGATGAGTGACAGTCTGTGAGTGTCTGTTTACACTGAGTGTATGTAAGGTTATATTAGAGTCTGAAGAGGTTCATCGTATTATCACATGAGTGATGTCATCAGTGATGTCATTTGAGATGTCATCAGTGATGTCACTGACCATGTCATGAATGATGTAAAATGTGACATCATCAGCAGTGGATTGCGGGTGCGTGATATATAGTTAGTGCAACTAACTATATATGGGAATTTCAATGGTTTTGTGGTAGTAAAATAAGGTTTTGTAAATGCTAATCCCTAACTATATATGGTCTATAACCTATGGTTTTCTCAGTGAATTTTCAAGGTTTTGTAAATGCTAATTCCTAACTATATATGATCTATAACCTATGGTTTTTTCAGTGAATTTCAATGGTTTTTTAATAGCAAATATCAAAAGCTGTAAAATGTATTCTTCTTTTAAATGACACTTTTTCCCCAAACTGCCTTGGTATATTCCAATATATGTCAAAGACAAAAATGTAAGTGGTCCAATCAATTTTTTCCACAATTTGAGGAAGCACAGAAACATGTGAATAAATCTGTTTCTGCTTACATGAGAGACTATGGAATGGGTTTAATATACAACAATAACTTGCGTTCCAACATTCAACACATCTACAGAAGAGATGGTGTGCACTTCTCTGATGAAGGGAATAGAATATTCGTCATTTATTTAAAAGTGTGCATTGGAACCTACTTGTAGGTACCTAAATTAGCCACAGAACACAATAGCTCTTTTCAGAGCGACCCTACCTCTGATCATTCAAAACGTTTATCTTTTTCTAATTTTTTTTTCTTCACCAAAGTACGCTCCCCGGTTCGCTTACCGGTGCCCGTACCGGGCGCTCCCCCCGCGAAATTTTCAAAAATTTAATTTTTGTATTTTACCATATATCAGCGTCCTAATCCTCCCTCAGAAAACCTAGAGGGTCATAAACTGTCTACCGTGCCCCCTTCTACCCATTCCGTACATTGTTTGTCCTCCATCTTATGTATCAATTTTACCGATACACAAAATGGAGGACTCCCGTAACGCTGCCGGTTCGCGTACCGGGGAGCGCACCGGTAAGCGCTCGATAAAAAAAGGTGGGAAAGTAATTTACAGAAAAACTACTACAGACACGTTTACCAAATTTGAAATAGTCCCTACTACATACCAGTCCCTACCATTTTCCAAAATTTGATGGAATTCCATAGAGCCATTCAAGTTGTAGCCCTGTCTAAATAAACTGAGGTAAATTACATGGCAAAAACACATTAGAAAGAGTTGACATTTTCAACCAATGATAACATTACTTTCAAGTTGTATTTTCATGTGCTGACATTTGATTGGTTTGGTACATGAATATATATGAAAAATAAGAGGGAAAGACAGGCATTTTGACTGGAACTCCCTGCGGCACATTTTCAGAGCATTTCCTGAGAAACCTAAGACACTTTTCCAAATGTAAGTTAATAGTTTTGAAGGAGAAATATGTTGTGCACCTAAAGTTATTTTTATAAAAACGTTTCCTGTTAGATATTTACTGTCCCTCAGTTATAGTTATATATTGAGTAAGGCTTCTCTGTTGTAGTCATAGATTGAGTTAGACTTGATCACATGCAGTACTTTATATTTCTACTTCCTGCCTTGTAGAATACACTGCCCAAACATAAATTCACTCTTAAAAACTCAAAACTATGTTGTACACGTTAAGTTAAAAATAAAAATGTTAAAGTTTCTTACTTAAACTCTATTTGTCTCTCTCTTTTTATTCTACCTTAACAGCAATTATGGATAAAGAAGCAAAGGAACCCAAAGTACAACCTGAAATACAGGACAATAATGACGATTTTTTTAATGTGACAGTAGACGAACAACTGTTGGAATTTATGGATAATTTTGATAAACAAGAGACAATTTATGAAAATAAAGATCATGAAATTTCAGATGAAGTACTACTTGAAATGTCCATAGATTTTTAAAATTAATAAATTTATAAATTAAAAATTGTTAAAGACATTATTCATTTCTTTTCAAAATTTAAGATATAATAGTAGAGTAATTATAAAAAAAAGTCAGACTAATGGTAAAGAGTACAACATTTTTATATTACTATGTGCTCAGGGAGTGCTCAAAGGATCTGTTTCTACTTTCCCATGAATCTAGGAGAATAATTTACTTACTTGATATGTTTTAAAAATGTGTTTTTTCACTTAAAATGGCTCAAAGACTTTGTAAATATGCCACATGCTGACTATGAATCTCTAGCAGTATATACAAGAAAACTAAATGACTTCAATAAACGTTTTTAAACACATCAAGTAAGCAAATTATTCTCCCCCATTCATGGGGAATTTACTTAAAATGCCCTAACACACATGAGGGCGTATTTACAAGGCCCTTGCACCACTTTTGCATCACTTTTAACATGGGAAAAATAACTTGAAAGTGGCTCAAAGGCCTTGTAAATATGCCCCATGCTGGCTATAAAACTCTAGCAGTACATATCAAGAAACCTAAATGACTTCAAGAAACGTTTTTATACACATAAAGTAAGCAAATTATTCTCCCTGAATCATGGGGCAAGTGAAATAGTTGTTTAAAGAAGCAGACACCATTTTTTCCTTCTCTTGGGTAGGTCTGGAAATGCTTTTTAAAGGACACCTTTGAGCAATTGATGGCACTTTTTCCTCAAACTGCCTTGGTATATTCCAAAATATGCCAAAGACAGAAATGGAAGTGGTCCAATCAATTTTATCCACAAATTGAGAAAGCGAGGAAGCATGTAAATAAGTCTGTTTCAGCTTACATAACAAACAATGGAATGGGCTCCATCTACAACAATAACTTGCGTTACTACATGCAAGATATCTACAGAGGAGATGGTGTGCACTTCTCAGATGAGGGAAACAGAGTTTTCATACAAAATTTAAGACTGTGTATTGATACCTACTTAGAACTTACACAGAACCCAAAAGCTCTTTTCAGAGCTACCTTAACTATAATTACTCTTTTAAAATTTCAAATGTACCTTTTTTCACTAATTTTCACTTATGTTCGCGTCCCGGTTCGCTACCCAGTTCGCGTACCGGCAGCTAACCGCGCGAAAAAATCTAATTTTTTTTCTTACGACATATATGAGCCTCCTCAGCTACCCTCAGAAAACATAGGGGGTCAAGATACTTCTCCCATGCCCCCTTACACCCATTTCCCACATTGTTATTCCTCCATCTTGTGATAAAATGTGTCCAAAACACAAAATGGCGAACTCCCGTTACGCTACCGGTAAGCTACCCGGTTCGCGTACCGGGACGCGCCTCTACTACAAAAAATCGCAAACATTTATTTTTTTTATTTTTTGCCCCACGGGCACTTTAATATCCCCCTCATCAATCCTAGGGGGTCAGGAGGGGTCTACCTTGCCCCCTTTCCTTCTTTTCCCCCTTCGTTTTTCACCACATCTTGTCTCTTGATCCTACCGAGAGACAAGATGGCGGCCGGCCCGGACTGTTTAGAATGTTGACAGACAACGGAGAGCCAATCAGCTTTGCTTCGCGAAGTTCCGTTACGCGTCAGGTACGCGAACCGGAGCGCTAACCGGCGCGCTGTCACAGATATATCTGTTTTTTAAAACGTTAATTTCCCAAAATCCACTGGAGCACATATATTGAGACATAGCAAAGGCACGTCGGGCAAACCATATCTACAATTCTGCCAAGTTTCGTGTAAATCCATTCAGCCGTTCGAGCTAAAAGTGATTCCAACTGCCCTATGGAAAAATGAATGGGAAAAACATGTTTTGGGACCCCCCTTTATTCTCGGCCCCCCCTTGACGAAACTCCCCAAAATTTTCAGGGGCTGCTCAGAAACGAAATGTGCCATTTTCCTGAAAATGTCAGCCAATTCCGTCCACAAACGCCAAAGTTATTCGACATAGAATTTTCAGAAATCCCATAGGAAAAAAATCCTAACTATATATACCTACTGGCGACCGCCAGTAGGTAATATATATATATATAATATATATATATATATATATATATATATATATATATATATATATATATATATATATATATATATATATATATATATATATATATATATATATATATATATATATATATATATATTGTAACATTTCCTAGGGAGAGAAATATTGCAATATTGCTTTTTTTTGTTTCTGAAATCTTACCTTTATAATATTGTTTAGGTTGTTTCTTGATTTTGTGAGTGAGTTTTAGTTGAATTGTGTTCTGAAAAAGTAAAAAGATAATTATTGTTAGTATATTGAAAATATTTTAAAATTATTTTTTCTGAACTATAATATTATAATCTTGGTTAAGGAACAACAGTTTCAGGTTTTATAATTTGAAGAAATACTTTTGTGCTTATTTGTCTACATTTCTTTAATCAAGTTTAAACTATCTATTTAACTGTTATATGTATTTTCCTGTGGAAGAATAAAAAAACAATTTCTTTATGATAAAATTAGAAGTACAATTTTTTATATAATGATTTATTGATGTGAACATTTTCTTGTTATGTTTTTCTTTTAAATGGTTGTTGAAAGTTTTGAAAGCTGAAAGAAAAATATTTGGACATTGTTTATAATTTGTTTTTAAATTAGTTTAATTTTTGTTTGTATATTGTTTAATTTGCTCACTTGTTTTTTGTTGTTTATATATAAGGAAATTATCTTGCAATATGCTTTTCTCAACTTTTTGTGGATATTTCGATTTGTATTCTTGGGGATATATTCTGGGTATTTTGTTTTTTAATGTAGTAGTAACCTGTTGGTTTATAAAAAAGAAGTATAAATATGTTTAGTTTCTGAAAACATTTCTCATGTCGTCAAAATACAACATGATGCATGTGTTAGTGTAGGAATATAAATTTAAACCACACCACTATCCAGCATTTTCTCTGAGGCAAGCCCCCTTTGGAGTAGGAATAGTAAGTTTAACATACCATTATCATGCACCTTTCTTGAAGCAAGCCCATTTTGGAGTTGGAATAGTAATTTTAACCCCACTACTATCTAGCTTTTTCTGTGACTTAAGCATATTTTGGAGTGGGAACAATAATTTTAACATAACGCTATCCTGCACCTTTCTTGAAGCAAGCACCTTTTGGAGTTGGAATAGTAATTGTATGCACAACACTATCCAGCATTTTACAGGAGGTAAACACCCTTTGGAGTAGTAATGGTAATTTTAACATTCCACTATCATGCACCTTTCTTGAAGCAAGCCCCTTTTGGAGTTGGAATAGTAATTGAAACCCAACCACTATCCAGCGTTTTCCCTGAGATAAGAATGTTTTGGAGTTGGAATAGTAATGTTAAAGGAACCACTATCCAGCTTTTTATAGGAGATATACACCTTTTGGAGTAGGAATAGTAATTCAAACATACAACTATCCCGCACTTTTTTTGAATCATGCAACTTTTGGAGTTGGAATAGTAATTTTAACCCCATTACTATTCAGCTTTTTCTGTGAATTAAGCATTCTTTGGAGTGGGAATAGCAAGTTTAATATATCACTATCCTGCACCTTTCCTGAAGTAGGTACCTTTTGGAGATGGAATAGTAATTTAAATGCTATCACTATCCATTGTTTTCCCAGAGGCAAGCACCTTTTGGAGTTGGAATAGTAATTTTATGCACAACACTATCCAGCATTTTACAAGAGGCAAACACCCTTTGCAGTAAGAATAGTAATTTTAACATACCACTATCCTGCATCTTTCTTGAAGCAAGCACCTTTGGTTTTTTATATATTTTGGTAATGTTTAGTAAAAATATTTTTAAAAATAAATATTGGGGGGAAAAGTACCCGAGTATTAATGTTATTATTCAAGTATTATCTTTTTTGAAGTGGGCAATTTTATTAAATATGGTGTTATAAAATAGTCTCTTTTGTAGTAACATTTTAATTAAATGTATATAATTTGTATTTTATAATTTATTAATTTTATATTAGAGAATTCGTTTTCGTACTCAAGTATTACTTTTAATGCTAATGTATTAATTTCCAATATCCACTTTTTAATACAGTCCCCCACCCAAAACACCTTTTTTCCCTGTAACCTGCTCCACGAGTTTATTATATAAAAAAAACAATATATATTGCATTGTAAAAGTGAGCACTGTTGTAATATGCGTTGTAATGGATCATTCAATTTATTATACTGTATTTGCTTTGTAATGGTATGCATGGTAAAAACTTGCGATGTAATCACACTTGCGTAGTAAAAGTTGTGTGGTAAAAACATGCATTGTATTTGTTCGCATTGTAATGTCATATATTCGTAGCCTGGACCTTGTGCGGAATCCCAAATGGGGAGGATTCATCACAGAGTTCACATAGTAACAAAGCTTGATCTTGCTAGTTTGCCCACTTGGGCATTCATTGATAGCCTGGGGCCCATGGCCATTCCACGTTTTCTTACTTCTTTCGAAACTTTAGGCGGTGTTCTCAGATCATAAGGCCACATGGTGAGCAGATCATAATGTTTCCAATCACCAAACATGAGTATTTCCATTTTGGAATCATTCAATTTGAGATGGCTCCATGTCTGAGGATGTGAGACAACTAAAACTTTGTGAGCATTTGCGTGTCATCTGCATAACTAGGGAACATGAGGTGAAATTGATTGATCAGTGTTGGTAATTACTTCATGTAGATGTTGAACCCTGCATTCATGATGTACCGTTTGGACAAGAAAGTGGGTATCCATGACATTAGTTTTGCTGCAAAGGTAGTATGTGATCCAGTCTAGAGCAGTCCCCTCTATGCCTGCCTCTTAGAGTCTTTGTATTAGTGTGTCATGGTCATCTGTGTCAAAGGCACCCAAGAGGTCCAAGAGAAGTAGTTCAGCTACCCCTTTGTGGTCACCTATGTTCTTCGTTTCATGCCAGATGGCAAGGAGGACAGATTCTGTGCTTCTCCTTGGACAGAATCCCGTTTGGAATTCTGTAAGTATGGCATTATCTTCAACGATAATTGTGATATCTGGGCAAATGCTGCTCTTTCTATCAATTTGCCCAGGACAGGTCCATTTGTAATCAGTCTGTAGTTGGCAAGGTTCAGCGGGTCCAAGTTTGTTTTCTTCAGTAATGGATTTCTGTATGATGTTTTTAGTTATTCTTGAAATATTCTGGTAGTTAAGGAATTGTTGCTGATTCTTCTTACTGGTATTTCAGTAGAAATGTTTAGAAGAATTGTCTTGAATGTTTTCGGTTGACACAGGTCAGAAAGGCTGCCGGCAGGCTTGCATGCTTTGATCAGGTCCATAAATTAATTGTATGAAATTTGTTGGAAGGAATGGAGAGTCTGCGTTTGAGTATTCTTGGATTGTTGTTTTGGAAAAGGTTCAATGCTGATACTTTGGGGCCCATTAGGATGTCGGGCGGATTGCCCCCGCCAGGCTGGCGGTAGCCCGGGGGCAATCCACCCGACATCCGCAACTGAATTCCCCCCGCCGTATTAGTATGGTGGGGGGGACCGCAGTGGACGGAAAGACCATCCGCCGCTTTTCAGCCCCGGTCGCCTGGCGGCTGTGGCAGACAAGGATTAATATGGTGGCGGTGTCTAATAGACACTGCCAGCCATATTAGAATGGGCCAAAAGAGATGCAAAGGCATGCGGTCTTGACTCTGGGGGCCCCCTGCTGGCCCCCAGAGTGAAGGAGGGGTGGGGGTGCGCACGGGGGTAACCCCAGCATTTGCATACATGAAGCTGCAGGCACCGCACGGTGCCTGCCGCTTCATGTATGCAAATGCATGCATACATTTTTAACATTGCGGCGGGCGGTGCAGTGAGCAAAGCCCGCCACAATGTTAAAAATTAGGGAAGCGCCCGCCAATGTGGCCGGCGCATCCTAATGCATACATCGGGACCCCCGCCCTTAAGGCGGGCGGTCCCTTTTGCCGATGGGATCCGCCATCCTAATGGGGGCCTTTGTCTTTGTTTTAAGAATGATTCCAACATGTCTGCTTTGGCCTTGTAATGATTTGCCAGTTTGTCTGTGAAATCTTGAATAATTGGATGAGCTCCTTCTAGGCAATTTAGTTTACGAAATGTATGGAGAATTTTATACATTTCTTTATTTGCACCTTTAGCATTTTGAATTCTGTCTGAATAATATCTTTTCTTAGCTTTATTTTGAAAGCTGACTTGTATAACCTGTTAATTTTCAGTAGGTTAAGTTTGTCCTGATTGGTGTTTGTTTTGAGCCAGGCACGTTACAGCTTTCTAATTTGTTGTTTTATCTCTTTTATCTCTGTATTTCTCCAAGGTGCTTGTTTTCTTTTGTTCTGTGGTGTATTTTTTAGTGGTATCAGTATGTCAAAAGCTTGATGTAGCCACTCATATAGTTTGTTTAACAGAGTTTATTGTGTCTGGATGTTAATTGTGTTTCTAAGTGTTCCAAATTGAGTTTTTTTCCACGGTCGATAGGTGGATGCCAGTAAGGTGATTTTAGGTGCGTCGCTTAGTATTGTTTTATGTTGGAAAGCAAGCAAAGGGTGGTGTGACTAGAGTCATTGTTTGAAAGGTAACTAGTTCTGTATTTACAAAAATGACATCTAGGATGTGTCCAGCATTGTGTGTGGGTTTGTGGACGATCTCATGCAGTTCATATAGGCCAGCGATGATTGTTTTTGAATGGGGCATATTGGGTTTGTCAATCCAAATGTTGAGGTCACCCAGAATGCATAGGTTAGACTGTAGTGTTATCAGGTTTGAAACTGTGTCTCAAAGTGTGTCTGGGAATGTTGCATTGCTATGTGGAGGTCTGTAAAGGAGGAAGAAGTTACAGGAGGAAGACAGTTTAGGATTGCATCTGGTGAAAAGATCCTAACACTCTTTATGGAGATGTTGTCAGCTTTAATGATGTGTAATGTTTGTCTAAACACAACAGCTAGGACACCTCCTTTTTTGCCTGTATGATTTTTGGTTTATCTCCCAACCATAATACAGTTATGAATAGTATGCCAGATTTTGCGTCAGTGAGAAAGTCGTAGATGTGATATTTGCTTTTAGAGAGCAATTGAACATTTATTAGTAGACAATTTAGAAAATGTGCTTTGATGACAGTGTGACTTTGTTTTGTAGAAGAGTGAGCAGTATTTTGTGGGCTTGCAGCAGGTGTGTCCTTAGTGTTGGTATTAACTGTATGAGGAAAGCAATCATGTAGCTGTTCTGTATTTTGTTCCTCATACAGCAGGCTGAGAAGGTACTTTGATGGGTTGGGTGCCTGTGTGTAGGTGGTAGAGATGGTAATTCATAGTGAGCTTTTTTTTAAAAATAGATTTTATTGGCATTTAGTGCACATTACATTCACAGAATTTTTCTACATCTCAAGTATCAAACAATATTCCACAGTGTACCTTGGATTATTCTCTCAGTCTTCCATGTTAATATCCGTTTAGATTAAATTGGTCAACAGGTCCAACCAGTTCTAACTTTAAACTCCCCCCTTCCTCTAAAAAACTAACTTTCAACTCCCTACCCCCTTCCCCTAAAAAGGTTGCTTAGTGTCATTGTATGTGTCAGCGGTGTGTTCTATTTCTTCGTTTATCCATGATGGTGGTTGAGAGTGAGTTGATGTGCTGTGTAGTGTAACCGTGTTGGTCTGTAGACATGGAGAAGTGAAGTTGTAAGGTGTGGCAAACTGTTCATTTTGTTTGTGTCTGTGTAGGGCGAAAGATGTATGAGTTAGGGGTGGTGGTGCAGCATGTGGGTCATGTAGTAAGATTCTAAATTGTCCATTGGATGAGAGGCGGTTATGAGAGTTGCTGTGTTGATGTATATGTTAAGGTGGGGTAGGAGAGAGAGAACGCTTGGCATTGAAGTTTGTTCATTTTTGTACTCTGAAAGGTGGGTGTATGTTTGTAGTTTGTGATAGAAAGTATTATGAGGTGTTGCACTTAAGATATTTTGCTGTGCTTGTGGTTGTGTTAAGTTTTGTTTTTGAGGAGTAGTGAAACAAGGTGCTGATGCATTTGTTTTATGAGATGGATTTGCTGTATAGTGTTGTTTGTAAGTAGATATTGTAAGTTAAAGGATGTTGTGATGTGGATGGCATCGAGTTAATAATGTTTGTCTTAGATTTGATTTCTGCAAGAGCTAATATGTCTGATGCAGTGGAGTGTAAGTGTTCTGCTTTTGTGGTATTGTGGGAGAAAGAAGAGGAGGGTGTTGGTCAGAGAAATGATGGAAGGCTGAGTACAGGTTTGTTAGTGACAAAAAGCGCTCTGTTAGGAGTAATTAGAGTGCGAAGTGTATGTCTGGATGGGATAATGTTAAGTGTGTTGTGGAATTGGGTGGTGTTAATGATGAGTGGAGTGGTTAGTGGTATAGGATAGAGTGGTGAACTGTTTGTAGGAGAAGGTGGAAATTTGTAGTAGCTGGGATAGAAGGGTGTATAGGTTTGGATTCTGGAGTTGTGTAAGGAGTGCTTGGACATTGAACTTTCTCTTGGGTAAGTTTGTAGTGAATGAGTAGAGTGCATGTGCTGTGAGTGTTTTAATCTGGTTATGGATTGTGTAGGGTGGGCGCCGGTGTGTATAAAATTGGGCATCTTTTCTGGCCCTAGTCCAGACCAGCCTTGAACAGACTCAAACAGGCAATTGCCCTTGTCCTCTCTGCTCTTAGCCTTGATGCCCTGGCTGAGACATCCTGAGCCCTCAGCTTAAATAGTGCTTACAGTGGCATGGGTGACACCTATGCCAATCACCCTAAACCTAAACACTCACAACACTATCCCTGTGCCCTAGGACCAATAGTAGACAAGCCTCCTACAGCCAATCACAACCCTTGTCCCAGCATCCATTCAGGCATGGAATTCTAAGCCCTAAATCCAATAAAAAACCTAACCCTAGCCCTGGCCCCAACCCTAGTTCCAGTAGCCAATAATACAGGAAACTCTAAACCCTACGTCCAATAGAAAGCCCAGCCCTAGAAACAAATCTGACATCATAAACCCATCCACCAATCAGATCACTAGCCCTAAGCCCTTACATCAGTAGAATCACATACCCAGGAACCAATCAGTACCCTCAAATATCAAAACAATAAGAACACTATCCCTAATCCAATAGAAACACCAGGAGCTACCACCAATCAGGGCAATTTTTGAAGCAAGGGGGCAACAATGCCGTATGGGTGCAACCAAAACACCACATGGCCTTGCAACACTGAAGGTAAGTTTTGAAATATGGGGCATCCATAGCACATTTTGAAAAACTCTTGGGGAACATCAGGTTTCCTTGGCTTCGAACCCCATGAAAGGACTTTAATTTTTTATGATTTCCCTTTAAGAACCCATGAATTTTTAACACAGTTGCGTGAAAATTATACTTTAAAATTCACAATGCACTATTTCATGCCACTGTCTTGCACTTTTTTAAGAGAAAATCCTTCTTCTTCAAAGACAAGTCCAGCTAAACCATTCACTCGTTTGTTGCAATTTAGTGAGAGTATTATGCCTTAACACTTTCAAATAGCATGCCAGCACCCTTATATAGATGGTATCTAAAATTAAGATGTGTCTGTGTTGTGAACAGGTATGTTATGGAACTTCAGTGATGTATTGTCATCAGGTTTAAGGTAATTTGAAATGACTTCCCTGGAAGATTTACAATCAAGGTCATATGATGTCACTTTCTGGAATGTAATCAAGTTTGAAGGCTATGTGATGTCACTCCACTACCCCTAGCAATATGGTCAATCAACATCTATGAATGTGTCGCTCGCTAATAATTTTGCATCTCCTTAGGATATGTTGTCATTTAAGCCAGCTAGCTTACAGTGCCACCATACGCACCACTAATCCTAGACCGTTAGTGGATGGCTTTGTGACAACCCTTAACCCCCAGGAATCATGGTAACAGATCTAGAACCCTTTAGCTTAGTCACTCGTGGTCTCTTTCTCTCAGAGTGATATTCAAGGAGTACACAGAGGGACATTTTTCTATATTTATTGAACCATCATAATTCTTGTATAGAATATAAGTGTGGCAATGATCAATGGACAAAGCAGATAAGAGTAATTGGCAGTATAAGGGCAGTGAACAGAATGAACAGTTCTACCATCTTTCAAAACAATGTATATATGCAAGCATATACAATGTTGCCTTATATAGCTTACTGCTACTATAAGTTATCTAAATAGGAAGATAGTCACATCAATTTATGCTACTGCATTGGTATACAAAATGTATTTTAAAACCTATCTAAAAATTAATTAACTAGGCAATCATATAGTTTGAAAGCCAAAGCACAAAGATATACATTAAAAAAAGTTAAAGAAAATAAAAACAATTTAAAAGCAATTTCATATATTAAAAACAGGCGGAATTGAAAGTTCCTGCTGAACGGAATAGCCAAATGTTTATGTTTATGTGTTCGGAATGGTAGACTAAAGAATTCTGTTCCCAGCAACTGCAGATGAGGGTCCCAGAGGCACACCTCTGGCCATGAGTAAAGAGCAAATGTGATCCCATCCAGCCCTTACAGTAGCTGCCGAGGGAGTGACCACAGTCAGTGGAGGTTCCGCCAAACCAGAGCCAAGATCCAACTCTCCAGGAGCAGAAGCATCCCAGGAATGCTTATAAATTGCATCCAGAAGCAATGGAATATGCAGCAGACAGAGTTACAAAGAGGCCTTTAAGGGGTCCACTGGTAAATATATGTGTGAAGACTCAACCAATTACATTTCTAGGAACAAGTCTAAGGCACACTCGAAAGCGCACAGCAGACAGCAGAATACAGGCTATCCATAGTGAGACCAAATAGGCCACTACTCATTCAATTCCTGTAACCACGGGGTCATTTGGCATCCACTGTGTGTCGATGGGCGGGACAAAGGATAGCACCCGCCTACACCACACGCTGCTAACCTGCATTTGACGGTGTGAGGGGAGAAGAAGACCACATCCCCCAGGTGCCCTAGCGGCGCGACTGCCGCCGACGAAGCCAGAACGCACCAGCAGGCGCTTAAGAGGCTGTGAGAGCTCACGCACCACGGGCCGTGCGTGGGCGGCACCCGGGCAAAGTCCGGGCCAAGGGCGGGCCTGTCTGTGCCCGTCAGAGGCTGAAGGAGGCCGGGCCACCCCCCTGAGAGGTTCTTCCTTAGTAAGGTGAGTGGCAAATTGGTGACCAATGTATGGGGCGACGCACAGCTACATCAGGCTCACGGCCCACTCCCACCATAAACAGTAGGCTTGAAAGAGCAGTCAACATTGTCTCAACAGGGATTGAACTAACAGAGAGGAGATTATCTTTGGGATCATCTGCACCCCAACCTACTCTGCTAGAAGGAGAAGAGTGGGGGAACTTCAGTGACCTTCCCTTGACACCCAACATAATAGTTAGTACTGTCCGCCACCCACAAATACAGCCAGACACCCCTGAGTTAACGGTCACCGAGGGTAATGAGATCACTGAGGTCTCCACGGATTGCCAATCTCAGACTCACATCAAAGATGCTGCCCAAAATTCCATTCCAGACCCCCAAGTAACAGAGGCTAAAAGGAAAAGAACTGTGGCGAAACCCATTAGCACAAAGAGAAAACAGCCACCTTGCCCTAAATTACAATCCACAGCTTTGAGCTCCTGGATACAAGGCACAGCCGATGTGTCTGCGATGTGTCTGCGGGGCCCATTATCACTACAACTGATATCACTGTTGATCTGACTGTATCAGAAGCCACAGCCCATTCTACCCACACTCTAACCGAGCACACAATAGCTCCAACCACTCGCATCAGACCAGGTGACATTGCAATTGACACTATAGTGGACACGGCCTATGAACGTATGAAAAAGTTGGTTGATAAACATTTTAATGCTCTTTCGAAACTTTTAGACCGGCTTGAGAATTTGATAAAGAAACCTGATACACAAAGAGGTATATCTAGCGCTAATAGTAACATTCGGGGGGCCCAGCTCACAAAGTCATCGAGAATAGTTAACACAAACACGTCTCTGCAGATGGTTGACTCCACGCCTCCTCTCCTTAATATTGCCTGCGTAACGTGTGGCAATCACAAAATTAGCTCACTCTCCAAACCAACCCCTAGCGAGATTCCTTCAACATGGATAGTGCCTAGCAATAATAGTAATAACAGCAAAATAGTTTGCCTTGTAATTTTATGTCAGTTAACCACACAATTTCGGACCCTATAGCACCAAATATCCCAAACACTTCCAGCCCCACTTCTATCTCAGACAATTATGACATTAAGCCATCCACAGATTTTTTTAATTTACCACCTGAAGCATGTCCTTATGTTCTAGTCTTAGGAGCCGTCCCTCCCCTAAAGAAAGACCAAATTGAGTCCTGGGAGAAACTTCGGAATAAGAGTGCTGACTGGCTAGCCAAACACAAGGGTCTAAGGCTGGCAAATGTCAGCAAGATACTGATGTTGCGCAGGGTGGGTTGGGTTGATTCCTCTCAAATGAATATCAAAGAAGATTGCATTGTTGTCAACTTTAGATGCCCTCCACTGGTGAAATGGTTACTGTCAGCACAGGTATTCAATAACAGCTTTCCAACCCTCATTTGGTCATTGCCCCTGGGTTTTTTCTATAAACCATCTCTGGATCCACATAACTTTACAATCCCTATGCACATTTTACATAACCGGTTCTCTGTCTTGTCCAGTCTAGAGAGCCTAGATTGACTATCGACCTGCTCATTACCTGTTGCACCTGTAACTAATGGACCTTCAACAGACTCTCCCATTGTTGTTGGCCCTGAACTGTCCAAGCTAAACTTAGACATGCTCAGTTGGAATGTTGCAGGTCTAGCCTCTAAGTTACATTCTACAGAGTGGGTTGACCTAGTTAAAAAACATGACATTTTAATGTCTCAAGAAACATGATGCACAAAAGAATTATTTTTAGAAGGTTATGTGTGTAACATTAGTATTGTTCCTAGTCCTAAAGCAGGTCGCCCATCCGGTGGTCTTTCGACTTGGATAAATATCTCAGCAGGGGGAAGTACCTGTGAGACAAACAATGATAATTTTCAAGCAATGATCTACACACGGGGGTCCTCGTTTAGTTTTATCAATTTTTATGATAATGATTTCACAACACTACCAAATAGGAATTTTATTAACTTGTTCGAGTTTATATGTACGATAAACTGGCTGGAATTTGTTTAGGCGGTGATTTTATTACAAGACTTCTAAGCGACACTGGCCCAACTGCCATCTCCTTGGCTATGGAGCATACGTACCAAAGAGGGGTGTAATTAGTGGACCATTTTCTAATTAATGTAATGGAAAGAGCTGACGTACATCAAAACAAGAACTGCCTAATACCCACCTACAGGGGCTGGGGCTGCTCCTCTATAATTGATTACATTTTTATATCGGCCTCATTGGAGGACCTTTTAGTAAAGTCAGAGGTTTTATGTACCACTTTGGGTAACCACAATCCAATTTCAACAACCATGAAATTTTCCCCGAAACCTAGCACCGTGATGGATCCTGGAGCAAAAAACCTAGTGGCATCTACTGATAAGCTAGGAGTGATTTGCAAGGGCATGGACAATGAGGGCCATATGTATCAAAAAGTCATTTTGCGACTCTCAAATAGCGATATTTTGCAAATCGCTATTTGAGACTCTCAAAATGCTATGTATGTAGGATTTGCAATAAATTTTGCGAATCTTACATATTCCTTAATTGCAAATCTCAAATTGTGATTTGCAATTAAGGACTACCTTCCTATTCATTCCTATGGGTCTAGAGGCCCATAGGAATGAATGGGAAGACATTCTCAATTTGCGATTAGCAATTAGCGAATCGCAAATTGAGAATGCAATTTCAAGGGTGCACCCCTGAAATAAGCATGGGTGCACATGTGGGGCTCATACATGTCCTAAGGGCATGTATGTGCTTCACTTAGCACTTTGAAAAATGCAAAAAAGTGCATTTTTCAAAGAAATCGCAAATTACCACCAACTTGAAGTTGTCGGTAATTTGCGATTCCTTAAGGCAAAATTGCATTTATTTTGTTCTTCTTACATTGCATTTAAGAAATCGCAAAATTTGAGATTCCTTGAATGCAATCGCAAAATAAGGAATCGCAAATTTTGCAATTCCTTATTTGCACGCAGATTTGCTTCATACATACCATTTAGCAAAAATGCGAACGCATTTGTGCTTGATACATATGGCCCTAAAGCTTTATGTGCCAACATTATAAAATTGTACCCACTACTTATCAAAACTTGTCTGTCATGTAGCGTTCGTGATGCAGAGATCATTGAGGCGTTTAGTAGTTTATGCGCCGGTATTAAACATATGATCTCTAGACCAGCCTTAAATACCAACAAGAACCACAAATGGTTTGATGGCACCTGCTCGCGGGCAAATAGAGCACTGAGTGCAGCATTATCGGCTTCACCCAGGGATGTAATTCTTGTCAGATCGTTACGATCTTGTTTCAAGAAGACGACCAGGTTGCGAACAGATGAGATTCTAAAAGAACGTTGGGATAATCTTGCCTGAGCGGCTACACTCAATGACAGAAACGGATTTTGGACAGCAGTTCAAGCTATGACATATATGGGTCTAAATATCACTCCCATAAGTTGTAATATAACAAGTGAATCATGGGAGGCACATTTTGCTGGGATCTACACAGCACCACCAATTACCCCGAATATCAGTATTAGCCCTCCAGTCACCAAGGTTTTTATATAAGTGACAGAACCTCTGTGGATTGCTCTGTTTGTGGGTGCCTGAGGAGACCTTCTACCTGCCACGGGATCTCTGCCTATCATCACCGCACCGACCAGCGACTTGCCGGACCCGCTGTGCGGGTCCCGCTGCGCCTGTGAACTCCCTGTGTGGCGCTGGTGGGGAGCCCTTTCCTGAAAAACTTACTGGTCCACTGGCAGGGCTGCGAGCTGCCTAGCAGGGACTCCTTTGTCCAGGAGTCCCTGCGTGCTTCACCTGTGGCCGCTCTCCCTGCCGGCAACGCCCCCTGACTGCAGAGCTTAAGTGCAGCGTCTCCCTTGTGAAGCGGGAAACCTCTGTGGATTGCTCTGTTTGTGGGTGCCTGAGGAGACCTTCTACCTGCCACGGGATCTCTGCCTATCATCACCGCACCGACCAGCGACTTGCCGGACCCGCTGTGCGGGTCCCGCTGCGCCTGTGAACTCCCTGTGTGGCGCTGGTGGGGAGCCATTTCCTGAAAAACTTACTGGTCCACCGGCAGGGCTGCGAGCTGCCTAGCAGGGACTCCTTTGTCCAGGAGTCCCTGCGTGCTTCACCTGTGGCCGCTCTCCCTGCCGGCAACGCCCCCTGACTGCAGAGCTTAAGTGCAGCGTCTCCCTTGTGAAGCGGGAAACCTCTGTGGATTGTCTGTTTGTGGGTGCCTGAGGAGACCTTCTACCTGCCATGGGATCTCTGCCTATCATCACCGCACCGACCAGCGACTTGCCGGACCCGCTGTGCGGGTCCCGCTGCGCCTGTGAACTCCCTGTGTGGCGCTGGTGGGGAGCCCTTTCCTGAAAAACTTACTGGTCCACCGGCAGGGCTGCGAGCTGCCCAGCAGGGACTCCATTGTCCAGGAGTCCCTGCGTGCTTCACCTGTGGCCGCTCTCCCTGCCGGCAACGCCCCCTGCCCTCCTCCATATCTTAGGGCGGAGCATCCGCTGCGCGGGAGCGACCGGGGCGAAGACCGGGCAAAGAGCGGGCCGTTTGAGGCCGTTCGAGTACGGCAGAGTCCGGCCTAGGCCCACCCCCCCTGGTCGATCGGAGGGCCTTAAGGTAGGCGGCGGTCTTTGCTGCTCTAACCCCTGCTCTTTGGTGTAACAAAGTCAGTCTAAAACTATTGCGATATCCAATCCTACGTTCCCCCTGCAATGCCGTTACGGTCAGGTAAAGAACGATCAGTGCAAATCCACACTACTAAGGGAGTCGTATCAGGTCCCCTTGATGCTTTTATATCACGGGCTACGGGGATCCTGGAGAAGGAAATTGCTATGGTCGAGAAAAGACTCTCAATTGACCTTATTAGTGGCAAGCGCTCATCACTGGGGGGACTAGCTACTATTACCTCCCCTGCACCACATGCTGCTCTTAACTGCGTTCATACCTCTTCCACGGACGCTATCGTCCACTTAGAAAGTGTGGGGGCGAGTCCATCAGCCTCTATCTTGAAGGAAGAAGGGTAAGGTATAGATGTCTCACAAGGTAGCCAGGGGGATGATTCACAGAATAGTGGGGGGCTAGAGCCTAGCCAGTCATCTGGATACATTCCCCTTAATAACTCTAATCCTGCTGAAACTATAAACAACCCTGTGCCCAATACTAGTCCCATCGTCAAAAAGAGAAAGTTGGATCTAAGACTGTCGGGGGAGAGAGAACGGAAAATTCCTAAAACAAATGAGAGTCAGGGGACTGAGCCTCCCCCTGACACTCTAAACCCCCCTGTACTTGCCAACATGCTGTGCCCCTCTCTCCTGTCCTTGGGTTCTTCTAGCACTTGCCCCATGTGCCTTAATAGCGATGAAGTTTTGTTAGTAAAAATGGAGGCCATGTTCAAAACTCTATTACTACCAGTTTTGGAGCGGACAAGGCTCATGACTTTAAAAATTGATAACATGGAGGCTATAACTAAATCAAACCAAGCTATGCTACAATCTTTACTTGGCACTAATCACACGGGTCCCAGTAAAACACAACCACCTACTAAGGCCCCTGTCAGTAATAATTTGGCAAGGAGTATACCACCGCATAACAAAACCCCAGGGCCAAACACCAATACGCCTAAAAGGGGGGAAAAGCAAAAATCCACATCTTCCAAATCCGCCATGAGCATTCTCACACAAGCCCCCAAGATAAAAACTGCAGTTAACCAAAATACCGGTGGGGATCAAAGTATGGGACCACCCCCTCAAACTAATACAAAACCTGCCCCCCCAGTGCATATAGAGACCAACGCACCAACAACAATAACCACAGGGAGGGGAACCGCAAAAGATCAACTACCCCTCGTGTTGATTTACCGCTCGAAGCAGCCCAACACACTATAGTCCTGACAGGTGTAGCCACATTAAAACCGGGCAGCAGGGAGTCATATGGGGATCTCCGCAATAAAGTGATCTTTTGGCTAAACAAAAACCGCCCCTTACCACCCTCCTCTCCTACGGAGATACTATTTGTGAGAAGAGTAGATTGGGTGGGTCATGGGACTAAAGACTTGGAGGGAGATTGCATCTTGATCTCGTTCAAAGATGCATGGGTGGTAGATGCCATTCGAAGAGAACCTAGGTTCGCAAGACAGGGGGACGTACAAACCTTAGCCCTATCATATTTCTACCCCCATAGGCAAATACCCCCCCAACCTCACCCCTTTTTTCGCCAGGCTCCACCCATAAGACACCCCTTGGCACTAACCCCTCTCGATCGCCAGCGTCCCTTCCTTTTTAATCATTTTGGCCCCCTCTCTGACCTTGAGGCCATCGATTGACTCCACGATAAACCCAGTGAGCCTTCTCCTGTTAAAGCAACGGGTTATGAACCTATTGGGTATTGCATGGTGAGCTCTTATACACCAAGCAATTTAGTAGCTGTGGGGGGAAGCCCAGGGACTAGGACATCCATTCTATCAGTTTCTAGAGATGTCCAAGAGGTCATGATAAATGATGATCCTATAGATTATGTCAAGCCCATAGAGATTAAGAATGATAGAGGGCATAAACAGGTAACTATACCGCTTCCACCTCTGAAATCTCCCCCTCTGGTCGCATTGAATGACAACTTGAAAATCTTGTCCTGGAATATAGCAGGAATTAAGGCCCGCCTCGCCTCTACTGACTGGCTGAATTTTGTGGATAACTACGACATCATCTTGCTCCAAGAAACCTGGGCAACCGAGCCAGTCTTCAAGCCGGGATTCATCAACTTCTTTAAACCTGCGATCCAAGGGGGCAAAGGGCGCGCCTCAGGTGGCTTAACGACTTGGGTGAAGCAGTCCTTGGGTCTCTACCCAACTGAGCTCCCTGTACAGCTTCCGGACCTCCTCCAAATCAAACTAAGCAAAGCCAACCAATGGGATGTGCACATTTTTAACATTTATGCCAGAGGCTTGCCGGGTGGCCGAAGCCCGCCACTGTTAAACATCATCGATTACAAAATCGCCGAAATGGGCAGTGGGATTGTTACTATCCTAGCGGGAGATATAAATTGCACCATAGAGCCCTTGTTCGATATGGGGGACAGTTGGAGCATGGCTGAGGACTCTGCTTCGGACATCCCCGATCTAAATGTGGTTAAGAGGGCTAAAGCAACAGAGGCGGCAGTGAACTGGATGGCATTCTGCCTAAATAGGGGTTTCCGAGCATGTAATGGCCACTCAAACTCAGATAAAGAGGCCACTTGTACCTTTGATAACGGGCTGAGGCAGAGCCGCATTGACTATATCTTGTTAAATTTGGAACATTGGTCTTTATTAACTGACATGGCAGTATTACAGCGCCCAGAAAGTGATCACAACCCGCTTTCACTATCACTGAAACTGCCAGCCTTGAAGAGACAAGAGGAGCCTACTACCTCGCACACAGGGGACGTTCTGCTAACCAACGATAGGAGGAGATTGAAATGGTCCCGGGTCATGGAGGACAAATTATTATGGAACAATGTCAATACAATGGCCAATAACGTGTATAATGAGATGTTAAAAATTGATCTGTTGGGGGCAAACACAGGTTTGGCTAACAATGTTATGAACCTACACACTAGATGCTTTGACCAGTTAAAGTCCCTACTATCCCTCCCGTGCCGAAGTGCTTCTACTAAAACCAATCCCTTGCCCCAGAAATGGTATAATAAAAAATGCAGGGAGGCACACTCGGCTCTTATCTCAACTATTAAATCTCGGGACATGGTCGCAGTTAAGGCGGCCAGGCTCCACTACAGAAAAACCCTCCGGGAATCCAAACGGGAGTGGGAAGATAGGTTCTGGACAGATCTTCTGGAGGCGTCCATCTCAAACAACCAAAAAAAGTTTGGGGATTTAGTTAAATGGGGGAAGGACCCGGACTCATCAACCCCGGCTAACAATGTGCCCCTTGACGATTGGGTAATATTCTACTCTGCCCAATTCAGAGCCGATGACCCCGAAGCTATAAATCCCCCGGTTAGGACACTCCCGTTAAGTACTCTCGGGGAGAAATTAACCTTCTCAGTTGCAGAGGCCGAGTTGGCCCTGGCCTTGACCCTGCGAGGGAAAGCCCCCGGTATGGATTTGATTCCGGCGGACCTATTTAAATCCAATCCAGCCCTGTGGCTCCCATATATTACCATGATTGCAAACTCCATAGCCAAAGGAGCCACGATCCCGAAATCATGGAAGGGAGCTGAGATAATCCCGATATACAAAAAGGGTGATAAGTCCAAACCAGGGAACTACCGTCCTATTAGTTTAATAGACTCTATGCAAAAAATCATAGCACGTATGGTCTTGGGACGGGTCCAGGGCTGGATTGAAGCAGAGGACATACTATCTCCCATGCAGGCGGGCTTCAGATCGGGAATAAGCACCATAGATCAGGTGTTTAGACTCTGCCTGATCTATTGGAAGGTGGTCTGGCTTGGTGGAGGTACCATCTTTGCTGCATTCATTGATCTGAAGTCCGCCTTCGACCTGGTGCCAAGGGACAAATTGTGGGGTGTGTTGAAAAACCTAGGATGCCAACTAGAACTATTGAACCTCATTATTAGATTCCATGAGGACAACTACGCGAGGGTAAGGTGGGGTGGTCAGGGACAAGCGACGGAAACATTTCCCGTAACCAGAGATGTCCGTCAGGGGTGTGTCCTGGCCCCAACACTTTTCCTCCTATTTATCGACCAAGTCATAAAATTCTTCATGGATACCCCCACTGATGCCCCAATGTTTGCTGGGACGAGATTCCCCCTTCTCATCTTCGCCAACGACACCCTACTCCTCTCAAGAACACGCAGTGGGCTCCAGCGGGCCTTGGACCGCTTTGAGGAGTACTGTGCCATTAACAACTTAGTGGTAAATGTGGGAAAAACTAAGTTTATGGTCTTCACTAGAAACCACCCAATCCGGAGCTCCGTGAGGCTAAACGGAGTTAATCTCAAGCAAGTTGAGTCCATGACCTACCTGGGGGTTACCCTTGACAGCCGTTTGAGATGGAAAGATCAAATCAACACCCAACATCTCAAACTTGCACGGTTGACTGGCTGTCTCATAAAAGAGCAAAAAGATTCTACCACCAAGCGGGTCCTCCCAGCCCTCAGGATCTATGACGCCAAAATCACCACCGCCATTCTTTATGGCGCCGATCTTTAGGGCTATATGGACCTGCTTAATCTATTTAAAATCCAGTGTAAGTTCCTTCGGAACTTAGTAGGTCTTCCACAGTCGACCCCCCCATTCCCCTCTGTCTGGATCTAGGGTGCCCTCCGATCAACGAGATGGCTAGATTTAGGCTGGTGGCCTTGTGGAGACGAATATGGTCCTCCCCTGACCTGTTCCCCTTCGCAAAAGAACTAGCCGAGGTCAGGTCAATCACTGGATCCGGGAAAATCCCATGGTTTTCAGCAGTGAAAACCATCCTCACTGACATGGGCTTAGAACATCTCTGGTCATCCCCCCAATCTAATGCTTTCCCCTCCAAGCAAGAGTTCAAATCCCTGTTTTGGGCCTCGATTCGTTTAAAAAGAGTTTCAATCTCTAGCAATAATAGCCTTACAGGCAGGTTTCTAACATTTAAACTTGACCTATCCCGAGAGCCCTATTGGGATGTAATAACCAAACCGCTAGACAAAAAACTGTATCATCAGTTCAGAGTGGGGTCTTTGCCTCTGAACTCTTTTGCAAACAAATGGTCCACAGGGTTATCAATCAACTGTAAATCATGCCCAGGTCATAAAGAATCTGAGGGACATTTCCTTTTTGCTTGTCCCAGATATTCAGTACCCCGAAAGAAATGGTTAAAACCACTGTTTCAGAGATTACCATTTAAAACATCTGCGGAAGCCATCTGGGCGCTAAAGACCAACACCTCTGAACTCTTTGTTGTAAGTCTGGCTAAATATTTGGGTTGGGCCTGGTTGTTAAGGTTAAAATGCATGTTATAGCTCCCAGGGCCCACACATAGTGTCTCGTATAGTGACAAAATATGTATATTGCTTAAATTTCCTGCTTCCAGATTTTTTCCCATCGGCATCCTTTGTACACCAAGCAAGAAATGGTTACCCATTAATCAATATGAATCGTAATGCATCTCCAAAATTCTATGTGTGTTTTTTATTCAATTTATTCAGGTTCTTTTGTGACTAAGATTTAATACTTCTTTTAACTATTTCCTGCTTATTGGTCTGTTCGATATGCGCCTAGTCTTTGTACATTGACGTTCTGTTCTTTTTTCTTTTTCATACAGTTCCTTTTCTTGTTTAAATCCTTATCACTGTTAAACTTTTATTGTATTTTAATGTGTCTTTTATGATTTGTTAAAAATCGAAATAAAGACTTGAAACCTGAACCTGAACCTGACAGAACCAAAGCATAGGAAACAAAGCCCCAGGTCCAGACGGGCTTTCTATCGATCCTTTTAAATATGAACCAGATTTTTGGGCACCTCTTTTACATAACGTTTTTAGCAACTTGACTGAAACAGCCATTCCAAATACTTGGTCCACTAGTATTATCGCGCCCATCTTCAAAAAAGGAGATCGAACCAATCCCAGTTGTTACCAACCAATTTCTCTGATGGATAACACCTTAAAAAATTTAGGTCAGGTCGTTTTCAACAAAATTAGGATCTGGGCCGAAAAGGACCACATTTTAAATCAGTGCCAGCTGGGCTTTAGAAGCAAACTGGGTACAGTTGAACAGTGTCTGAACTTAATCTTATTCTTGGTAAATATACGATAGCACAAAAGTCACCTATTTATTTGGGTTTTATGGACCTCACATCAGCATTTGATTTTGTTAATAAGTTACACTTGTGGTTGATCCTTTTAAATTATGGGTTGGACGAGGCATTGGTTTATTTTTGAGCAAATTTGCACAGGGATTTGAAGGCACAGGTGAGGATTAGTAATAATGGGGAGGTCTAAGGGGACATTGTCATCGGTAGATGGGTCAGACAGAGATGTGTACTCGCCCCTCTACTTTTTATTCTCTATATAAATGAATTACACAATACCCTGTCAAAACTTACCAACTACATCCCAAAAATTAATGTTAATATACTCCCCGTGTTCTTATACGCAGATGATGCGGTCCTTATGGGCCGCACCCCCAACACACTTCGCACTTTAGTTAAGGGCTTTGTGTCTTTCTGGTATGGATGGCGGGCGGATCGCCCCTGCCGGGCCAGCAGTGGCTACCGCCGGCTGGGCAGGGGCGATCAATCCTCCATCCTAATGGGCCCCTATGTTCCTCAAAGAGTATATTCTACAGGATAATGTGGTCATACCATTGTCAACCACTGGTAAAGCTTTTTCTAATTTGACCCTGTCAATTTCACGCAGTCTTTCAGAAGCTTCATGCTGAGAAACTTTCCATATCTTATTGAAAATTGCATGCATGCAAGAAGCAGTTTTGAGATTGGTTACCTGATAAAAGGGACACCTTTTCCCCTGAGACAGTGTTGAGATTTTTAGCTAATCAAGGCACATCTTCCCAAAGCTGTAAGGTGTCACCATCCCAAACTTTCAGACTGCACATAATATAGGACAGGCCTACCGGTCTTGAAACCCTAAGGGCCATATTCACAAGAACATGTGCTAAACATCACCAAAAAATGCTCATGCAACTTTACACATCTTAGCCTATCGCGGGAAAATACCGACGTGTCAACGTGGAATTCACAACAAATTGGTACCATACGATAGTCTGTCGAAACCGCGGTCAATGTCCGTGAGACAACCAGCTCAACGGAGATAAAAGCACAAACCACAATACAAAAAAACATGCGATGAGCCCATTCACGATGAGGAAAGCAGGGATAAGCATCACCAGGCATGCAACACACACAGCAGGTGGGAATAAGCACCAAAAAAAACCTGAAAGACAAACCAAGCAGAAAATAACTGCCAGGCGCAAGGGAGGCAACCTGAGCCACCAGACAACCCCACAAGCCCCACTGGCAGTTGTGGGTTGGATGGTACCAGAGACCGGCATGTGCTGCGCAGCCGTAAGCTTTGTCTGTGGAGGGATGCTGGTTGTCTGCTACGTTTGTACCATCAGCAGGTGGGGGATGGGGGTCAGGATGCGGGGGATGGTTGTCCTTTTGTGCCTGTAGTGGGCAATGTCCTCCTCTGGCATTGGCTCTGGGCGGAAGGTGCGTTTCACCATCCTTCTAGCCACGGTCTCTGGAACCAATGGTTTATGTCGCCGCAGAAGTATAGGGCAACAGGCTCTGTCACTGAGTCTGTCACAGAATTCCACATCCTGAAGGCCCGCAGAAGGCATCCTTGGTCTCACTAACGCCATCTGGCTGATCATCACTGAGGTGCTGCTTGCACAGTGTCCTGTGGCACTGCACCGCCTCATCTCACCCTGCCTTGACATCACCGGCACCATCGCTGCCTAACTCAAACATCAACCGGCTCAGTCCCCTGCACCACAACCTGCCAGCACTGATACCTGCCATGTCTCACCATGCACTATAAGCCTTGGTCTCACCGACACCGTCTGGATGATCTTCACCGAGCCTCTGCCTGCACCGGATCGTGAGAACACCGCACCCGGCACTGCTTCCAATTTTGCAATGAACCACAACAATTGCCCCAACAGATTCGTACCCACGTGTCGACCCCAACTAGTAATTTATTGTTTTTGAGTCTGTTGACGCTATAGCTGACCCACACCGACGAAGTCAGCTGGAATTGTTAGTCGTTTTCAGCATCGCGGTAGGCCCAGATGGTGCTACTGACTTGGAGGAACTGTGTTTTGTAGATATTTTCAACAATTTGAAGGTTTTCTTGCAAACAGCATATTTTTAAGAACTGTTTTGTGGATTTGTTGTCATTTTTGTTTTTGTTTTGTTTAGATAAAGAATTGCTTATTTTTCTAAACTGGTGTGGGGTCCCTTTGTAGTGTTCTCACTGTGTTACTGTATGCATGCACACATGCTTTACACACTGCCTCTGAGACGAGCCTGTCAGCTTGTGCCAAGCTACCAAGGGAGAGAGCAGGGGTTATTTTAGAAGTGTATCTCCCTTATCCTGACTAGGATGAAGGGTCCCGATTTGGACAAAGGTGCAAACCATTGCCAACTAAAGACTTCCATTTCTAACAATGATGAATAGATAGAAGCAGATAATAGTAATTAGCAGTATAGGGACAGTGAACAGAATGAACATTTCCACCATCTTTCTAAACAATGTATATATATGTGAGCATATAAAAAGATATCTATATTTCGTACTTCTACTATGTGTTCCCTAACATAGATGCCTAGGGTGTGTGTATGTGCTCTGCCAAGAATCCCTTATTGGATGATCCAACCCACATTACCTGAAGGGATAGTATTTAGGTCCTTATATTTTTTACAGATTGGACATCACTTCTCACAGAGGGATCAGCAAGCAGATGGCCTGAGATTTCAGTGTGTAGTGACCTTGCAATGACAGCAACTGCTCCTCTGCCAAAACCCAGAATTCTGGTTTATTTATAACAAAAAGCGTCCTTCCTCTAAGTTGAGATCTTAGTCAGGCTGTCATTGTTTATGATCTATAGAAAGCCGAGACACTGAATGGATGAACAACCAACAATCCCATTTGTACTATGTATGTGCAGACCTTGTATGGGATGTTCAAGGTGTCATGATTGTTTTCTTATGAAATGAAATTTGTAAGTGAATGTAGTTACATGGAAACTAATTCTGCACTGTTACGTATGCAAATGTGGGTCAAAAGTCATTGTCCGAAGGAGAAGGCAACTTGGGAAAATGTGTGCATGCAAAATGGCACTGTTTCCCACTGGGCCTAACTGAGACACATGACACTGCAAAGTAAATTTTGAAACATGAGCCAGATCACAAAATATTATTGGCTTGCGCAATTAAATCAGTGCTTTCCACAAACACCTTTTACCAACATAGTATGCCAGGAGGGTTCTGAAGATGTTTATGTGTGACAAGAACGACTGTGTACATTTGCTGTCTGTCATTTTGTTATGTTGGTTATGTGTTCTTGCGCTACTGTTCTCTGGTGCTGCATTACTGCATTTTTGTTTTGTTATACAGCAGTTTATTTTTTGACTGTTTCGTTGTCATGTGCCTAGTTATGCTTTAATGTTTGTGTTATTTCACTTTCGGGCACATGCATCATTCATACATTTTGCATTTCTTAATTTGCGAAAATTACCGAATCGCAAATTAAGAATTGCAAAATGCTATGCATCATTTTTTTCGGTATTTATTTGCGATTCGGTAAAAATCGCAATTTTTACCGAATCGCAAATAAATACCGAATTCCTAACTGCTTTTTCGCAAATCCCATTGATTCCTATGGGCCGAAAGGCCCATAGGAGTCAATGGGAAGGCATTTACGAATTCGCAATTTGTTGATGCATTCCAAGGGTGCAGGGGGGGTCCAAAGGACCCCCCCCACTGCACCCCTGAAATGTATTTGAAAGTGCATGTTTCAAACACACATGTCCTAAGGACATGTGTGTCTGTAACATGACCGTGTAAAAAATGCATTTTTTTGCATTTTGAAAGATTTTCGCAAATTAACACGAGGGTCAACCTCGTGTTAATTTGCACTTCCAATTTCAAAATTCGCATTTTTTTTTAAATTGATGCATTGCATTTAAGGAATCGCACAAATGCGATTCCTTAAATGCATTCGCATTTTTAAGAAATGCAAAAAAATGCGAATATTGAAAAAGTGTTTGATGCATCCCAAAAACGTATTTAGGAAGTGCAAACGGCCGAATTTACCGATTCGCACCGTTTGCACATCCTAAACACGTTGATGCATGTGGGGGTAAGTGTATAATATTGTATTATGTTTATCTCTTTGCTTTAGATATGACAAGAAACTGATATATGTCCAGCCCAAAACAGCACATGTCTGAAAGTACCTCTGACAAACAACGGCTACTGTTTTCTCAATTGGTAAAATAGTGCAGTTCTAGCTATTCAATCACCTAAGGCACCAGTCAGCTTCTTCCACAATTAACAACTCAAACCAAGAATTGATACAATCTTCAAATAAATTATATTCAATAGATTCGAAACACGTGTCACATATGAGATATTGTCGACCCTGTTATAGTAAGGAGATTTAAGAAATGCACGTTTTTTTTATTTTCATATCCTGCTTTGGTTTGAGGCGAGCACACCTTTCAGATAGCCATTAACTGAAAGCACAAACGAAGTCAAGATCCATTAAAAAATCCATACAGTAGCTCACAGTAGCTCATTAAAAAAGGAAAAAAACTGCAGGTGCATGTGCTAAGCCAGCATGTGTGGTATATTGACCTAATTAAACAAATCTTTCCACTTTCATGCTAGAGTGAATTTCTCTAATAACATTTTGGCTTTAAGAGGAAATCTGTGTATGTGAACCTTTGTGTGTATTCCCTTGTATTTTACTAAAATGCACGCACAGTGAAGTGGCCCAGTCCTCTCTTGGACAAAAATTGATTATAAAGGTAGACTATTGTCGCAATAGTTGACCTTAAATGGAACTTTACAATTTACAGTGCATAACACAGAGGGGCAGCTGCATTCTCTTCATCTATTATATTACACCAATATAACCAAATACAAATTGACATGTTTTGGCCGGGCATCATTTGCTCTAAGTTTTAGTCTGGTAACAGTGTTAGCTTTCACATTATTGTAGATCTAAGCGTTGGTGTAGGATATTGAGGAATACCATTAGCCTTACCATCGCTTTTCCAGCATCATATTTTCAAATGTCCTCTTTTTATCTACAAAAAGATGAATGCCATGAAACAAAGTAATCGCCTGAAGGATAAAACATGATAATAAAGAAGTATACCACACCCGAGTAATGCATTATGTCCTTACTAACAACTGTTCCACACTCAGAACTTTCTTCACAATTACCGCTTCGGGGTAACTTTTGCACCCCATCTGTCAACATACCAGTGGTCAATGCAATCTAATACTAGCATGATTAAGAATGTAGCATAGCTTGAATGTTCAGGTTAAGTAGATACCAATAACCCATAGTCCTCCTAGTGATTAGAATCAGCCAAGTGATGAGGCTCTCAATCCAATACTGTAGATTTAGCATCTATGGGGACTTAGAAACCCCTCATTGAGTACAACAGTCCAAATAAATGCCATCGATTTATCTGGATTCTGCACAGTTTGGCGGTGTTGTATTTTACAGAACCCACCTAGCAAGCACCTACCCACACTACTCCTTCTGCCTCATTCTGCCATTCACCCTGCCAAACTTGTGACCAGAGTATCAAAGCAGATAGCCTATGAACCAGCTAGTGGAAATCATTGCCAGGCTACTGAGATAGACTAAGCCCCCCCCTATTTGCACTTTCTGAATGTACTCTGCAGAAGCTTGGCCACTGGGTCTCAAAATGGATTGAGGTCCAGTGTGAGGAACATAGAATTTCAGATATTTTCTGTAAAATTCTAGTGATGTAATTTTGGCCTTTCAGTGGGGTTATCCAGGATTATTTGCTTTTTACTCAGCAATATTTTTCTCAGCCATACAAGTCTGCACACTTCACTCCAGCCATGTAATAGTAAAGTGTTTGTGCCCCACCCTTTGCCATGTTGAAATTGGTATTCACATGATTGACATATTTAACTTACCTATAAATCCCTAGGGCATAGTAAAGTGTGTACCCAGGGTCTGTACTGTGAATATCAGAAGTGGACTGCAGCACCTATTCTGCCACCTACTACAGTGACAGGGTAAACCTGACTGCAGTCCTTTTATGTGAAGCCTAGATGTTCGGATTGAAACTGCAAGTTCTACCTGTCAAAATAAACCCTTTTGACAGGCCTAAACCGTCCTTTTAAATATTATTAAGTTACCTCTAAGTATGCCTTACTGCTCGTAAGTCAATAAGGACATGCAAACGCAGTACATGTAAAAGATTCATATTAAACATGCATGAACCCTTTGAGGTGTGTGTTGGTGGCAAACACATTGACACACTGAAGGTCCACCTGACTCTAAATGAAGTGGGAAATCCACTGCCGAATTTGTAAAAACATAAGTGCCAGGGCCCTCATCAGGAGGCCAATGCAGCCTACAACACCCATTGCCCCTGCTAGCATTACCAATGACAGTACCAAACCAGCTACAAAACTTTCACACTCTACAAATATGACAATTCAGATTATTGCAGGCACCCAAAGCTATAAGATTGGATCCCTGGTAAAATATTGATCACAAAAACACCGACCAACAAAAACATTGACGCAAAAATATCCTATACAAAAATATCGTCATCCAATACATAAACAAGACTTTACACAAATATCGATATGTAATTATCGCCTTAATATATATCATCAACAATCATATTGAGTACAAACATATCGACCACAAAAATATCAAAAAACCTAAATTAAAAAGAAACATTACAAAAATATCGATAACACTATTATTGACTTACCAATAGCCTTATAACTTATACAAAAAATATCGACAATACTATTCAACATTAAATAAACACTCCTTTCAACTATCTAACAATGTAATGTATTTTTTATTATTATACAAACATATATAAATATAGGATATACTTAAAATAAATATAAATCAATTAATAAAAAGCAAATAAATATAAACATACTTAATAATTAAAAAATACTCACTAACACATATTTATTAACATACCTTTAATATACAAACATTTTTTAAATTATGAAACACAATTATACACTTTATTTTTTAAACATCTACAACACAAAATTAATCATAAACCACTAACAAACAACAAATTGAATGGCCTGATTAAAAAGTACCTGCTCCCAAATTCAAAATAAGTTTCCCAACCAATAAATTTAAAGTGCAAAACCACAAACCAATTAAAATGTAGAACTATTTAACTAACTACTATAAAAACAATTACCTAACTTACTAAAATTACAGTTTTTCGGCCAAACACGGAGGAAAACTGTTACTTTGCTGTAGAGAGAGAGAGAGAGAAAGAAAATCTACAATAACTACTATAACAGATTACACAACAACACAGGTGAGAAAAATGCTTTTCTAATGAATATAAAAACCTCAACATCCTTAGTTTAACTTCCTAAAGTATATAAATGTTCTCTTTTTTTAAAATTAAAACCAAACTTCCTATCAGCAACAGCAAAAAGTATAAAATACCAACATGATTTACTACCTTATCTATTCCTACATTGAAAAAACAAGAACCTATAAAATTGCAAACTTTATGTAGATATAAAGTAATATTGTCTGATATTTTTACAAAGACAGAGAAACTATTATAAATATTTTTCATTTCAGCTTCAACAAACTGCATCTACCAAAGAACATCCAACAAATTAAATTCATCTACTAGAAAAAGTGAGTATACTTTCACTTTTAATAATTTATAAAAACAAAGAAAGTAAAAATAATTTACAATATTATTAACAAAAACTATCTTCTACCCCATCTACAAAAATTAAAAACAGTGAAACTCCAATAAAAATTAATAAAGCCATCAATAAAACAGAAAGAACAATATTGTAAGTATTTTTAATTGATAATTAAGCAAAGAAATTTTTATATAAACATAGCATATTTACTAAAAACACATATATATGTCTTCACAGATATACCCTAGAAATGGCTGAAGAAGCAACTTTTATCACATCACAAAAAGGAAAATTAATGCTCAGCTAGATGGGTTACACCTATACCCAAGAAAAAGTAAAAGATAACAAAACACATTGGAAATGTAGCAAATATTATTCAACTGCATGTTATGGTCCAGCTGTTGTGAATGTAAGAGAGCATAACCATCCACCCAATGTGACAGAAGTAGAAGTAAGGGAAGCTTTAGAAACAATTCGAGAAGCAAGCACAGGCTCCCAACAAGCAAGCACTGAAATTTTGAAAAATGTATTGACAAAAGTACCTGAACATGTAACAGGACAATTTCCCTCCATCCCCAACCTGAAACGATTAATAGCTAAAACTAAAAGAGCGTCCAATCCAATTCCACCACCACCCCAAACTTTTCAAGATATTGAAATACTACCAGAATATACTATTACCCATAAAGAAGACAAATTCTTGATGTATGACAACCAAAGCAATGATAACATAATTCTTATTTTTGCAACTAATAACAACTTGAAAAAATTAAAAAATTGTGAGACATGGATGATGGACGGAACATTTAAAGTGTGTCCAAAACCATTTTACCAACTTTACACCCTTCATGGTGAATATCAATTATGCATTGCTGCCAAATAAAAAGAATCCCAACTACATAGAACTATTAACAACATTAAAAGATTTAACAGATAATTACTATCCCTAAAAAATAGTAATTGATTTTTAAATAGCTATGATACAAGCTATTCAAAAAATATACCCACATACAGCCATACAAATGTCAAATGTCAGACATTTGTATATAGTGCACAACTCGCCATGAGGTCTCATGGTGCTAGCAGCGAAAGGATGATAGGACAGACAACACTCCGAGACTAATTGGAGGCTAGGGGGAAAAGCCAGGTTTTAAGTTTTTTGCAAAAACATTTGTGATCAGTTATAGATGAGATATGTACGGGTCTCCGTTACACAAAGTTTGAATGCGGGGCTGAGCAAGGATGAATTTAGAGCCTGACCTTAATGATCTTCCCAGTATATACCATTTAAGTTTGTTTTTAAAATAGTAAGGGCCGGCATCATAAAGGTTGTTACTACCACTTTAATCAAAGTATGTGGAGACACCTCCAAAAATCTACCTTAAGTATTGACTACTCAACCAACAGCAACTTTCATACCAAATTAAAAAATTAATTGCACTAGCATACGTACCAACAACAGAAGTGGCAAATTATATATATATATATTAATTGACAGCCCTTTCTACCGCACTATTGAAAAAAAACTTAACTCCCTTGTTGGATAATTTTGAGGACACATGGGTTGGAAGATTGCACCGTTAAGGTCACCGTAAACAACCAAAATTCTGTATTCTCTGGTGTAATGTCCACGCTAGCACTATTGCACACAAAGCCAAAACCAATATGCGGTAGAAGGATGGCATAATGCCTTCCAGACCACATTAGGGAGAGGACAACCAACATTACACAAACTTATCCAATCAATAAAAAAATAACAAAGTTACCAAGAACTAAGGGGCCCATTAGGATGGCGGGTGGATCACCCTCGCCAGGCTGGCGGTAGCCACCGCCGGCATGGCGGCGGTGATCTGCCCACCATCCTTGCTGCAATGACCCCCGCCATATTGACATGGCGGGGGGTCCGCGGTGGACGGAAAGACCGCTTTTCCAGGTTTATATGGTGGCGGTGTCTATCAGACACCACCAGCCATATCAGGATGGGCTTCATCAGATACTGCGGTGTTTACTTTGGGGGCACATTGCAGGCCCCCATGGTAAAGGCGAGGTAGCAGGTGCACATGGGGGGTACCTGTTGTACCCCACTGCATTTGCATACACAATGCGGCAGGCACTGTGCGGTGCCTGACGCTTTGTGTATGCAAATGCATAACAAGCATTTTTAACATTGCGGCGGGTGCTGGTGTAAATACCGCCCGCCGCAATGTTAAACATGCATGATGTGTCCGCCACTGTGGCAGGCATATCGTAATACCCCCGAAGGACCTCCGCTCTTATGGCAGGTGGTCCCTTACCTCGATGGGATGGCGGGTGGACTAAGTCCGCCCCTCAACCTAATGACCCCCTAAGAATTTAACAATCTTTATCAAAAATAGGACCCAAACTGAGTAATCAAACAATAAATATATACGAATACCTCCAACAAAAACCAAGAATGTATCCAAGTATCCAAGGTCTAGAATACATAGACCTAATAGCAACATCTATTCTTTAATTAAACACAAATAGCAAACAGTACAAACATATAAAACACACAAGAAAATGATTTTATTTTTTTATATTAGTTAAATTATGTCATGAAATGTCAGATAAAAATATATATCATATGACATATTATAACTAACAAAAAATGTAAAATCACAAATAAACATTGCCCACCCAAAAAAACAATTAAAAACAACCTACGGTTTTGTAGCTGTGGAATATCCTTTAAATAGACTATTAAAAAAAAATCCAAGGGAAAGGCAATCCATATAATAATGACAAACCCCCAAAAATGGAAAAATACAACTGTATAAAACTTTGCAATCCTCTCGATAACGAAACCAGAAAAACCAGAAAATATTTCCCTATAAAAAACGCACCAAAATCCAGAAAAAAAGGAAATGTATAACTTGTTTTAAAACAAGTAACAACAATTTCCTTTATTTAAAAAAAAAAAGTGTGGACATGTCACAATCAGAGGCGGGTTGACTAACCTTGATAAGCCGGGTACAGCAGGAGCGATGATGAAGCTAATACACCCCCTCCCTATTAGCGGCTCTACCTGCGAGTATGTATAAATAACACTCCACAGATATAACCTCAAAAGGGGAAAGGGAATAAATGGAGAAATAAAATATAACACTGTGGCAGCCAGAAACCATCTACAGCATGGGTTGATAGGATTGTAGATCATACACCTATGTCCGCATTCTGTCCCCTAATCAAAAGACATAAAGAACAGGTATGAGTGTTTCCCCCCTACCCGGAATGCTAAATACAATATGAATGTTTTAGCGCCAAGACGCCCAAGGGTAAATGATGCGCTTTACAAATATCAAAAATAAATAAATACATATATAAATCACTTTAGGAACTGCCACAAGCATCCTTAGTAAAAAGGCACAAAAGTAAAAAATAAAGTAAGAAAAGAAAAAAGGTTCTCTTGATACAATAGTTCCGAAATGCTTTTTTCCTATCCAATATAACTGTTGTGAAAACGTAGAAAATTAAGTAGACTTCTACTTATCTGCCATAGTTGTTACACATTCCACAATGCCGGAGTTTCAATGTTGCATTGGTCTTGTAGAAGCAGGGTTAATCCATAACACCTTGATGCATGTATATACTGTCCAAACATTTAAATCAGATATTACAAATGCTCCATGTGGAAATATCCGGTTCAGTAATCTCTTCTTACTGATTGCCATCAATGAGACCCACAAAATTGTACCACATCCGGGATATGCGAGTTGCCACACTATCAGGTAATAAATGGCTCAGGTGAGAGCAAGAAGAAAGGAAAAAATAGAAATTCAGACCCGATCTCTTTGGAAGACTAAGCAGAACAGCGTTAATCACGCAGCTTGTCTCCAGACATGACAGGCGGGATCATAGTTCACGGAACTGCTCCAGCTCGTTTGTGAAGTTCAAGGCAAAAGAAAAACAAAACTTCAGAAGATTACAGCGATTCCTTCAGGGGGCCAGCGAGGATTTCAGAAGGCCTTAGGAATCCTCAAATGAGGGAAAGGGAAGCCACTTGAAATCATTCCCCTCCGGACTCAATACCATAGGTAAGAACACAGGTGACAAGCACAGGCCGTGCTGCAGGGAGGAGCATAAATAGGAAGCAGCAAAAACAAAGGGAACAAAGGAAAGAGAAGACAGACCACTATACAGGCATTCTGGGATATGTGGTCTATGCATTACATCCCACCTTCTTACCCCCATAATAGGCTGGGAACATGACAGAACAATTCCATCCGTTCACCAAATCCGGCACCTGTAAATACAAATCAAACAACACCCACCCATAACAAATAATAAACCCACAAATAGAAATAACAACATGTAATAATTATAAACACACATGGTAAAATAGTAAAAACAAAACATTTACATTACATTAACATTAGAGAGTAAAGAAACAATGCAATCACTAACCTACGTAAATAACAAGTACCTTTCATAAAAACTGTTAAATAACACTCTTACTAACGCATAAACACTACCACTAACTAAACACTGACTTGAAAACTAACCTAAAATTCATTAAAATCAAATTTAAATTTAACGTAGACGAAGCAGCTCCCTACCGCGAGGTATAGCCTTCACATATGACCCAAACAACGAAGTCGATAGTCTAAAAAGTGAACCAAGGAAAACAAAATGGCGGTAAAATTAAAACAAAAATAGGACTAAATCCCCATAGAAATGAATGAGAACAAATAAAAAATGGTTTACAAATGTATTACATTTTTAAAATAAACATATTAATATTGAAAAATATACATTGATTATGATATGTTAAAAAATGTATGATATAATAATAATGTATATTAAAAATGTGTTTATAACTCTTTATTTGCTAATATTATACAAATGTTAAAAAAGTATATATGTACTTTTCCAAATATAAAAAATTATAACTTATTTACCATATTAAATTGTATTGAAATTAAATAAAATTTAATATGCTATCTAATAAAACATGTTAAAAAAGTACAATGTATATATTACAACTACTGCAATGTAATACATCATTAAATACAAATGTAAGAAAATGTCATGAAAAATGTAGAAATGTTTTCATTTATAAATATTAAACAAAACAATAAATACTGTATATATATGACAAAATTATACTATTTTACTTAACAATGATACATGTATTACATATAAATAGTAAAATGATAAAAAGAAAGTGAAATGCATTTTCACATCAACGTTAGAAAATATAATTTGTTAAACATTTCTAAATATATTTTACAATATTCTAATAAAATATGTAAAACTATAACAAGGTGTATTTATTTGCAATATTGTAATAAACAAAATGAATTCAAATATTATAATTCACTATTATAACTCCAAATACAATTAAAGTGAAAGAAAACGCTGCATAGTAAACCATAATAAATTACAATTCTAACTCCAAGTCCAATATAACTCAGGGAAAGTGCTGGATAGTAAAACATAATTAATTACTATTCTAACTCCAAATCCAATATAAATCAGGGAAAGTGCTGGACAGTAAACCATAATAAATTACTATTCTAGCTCCAAGTCCAATATATCTCAGGGAAAGTGCTGGACAGTAAACCACAATAAGTTACTATTCTAACTCCATCTGATGTAACTCAGAGAAAGTGCTGGATAGTAAACCATAATATAATATTATTCTAACTCCAAGTGCAATATAACTCAGTTAAAATGCTGAACTATAAACCTTAATAAATTACTATTATAACTCCAAGCCCAATATATCTCAGAGAAAGTGCTGGACATTAAACAATAATAATTTACTTATCTAACTCCAAGTTCAATATAACTCAGGGAACGTGCTGGACAGTAAACCATTATAATTTACTATTCTAACCCCATGTCTAATATAACTCAGGGAATGTGCTGGACAGTAAAACCTAATAATATATTATTCTAACTCCAAGCCCAATATAACTATGGGACAGTGCTGGACAGTAAACCATAATAATTTACTATTCTAACTCCAAGTTCAATATAACTCAGGGAAAGTGCTGGACAGTAAACCATAATAAAATATTATTCTAACTCCAAATGTAATATAACTCAGGGAAAGTGCTGGACAGTAAACCATAATAATTTACTATTCTAACTTCAAGTTTATTATAACTCAGAGAAAGTGCTGGACAGTAAACCATAATAATTTACTATTCTAACTTAAAGTTTAATATAACTCAGGGAAAGTGCTGGACAGTAACAATACAAATTACTATTTTAACTCTAAATCCAATATAACTCAGGGAAAGTGCTGGACATTAAATCATAATAATTTACTATTCTAACCCCAAATCCAATATAACTCAGGGAAAGTGCTGTACAGTAAACCATAATAATTTATTATTCTAACTTCAAGTTTAATATAACTCAGGGAAAGTGCTGGACAGTAAACAATAAAAATTACTATTTTAACTATAAATCCAATATAACTCAGGGAAAGTGCTGGACATTTAATCATAATAATTTACTATTCTAACTCCAAATCCAATATAACTCAGGGAAAGTGCTGGACAGTAAACCATAATAATTAAATATTCTAACTTCAAGACAAATATAACTCAGGGAAAGTGCTGGACAGTAAAACATAATAATTTATTATTCTTACTCCAAGTCCAATATAACTCAGGGAATGTGCTGGACAGTAAACCATAATAAAATAATATTCTAACTCCAAATCTAATATAACTCAGGGAAAGAGCTGGACAGTAAACCGTAATCATTTTCTATTCTATCTTCAAGTCCAATATAACTCAGGGAAAGTGCTGGACAGTAAACCATAATAATTTACTATTCTAATGCCAAGTCCAATATATTTCAGGGAAAGTGCTGGACAGTAAACCATAATAATTTACTATTCTAACTCCAAATCCAATATAACTCAGGGAAAGTGCTGGACAGTAAACCATAATAATTTACTATTCTAACCCCAAATCAAATATAACTCAGGGAAAGTGCTAGACAGTAAACCATAATAAATTACTACTCTAACCTAACTCCAAGTCCAATATAACTCAGAGAAAGTGCTGGACAGTAAACCATAATAATTTACCATTCTAACTTCAAGTCTAATATAAGTCAGGGAAAGTGCTGGACAGTAAACAATAAAAATTACTATTCTGACTCTAAATCCAATATAACTCAGAGAAAGAGCTGGACAGTAAACCATAATAATTAAATATTCTAACTCCAAGTCCAATATAACTCAGAGAAACTGCTGGACAGTAAACCATAATAATTTACTATTCTAACTCCTAAAATCGAATGCACACTATTTCATCCATACTCTTAACAAATATATCTCATTCTAAAAACATATATTAAATAAATGAAAACAATATTTGTATAAAGTAAAACTACACAAATTAAATAAAGATACAAAAATATTAACTATCAATATTTTTGTAATAAAATTTCACACACATTCGAATTTTTATCAAAAAACATTCTTATTATTAATTTGAAAAAGTAAGTAAGAATAAAAATCTATCCAAAAATAATATATACAATTTAAAAATAAAATATTAAAATACATTCACACATACTTTTTATTATAAATATTTATAAACATTTGATTATTATAATTTCTTTTAATAAGAAATTTAATTTGTATATATATCATAATAAAACTGGTACAATTCACATAATTGAGTAATTAATTCCAGGATTTGTATTAAATATTTGATCCCTTGCAACATACCCATTTAGCTACATAGACTGACAACACACCAACAACTGCACACGTCCACCTTCACCCATACCCCCGATCACATTCAGACCCACACTCCCACATTCACATTCAGACCCACATACCCACATCCATACACACCCTTACCCCCTATCACATTAACCTCACACCAAGTTCGCACAGAAGAATCCAAAGTTCACAAACGAGGAGATGGGGACCCTTGTAGATGAATTCATCAGAGTCGAGCCACAGCTGTTTGGCACATTGGTCAGACGGACCAGCATAGCTGAGTAAACAAGCCTGTGTGAGAGGATAGTCAATAGGGTCAATGCTGTTGCACCCATCAGACGCACCAGGAGGGATTGCCAGGCCAGGTGGTACGCTCTGCGGAGGATGATGAAGCGGAAGATGGACGACGACTACCTACAGAGCCAAGGCACTGGAGGTAGTGGTCCCCGCAGACCAGTACAGTTCCATCCCTGGGAGAAGAAGGTCATGGCCCTGCTACCACCGGTGGGAGTACATGACATTGAAGGAGTGGTAGAGCCTGGTGAGTATACAAACAACTCATGTAACATGGGGGTAATGGCATCTACACTCCAAGTACAAAACATGCCTGCAACAAGCGCCAAGCGCCAGCTGCCCATAACTACAGGCAAAAACAACGCTAATGCCACTAACATGTGTATGCCCCATTGACAAATCAAGGCCATGCTATGTCCCCTGCTACAGGAAGCACAGACCAAGAATAGGCATCCAGTATTCTGGGAGGGTGGGTGTCACAAAATGCATTGTGGGACCCCAATTCAGACCCAATTGCATGGGTGTCCACGGGGGGGGCAAGGGGGAGCTCTTGGCCACCCTGGATTGCCAGTGTTTCTGGTGTGGGCCCAGTCAGGGCCGGCCCTAGTCCATCATGTTTTTTAAATGGTGCCATTGTCCCAGGTGGCAGCACCCTCCATTGGGAGGGAATGGTATTGTATTGTATTGTATATGGTTTTTATATAGCGCATGCTGTCATCCTGCGGGTATCCTGTCGCTTTAGATTTTAGACCATCAACCTCAGATGAAAAAAGAGGTGAGCACGAAGATACACTAGCAGGTCGGGAAGAGCCAGGTTTTCAAGCTGCCTCTGAATTTTAAGAGGGACTCACTCAGTGGAGTGGCTCAGGGGTTAGAGGTGGCAGACCTGGAAGCTGAGATCGGTCCTGGACCAGGGTTCAATTCCCCGCCTCGGTGGGTCTTGGGCTCAAAAATTCCACGGACTCGATAATTCTCGTTCCGGTGCCTACTCGACTCATGGGTTCACACTCTGCGACTCTGGGCAATAGCTTGCTTAATCTCCACTACGGCCCCTCGCGGCGGGATGCCTGGCTTTCACCTTGTGGATACCCTGCTGGGGTTATCTCACAGGGGAATACCAGGACGGGTTCCCAAGGCAAGCGCCTTGATGCCTTCGGGTAATACGTGCGCTATATAAATCGCAATACATTTACATTTACTCAGTCTGATACTCAAAGGAAGTTCATTACAAAGGCACGCCGTGACCACCCGGAAGGCCCTGCCCTCCATCTTGGACCGCTTGAATCTTGGGACTTCCAGCAGGCCGGCTCCCGCCGAGGGGAGCTGTCTCTGTGGCCGGTACCATGAGAAACATTCTTGCAGTGGGACTGGGCCTAGGTCGTGTGTCGCTTTAAATACCAGGCACAAAGACATAAACAGAACCCTCTCTTTGACCGGCAACTAGTGCAGGTCCCGTAAAGCTTGGGTTGATGAAGCACTGCGATTCCTCTTTAGAGCAAGCTTGGTCGCTCTGGACTCTTTGCAACCTCTCGATAACAAACTGAGGAGCCCCAGATATAGAGAGTTGCAATAATCCAGCCTGCTCAGCACAATGCTTCTCACCACCAGTGAGCGCTTGTAGTCTGGTAGGATTGGGAGGAGTTGATGCAGCATCCGTAGGAGACTGAAGCATATGCTGGCTGTCCTGTTGGCCTGTGACTCCATTTGTAGGTTTTTGTCGAGCAAGACCCCCAGGTTTCTTAGTGTGTCAGACGGGGCCACTGACTCCTCCTCCGGAGTGAGCCTTAACTCCCTCAGTAGGTACTTGGTTAACCCTGCTGGACAAGGGTGCAAGGGGGTTGCTGAGTATTGTGCAAGGCAGAGGGGAGGAGGGTGCAAGGGGGAGGTCTAGAAGGGTGCAAGGTAGTGGGGAGAAGGGTGCAAGGCAGGGGAGAGGAGGGTGCAAGGGGGAGGTCCAGAAGGGTGCAAGGCAGTGGGGAGAAGAGTGCAAGGCAGAGAGCCAGAAGGGTGCAAGGCAGAGGGCCAGAAGGGTGCACAGCAGAGGGGAGGAGGGTGCAAGGCAGAGGGGGGGGAGGGTGAAAGGCGGAAGTCCAGAAGGGTGCAAGGCAGAGGGCCAGAAGGGTGCACAGCAGAGGGGAGGAGGGTGCAAGGCAGAGGGGGGGGGAGGGTGAAAGGCGGAAGTCCAGAAGGGTGCAAGGCAGTGGGGAGAAGGGTGCAAGGCAGAGGGGAGGAAGGTGCAAGGCAGAGGCCAGAAGGGTGCAAGGCAGAGGGGAGGAGGGTGCAAGGGGGAGGGTGAGAAGGGTGCAAGGCAGAGGGGAGGAGGGTGCAAGGGGAAGGTGAGAAGGGTGCAAGGGGGAGGGTGAGAAGGGTGCAAGGGGGATGGTGATGAAGCAAAAAATGTGCCCACACCTATAAACATCTCTGTGGATGCCCATGTCCAAGTGCACTCATCCCATATAGCCCAGGTACACACCCATGCACCATGCTCAATGCACATGGAGAGGGAATGTACCTACAAGATAGCTGACACTGAGCCCTGGTGTAGGCAGCACAAGGCCCTCATGTGAACAGTGCAAACACAAACACCAGGAAAACCAGGTAAGATACCTTGGGCAGGAACTCACAACCACTGTCATAGCAGCATGCTCCATGGGGGGACAGCTACACCATGAGGGAGGCCAGGTGCCGCTCAGACTCCAACTACCAGCATGTCCTGTAACACACACCCCTCACAGAAACATACCCACCTGGGTGCCCCACTATCACAATGGTCATGTAACACAACAAAACAAATTCAGATCTGATGAAGCATCCAAGCAACAAATGCAAAGTGCACATTCACAAGCCCCTTGCGCTTCTTTCAAGCCGCCGTTGCGTCACCTTTGTGACACAGCAGCAGCACAAAAGAGGCGCCATGGTGCTGGGAATTTACAAGGTGATGCATCTGGGAGATGCATCACGTTCTAAAGCCCTGTGCCAGAAGCAGTTGTTCTGGTGCCGGGGGGTGGTTGGTGTTACGGAGCAGCCACGCCTCCCAAAAGTGTCTATGTGAAATCCACAAGATTTCACTCTGCCACTTTTAAGCACATGCTGCGTCAAAGCCATGTGCATGGCTGATGCAGGTGTAAGGATTGAAACAACGCCTACTTATACGGCACAGATGTGTGACGCAGCTGTGCCATTTTTCCACCATGGTGCTCCACAATGTTAATGTGTTGCATCCGTGCTGGCATAGCTGTGGTGCACAATGAATCCCTGCTGACATGCAGGGCTGTGCCAGTTATTGTAAATATGCCCCCCATGTCAATGACTCTGGAGCACATATCGATTGGACCCCACAACATACCCATCCATAAGTGAACATTGAGGACAATCCAAAGCATTGAAAACTACCAGGTGGAACAGTGCCAACTACAATGTGTATGAAAAATGGATGTTGCATTAAACGGCATTAACTTTATCTGTCTCTCACACCCACAGGGCAACGTGCGGAATCAAACCCCATTGATGGGGAAGATGATTCCCAGTCCCAGGCTCTGCAGGACCCTGATCCCATTGACAGTGGTGCCTCTCACGACTCCAGGGATGACCCCGACCGACCTGGCACCTCTGGTACTCCAACCCCGCAGCACCTGGATCAGGGACACCAGCGCCAACCACCACCACCATTCTTGCCACATCCCAGCAGACACCTCAGAACCCTGCCCACACTCAAGAACTGAGCCAGTCTGACAATGAGGGACAAGGTTCGGCGGGCACCCATGAGGGGGCAGACAACACCACCACTGCCATCACTCAGGGGTCCCGACGAGCCAATGTGCCCAGAACGGCAGTCCATTCTCGTGTGTGCAGGGGTGGTGGGAGTGGCAGCAGGCGGAGGTGAGAACCTGACCAGCCAGCTGCAGGTCCCGGTATGTCTGAACTCCTCCACATCATGGAGGCATACCGGCGGGACACCAGGGAGTTCAGCCAGGTAGTGGGGGCCCTCACAGAGATCAAAAACCTGCGAGCATCACGCCAGTCAACAACAACACCAAGGACGGATGGAGGCAAGACTGACTGAGCTCCTGGCGGTGCAAAGGGACATGAGCCATTCACTCATTCGGATTGCTGACAACATGCAGCACCCTCCCTGTGTCACCAGGCAAGACACTTCACGGAAGAGACAGTGAGAGGCAGCGGGCCATGCGCCTCTCCCAGGTCACCTGGTATGGCACCTGGACTTTTTGTGCAACAGCATCACCTCATTGACTGTCCTAGTCTCCCACATGGACTTGCTGGTTGCAATCTGACCAAGGATGCCAAGCACTGTGGTCTGGACTCTGTTGACTAAAACTGCAAGGCATCACATCTCCCTCTGTGGTCTTTGGATTCCCACAATTTTTGTACAGCACCCATCTCTTACTCACATTTCCGGCACAAGACCGATAAATAAACAAAAGAAACACAAGTGAAATTGATGTTGCAGTCATTTACCATGATTCAACAACATACGTGTGGGGATATGTCAAAGTATGCCAGAGTGTGGAACAAACTCAAGCCATCCATCCAATGGGATCTGAGTCCGGTCGAGGAAACACATAGGTCACAATGTATCATCAAATACATACATGGAGTGCAATACTCACCTGTGATGGTTTCAAGCTGCCGAGGGAGGGGGGGGGCTTGCCATTCTGCTCAGACAGACCATTTTGGTCGAGTTTTATGAAGGTGTAGAGGTCATGGCTCATGTGGAGGTGCCCAGGGAGGAAGTACCAGGTCTGTTTGTTGATGTGGGAGAACTATCTCCCGCATGCAGTTGTACTGTGGATGTGATGAATGGTGCCCAGGGCAAGGTTGGCTGGACGGAGTTGGGGCAATGGGGTGTTGGATGGGAGATGTCCATGTTCGTCTTCGGGGCTGGGGTTGTGGAGTGCCTCCTAAGTGTGGCTGAGGATTATGAAGGTGATCCTGCTGTTGAGAGTGAGCCCATTGTAGGTATCTCAGGTGAACGGTCATGTGGCTGTGGCAGGGGATGTTAAGGATGAGGTGTGCCGAAGCACCCTGGATGTGCACAAGTCCTCCTGGAGTCTGGCTGTGTTTCCTGCGTAGAGGGCGTTGCTGTAGTTGAGCCGGCTGGTGTCGTGGACCTGGGTGACTGTCTGTCTTGACTAGGAGTGGATCTATCTGAAGATCATTTGCAGCATCCGGAGGAACTTGCAGCATGAGGTAGAGATGGTGTTGAGTTGTATGGTTATTGTGAGCGAGAAGTGTACGATGAGCACCTGCTCACATGTGTGGCCAATGTTTGCTTGTGTGCTGCCAGGCCGCTGTGACACAAGGAGTTGTCCCAGCCGTAAGGGGACATTCCTCAGATGATGAGCTCAGTCTTATCCAAGTCCAGCCTCAGGTGGCTTATGTTCATCCATTTGTCAATGCACCTCATGCTTTCTTGAAGGTTGGATCTGGGAGTGGCTGGCTCTTTGGTGAGGGTGAGGAGCAGCTGGGTGTCAATGTCAGAGGACATGATGATGAGGTCTTGTGTGCATGTGATGTTGGAGAGGGGGTCATGGAGACATTGTAGATTGTCACACTGAGAGATGAGGCCTGGGACCGATGACCCCAGTGTACTACCTGCCGAAGGGGGGAGGCGGACTCCCTGGGCCTTGCTGGTGAAGTACTTGGTGATTTCATCCTGGGCCTTCCTCTGGATCCCAGTGTTGGAGAAGTGTGATCTGACAGTGTGGTAGCACATGGTGTAGAATGCCGTTGAAAGGTTGAAGGGGTGAGGGTGGTGGCCTCACCATTGTTGAGCAGGGTCCAAGATGTCGTTGGTGGCAATGAGGGCTGTTGGAGGGGGGTTATTACTGTGGAAGATGGTCTGGGGCGGGTTGCCTGGAGATGTTTGCTTGGAGGGAGATGGTCAGTTGCTCGTTGACTATCTTCTTAATAACATTTGCCGGGTAGGGAAGCAGGCTGATGTTCCAGGAGATCCTGCAGTACTGACGTCCGTCATCAAAGAAATGCCGGGGTTCCTGCATGCCTCCAGCTCCCATGGAAAGTGGCATACTCAAAGGAGACATTCATGACGTGCCAGAGGTTGGCTTCAAGGATGGTGTATGCTGTGATTGGGATGTTGTGTGGGAAGGGTCCGGATGGAGAGCCGGAGTGGGTGGTGTACCTGAGCCGGGTGGTGTCTTTTCTGCTGACGGGAGTCCAGGATCTGAGGAAAATTGCGCTGTCTGCCTCTGTGTGGCGAGGCTTTTTTGTATGTCCATGAACTTGCAGTGGTAGTAAGTTGCAAGGGATCCCCTTGGCCTTGCAAGGGTGGGATGTCTTTTGGATGAAGAGCTGGGGTCAGATAGTTCACTCACAATGCTGATGAGGTCATTCATGTTGTGTGTGTTGGTGCCTAGGCCATACCTGAAGGTTGTCCTCTTGTCCGTGCTGATGATATGGTAATGTCTGAGTTTTATGGATTTCAGGGCTGAAAGGTAACTGATGGTTGTTTGTTTTAGAAGGTTTGCACGTGAGTCCGGCTAGAGCTGTATGAGTCCAGTAGGTCTGCCTTGTCCCTGGTGGCTTAACTGTTTTTGTGCTTCACAGGAAAGTCTGCCAATGTCACAAGAGTGTTGGATCAGTTGCTGATCCAGTGTGTGCTGTTGCAGGGTGTGGCAGTGTCGTTGGTTGGAGTGTCCTGTGTGAGGGTGCCACACAGCTCGTTTGTGTTGACTTAGGTCAAGCTTTTTTGGTGGATCTGTAGTGGAGTGTGGTGCAGTGTGTTGTTTTTTGGACAACTGGATGCAAATGTTGATGTACCAATGCAGGATGGTGCTGCTGTTGTCCTCCAGCCAGGAGTTGCTGTCCCCCTGACCCATTTAGTCTGTGTAGGTGAGGGCCTGCGTGCTGATTTAGTTGTCCAATGTCTGAGGACCACTCAGTAAAGCCGTTTCCCAGCTCTGTGGTCTCAGATTTTTACAAACTTTCATAGGAAGCCTCTCTGCTCGAATTGCAGATGTGTACATCCAGTTCCCCTACTGACCCCTTGCCTGCCAAGCTATACAACATCCTTGTTAAGATACCCAATCACCATTTAAACGCCATCTGGAACCTTTCCCTCAGATCGGGCTCTAATCCGGATGTGTGGAAACACGTGTTCCTCCTCCCCATCTTAAGGAAAGCCAACACAGATCTCCTTGCAATCATAGACCTAACTCTCTTTTACCAGCTCCGGCCAAGATTTAAGTGAAAATTTTATGGCAGCAACTCATGGCCTTTGTTGAAGATAATAGCCTCTTTCACGACTCTCAATCCAGCTTCCATCCCGGATATGGTACGGAGTCGGCCCTCATTGAAATGGCAGACTCTGTACGCTGTGCCGTCGACGGAGGTTCCAAGGCGATGTTGGTGCTGTTAGACTTGTCTACAGCATTTGACACAGTTGCACATCCAATTCTTCTGAAACACCTTAAGACCATAGGCGTGGGGGCCTCAGTGCTTAACTGGATATCGTCCTTACTATCTGACTGCACACAGCAGTTCCGGACCTATCCATTCATCTCTACAGTGAAACCACTGAAGTCAGGCGTGCCGCAGGGCTCTGCTCTGAGCCCTCTTATTTTTAATATTTACTTAACCACGCTGGCTGAATCGATTGCCATGTCTGAAGTCAAAATCATATCATATGCTGAAGACCTTCAGCTTCTATTCACCTTAAATGCTGTGTGTGCCGCAAATTTTGACCCACTCTAAAATAGTTTTAAGATTATTGCGGCCTGGATGTACCACCATTTCTTTAAACTTGATACAGTTAACACGGAGATCCTATTTTATTAACCAACCTTCTTCCCTCTCTTCCAATCTGTGGAGTCCAGCTAGACCTGTATGAGTCCAGTAGGTCTGCCTTGTCCCTGGTGGCTTAACTGTTGTTGTGCTTCACAGGAAAGTCTGCCAATGTCGCAAGAGTGTTGGATCAGTTGCTGATCCAGTGTGTGCGGTTGCAGGGTGTGGCGGTGTCGTTGGTTGGAGTGTTCTGTGTGAGGGTGCCGCACAGCTCGTTTGTGTTGACTTAAGTCAAGCTTTTTGGTGGATCTGTAGTGGAGTGTGGTGCAGCGTGTTGTTTTTTGGACAACTGGATGCAAATGTTGATGTACCAATGCAGGATGGTGCTGCTGTTGTCCTCCAGCCAGGAGTTGCTGTCCCCCTGACCCATTTAGTCTGTGTAGGTGAGGGCCTGCGTGCTGATTTAGTTGTCCAATGTCTGAGGACCACTCAGTAAAGCCGTTTCCCAGCTCTGTGGTCTCAGATTTTTACCAAATTTTTAATAGGAAGCCTCTCTGCTCGAATTGCAGATGTGTACATCCGGTTCCCCTACTGACCCCTTGCCTGCCAAGCTATACAACATCCTTGTTAAGATACCCAATCACCATTTAAACGCCATCTGGAACCTTTCCCTCAGATCGGGCTCTAATCCGGATGTGTGGAAACACGTGTTCCTCCTCCCCATCTTAAGGAAAGCCAACACAGATCTCCTTGCAATCATAGACCTAACTCTCTTTTACCAGCTCCGGCCAAGATTTAAGTGAAAATTTTATGGCAGCAACTCATGGCATTTGTTGAAGATAATAGCCTCCTTCACGACTCTCAATCCAGCTTCCATCCCGGATATGGTACGGAGTCGGCCCTCATTGAAATGGCAGACTCTGTATGCTGTGCTGTTGACGGAGGTTCCAAGGCGATGTTGGTGCTGTTAGACTTGTCTACAGCATTTGACACAGTTGCACATCCAATTCTTCTGAAACACCTTAAGACCATAGGCGTGGGGGCCTCAGTGCTTAACTGAATATCGTCCTTACTATCTGACCGCACACAGCAGTTCCGGACCTATCCATTCATCTCTACAGTCAAACCACTGAAGTCAGGCGTGCCGCAGGGCTCTGCTCTGAGCCCTCTTATTTTTAATATTTACTTAACCACGCTGGCTGAATAGATGGCCATGTCTGAAGTCAAAATCATATCATATGCAGAAGACCTTCAGCTTCTATTCACCTTAAATGCTGTGTGTGCCACACATTTTGACCCACTCTAAAATAGTTTTAAGATTATTGCGGCCTGGATGTACCACCATTTCTTTAAACTTAATACAGTTAACACAGAGTTCCTATTTTATTAACCAACCTTCCCCCCTCTCTTCCAACCTGTGCTGGCCAGAGGAACTGGCCATTGCTCCGGCACACAAAGACTTTGTCAGGAATCTGGGAGTTCGATGGGACAATCAGCCGTGGACTGGTCTACCTTAGGAGGAGACTCTGTCCCTATTGCCAATCAAGATCTCTACGTTCCAATGACAAGCACTTGCTCATTAGTCCTTGCTTTGCAAAACCTAGATCAGGAGGTGAAACTTTTCAGGTCGGAAGCACCCAATGTTGGACTAAGCTACCTCTTCCGCTGCGTCTGATTCTGTCTGAATATGAGTCTCGCAAAGTCCTTAACACCTGGATATTTAGCCTGCCTGATTAGTTGCTCCTCCGTATGCTGGCACACTACAGCGCTGGGTTAGATGTGCGCTCAGTACATGGCTATTATTTTAATTGTAGATGGTTTAGCAGAATTGTGGGTGTAGGCCTGGAGATCTGTAGATGATAGACTGAGGGTGGTGGGGGGTTGGTGTGAAACCTGAAGTGCAGATGTTTGACAATGCCGAGTGTGTCCTTGGTGTTGTATGTGACTATGAGGGGGTACTTCAGAAAGAATTGCAATTCATTGTCCTAGATTGTTTGTGTGGTCCCTGAGGGAGATCTCGTATCCGCAATGTTGATGTAGTGTGCTAAGGATGCGTTCAACCAGGTTACTGTTATGAAGGCAATGTGTGGTTCTGTTGTGTTGATGAGGTGACCGAGTCCAATGGCGTGCTGGTGGATGTAGAGGGTGTGCAGTAGGAGGCACATGACCTGGTTGTACGAACATGGTCTGTTATGCGGGGCAGTGCGGTGTTGACAGTAGGAGTTGCACACACAGACTGCAAAGCTGTAATGGGTGCGCTTAGGGGTTGCCTGATAGCAGGTGGACGATTGCCTGGTGTTCACTGTTTGGAGGGTGGCTGGAGCATGAGTCTGTTGTGTTACCTGCGTCATGGAAGGACCAGAGGGTCTTGCACTGTGCACATTGCAGGCGCTGACGGTCCTAAATTTGGCAAGGAGGTGGCGCAACAGTGGCACTGCAAAGCTACTGCCTGCATTAAGAATGGGTGGAGGGAGTGAGGAGCATCTGTGAGGCATGTGTGTTGCAGAATCGGGGCACTCGGTGGTGCGGTACCGCAGGGGAGGCAGCAGGAGGAATGAGTGAACACATGACTGCGGAAGGGTGAGACACCATGCAAAAACTAGCACACAAAGACAATGAGGTTTAAAAGGCACAATGTAACAGGCAAAGGAAGGAGTGTCTGGTTACTCATGGGTCATGGAACGAAAATGGATGAACAATCACCACAAATGACGGGCACAGGATCAGGTATAAAAAGGCTAATCTGCGCACAGGACACACAGCGTCAGCAGGTGTTGCCTGCCCGTTGTGGGTAGCAAGCTGCAACAATACATACACAACCATGTACTTCATGCACAATGTGGATCATTAGCCATGATAAACTGCATGCATGTTGCCACAGTACACATACTGCCATATGCACAATCTTTGTCAATTATGCCATAGATGACGCATGCAAACAGGCAAGAGATCTGCGGTGACAGTAATGAGGCACATTGGACTGTGGGGAACACATTTTCTACACAAATGGATAAAGTTGCTGTTGAGGCCATGCTGCTTTAGCCAATGTCCGTGGCCAGTGCCATTGCTCAGAAGAAAATAACAGTCATGCAATCAGTTTACCTGTAATGCAGGTGAAACAATGTGCACACGACTGCCTGGGACTGTCGGTTCCTTGAATCCTCAGAAAGGTGCGATGCTCAAAGTGGTCCATCTCCTGATAGCCGCTTGGTCTGAGTAGAAATGACTGACTCAAAAGGGTGATCAGGTGAGGGAAGGAAAGGAAGGGAACAGCAGGGAGGGAGATCTGAAACAAAGGTAAACAAGCATATAGATTCAACACTTCTTGCCACTGAATCACAGAATACCTCAGGACTTATAATGTAACAGTTACACCTGTAAAGTAAAACAACAACCACTGTATCCTAGTTTGGATTACAGTTACGAAAATGATACTAGATCTGTGGATTGAACACGTACACATAAAAGGTAGCAGAGTTTTGCAGCTAAATGAAGGGGGTATAACGCTCTGCAGGCTGTTTCAATGCAATTAGAGCCATGCGGTAATCAAGGAAATCACAGTGTATGAATAAGGCTCCAATGAACAGAAATACTAATGCACTGCAGTACTACTCACACAAAGGCAACAATCCGTAGTTACCCCTGGGAATCAGTGAGGGTCAAGAAGGGAAATTACACATCACTCGCAAGAGCCTTAAGAAGCTCAACCAACGAGGGAGGGAATTATGTAAACACAAGGAAGCCCCACAAGAGACAGTCATTGGCTCGTCCAACTGGGCTTTGAAATGCCTAACATAACAAGCTACTTGGGAGGAGCACTCTATGGTGTTGAACTCTGGGGGCATGTTAGTGCCAATCCTATGGCTTTGACTGAGAATGAATTTCTCAGACGCCTTTTAAGACTTCCCCAGAGCACCCCTATCCTCCCATTGCAACTTTATTTGGGCATGGTCCCTATCTTGGATATAATAGCCAACCGCCCCATTCTCTTTTGGAGACATCTTTGGAGCACGCCCGAGCTCTCCAGTTACAGAGAGGAATTGAAGGACCTGTTATCTATCCTGGGGGTGGGGAAGATTCCATGGTTTACGCAAGTTAGACATCTTTGCTACGCAATAGGGAGGGCATATATCTGGCTTCTACCAGAACAGACTTGTCCCCTTATTTCTAAAAAAATCTCTTGCATCTGCCCTTAAGGATTATCACTTGGCTAGCTTATTATGAAATAGCACTCTAGGCGTACTGAGTTCTAGATTCTTGGAGGTTAAGTTCGATTTCCATTTTGAGCAGTTCCTGGACTATATACAGCCCCTTATGGCAAAGAAATTATATCTGCAATTCAGATATGGAACACTTCTAGTAAGGGCTTACACTAAAAAGTGGATAGGCGCACTTACCCCTGCTCAGGGTTGTCTAGGTTGCGCCGCAAGTGTAGAGTCCGACTTGCATGTCCTTTTATTCTGCCCTTGAAATAAAAAGGCCAGAGCTAAATGGATTGTTCAATTATTTAAGACTTTGGGTCTTAGGAAGTATCTGGAGGTGTACAGAATACTAAAATATGATCCATCATTTTTGATGGTATTCGTCACCTCCAGGTTCCTCTGTGGTGTACTAGAAGTGCAAAGATTAAATCAATGGAATTAGGGAGATGCATGGCTGTGGTCTCTCCTTCACATATCTGCAATGTGGGATGACTATTGGTCCTAATCTGAAGGTCAGAGCCTTAGCCTAGTACCATTGTATCTACCTGATTATTTAATTGTATTGTCTTTCTGTTTTTTTTAAAATTGATTTTATAGTCATTTATTCGATTGTTTTAAGTTAATATTTTAAGCATTATAGACTCAATTGTGATACCATATTTAGGTAATGCTGTCTTATAACTTTTTAGGACATGGAACACCATGAATGTTGCTTTTAATTTAATCTGTCGTATTGCTTTTATGGCCGTACGGCCGATATTAAAGCTTGTTTGACTGACTGACTAATACACTGGGAATCAGTGAGGGTCAAGAAGGGAAATTACACCTCACCCGCAAGAGCCTTAAGAAGCTCAACCAACGAGGGAGGGAATTATGTAAACACAAGAAAGCCCCACAATAGACAGTCATTGGCTCGTCCAACTGGGCTTTGAAATGCCTAACATAACAAGCTGCTGGGCCAGAACTCAACAGAGAGTAATGAGGAGCAATGCCACAAAAACACCCCTATCGTGACCAGGATATGCAGCAGGCCACAAGAGAATCCTGGGATTAACGTCACCCGACTGGTGCCACGGAAGCATTTACATTTGCTATAGCACCACGTTGTTACGTCATCAGCGCAACATTCTCGGCATCATGGGAATAGAAAGTTAACATCAACTGACCGAGAATGCTTGCAAAGCAGTGTTCTCCACCGGCCCTGAGGAAGCAACGTGACAGTGACACGACATACTGGCAAAAGGGGCAATGCATCCATACGAACAGACTCACAGGACTCTTGACAGAACATGTGGGACATACGCTGGCCCACACCTTCACAACATGGTTGATTGGAAATCAAACTGTACTGGCACACAAGATTAAGTGGATGAGCAAAACACATCCTACTGCACACAGTGAGGCTGCAATTCCCCATGGAGCCTGTGGTTGTGATGTCCCACACAATGTCAACCAGTGGTATCCGCAATGTGTCAGGGTCAAGGTTGACACGCATTGATGCCTTCACCAGAGTCAAAACTCCACAACAGATGATTGTCAAGAAGGGTGACTGTCCTGTCATGGGAGTGGTGCAACATGTAATTTGATCCATGGTGATGAGACATGTATGGATAGTTCTACAACATGCACAGAAACAGTTCCCACACATTCCCACACCATACCAACCCGAAACAGCCTGTTTGGATCTCTTATCCGAACTTACATTTACACATGTCCATGCATGGAACGCTGATTCCGCCCACGTTGCAATCATCATGAGGAATAGCCAGAGGACTGAGGTGACACAAACAGACAACAGGCACAGCAACCTGGGAATGACAGACACACAAGGGCTCACCATTAAAAATCTTTGCTAAAGACATGGGCATGTACAAAACACGAACAATGTAGTACACATGTACATTTCAAGCTAAGTCATTGCGCATTTCTGTGTGGCATGACATCAGCACTTGCATGACACATCAGAACACACATCAAAGTGACTTTCCATACAGTCAGCTGGACACACACATTGCAACACATGCCACTCAATGCTACAAGCTTGCACACTCATTTGCAGTGACTCACAATTATGAGAAGAAGTTGCATATGAGCTGACTCCGGATATCATCCTCCTCCTCCTCATCACTTGCATCATGACCAAGCCCTTCATCCTCAACAGGTGTATGTTCCTGCTCCTCAGGATCCAGGATGAGTGGCACTGCCTTGTCAACTGCCATGTTGTGCAGCATGCAGCATACGATGAATATGTTGCAGACCTTGGCCAGGGGACATGGGAGGGATCCTCCGGTCTTATCGAGACACCGGAATCGGCTCTTCAGGAGGCCAAACGTCCGCTCAATCACTCGCCTGGTCTGCCCGTGTGCATTATTGTACCGCTGATCGGAAGCTGTTCTTGGGTTGCAGAGAGGTGTCATTAGCCATAGCATGTTGGGATATCCCAAGTCACCTACAAATATACATCATGTAAAGAAGTGGTTCAGGAGATGCCGTCAGAGCAAAAGATATTGAAACTCACAGGACAAACAGACTTTACCCACCAACAAGGCATGCCCAATCGTTGCACAGCTGCAGCATCATTCGTGGCACCCTGCTACGACTCATGGTGAATGCATTGTGCGCAGATCCTGGAAAACGTGCACAAACATGGGAAATCAGCATGTTAGCAAGACACACCAACAGGGCATTTATTGAATGATAATGTTTCCTGTTGTGGTAAGCCTGCTCCTGAGCCTGTGGTGGCACCAAAGCCACATGTGTCCCATCAATGGACTCAATGACATGTGGCATCCCTCCCAGGTCATAGAATTCACCCTTGACATCGCTCAACTCTTCAGGAGTTGGAAATTTTATGAATTCATCAATGTGCTCCAACATGGCTGCTAAAAAAGCACGCAGCACAAGGCTGAACATGGTTTGTAACATTCCATCAACATCAGCTATGGTTAATTGAAACGTACCTGTAGCAAAAAAATGGAGGGCTGCCTTCACCTTTAGCTTGGGGGTCAGCGCAGTAGGATCCCTGTGTTGCGGTTGGAGATGTGGTTCTAGCCTATTCGTCAAGTCCTGAATCAACTGTCGAGTGAATCTGTAACGTCCGATGCAGGCACGTTCCCTCATGGTAGCCAAGTCTGGAAATGGTCTTGGTAGAGGTGGTGCCCTGCAGAACATATTTGGGAAGAATGGAGAATAACTGTCAGCCAACATCAATATCAATGTACATAGCACATGCAAAACTGCTATTACACATCAGGTCACTATGGAGTCTGGCGTATGCAATACATCCAGGACACATATGCCAGCTTGTTGGCACTCCTACGAAAACCCGGATACACCTGTTGATTGACAAATAAACATGACATGCACTCAAATGAGCTTCTGGTCTGAGTGAACAGCCCGAGATATCACTGGAGCGACACACGTCAGCAAACCTGTAGTGGTAGGTTGTCAACCCATCCAGACAGCTGACTGCAAGGCACACGCACAGGTCACATGAATGGCAAATGTAATTATCAAACACATTGCGATTAAGATCTGCATGTGACAACAAAACAACACAGCCATTGTCACAATGCAGACATGCATGCCTGGGGAAAAATGATGTCTGATGCCATCAGACCAAAAAGCTGTGGGAATGCACGTGGCATTGTGTGCGTAAAATTGTAAATTGTAAATTGATACTTGTATAGCGCACTACTCTCCAGCAAGGGTCTCAAGGCGCTTGTACGAATACCGCTGTGGAACCCATCCTGGCTTTCCCTGTGAGGCGTCCACTACTGGGCACCCCCAAGGTGGAGGCCAGGCATCCTTTGCTTTGTGGGGGCCGTTGTGGAGATTAAGCAAGGTATTGCCCAGAGTTGCAGAGTGGGACTCCATGATTGGAATAGGCACCGAGGCGAGAATTATCAGGTCCATGGAATTTTTGAGCCCAAGACCCGCCGAAGCGGGGAATTGAACCCTGGTCCCGGGCTAGACCTCTGCATCAGGGTTTGCCGCTCTAACCATTGAGCCACACTTCTCCACTGCGTACATGTGAAACCATTCCCATCTCAACACAGACCCATGTTACATGCACCAACAGCAGATGCAGTTTACGGAACACAAACAGCAAGCTCAATGTTTAATATGACACACACCAGACATAGTCAAATAGGGTCATGCTGAGCGTTAAATGTCAAGTGACAAAGTGGCCCGGTCCCTGGCATCATGAGACAGGTGCCCGTGGTGATGACTGTGCCATCCCAGTGCTGATGTGCATGACAACATCTCTAGGGCACTAGTGTAAGGTATGTGTTCACCGAATGGCTTCTTTCCCTCCAGCCTATTTTCATCTGGGTTGGCTGAGCGCCAAGAAACTCCTTGGAGTGGTAGGAGCGCTATATAAGTGTCCATTACATTTACATTTACATAATGATACATATGGGACAAGTTTAAAGGTGGGGGGCGTGGCTTGGGCGCCGATGTAGGTGGAAGCGGGACTCCGGAGCTCCCCCGTAGTCGCCCCTCTCCGTCACATATCCTGACCCCTAAATCGGAACCCTGACCTCCACATTTACATTGGAGGGTCTGAGGAGCATTGGGGGAGAAGCTGGAGGCGCTGTGTGCCCCAAGACCGCTGTAAAGAATTTTTTTCCCCCGAGCGGAGCGGCTGGAGTGGCGGGCTCACAAAATGGCGGCCAGAGTCGCTGGCCGTGCTGCCTGACAGGGGTGAGCTGCCGGCTGCGGGGGGCCCGCGGAGGTGGCAGGAACTACCTGTGCTGGAGTGGAGCGTCCCACGCGCTGATTGAGGTGGGGAAGCGCTGCCTGGTATTGCGTTGTTGGCGAGGCCCGGGAGCAGCAGGTTAGCGAACTGCCTGACCCTAAGATGGCGGCGCCCGCATGATCGAGTCTGCCCCTGGACTACCGTTCAGAGACGACGGAGGGCCTCCAGCTTTCCCCTGAGAGGGGATCACACTGCTGCTGGAGCGAGGGCACCGGTGCCCCTATACCTGGGGGGTGTGACGGCCTCTAGCTGTGACTGGTGGCTGCTGGCTGCTCGGGGGACCATCCTGTGGGGAAGACAAGAGGGCTGAGGTGCGCCTTCGCCAGGCGCCCGCGTGATCCTGGAATGACACCAGTGAACCGGCTGATAGTGCTCTGGTGCCCCGGAGGCCGGCGGTGCCCGCTTTGACTGCTTCTTCTGGACCCCCCAGTGGTGCGAAGGCCCGGGGCCCCAGTCCTCCTCATCCTGTATCGGGAGCTGTGACATCGGCGGGGTCCATTGTGGGCCTGCAGGAAGGAGACCTAGGAATGACGAGGGCTGCTCCCAGAGACGGAACGCGGTCCCTGCTGCCTGGGGGCCGTCCATTTGCCTGCTGACCACGGCAGTCGACCCCTTAGTGCTGGCCCTGGAGATCTGCCTGAGGGCCCTCGCTGGAGCATCTCCCCTACGCTGGCATTGCCCCTGCACCCACTGATGGTTGAATAGATTTTCCTGCCACGGGGGACAGGGGAGTGTGATGCCCTTGGTTTCTGACTCCCCGACCAGCACTATTGCTTGGAGCGGACTTCGGAAGATGCCACAAGATGGTCAGGGGGGCCAAAAAGAAGGGCTTCAATGTGCTGAGCCTTGATGACCCGGGTCATTCCATGGTGGGGGGCGAAGCGGCGTCTGGCTCTGGGAGCTCAGCCCCGCCACGAGACCCCTCCCTGAGTGACATTATGCAGGCCATTGTGGCATCACGTGAGGCCCTGGAGAAGCGGATAGACACCATTGGGTCTGACCTATCCCTCTTGAAGGATGACCACAGGAAGCTGAAAGAGCGGGTAAGGACTTGGAAGCAAACATGAAGGACATTCCTGGTGAAGTGGCTACCCTGAAGGCCTCATTGGCGGAAGTGGCGCAGAAAGTTTGGGTGCTGGAACTCAGGGCTGAGGACAGTGAAGGGCGCTCCAGACGTAACAACCTCCATATAGTAGAGGTCCCGAAGAGAGAGGAAGGCCAGGATGCGGTGTCCTTTTTGGAATCCTGATTGCGGGCGGAGGTGGCGCCGGAGGGGCTCTTCCCATTTTTCGCCCTGGAGCGCGTCCACAGAGTCCTGACGCGCCCCCCTAGAGCTGGCGGACCGCCGTCACCAGTGGTGGTGCGCCTTCTGCACTACCGGGATCGTGATCACATTCTTCAGGCGGCCAGGGGTATACCGGACCTGCGCATTGGTAACAGCAAGGTCATGATTTTCACCAGGGACGTCCAACGACAACGGACATCCTTCCTGATGGTCAAGCGAAAATTGAGAGCTATGCAACAGCCTTATGCCACGCTGTTCCCGGCCCAACTGAAGGTCATCGCTGGAGGAGACACACACTTCTTCCTCACACCGCAAGCGGCTTGGGACTGGATATAAGCCAGGGGGAGGTTGGTGGAGACACCCCCCATGCGACCACGCCTAGACAAAGCTCCACTGATTTGACACCGACGCGACGACCTGGCTCCCTGGCTGAGTGGCAACAAGAAAGGAATAATGCGTGGCTGGCGGTGGCGGCCATCAGCCAGGGGGAGGTCAGCCCCTCCAGTAACGCTTCGGAGCTCTCGCAGAATGCTGATTTAAGTCCTGGCTCCAGCAGCGCTCATGGTCTCTCAGAGGTGGACCTACCGGTGGTAACTCCACAAACGGCAAATGGCATCTTTGGCTGATGAGGCTGTGAGTAAATTGGACACGCTGATGTAGGGTACTGAGACACGGGGAGGGCCCTGCCTGCTGGTGATGGGAGATGGGGGGGCAGCTGGCTTCTGTTGATCATAACCGTGATATCAGGAGTGAGTTGTAGATTGTTTCTGAATACTTGGGAGAGGGGGAGGAGGAAGCTCCGGATCTGAATAGGATTGACGTTCCAAACAGCCTAGCCTGCTCTAATTGATTTATGCTTGATTTGCAGGGTTTGGATGGGGTTACCACGTTGGTTGTCTGTCCTGGGGAGTGGGAGATTGTTTGGTTGTGTTTGTGGGGGGTGGTGGGTGGATCTGGGCGTGTCAGAGGGTCCTGTGAGGGGACATGTGAACTGCGATGTGGGCTACCATGGGACCCGACTTAGGCTACAAATGTCTCACGTGGAATGTAAGGGGGATGCATACCATGCATAGACGCCACAAGATTCACTCATATTTAATTCGGCGGGGCATTCATATTGCCTTCCTCCAGGAAACGCACCTTTTAGCACAGGAGGGGAAAGCATTGCAACGGAGATGGAGGGGGCAGGTCTACCACACTGATTACTCTGTCTACGCTAGGGCGGTGGTCATCTGGATAAGGGCGGGGGTACCCTTTCAATGCATGCAACAGCTTATTGACCCGGAGGGGAGGTATGCAGTGTTTATTTATTTATTTATTTTGAGAATTTGTAGAGCGCGACTGATACCTTGCAGGCTTCCTGGCGCTGGAGAGTACTCTGTTGACAGATAACCGGGAGAACAGTCAGACGGACATTTATTGGGGAAAAAGCCAGGGGAGAAACTAGATGGGGGGGACCTAACATTGGGTTGTCTATATGTCCCGAACGTGGAACAGCCTGCCTTCTTTTCCTCATTGTCCCGCACACTGGCCCCATTTTTAGTGGGACCATTGCTCCTTGGAGGGGACTTTAATTGTGTAACTGACACTGCATTGGACCACTCACATCCCCCCTTACCAAATGCACCGGCCAGCAAACTGGCGCTTGCGCGTTCTGATTGGCAACGTCAATGGGGGCTGATTGACTCATGGAGAGCTTATCACCCATTAGACAGGGACTATTCCTTCTTTTCCTCCCTTCACGAACTTCACGTCCGTATAGACGCCTTCGTGTGTTCCCCGGAAGTGCATGGAGAGGTGTGCCACAGTGAATACCTTACGCGCACGATCTCCGACCATAACCCGCTGCTGGTGCAGCTACGATGGTCGCAGCGTCGCCCATGCATTCCCACCTGGAAACTACACCCAGAGACGCTCGACGATCAGGTCTACCGGACCGCGATAGCCTCGAGTATAGAGACGTATTTTCAGATCAATGCGGGGACCGCGGAGTCGGCCAAGGTTGAGTGGGACGCCTTCAAACAGTAGTGCGGGGGCGATGTATTGCGACGGTGACGGGGGCTCGGAAAACCTTACTAAGTGACATTTGCCGAGAGGACGAGAAGCTACGCTCGCTGTAGAGAGAACGATCTGAGCGGCCGGACATTCATGAGGCCCTACTCGAGGCGAGGGAATCAGCGGCGGCGACGGTGGAGCGTCTCAGATGCTTTGACTACAAATCCTACCTCATGCGTGCACATTCGGAACGGGATAAAACGGGGGCTCTCTTGGCCTGGCTAGCCAATCCGGCTCGCCGAGGTTCGGTCATCCTTGAACTTAGAGGTCACGCGGGAATGGCACGGTTCGACCAACAGGGAATTAATGAGCTATTCTATGATTATTACACGGAACTATACCGTAGTCAGGTCCTTCAGTCGAAGGGCGAGTTTCAGAGATTCCTGGAGGGTTTGGGTTTGCCGGAGCTGGACGAAGAGGACGCAAAACCTTTGGGGGATAAAATTGAGGTGAGGGAGGTAAGAGTCGCCATCAAGAGTATGGCACGAAATAAAACGCCAGGCTCCGATTGTCTCCCGACGGAATTTTATCACACCTACGTCGACCTCCTGGCACCCCGAATACGTGGCTCTATAATGAGGCTAAACGACTGGGCAGCTTACCGAGGACCACTGGTGAGGCGCTAAGTGTCCCACTATTGAAACCTGGCAAGCAGTCGTGGGACAGATCGGCGTATCGCCCGCTGTCCATGCTTAACCTGGACTACAAAATTTTTAGCAAAATCTTGTTGACGCGTCGACTTCCCCACATGTCCACATTGATCCACGTTGACCTATCTGGCTTCATCCCAACCCGCAACACTGCGCTCAACATACAATGGCTCCTCCACGTTCTGGAGGCTGACACCTACGATGTGGACGAGGCGGCGGTGTTTGCAATCTACATGGAAAAGGCCTTTGACAGCCTGGAATGGACCTACCTTTTCCATATTGTGCGCGCAATGGGACTGGGTGAGGATTTTGTGGATTGGACAGCACTACTATACCGAAACGCTACGGTGAGGGTCAGAACAGGGGGTGTAATATCTGAGGTTTGCTCCGTAGCGTCAGGGTTGCCCCCTCTCCCCCTTATTATTTGCAATAGCAATCGAACCTTTGGCGGCGCGAGCCCGGTTGGGGCAGGCGTATCAGGGGTTGGACGTCTATGGGCAGGTGCACCATATCGCATTATAGGCTGATGACCTCCTGCTGTTCTTGGCGGACTCTTCTGCCTCCCTGCGGGGGGCTAAATCTCTCCTTAAGTCGCTGAGCACGGTGTCTGGCCTCAGAGTGAACTGGGCGAAGTCTTACCTGTTCCCGACTCGTGAGCGTAGAACATGCCCGCACTCTATGGAAGGAGTGACCTGACCTGGGAGGAGAAGAGTCTTCGCTACCTGGGTACTTCGATCTATCATAGTAGCATAGACATTCTAGAAGGCAATATCGGTTCGGCAATCAGACTTACTAAAACGAATTTCGACTTCCGGAGTACTCTTCCATTGCCTCTGGCGGGGAGAGTGGCGCTCCTTAAGATGGTGACTCTACCGAGACTGCTCTATTTTTTCCGAACTCTTCCGGTCTGGATCCCGGCTCCGGGCCATGGTGATTGGTTTTCTGTGGGGTTCGGGTAGACGCAGAGTGGCACACACCACGCTTCTAAGGCCTCGGGCTGAGGGGGGTCTCGCGTTGCCGGATTACGAGCTGTACTACGTGGTGGCCCAGCTACAGTGGTTGACGCAGTGGGTAGCACGAGCCACAAGAGAAGAGGACGGATCCGGTGAACCGGCGGGGCCGGTTCGGGTAATATCCCGGATCGTTCTGGGCCTCCCGATGGGGGACCTCCATCTCACCCAGGAATTCGCGACGGTCCGGAAGTGCTGGAATAGGTATCTGCGAAGGGGTCAAGTTGCGGTTCCATAAGCACCTGAGATCCCGCTCAAACTATGCGGGGCGCTCCCGCATGGGGGCACATGGCACAGTTTGGAAATCTGGGAGCGTCATAAGTACTTCCCGACACACTCGGTGGCCTGCCCGCACTGCCCGGCAGAGGTGGCCGATTTCCAACATATGTTCTGGTCCTGCCCGGCGCTGGGCTCCTATTGGCAGGGGATAGTGGAGAGCCTGCGGGAGGTCACTGAGAGGGATCTACAACCCACAATGGCACACTGCGTTCTGCACTGGTTCCCACACACATCAAAGAACAAAATCACTAGTAAGTTCCTGGACCTGGGACTGCTTTTAGCGAAACGAGCCATAACATCCCAGTGGAAGGCGAGCAAGGGTCTCACGGTGGAGAGGTGGCGGGTAGACTTCAGTAAATGGGCCCGCTGTGAGGGGGAGGTACGTCTGCGGCTGGCGCTTCAGGCAGGTACTGATACTGCTCTGGAGCGGGCCCGGGCCTGGGAGCGATTGGTTCTGCAGCTCATGCTTTCAGACTCTGACAGCGAAGGTTCCCCTGCACGTAGTCCGGCTCCTTAGGTACCTTAGCCTGTGTTTGTGATTGTCCAGGTTCTTTCCCTCGGATTGCTCCATGCCCCTAGTGATGACTGCAGTCTACTTTTGATTACTCCTGATAGTCTGTCTCGGATATGCACTGCCCGTGATGGATTCTGGCTTGCTCTTGGGGAGCTCTGACACACCTGGGGGGGTGTGGGCAGGGGGTGGAGTAGGGGGGGTAAGGGTAGGTGGGTGTGGGGTTTGTGGGCTTGGGTTTGGGAGTTGGAGGGGGATGTTTGGTTTTGTTAGGGGTTCCATAAGCCGGGAGCGGGAGGACCGGGCGAAAAGAAAAGCTGCTCTGAGTACTGCCTGAGGAACAGTTATATTTGAGCCTTAATGCACCTGTCAGCTACTAGTGCTCTCCTGTGTAATGCCGCTTGACCTCCGGGGTGTGAGCTAAATCGCTGTGTAAGGCTTTTATTTAGGAGCCTGTGTTACGTGAAGGGAGGTAGTTTGAATGATCGACAAACTGGTTGTACAAACTATGACTCTGCAATAAAAAAAAATTTTTTTTTAAATGGGACAAGTTTAAAGGTGATGTGTAACACATAGTGCCCCATCACACATGACATGTGTCAACAGGTCATCAAACATCGATTGTGCAACAAGATCAGATGCCCTGTGCTATTTCACTGTCTGCCACACCTAGGGCCTGCACTTGTAAGTATGCAATGACAAGAACCTGATTGACATCCTTGTTTGAACCACACCCCTACATCCCTGCCATGTGTGTGCCTCATATCACTATTGTAATGTGCCATATGTGAGCGTGTGAAAGGCACCATGTGATACGCACCGTACCCCTGCATTCACATCTGTGTGTGAAACGCACCGTACCCCTGCATTCGCAGCAGCGTGTGAAATGCACCGTACCCCTGCATTTGCAGCAGCGTGTGAAATGCACCGTGTGAAACTCACCGTACCCCTGCATTCGCTGCAGCGTGTGAAACGCACCATACCCCTGCATTCGCAGCAGCCTGTGAAATGCACCATGTGAAACACACTGTACCCCTACTTTCCGTGCGTGTGTGCGTATCGTCTCACTATTGTAATCGCGCCATACGCGAGCGCACCGTACCCCTACTCTCCGTGCGGGTGTGAGCATTGATTCACTATTGCAATGGTGCCATACGCTAGCACAAGTGACGCACTGTACTCCAAAATTCATGGCGTGTGTGCGGCTCGTATCACTCTTGTAATCACGCCATACGCAAGCGCACCGTACCCCTACTCTCCGTGCATGTGTGCGCATGTCTCACTATTGCAATGGTGCCATACGTGAGCACGTAAAATGCACCGTACATGTGTGTGGATCTCAAAAAAACTTAGGGGACACCTAGGGGACGAATAGTAGGCCCTGAATGCTTCCTGGTTGTCATGGATACTGAGATTTGAGTGTGTGCTACAGGTGCCCTGCAAAAGTCAGTTGGTAAAAATTATACAATGTTGCCAAATGATGGTTGAGCTGAAGCTCAAATTTTAAACCATGCACATTTCTGTCAGAGTCTTATGTTTAAAGGGATTGGAGAAAACGTAGGAAGCTAAGGAATCTGACCTATCACTCTGTACTCCTTAAACTGAAAGCCCCTCAGCAGCACTGATTTAAGGCAGCATGAAGCCCTGAGAGGGCTATTGCCTGCACAACTTTAGAGTAGACCACACTGCTGCTGTCTCTGCATCCCCTGGTATCTTATGGCTCGTACTATGGACAGGAACCCAGCCTTCACTGAAGAGGAAAACTAGGCAATGCTGGACAGCCTCCTCCCAAAGTACAGCAAGATGTATGAGACACCAGGGTAGCAGGTGAGTGCTGACTCCACAACCTTTGACTGTGCACCTGTTGTGTGAGTGTCACAACAGGCATTGTGTATTGGTGGGAGAGACATGCAATGTGGTTGTGAGTGAGTCCCGGGGTGTACATGGTGTTGTCTCGCATGCAGAGCATGCTGTAGTTCATGTGTGTTCACTCCTCACTTGCATTGTGCTTACTGAACATTCACTGCATAGTGAATGACACATTCAGCCGTGCCACAACTTGGTGGCTTTATTCCCAAATGTCCTGAGGTGGAACAGTGTTCCCCCCGGATTGACAGGTGACTGTACTCACAGATGTTTATTACTTGAGGGCACTTGTGATGAGATTGTCCAAATTATGTGTTTAACCTCATGGACATTGAAGTGTGAATGTTCCTTGTCATCTGGGTGAGTTTGTATGTGATGTGTTGCACCACTGCTGCATGGCGTATGCAGCAGCTCTAGCCATCTGATTGAAAAGTAAGCAGTGCTGTGTGCCTGACTTGCAAAGTTAGCACGACACCTGTGACACATCATTGTCAAGTGGCACATGTGCAAAGTGAGGGTTGTATCCGCTGTTGTCAGTGACAGGCGAGTGATCTGTGCCAGGGTGTGTCTGTCTGGTCTGCTGAGGGTTCTTAAGTGGAGTGGAATAAGTGACTAGTTGCCACGTGCTGTTTCAAACCCTGCAGTTGCATGTGTTGGCCAGTGTGTGCCATGGTCAGTGAGTGTGTGGCACCCGTTAAGCCATCTGTTGCCTTTCTATTGCACGTACTGCATTGGGGTTTGCCCACAGGCCTAATTCACATGGACAATGATGCAAGTCATGTCAGCATCCTATGCCCTGTTGACATTATTAATGGTGTGCAAGTGTGTGTCTCTGGGACATGGAGCAGGTGTAGTGATGTTGTTTCACTTTGTCTTCCTGACAGGTAACTGCCCACGAGAATGGGGAAATCTGGATGGACAATGTCAGGGCTGTCAGGTCTGCTGGGGGCCATCGCCGGTGGCTGCGCAACATCCAGAAGAGGTGGCAAGACATCCGCTGCTGGACATGGCGTATCGCCCGGGTCCAGCTGAAGCTGTCACCTCCACGCCGGCATGGCAGAAGTCATCACCTCACCCCCCCCACATGCTCCAGGTCCTGGCAGTGGCGTTTCCAGACCTCGATAGGCAGTTGTAGGAGAGACAGCAGCAAGGAGGGGGTAGGTACATGGCTGTTTGTTGTGTTGTGTGTCACCTGCTTCAGGTGCTCTGAAGCCTGGCTACACTCCCACAGTTGGGGTGTCTGGTCAGACAGGTTATATGTGCAGTGTCTTTTCGATTCCCCATAGTCACCTGGTGCTCATTTTCATCCCTTCCCCTCCTTCTCATGTGCCCCCTGGTATGTGTGTAATCACATTTGCACATGTTCATGTAGGGTGCAAGATAATTAGACTGCACATTGATTTGCACATCATGTGGGAGGGTGGTCTGTGACATGTGTTGGGACCTTGCCTGTGCCATGACCTGTGCACTGTGTTTGAGCTTCATATTTGTGTGCACTGATGATGAGTCTCAACATAGGAGTGTGAGGTTTCAATTGCACACCATTGCAGCATGCATGACCCATGTTGTGTTCTCAGACATGATGTACATCAGTTGGGAGATATGCATAGTGCCATGACAGTTATCCATGATACAGTCAGCTAATTCCAGACCCACGGATCAGTGTGCCCACTACAGGCCCCTGAGACACCCGGGCCTCCTAATCATGTGTATCATCCAACAATGTGCCCATTCTGTGTGGGTTCAGCATGGGCCTGCCTCTGTGGCATTGGTCCCTGGCATAGTTTGTATTTATCCTGTGTCTGCTACATGTGTCTACTGGACATGGATACAAGATTTGGCGTTGTGCATTCTCACACTGGGCAGTGCCTGTGTGCCTATTCACAACAATCTGCTGTTGGTTGTTTGTGACTAATATGTATTGCCTGCCCCACGAGGTGAGCTTGGGTTACTTTTGGAATTGTTGCTGCACAGTTTTTGTTACCCAGATTCTGAGTTCTCACTTCTTGAGCTGTATCAATCACATTGAGTGAGGGATGGAGGTGTTGTGCAGCAGAGGTCTACATGGGCCTGCCTGATTTAGCTTGGCTAGGTCTGACCTGTGGGTGAGAATTGGCTGATCAATGATTCACCATGCACTGCCCCTGTGATGGTGGCCAGTGCTTTCAGTTTGGGCTTGACAGCCTATATCATTTGGTTCCAGACATGATTGTGCCTCATACATTTTTGCCACATGTATGTCGTTCTGATGCAACACTGTTTTGTCTTAATGTGCACACTTCTGTGTTGACATTTTGCCTGGGGATAAGGGCGTGTCCACAATGCAACAATGATTTTGTTCATCACAATTGCAGGCCCATTAGCTTAAGCATTGTCCTAATTTGGGACATATGGGCCCCTTCACATGACAGCCAGTAGGTCTTATGTGCAAGCAACTGTGTCATCAGGGAATGGATTCCCCTGTGAGGACTGACATATTTCAATGTGTCTCACATAAATGATTGTACCTTAGCACTCACAAGACTTGTTAAAACTTGTTCATGTTTTGAATGATTTAATATGATGAATTGTGTAAAGGACAATTATGTGCCTGCATGATAGTTGTCTCACAAGGTAGTGCACTCAAAACAACATTTACAATTTTTTGAAAGAAGCAGGCAGCTTTTGAAAGAGGGCAGTGTTAGTGATTAATGGTGTGCCTTGATCTCCATATACATGTCCCCACAGTGGTCTTGCGGTCTTGAAACTCCTTTGTTGTCAATTGTACAAACTAGTGAGTGTCAAGCCATAAAGACCTCAGTTGGACCATGTATATGGCAAATCTGCAACGCCATTTGTTTCTAACAGTGTTTTATCTTAAGGGGTGCCAAATGTTTCAAAGAATGTGTAAATCTTTTTTGTGTGCATTTCATTGGGAGACATCTGTCATGCAGGCACATACATGTTGTCTTCACAAGGTGGCGAATTAGCACATTCAAAACATGTCGATTGTGTAAAGGTTGGTGAGTCCCAAGATGGCAACATTTATTTACATTTATTTTTTGCCCAATGTACTTACAGGGCTCTGAGTGTGGTGTCACCTTGGGGAGTGAGGTGGGTTAGTTTGCCCTGAGGGGCACCATTACTGTTTATTTCTTTGTGAATTTGAGGTGGCATCACTTCATTGTAATGATCTGTTCTCCTGTAAAAAAAAAGTAGCTTCTCAGTGTCATTCTCATTCAAGTTGTGGCCTGGTGTGTTTTTTCGATCCTTGTGTCCAAGTAGCATTGTGTCTATACCAACTGGGCAGTACACATCTCAATTCTGTGCAGAGCTATCTGGCTGTTACTCATGATTGCATGCTATGATCTACAGTGACCTACTGATTTTGTGCTCATGTGTCAGATGTGTACAGGTGACTGATGCATTTCTGTTTCTTCTCCTTGCCCACAGCATCATCAACATAGGCGGAAAGAGACATTAGCACGGACCGTGAGGAGGGACCCAGTCAACATCAGGCAGCATCACTGTGTCTCTCCCCACCTCCTCCAGAACCATCTCCAACCTCCCAGTAGCTCCGGTCCCTTCTGTCCGTGCAGCCCCCATGTCTCCTTCGCACCCGGCACAGCAGGCCCTGCCCCTATCTCCCCTTCTGCCCTCAGTGCGGAGTCTGTGGACCTACTCCACCAGATTCAGGTTGGTCAGACATCAATGCTGAATGTCCTCCATGGCCGGACTCAAATACTGACCCAGTTGTTGTCATTCATGGAGGGCATGTCAGCTACGATGTCTGACCAACGCCGGATTCTCACGTCTATCGACTCCTCACTGACGGCAGCAGTTTCCCTCCTGCAGCAGTCCGTCCCCCTTCTTCGGACCCACCCACACTCCCCTCTCCCATACCTGTCGAAAGCACATGCAGGAAGGCACGGTCACGCACACCAACGGACACAAGCAGCACACCACCACAAAAGTCTAAGCGCACACCTCCTGCCTCGCAAACTCAGAGGGATGCCGGCAGACCCACAGGGACTGGGGTCAGACCGCAGACACGCAGCCAAATGCACAGTCCGCAGCCCTCATAGCCCTCTACCTCTACTCCCATAGTGTCCTCGGGTGCAGGGTTTGGTCTGGAGGAACTGGCAGCAGTGTGCAGCGCTGAGTATCTTTCCACCTTTGGCGCTGCACAAGTCACTGAGGACGATAGGTCCCCTCCTGCACCCACCACACCTACCCTTCCCCCTACTGTCCCTGCAGTGCCTGGCCCTGACCCGGATGATGCCCCCCAAGGGTCAACTGACCATTAGATCCTTCCTGTGCTGGCAAGTTTGGGGTGGACGACCTCCCCAACGTCCCCCTACAAGTCATTGTTGTGGACTGGCCATTGGCCTTATTTGAGCTGGGACTCATTTTTGCACTTCTTTTCATTTAAAACTAAATAAAGCCTTTTATTTTGCATTCTACACTATTGCATTTCAGGTACTTGCTGTTGGATATGAGGGCCCTGGAGTTGGTGTCATGGTAATGTTTTGGGGTTCTGAAAGATGTTTTTGGATGATGTTCATGAGGTGGACCATGGTATCTGTGTACCATCACAATGTCTTTGCAATTAATCATTGGTTGTGTGGGTTCAGTTTGGCTACAGACATTGTCCCAAGAAGTGTTTCTCCCTCTGTGACACCTGAGATCCTCACTTCAGACAGTTTCACAATTGTTGTGCTGACATGTGTGCACATTTCCTTTTTTGGTGACGGTTCCCTTTAGCAATGGCCATGCCTGCTCACAGATATATACTGCTCATTAGTCTGTGCCATCCATGCTTCTCACTGTACTTGTGTTTTGAGTATGTAGAAATGCCTTCATGGACACATTCACCCTTTTTCCACTATGCATGTGTTATCACAGCGTACCCCTATGTTGGAAATTGTTCTGCAGGGTATTTGGGCACATGACTCAGAATTTTGAGCATTTTATCTAAGGTTTTTCAACCCTATTCCTTCCATGAGAGACTACATCTTGGTGGTCTGACCACCACCTGGACATTCATATCAGCCCTGGGATGTACATTACAATGTGTGTTCCCTTTCGCTCTCCTTGTTTGGTGGGCTGGTACATGACTATACACTATTGCGTCATGATGTTAGGGTGTGTATTTCGCCAGCAACCCCCAAGGGTAGGTATGCATGTGGAATTTAACATCACACCCACATGTAGTGTGTCACGCAGTGTGCAACACGAATCCATTCTCCCTGGAGTGGGACACTGCTGTAAGTGATGTGTTGCTATGGCACTATCATTATAATCACAAGTTAGGGATGTGCACATACCCCCATGTAGTTGTGGTATGCCGATGATGATGTACCCCCTATGTCAGAACACTGCTGGAAGTCCTGTGCACCCACCCCCATACTGCTGGGCACTGCTGGGAGTCATATCCACCCACCCCTAATATGTCTGGGCACTGCTGGGAGTCCTGTGCACCCACCCCCATAGTGTTGGGCACTCCTGAGTGTCCTCTGCGCCCACCCCTCCTACGTCTGGGCACTGCTGGGAGCCCTCGGCACCCAACCCCATACTGTTGGCCTCTGCTGGGAGTACTCTGCACCCACCCCTCATATGTCTGTGCACTGCTCGGAGTCATATCCACCCACCCATCGTATGTCTGGGCACTTCTGGGAGTCCTCTGCACCCACCCCCATACTGTTGGCCTCTGCTGGAAGTTCTCTGCACCCACTCCTTATATGTTTGGGCACTGCTGGGAGTCATAACCACCCACCCCTCATATGTATGGGCACTGCTGGGAGTCCTGTGCACCCACCCCCATACTGTTGGGCACTGCTGGAAGTCATATCCAAATACCCCTCATAAGTCTGGGCACTGCTGGGAGTCCTGTGCACCCACCCCCATACTGTTGGGCACTGCTGGGAGTCCTCTGCACCCTCCCCTAACATGTCTGGGTACGGATGGGAGTCATATCCACACACCCCTCTTATGTGTGGGCACTCCTGGTAGTCCTCTGCACCCACCCCCATGCTGTTGGTCTCTGCTGGGAGTCCTGTGCACCTACCCCTCATATGTCTGGGCACTGCTGGGAGTCCTGTGCACCCACCCCTCATATTTGTGGGCACTGCTGGGAGTCCTGTGCACCCACCCCCATACTGTTGGGCACTGCTTGGAGTTCTCTGGACCCACCACTCATATGTCTGGGCACTGCTGGGAGTCCTGTGCACCCACCCCTCATATGTCTGGGCACTAATGAGAGTCCTCTGCACCCACCCCCATACTGTTGGCCTCTGCTGGGAGTTCTCTGCACCCACCCCTCATATGTATGGGCCCTGCTGGGAGTCCTCTGCACCCACCCCCATACTGTTGGGCACTGCTGGCAGTCCTGTGCAACCACCCTCATACTGTTGGGCACTGCTGGGAGTCATCTGCACCCACTCCTCATATGTCTGGGCACTGCTGGGAGTCGTATCCACCCACCCCTCATATGTCTGGACACTGCTGGGAGTCCTGTGCACCCACCCCTATACTGTTGGGCACTGCTGGGAGTCATATCCACACAACCCTCATATGTCTAGGCACTGCTGGGAGTCCTGTCCACCCACCCCTCATATGTGTGGGTTCTTCTGGGAGTCCTGCGCACCCACCCCCATACTGTTGAGCACTGCTGGGAGTTCTTTGCACCCACCCGTCATATGTCTGGACACTGCTGGGAGTCCTGTGCACCCACCCCTCATACGTCTGGGCACTGCTAGGAGTCATATCCATCCACCCCTCATCTGTCATGCACCGTACCCCAACATTCATGGCGTGTGTGCACATCGTCACACTATTGCAATGGTGCCATACGCGAGCGCGTGTGACGCACCGTACCCCAACATTCATGTTGTGTGTGCGGCTCGTATCACTATTGTAATTGTGTCATACGCGAGTGCACCGTACCCTACTTTCCGTGTGTGCACATCGTCTCACTATTGTAATCGTGCCATACGCGAGCGCACCGTACCCCTACTTTCTGTGCGTGTGTGCGCATCGTCTCACTATTGGTATCGTGCCATACGTGAGCGCACCGTACCCCTACTCTCTGTGCGTGTTTGGGGCTAGTATCACTATTGCAATGGTGGTATATGCAAGCGTGTAAGACGCACCGGACAGGTACACTTCCGATGTTGCGGTACATTGTTCTCACAGTCTGCGCAATCGTCGGTTTCTTAGCACCAGATCGTAGGCGTACAGGACTGGTATGACACGGACGATGGGGTTCATGTCTTGTATGTCGCGTACCGGGGGTGCGGTTCAGGCCGGACTCTGCTTTTACGGACATTTTGAGCTGTCGTAGAAAAAGGTTTGTACGGAGTGTTGCAGAGACGGATCTTAGCAGCTGGGCCAGAAACTGCTGCTTGCTTACGTACAGACGTAGCGTACTGCATGAACCGAATACAAATCGTATGTACTTTTTTTGTCGTACGGTGTTTAGTATGATTCGTATGGAGATCTGCTTTGAGTTTGGATCGTACTTGCTCATATGTACGGTGATGTTGAAGGTGTACAATTCGTACAGGAAATACGCTCCGTACCACTGTTCGTAGGGGATTTTACCGAATCAAATCGACCCCTTAATATTATTTTACTTCTAATTTTAACAATTTCTTACATTTTAAACAACATTTTTAAATTACTACCCACCCTTATCCCCTATAAATCCACGCTCCTAAAATATTAACTAATATTCAAATTTAACATAAAAATTAAATTCACATTTTTAAATTACTACCCACTCTTATCCCCTATAAAATAAACATCCCGCTCCTAAAAATTAATCTAAAAATAAAAAATAATTAGAAAATCACATTTATTCTTTCCATTAAAACATTAAAAAAGTAAAAAACATAACATAAAATAACTATTAAGCAACTAAAAAAACTCCCCTATCAACATAACGTCGATATAATTTACATCGATATTTATACCAACTATATTTATTACATCGATATTTAACAATGTCGATATCTCTGCTAACATCGATATTTATAACATAGATATTTAACACAGACAACATTCTTACCTCAATATTTCTGTTTCTCGACATTTCCCCATCGATATTCTTGATCTACACCATAAGATTAGCATGGGCGGCAGGTATTAGTCATTTCTAACTGATATTGAATTTGTAAACTGCTGTTGTTCTAAATCAGACAAACAGCTGACCATGTGGCAGACTGTGATAAATTACGGTGCTGCCAATCAAGTGCCGGTGCCAAGCACTGTAAACCATCGGCTAAAATTAAGCACTAGGGCAGACCTTCAGTTTGTCCAAGAGGGTTCTCCATCACCAATGGGACAGAGTACCAACACCAACACCATCAACATCCAAATCAGGCCTTAAATATGAAGGTAAAGCTTCTGACCAGGTCAAACCTGGTTTAAGTATCTGACCCTGACTGCATTTAGGTCAGCCTTAGCTTGTGCCTAGGTACAGATCAAGCACAATCAAATGACCATGAGTGATGCTCATAACTTTTTGGCATAAGTTTTACAATTAAAGTTAAAAAATTCATAACTTCTTTCACCTTACTGGATTGTTGTTGGTTTGGTGTGATTCTTGTTATTCTCTTGTTTTGGATTTTGATGTTATTACAATTCTTGTGGTGCATAAATACTCTACACATTGCCTCTAATTTAAGCTTGGCTGCTCTGTGCCATGGTTAAATTAATCATTTTAATTGGTTATTACTTGAGGTGGGTATTTACCCTTCTCAATTAATAACCATATTTCTTTCACCCAGATACTGTAATTTATAAGGAGGCATGCCATACAGTGAACACATCCACAGAGACACTCATAGCTGATATGAACATAGGCAAAAGGAATAGGTGCAACTAAATCAGACCTCCTTTTCTTGGCATGCACATTAGAGCTTTGAAAAATGTCTAACTGCAGCTGCTGGTCATTTAGAATGTTTATATATATGAAAAGGCTTTACAATAGATGTAACAGGAAACTTCATCACTTAAAAATTTAAATAATCAGGTTCAACACAATGTCACAGTAATGATGCAAGCTAAGGATGAAAATCTAAGTACACTCAGAAAAAATGCTCACCATTCTTCAAAAGTGTAAGAAAATGTATTTCTTAAACTTCACTAATAAAAATTTCGTTTTCCATCCACCAGCAGGACTCTGAGGCAGATAACATCACCACTAATAATGTACTAGACTCTTACCAAATAAAGGTGAGATGGATTTAAAGTAGCACCAAATAAAAGCCAAATAAAATCTCTTTAACACTTCCCAAGTTGAGGTCTTTCAAAGTGAACAAACTCAAAGTAGTCGCTCTTCATCAACAAATGCCTTAAGTTACTAAAGACCCACTACTCCCTTTATATTATTAACAGATGAGTTTATAACCTACATTAACATCTCAATGATCTTTAATCTACGCCTGCTCCTCAGGAAAGGCTTTAAATTTAAAATACCTACAAAATGGCTTTCAGGAGTGCCTCCCTTTTATCTTGAATCCAAACGGTTAGCAGTCTTCTTCATTAGAACTATGTGGTGATGCTGCAGTTGATTACTAGGGAGTAAATTGACAAACTGCTGTGGTATTGGAAGTACATCTTTCTCTCTGCATTTCAGAATGGTAAGGACTCATAGAAAATATTTCTTGAATTTGGGTATATATCATAGCCACTCAGGCCCTATTCATGGGGCAGTCACTCAGTGCAGCTCAACAAGTCACCTTGCTGTGCTGCACTGCACGACGGGAAAAGGGCAAGAATGTGCCATGTTTGAGACAATATGGCACAATCCTGACCTTTTCATTGTGCTGGTGGCCTATTGGCTGCTTAGCACCAAAGTAAGCATAGATCTTTCTTCTTGTTACGCCACTCCTGCCACGGTGTATTATTTTGACACATTTCGAGATTTACAAGTTTGAGTCCATACGGGGATGCTTAAAACACCATGGAAGTTGTGTGGGAACCTCCATGCAATGCCCATGGAACTTTTACCCAGGGCAGAGTAACACAACACAGCATTTGCATTGTGTTGCATTACACCATATTTCTGGAGTCACTCAGAAACACACAAAGTGACTTTGTGTAGCTTCGAATAATCTGTATTAAGGTTTGCTTTGCTCTTCCACCATGTTGCATGGGGCAAGAGCAACTCAAACGACTTCATAAATAGGCCCTCAGGGCCCGATTTACAGAATGAACTTAAGACTCAATCCTAAACCTACTTCTATTTTGGTATTCACAGAATGCACTTACTACTTTTGGCATTCACAGAATGAATTTACTACTTTTGGTATTCACAGAAGTTAGGATTTTGTCTTAAGTTTGTCTTAAGACAAACTTAAGACAGACTTTAAACTGATTTAAGACAGACTTAAAACAAAATCCTAACTTAAGTCTGTCTTAAGTCTGTCTTAAGTTTGTCTTAAGACAAACTTAAGACAAAATCTTCACTTCTGTGAATACCTAAAGTAGTAAGTGCATTCTGTGAATACCAAAACAGTAGTAAGTTTAGGATTGAGTCTTAAATTCATTCTGTGAATGCCAAAAGTAGTAAGTGCATTCTGTGAATACCAAAATAGTGGTAAGTTAGGATTGAGTCTTAAATTCATTCTGTAAATCGGGACCTCAGTTTCTATGACACTCATCAGGCCCATAATTTGGCATACATAGTGATCCCTAGCTGAAGAACCAACTTAAATACTAACTTAGATATCGGCAGTGAAACAATTAGTACATATTCCTGCCTACAGTGGTATAACTCATTTGATCTTTGCTTTGTTTCTAATCAGTAGTAACCATGTTGTGGGACAGAAGGAGCTCTTCTCCTGCAGATGTCACAAAATCATCAAAGGTGTTGGCCCACAATGCACCTTACCATTACCTCTGGTCACCCGCATTGATCCAATGTTTACATATTAAGCAATTACTAGTTGTGCAGATCTTTGGACTCACTCCCAAACCCTTCTGAATTGGGACACAGTCCCAGACACAAATCAATATAACTTAATTTTTGGGCTCAAGTTTTTGCATTTGCTTTTTTTTCTCCTTTCCAAATGAACAAACGTGAACAAAATATTCCTATCCTCACTTTCAAACTATGCTGCTCTTTTGGATCTGGCCTGCTATACACTCGCATTGATTACTGAAAATAAAGGTTTCCTTATAATAATACCTTACATCAATGCCTTCAAAACCAAGTAGACTGTATGATTCCAGCTCTCTCCGACTTCTGCACAGCTTCACATAACCTTCATCATCTTAAATATATTTTGATCCATGCCAGGATTGTGCTTGATTCCCTTTATGTAGTACACCATAGTGTCAACAGCAAGACACATGTGTGAGTAATTGGTTTATAAAATTCCTCAATATAACATATTATGTAAATTGGATAGAGGTACAATTGGTCTCATGTACATAAATGTTGAGTATAGGCCTATGACAAGCAATATTTGTACCACCAATTAATTACCAATTGTCCAAGATTAAGTGCGGATGTATATACAAAGAGAAACATTTATAAACACTTTGCACCCGTTTTGCACCACAAAGGAAATAAAAAATCTTTTTTTTAGGTCAATAGCAATCAACCCACCAATAATGGTGTTGTTAATATTTTGATACATAAGGTGTTCTGAATCCAAGACAGCCAGTGGTTCTGGGGGCCTGTAGGATGGTTTGAACCTCTTTAGACTGAGGTAAGTGTGACTAAACATTTGGGCAGATATTGTTAATCCTGATCTTCACATTCCTGCACAGCCCATATCCATGATGTTACAAAAAACAATTGGCCCTAGACTAACGTCGCATTGGTTTGAAGTTGTAGCAATTAATGGCTGAGAGGATATATATATATATATCAAATAAGGCACGAACAGTATTACCGAAACATACATTTCAATTACAAGGCCACTAGGGTAGTGATTGAAAACCCAGTTTAATCAATCATTTATGGTATTTTATCCAAAAAGAAACATACAATGTCATATCACATGGTTATCATCAGACAGGAAGTGGTATGTGAAGGATCAGTGCTTGTGTGAGAGAAGATAGGAAAAACGGAAAAGAAGGCAGTAATTGTTTCAAAAAACTTCAAGTATAAGAGATTCAGTGTAATTAGAATACAGACTCTCATTACAATTGAGGCCTACCCCAATACAAACAGTAAAACATAGTACATTTTAGACTGTTATTTTTACAGTGTAATTTCTTTTGTTTTTCAAGTGTAGGGGGTCAGAAGAAAGGGTGTGTCCCTATTCGGGGGTGTCGACGTTTCGACCCAGGTGCATAACGGTTAGTATGATCCTCAGCAGCAGGTCTTCTTCACGACGGGGGCAAGGGGTATCTGAAAATAACTATGATACTATTAGAGTGGCCGTGCTGTGAGGAGTCTATCAAAAAGAGGTCGGTTCAGTTGATTCGAGGTGCCTTATTGTCTCCGGAGATACAATTAAGAAATTAAATAGGGCTCACTTTGGAATCTGTCGGGTGAGTAACCAAGAGCAGATCATTCATGATTTGGTTAAATCCATAATCCTGTAAATGTATCAGGAGGTGGTGGGAGCATTTCCCAATACTGTGAATAAACACACAAAGGACGATTTAGACATAACATAAGCAAATTAGAAATTAACTCAGAGTAGCCAAGTGACTGAGGGTGACTTACCCACGGTAAGGAGAAACGACCCGTGGGCGTGTTTGTAATGGTAGTCAAAAATACCATCAATTTGCCAAGGAAGAGATGGTTGAAGTAAATGTACTTGTACATGTTAAAAAGCGGGGCAGTTAAGTAAAAGCAGTGAAGAAAAAGCAGTGATTGCAATCTCTCCATGTTTCAATACCTTTATCTTAAAAATGTAGACGCTCGATTAATGATTAGTGGAAGTGTCCGTCGGTCTCGTTGCGATCGTGACAGTTCTGCGGGGTGCGTAATTGAACCTGTTAGAGGAAAGGAATGGGTAGAGTCAGCCGATCCTACCCATCCATGCCTATGTGCTAACAGTGAAAGCCGTGAGTGCCCGTCCTGATTAAAATTACCTTTGGAGAATTCTGGAGCTTCTGAGACAAACGAGCCGCATCCATCAGCATCACTGCAAGAGAGAGCGAGCGGCGGTTCCAACCAGATTTTATATAGTCAGCGTGCACGTATGGGACCCGGCGCTCATGCGGTGGCGTGGTGCACTGGTCTGAGTTAAAAGAGTGAAAAGACTAGCCATTCGGTGTGGCGGGGATGAGAAGTACAGTGGGCTCATCCAGGAATAGTATAGTTCATGAATATACATAATCAAGTGCCTGGCTGCTACATGGTGAAAAATTAAGTTAGATAGCTGGGCGCATGAAAATTACAGAGGTCCCAATGTAAATGAAAAGCGACATAGAGGAGTGTGATCGCAGAATTAGTTGTGGTTCAAAGAACATTTATTTAAATACAATTATATATTACACAAAAATAGACATAAATAAACAATATAAAGCTGCATTTTGAGAAACCAATGTATATGACGGAGAACATTCACAAATGTCTCTAGTCATATCTACCTCATACAATAGGATTTGTGGTGTACATTTCCTCTATGCTCATATGGATGGATGAGTGGGCCTAAGGCCCCCCGAGAGCAGCAACAATGTCCACACAGATTTATAATCGGTTAGGTGGACCTAACCGTTATTCAGAATGCCTATATGTTTGGTGATTTCCTCAAGTTCGTTCAGGCCCCTATTCACAGTGTCAAAGATGAAGATCCACTTACACTCATGGACATTCATGGTGTTGGCAAAATTCCCACCTCGTGGATTTATCTGTACCTTCTCTATGATCCACCACCTTAGACTCTCAGCTGAGTGTCCAAAGGTGGTGAAATGTTCCAACAGGGGTGCGCCTTGTGTGCCGCATCTGATCCTGCTGCAGGGCTGCAGGATGCGACACTTAACTTTTTGTCCAGTTTGTCCTATATACAAAAAATCACATGGACATGATATGGCATAGATGACCCCAGGCTGTATTGCAGTTGGTATGTTGCCTTAGTGTATGAGTGTAGGTGTTGTAGGTGCAATGTTTCAGTTCCTTGGTGAGAGGACAGGCCTTACATGACCCACATTTATAGTGACCCAAAATCGGTGAGATATTCGTTAGGGTCGTCTGGTCCTCTATTGTCTTTTTGGGTAATAGTGATTTCACCTCAAAGTCCCTTACGTTTTTACCTTTTTTGAAGGCATACATTGGGGGATCCATAATTACAATCTCATCAGCCACTAGATGCCAATGTTGGTTGACAATCTTCCTTACCTCACTACTCTTGGTACAGAAAGTAGTGGCACATACAATTCTTTCCGTATTGGTTGTGTTCTTCGCCTTGGGTTCTAAGAGGAACTCCCGGTGACAGAACCAGGCTTGTTTCTGTGCCCTCTTAAATCGATTTTTCGGGTATCCCCTCTCCCTGAGACATTCCATCAGACCAGCTGACTCTACAAAAAAGTCCTCTTTCTTAATAAAATTCCTACGCAACCTTGGGAACTGACCAAACAGTAGATGTTGGCCGGGGTACTGTAGGAGGGTGTTCCTCTCACTCGGTTTTCTATAGAGGATAGTGTGGAGTTTACCCCCCTCCTCCCTGATTGAAATGTCAAGAAAATGTATGACCCCTTTGTCTGATTCCAGTGAGAACTGGATGTCGTGAGATCAATTGTTTAGCCAGGTATGGAAATCCAACAATTGTTGTGTACTTCTTTTCCATATCATGAGGACGTCATCGATGTATCGACGTCAAAGAGAGACATGGTCTCTGTAGGGGTTGGTTTCACTGTAAATGTGTGTGTGTTCATATGCATCCATATAAATAATGGCCAGGTCCGGGGAAAAACTTGCCCCCATTGCCACGCCTTTAGTCTGCACATAATGTTTTCCCTCAAAGTAGAAGACATTTTTTGTCATTGCTATCTCGAGTAGTTGAATTATGAAATCTGTGGGAACTTGGCATGGCCAGCGTCTACATTTTTAAGATGAAGGTATTGAAATATGGAGAGATTGCAATCACTGCTTTTTCTTCACTGCTTTTACTTAACTGCCCCGCTTTTTAACATGTACAAGTACATTTACTTCAACCATCTCTTCCTTGGCAGATTGATGGTATTTTTGACTACCATTACAAACACACCCACGCGTCGTTTCTCCTTACCGTGGGTAAGTCATCTTCAGTCACTTGGCTACTCCGAGTTAATTTCTAATTAGCTTATGTTATGTCTAAATCGTCTTTTGTGTGTTTATTCACAGTACTGGGAAATGCTCCCACCACCTCCTGATACATTTACAGGATTATTGATTTAACCAAATCATGATTGATCTACTCTTGGTTACTCATCCAACAGATTCCATGGTGAGCCATATTTAATTTCTTAATTGTATCTCCGGAGTCAATAAGGCACTTCGAATCGACTGAACCGACCTCTTTTTGATAGACTCCTCACAGCACGGCCACTCTAATAGTATAATGGTTATTTTCAGATACCCCTTGCCCCCGTCCTGAAGAAGGCACGCCACTGAGGATCATACTAACACTTATGCACCTGGGTCGAAACGTCGACGCCCCCAAATAGGCCCACACACTTCTCCTGACCCCCTACACTTGAAAAACAAAATAAATTACACTGTGAAAATAACAGTCTAAAATGTACTATGTTTTACTGTTTGTATAGGGGTAGGCCTCAATTGTGATGAGAGACCGTATTCTAATTACACTGGATGTCATATATTAGAAGTTTTTTTAAACAGTTACTGCCCTCTTTTCCGTTTTTCCTATCTTCTCTCACAGGAGCACTGATTCTTCACTTACCACTTCCTGTCTGATGATAACCATGTGATATGACATTGTATGTTTCTTTTTGGATAAAATACCATAAATGATTGATTAAACTGGGTTTTCAATCAATACCCTAGTGGCCTTGAAATTGAAATTTATGTTTCGGTAATACTGTTTGTGCCTTATTTGATATATATATATATCCTCTCAGCCATTAATTGCTACAACTTTAAACCAATGCGACGTTAGTCTAGGACCACTTGCATTTTGTACCGACAAATACCCAGGTCCTCTGACTTTACTGGGTTACCCCTTTTTTTCATAAGGGCATATCCATGATGAAGCATGAAGCAAGAGTATCTTAGTATACATCAAGCCTTGGATTAAAGTTTATTAAAACAGTAATTGTTGAGGGCAAACAATGTCTCAACTGAACAACAGCAAAAGGGTAGTCAAAATGAGGCATGCTTATAATAGGTATCCAGATTAAAGTTATGATACTCACAGTATGAGTCTGATGGGTGGAGATGCCAAGGTTGTTATTTATGTAGAACTGCAAGCCCCTCACCCCCCTCACTCACTTACTGTGGTTCTCTTGCTGTAGACTAGGCGACTAGGTTAGAAACAACCACTTTGATATCAGATGTTAGATGTATGTCACAATTCTTGTTGATGTTTTATATGGAGCAACAGGTCAAAAGAAGGTATCTCAGGGAGTGATGGGGAGGTGGGTGCTTTTGGTACCAAATAACAAAAGTTCAGTGTAATCTGTACTATTTTGGCAGCTAGCTTTCGAAGAGAAAGCTTAAATTGTGGCCTTTAAAATGGCAAAGTAGCATTTCATTCAAAAGTTCTGCTGAGTGCATAGTTAGCACAGACATCTGAAGTAGAAAGAGTACTGCGAGTGTCAGCGAGTGTCAGCGGCAACCTGCAGCTAAAGTCAGCTAAAGGGAGATTGCCATTAGCTGGTATTCTTTGCTACACTGCTGGTGCTGCCTTCCTGGGGAATTGTTACTTGTACATGGAGCCAGAAGCATTTCCTGAATGCCACAAGATGGAGCAAGAAACCCAAGCCTGTTGATTGCTTCCTGGCCTTAATGGAGAATATTGGATGTTGTAGTTCTGGAGGCAGTGGTGTGGTCCTACCTACTGTAGCCCTATCAGCAGTTGCAGTACATTTCTCTGTCAAGCACATGGAGAGGGTAGTAAGCAAGAAGTGACGGAAAAGCAAGAAGTGTTGTGATGTACAACATGCTGTAGTGGCACAAGCTGATACTAAGCTGGGCAGGTCAGGCAGATGGAGAAGAGTTAGGGCTGCCCTAATGCTGGACGATGGTGGTGGCACTTTGAATAGTTACATGGTCATCTAGGGATGAAAGCCAGGGCTCGTCTGAACCTGCTGTATGGTGGAGGCTTAGAAACTGAGGTAAAGAGTAGCCTGTTTGCAGTCCCATCAACAAGGGCGGAGCACAATTAACTGAAGCCAGTGGATTGTGAAATGCCCCAAATGTGGTGACGCTGCAACAGCTGACACCAGTCCAAGCAGGTTAGGCCAGTGAAGAAGAGTCTGCAACAACTTAAAGCTTGGAGAGGGTGGAATAATGCCAGAGCAGCAATTGCCATCAGTGGATGCCTGATTGGACTCTGTGAAGCCACCTGGATGTTGGAGCTCAAGAGGTGAAGGTAGAGTAAGTGGAAGCTGGTATGTCCCCAGGGTGGTAGGGCAGGTGTGACAATAAAAAAAAAATCCAATTTAAACCACTTACATGTGAGCGCGATGTCCTAAGCAATGGTCTTCTCTCCTTGAGGTAGACATTATCCAAGCTACTAAGACAATCCCGGTGCTGCTCACACCAGCATGAGAGCAGAGCCAGGATTAGTGGGAGCAGCCTCTATCAGTTCTCAGAAGAGCACTGGAGGGTTTCTCTAACCCAGCTGCCTTAAGTTTTAAAGTTTAAAGTGCAGATGTGTGGCTGGCCATCGCAAGAAGGCCAGCCAAAAGAAATGTGCGCTTTTAAACTGCAAGTGCCCTGCTCTCTCTACTGCTGCCAATCAGAAGCAGACCCCCCAACCCCCTTGTACTGTTGTACTGACGCTCTATTCTGGACAAATTGTAATGAATTAACTTCAATGACATTTTATTTGACCTCACTAGGGGCATTTCAGTGGTGCAACGCTCCTCCGCTCAAATGGAGGAGGTGCCTCTAGGTAGAGTTGCATGTGTTGGTGCACAACCAGTCGAAGTGAGGCTAGTGAAGCTTAGGATGACCCAATTAAGAATGTCTGCGACACGTAGTAAAGATTAATCATTAATCCATTCAAACAGGCCTAGGAATGCAAATGATGATATGTCAGTATTTTCTTGATTGCCATTTACTGTCTGATACCATAACCAATGCTAATCCTGAACATAACTGCTGACAGGAACTTTCTTCCTAAATCCCTTCATGGAAAGGTATAATCAACTTGTTAAAGGCCATACACTGAAGTGCATGCTCGCTCATTTTTATTGTAGTTAAAATATAGCTAAATTACTTAAGGATACTGGATCAAGAGCATTCTATGAAAACATAGCATCGTAATCTCCATTGTGTGGATTTTCATTAAACATACCAAAGGCAAAATTGTGAAAGTGCCATTGAGATGCATTACAATTTCCCTTCAATTCTGCCCAGCAACAATTGATATCTGTGCAATTTACAGAGGGATGGTTCCGGGAACTAAGATGTATTAAAAACAGAAAAATCCAGAAGAAGCTACATCTTAATTAATTTCAGTAATGAGAACGAAAAAAATATTACTTTCATTTTTTCCCACAGTGCCTAAATTAAATCCCAGAAATGTTAAAGTGCATTTTAAGTGGGCCACTTATATCTTTTGAAATATTTCCATAATGTGCTATTCACTGGTATTATTCATGGTGGAGTGAAACCGCTTCTGTCTAATAGGGCATTCGCAATGGTAAAATATTCTGAAATGAAAACCATTTTGCATTGCTATATTACAAATCTGGTTTGCCTGACATAAGACAATTTAATTCTTCTGTCTATAAAAAAGATGGGAGAAAGATTTTATTTCAAATCTCGAAGCTGGTAATCTGTTCCCTGCAGTAATTGTATTATCCTTTAACACATTGCTCCCATGATAGCAGCAGATGGGTCTGAAGATATTATAGCTTTTTAACAATATTGTGTCATCGGTGGTTGCTCAGCTACAGTAACTCTTCTCGCTTTCATTCAAAAGTCAAAGCGATGCTTAAGGCATAAAACACGAATAAAGCCGACATAGTGGTGTTGCATGAACATTATTAGGATGAGATATGTGATGATCAAGCTATAAGAATGTACAATTCAAGAATAAGTTTTTGTTCCAAGATTCTTTTGGAGACACTAATACATATATTGCATCCTTACCATTCATCAATACGGTGGTTTGCTTTGTTAGAGTGAATGTGGAGAAAGACTCTTACGCTAAGTTAAAGTGCATGGATAATTTTTAGTATCTTTTATATTTAGAAAAATGAATTTGCTGTCTTATAAAATAACGCAAGTTAAAGCATAAGTCATTTACAAACAGGCCTGTAATCTTTTAACGGTGTCATAGTAACTTCAGCAATGATAATATGATATTTTTTATTTAAAATTAAATTAACTTGACCTATGGCTCAGAAAAACTAATTTTGACATCTTGATATGCAGCTCCATTGTGCATTAGTGAGTTTCTGTATCACAAAACAATTACAGTCCTACGCAAAATTTGAAAATTGAGCACAAGTGTTAACTTAAACACATTTCGACATACTTGGGTTGTTTAAGTGAGTCACTCGAAACGGCATTTTTATGAACAGATTTTGGTCACACTTATGGATGTTGATTCACCAAAATCACAAGGGTAGAGGAAGTGACATCATATACCCTTTGATGTTAATGATGTCACAGAAAGTGACATCATATGACATTTTACCTTGAATCATCGCACTTGACCCTAATCCAGATGACATCCCAATAATCAACATCACTTAAGTTGTATAATAATTGCACAATTAATGTTTTATATTCTTCAAGGGGAGAACGGAGGGTGTGAGTTTCTCTCCTCTGAGAAAATGTTTAAACAAATTAGCTTTACCAGTACATTTTATTTTAATTTTCACATAAATTTGCTAAAAAGCCATAGGCTCTGAAAAGACACTCACTAAATATTCAAGTCCTTTCATGGCGTGCTAAGCAAATGAAACGTGACAGTCCTCATAAGTTCACCCAATTATGTTTAAATGTCCTATGGGTGCCCCTTATGCCAAGATTTACCTCCATTGGTAGAACCAACATTATGCTATGGTAGACTCTTTTGCCCAAGCATTACATATAATATGCCAGTGCCAGAATGTATTTTCCTAATTCTGCTTCTCTCGCACTACGGATTATGGCTAATATGTTGTGAACCGCATTCTGTCATGGCATTGTCACAGTTGTCTTCCCATATGCCAATAAATTCCTCCAATGCACCTTCACCAGCAATTTGCCACAGGTGCAACCAATGCCAATAATTTCCTCTAGGAGGCCAGCACTGGCCTTTTTTTAATGGCCAATGCCAAATGTACCTACAGTGGGCCAGCATTAGTGTTTCGCTGAGGATATCCCATATGCAAGTATTGTTTTCATTATGCCAGTACCAACATTTTCCAAGGGTGTTTCTATGTACCAAGAGGCATGCCAGGTCCAACAGTGGATTTTCAAGAATAAAACCACAGACTCACTTACATTCACTTACTCACACACACACACTCATTAGCATTCACTTGCACTCATTCATTTATACTTAGTCTCTTGTGCTCACTTCACCCTGAATCACTCACTCACTCTTACTCTGACTGACTTATATTTGCTCACTCATTTTCACACACACAGTACCACAATCTCACATACAAACATACATGCTTACACATATACACGCTCTAACACAAACTCACACTTACCCACATGCATGCACACATCATACATTCAAAGCCATTTTATTTTTCTTACCTAAGATGCAAGTAAAGGTCCTGATCTTGCTCTCCACTATGTATTATACTAATAGTGAATTATAAACTATTATTCATCATTAATGTAATAAAAATGAGCACAAAACAAGGTAAGATCCTGACTCTATAACAAAAGACTTTGGGCCCGATGTAGGTAGGCCGTTACCGATCGGTAACGGCCGAAAATACCGATTTTCGGCCCTTACCGATCGGTATACTGCCATCGAGATGTAGGGCAAAGAAAAACGTCCTAATCGGTACAAATACCGAATCGGAATGGCTACCGAATCGAAAATAATCCGATACGTACATACCGAAAATCGGAAATGTAACGAATCGGTAACACACCGATTCGGATAAAAATACCGATTCGGTCCATGTACCGAATCGGTAGTGACACCGAATCGGAAATTATCCGATTGGGACCATGTACCGAATCGGTAGTGACACTGAATCGGTAATCATCCGATTTGGTCCATGTACCGAATCGGTACTGACACCGAATCGGAAAATATCCGATTCGGTCCATGTACCGATTCGGCAGTGACACCGAATCGGACATAAGCCGAATCGGATAACCTACCGATTCGGTAGAATCACCGATTGGGAAAGTTCCCGATTCGGACAGATAGGGAGATGTAGGGAAGCACAGAAATACCGATTTTGGCTCTAAATCAGTATTTCTCACTCAGTATTTACCATGGATTACAATCAGGTGGTAACCAACTCCAACCCATAAAAATAGAACCAAAATGCATTGCAACTTGCAGGATGGCAGCTTTTTATGTCATTGCAAGGCGGCTACGGCTACAGCAGGAAGGACAGAGGGAATGGCAAAGAGAGGAACAGGTCTACAGACAGAGGATCACCGTGTTCATGCTCACAGAGGCAGAGATCCTACAGAGGTACAGGCTGGACTCAGACACCATTCTGGAGCTCATCAGGGACCTCAAACCACTGTTGGACCACCCCAACCCAAGGGCACACGCCATCCCAGCGCACGTCCAGGTGCTATGCAGCTTACACCTGCTTGCGTCTGGCAGCTATCAAAGTGGAGTTGCAGCGGTAGGAGGGGTGACCCAGAGCAGCCTGTCAAGGTTCTTGCACACATTCCTTGACGCCATGATACACAGGATGGACCAATACATCTCTTTCCCTGCAACCCACGCAGAACTGCTACAAACTAAAGCTGACTTCTACCAGATGGCACAATTTCCCCAAATCATTGGCTGCATAGATGGCACGCACATTCCGATTTGCCCCCCAGCTGACACAGAATACATATACCGCAATCGGAAGTCTACGCACACCATCAACGTTCAGGTGATCTGCAATGCGAAGTGCACCATCACAGACCTGGTAGCAAAATTTCCAGGGAGTACCCATGACTCCTACATTTTTCAACAGAGCGGCATCTATGCACGGCTGATGGCTGGCGAATTTGGTGAAGGATACCTCCTAGGTGAGACACATCATCAGACCCCCATAACACAAAGTAGCTAAGTGTAATGCATGTATGCATGTGAGTAATGTTACCCCTTTTCCTTCCAGGCGACAGTGCATATGCCCTCCGCTCTTTCATACTCACACCCTACCTCAACCCCTCCACACCCAGCCAAAGGAGGTATAACCGGGCCCACAAAAGCACAAGGAATGTAGTTGAACGGACCTTTGGCATCTGGAAAAGTAGATTCAGATGCCTGCACAAGAGTGGAGACGCAAGGCAGTATACCCCCATCACCTGCTGCAAGATCATAGCTGTCTGTGCAATGTTGCACAACCTTGCGGTGAAGAAGGGCACTGAGGTCGAGTTGTCTGACTACGAGGACCATGACGACGACGATGCTGTGCCACTAACAAAGCCTGCTGGGGTGTCTACGCCAAGTGATGGCAGATACAGACGTGAGGAGATAACAGAAAACTATTTCTGAGTGAGTACAGATGCACAGACAGGTAAATGGTTGTGGGGAAAAGCAAATTTTAATAATGTTGCAACACCGTTACTGCACTGATGTGCAACAAAATAAAATGTAAAAGTAAAGAAAACAAATGTCAAAGGTCCGGGTTGCCTCACCCGCCCTGGCAAGCCTACTTCTTGGAGCGCTTGGCAGCCCCACTGGGGTGTGCCTCACCCCCTTCGCATGTCCTGCGGCTTCTGCGGAGCGCCTGGTGCTCCGGCGCGGCTCCGACGCAGCGCTGGCCGGGCTGCTGCGGCTGCTGCTGTCCCCAGCATCCCCCAGGTCCAGGGCTGGATTGGCCGCAGTATTGGAAATTATCATTGCCTCCATGGCTGTTGTTATGCGGGCCATTCCCCTGGTGACCTCAGAGGTGTTTTGTGTCAAACTTGCCTCCATATTAGCACCACGTTGACACAGTTGCGCGGTTGCAGCAGCTAGGCGGCTAATACATCGGTTTTGCACGCGGGCATCCCGCCTGCGCGAGTGCTCGTGCTCGTCAAGTCTTCCGCATAGCTGTGTTATGGCTGTGGTCAGCCTGCCAAGACCTGCAGCAACCTCCTTGTTTGTGTCAACAAAAGCCTTGAACCCTTGCACCATCTCGCCCATCTGCAGGTTGTGCTGGCGGAGCTGGCGCTGGCAGGCCATGATGGACTTTGCCTGCAAGCGTTGGATTTTGACCATGCTACCTTCAAGCCCCTGGAAGACACTGCCCTCCCGTGCCGGCGCTGCAGTGCTGGAAATGGCACGCCTCCGGGTACTGCTGCTGCCGCCCTGCTGTGTGGGCTGGGGTGCCACTGGTGTTGTTGTGGTGGTGGCCGGGGCCTGACCCGCTGCTCCCTGGATAGGGTTGAGTGTAGCCACAACCAGACTCCTGGCAGGAGGTGTGGTAGGTGCAGGGTGGGCCGTTGTCGGAGAGTTCTCAGGGGAGAACAGCAATGGGGGTGTGCCTGACATTTGTGGGGAGTGAAGGAATGCGTAGTCAATTACCAGGTCTCCCTCACTTCCCTGGCCAATGGTGTTGTTCTCCTCCTCCTCCTCCTCCAGGGCAGCCTGAGTTGTGCTAGGCCCTGCCACCGCACTGGTAGTTGGTGCTGGTGCTGGTGCCTCAGTAGCTTGTGGTCCTCCGCCTGATGGTGCCCCTAGGTATAAAGAAGCATTTGTAAATTGAGTGCCGATGTATTACAGTCACTACAATTAAAGCATTGCACATGTCCTTGCATATCCTTTGAATGTGTTCCACTGTTTTCTATTTTGTGGTTCTGCACTGCCATATTTTGGAAACTTCTGCTGACTACATTTACCATGATGCTTTTCTCTTGTATGTTGGTTACAGTACTGGGCTGGGGTTTGGCTGTGCATTGTGTTTAGGCCTTTAAAAACTATGCAACAGATTTTGAAGTGAATTCATTTGCGGATTGGAAGCCAGTGGAGTTCATGCAGGAGGGGGAGAGAAGGGGTGCGGTAAGGGGCACTGGTTACTAAACGGGCCGCTGTATTTTGCACCACTTGTAAAGTCTGTAAGGCTGAATCTTTGGCGGAGATCAGCAAAGCATTGCTGAAATCCAAGCAACTAAGTACCAGTGCGTGCATAAGGGTCTTACGTGCTGACAAGGGGAGAAAGTGGAAGACTTTACGCAGCACACTAAGGGCATGAAAGCAAGCACGTTTGGTTGCTGCTATGCTATGTGGTCATCCAGATTCAGCTCATTATCAATCAGGACACATAAGTTCTTGACCACCAGTTTAGGTGGGGGTGCTGAACCACGTTCTTACGGCCACCACCTTTGGGACCAGCTAGAGACTGCATCCTTGAACAGCATGATCTCCGTTTTTCCAGTATTGAGCTGCAAGAAATTGCGGCTCATCCATGATATTATCATTTTCATGCCTTCAGCAAATATCTCTTGGATGTTAGGGGTATGTTTGTCATAGGCCAGGAGCAATTGTGTATCATCTGCGTAGGATATCGGGTTAAACCCGATGTTCCTAAGAAGCGTGGCTAGGGGGGCAATGTATATATTGAAAAGAGTGGGACTGAGACAGGAACCCTGGGGAACTCCTTTAGTACCTGAGGTGGTTTTGGATTTGAAGGATCCAAGGTTTACTGTTTGGGACCTGTACTTGAGAAAGTCTCTCAGCCACTCTAATGCAGTGTCTTGAATGCCTATTGAGTGAAGTCTATCTAGTAGAATCTGGTGTGAGATGGTGTAGAATGCAGCGGATAGGTCGAGCAGTATGAGAATTACTGCTCGGTCGGCGTCCGCCTGCATTCGAATGTCGTCCACTACATTGACCAGAACTAGTTTGGTGCTGTGCCGGGGACGGAAACCCAACTGGGAGTGATCCAGACAGTTGGAGGACTCAACAAAACCTGAAAGATGTGTATTGATATGCTTTTCCAGTAGTTTACTGTACAGGGGAAGAAGTTAAATGGGACGGTAATTGGTAATGACAATGGGTGTTAGTTTGAGGTTTTTTCTGATTGGCATGATCTGAGCATCTTTCCATTCTTTTGGAAGTTTACCTTGAATAATTGAGCTGTTTAGGATGGAGAAGAGAGGCTCGGCCAATTCAGCAGAGAGTTTTTTAGCAAGTTTGGCAGGGATAAGGTCTCTGGGAGAGCCTGACTTTGCAGATTTTAATAAGGATTCTGTATATAATACAGTCAGCAATGGAATTTTTTTTAAAGTACCCTGATTGGGTGGACAAGGACTGTCAATCATCGGGTTATGCCTAAGGTTAGTGCTGGGAGTGGATATTTTGTTATAGATATCCTCAATCTTTTGTGTCAAGTCGTCAGCTATGCTATCGCATAGCGATTGCTCTTCCTCTGGATTACAAGCTTTGGGATTGATAAGGGTTTGAGAATCTGAAACAGGGTTTTAGAGGTGTTGTCTGATTGCTCAAGTTACGTGGCAATGTGCTTTTTTACGGGCGTTTCTCAGATTCTTATGGTATATCTCTAGATTCTCTTTGTATTTGTCCCTGTCTGGTTGGTCTTATGTTCGGCGCCATTGGCGTTTTAGTTTCTTACATTTGCTTTTCTCTAATCTCAGCTCTTATGAGTACCAGGGGTTCTGGGAGCGGGAAGCGGTTGCAGATGATTTTTTCATGGGTATGATAGCATCTAGGGTGTGTTTAATGGAGTCTTGGAAAGCCCTCAGGCATTCCTCCACTGTGCCCACAGGGGGCTGATGAGGAGTGGTAAATGCTTCACGGAAGAGGGATGGCGTGAGTTTATGCCATTGTCTTTAGCTACGAGTGGCTGATGTTTTATTGGATACGTTATCGCATGGTCCCGGCAGATCAAACAAAATTATTGAGTGGTCGGACCATGTCAGTGGATACGTGTGTTTATAAATTGTGTCTAAACAGTATTTGTCAAACGGATCACTTGATTGGATCCATGCCTCCTTGCATTCAGGGAGCTCTTCCTCATGTGCTTCATCACCATAACCTTTTCACCCAGGTCATAGCAGGGCTCTTCATCTGTTGGTAATGTATTCTACTCCACCTAGTGAGAGCTAAATTGCACCATATCAGCCAAGTATTTATAGTATTCTACGATAAGGGCAATAGTAATGTTCTCAAGTACAGCACAAAGAAAATCTGAAACTTGCTTTACTCTCCCAATATAAACCTCATGAGGAGAGAGACCCATCACTTTATATGGGCTAATTCTCATACTCATTAGAGGCAATAGCAAATCAGCTGCCCATTTCAGGGATGCTGAGTTGCAACTTTTTGATAACTTTGACTGATTTCATAGACTTGCTCAACAACTCCAGATGCTTCGAGTTGATAACCGCAATGTAAACTTTGTTCCACCTTCAGTGCTTTATATATCGTATTCATAAATACACACTTAAAGTGGGTCCCCCATCTGGCTCTTAAGAAGTCAGCAAATCGAATCTCAGGATTAACTTCCTCACAAAACAGAATTGCTACTATCAAGCTTCAATTCTTGTAGTTGTATAGGCTTCCATTCATCTGGAAAAAACCCAATCACCAACTCTTAACACAACACATTGCAACAAGGCATCCCTACATAATGTAATTTGCAGGCTAGTGAAATGTCCTACAGACTGTCCTTCATGACTTAAGGTCACTGCAGTCCTTATTTCAATGTGTGATTGTTGACAGGTAACAAAACTTCAGCTGCAGCTCTGAAATGAGAATTAAAGCCAATAATTTTAAAAGTGGAAGGTATGCCACCTATTCCTACATGTAATGACCATGCATGTGTCTCACCATGTGGTGTAAAATCCAACTTGGTGAGACAATTCTATAATCAGGTGACCTCCATATGTCATTCTCCTCTTTTGGCACATTGTTTTGCAACTCATCCAACGTCTGAACACTCTTTTTCAGAATTAAAATCTCCACTCAGCTTTTTGCAAGCCATCAACATAACGGTTGCCAAGTTAACCATGCCATTTCAAATCTTATTTGCTATACTTTTTGAAAGCAGAACTTCCTGAGGTAGCTAATATGCATGAAATAATTCCAGAATGATCTGCCCTTTTCTGATTGGAGTTCTATGGGGTCTTAAGAAACTCCTTTGTGACCAAAACTGGCCAAAAATTGGGACCTTACCAAAACCACATTGACTATCTGTTCAGATGGTAATATTCAATCCATTGACCATGCAGAATGGTCTTGTTGTAGCAATTAATTCTGCTACTTGTGTACACAGGTATGATCTTCAACAATGTATTATGTTATGCAAACCTTATATGCTGCACTCACAGTTCCTTGAGGGTCTTTTAGATACGCAACATATATTCATAAAATTCAGGAACAAATTTCATTAGTACCTCTTGAATGTCCGGTCTTGGCTTGGTACACAATTCCGTTACATTGATACAGTCATGGTTACAGACATTGTCTCCACCATCAGCATTTTCCTCATCCAAAGTAGCTATAGAGTGGCAGGAATGATTGTATTGCAACCCTCAATTGAAATTAACTCCTATTTAACTGACTTAGTTTAATCACTGCTTTTTAAATGCTAGGATCGACTATGAGTTAGCACAATCTCAATAACTTTATAACTGAAAACAATTGGTTCACTATGCTGAATAACAAATCAGGTAGCAACAATGCACCTCATAGAGCCCATAATTGTTCTGACTACTGAAGCTCATGGAGCAGGAAAATAAGACACTGGCCACTCTGCTTCTCTACGTTGCTGGGTAAGTACTAAAATTGAGCACTCTTCTTTCTGATGCTCAAACAAAAAAAAAATATAGCAGCAGGTGCAGTACAGCGTCTATGTCTAAGTACTAGCAAGGCATTTATACATTCATCATCTCAGGGCACCGGATCGCTCACCTTACTGTGAGTAAGCATCTGTAGAGTGTTTGCAATCAGAGAACAATTTTGAGTCCACTGACGTTACTAGTCAACCATTCCCAAATACATCTTCACTTTTTTCTGGGTCATTTGTGGGTTGATTTTCAGAATCACAGACATGCGTTCAGCATACACTTACTCCTTTCTCAATGTTGTGACCCAAGTAAACAACTTCTTTCTACAATATAACAATCTTGTCAGGAACAGTTTATAGCTATGCTCTGCAAGATGATGCAATCATATCAAGTTTTCAATCATCTCTTGTTTGTGATGCAACCATTGGGTCATCTATGTACAACACTAATGCTGAGATACAGATCCTCAACATCTTTCTTCATAAATTGGGAGAAGATAGACAGACTCTCTGTATAGTCCTGTGGGATTTGATATCAGACCATTACACTGTTAAAAAATCTGAACGCAAAGAGAAACTGGTATGCTCATAAAGAGGAATGGATAAAATGCTTGATACAACTGATTATAGTAGGTCACATGATGTTGGCAGGAGTTTGAAAGAATATGACAGGTGGAACAACATGGGACTCCACTTTATATTAAATTTGCACAGATATTCGACTAGTCTCAATTTTCCACTAAGTTTTTAGATTCCCATGATTGAAGAGTTAGAATGAGTATACAGCACTTCTTTTAAAATGCCTTGCTCAATCAGTTATTCAATGACAGGTGCCATTCTGTCTCTGCTTCATAAGTTAGCTCATACTAAAGAGTATGAGGAAACACTGCATTTGGTTGCACATTGAGGTGCCCTGTAATTGCATATTATAAACTAGTTTCTGAAGAATTGCCTAAGATCCGGTTGGATCATGTAAGGCAAGAGCCATGTTGACCCCTATTCACATCATTGCTTGAGCTGTCAAGGATCATAGTTCCCAGGACAGCCTCTCTTCTAAGTTTTTCCTCATGTCAAGGGGACCAATATAGTGCATTTCACAAGGTACCCCATAGTCATTTTTAATCTCCACTAAATACACCCTCACTCATATACTTCATCACAGCCTCTTATTTTTAGAATCTCCGGCAAAGATCTCGCTCAAAGGGCTCTTTGGGAATTGTAGCAACAGCCCATCAGTGAGCTGCCTGATAATAAATCATGACATCCTCTTGGGTATCCCTGGGCTATGGCTCCTAATCAATTGGATCCCTCCGTTACAGTTATTAAGCTCTTTTTCAGACTGACAACCTTACCCCCTATCTACTTATCTGTTGAGGAACAGCACACACCTCCCTGTGGTTTCTCATAGTAACCAGTGGAATGTTTCTTTAGGGTTCCCTGTCACTCTCATAATTTCAACCATGTTATTTATTTTTGCTTCAATTTAGTCTTCAGATGTTCAGTCAATAATTTATATTAATAGTAATATAATCACAAGTCTTTCTACCTCTGTATACCACTCTTCTGGTTCTTCTCCAAGCTTCCAAACATTAAAGTAAATGCCAGGAGATCAGATCTTGGCCATAACACATAAACCTATACACCTCCATGTACATTTCTTAGAGAGTATCCTATAACCACTTCACACTCGGAATCACTCACACTGGCTTTTCTTACTTTCTTGACTTTATTTTGTTTTCACTTTCCTTCTTTTTACAACCATTTACATCTGCGTCCTTCTTAAGTTTTTACAGTTATTTCAGATTTGGTCTCAAACTTACACGCTTGCAAGCTTATTTTTCTACCACTCTTACCCATTCTTACATTTCTCAGTAATCTCTTTTTATGTAAACAAGTTCTTCAAGATTGCAATGTACAGGCAGTTTCTTGACTCAAGTATCTCAATTCTTCTTTATTAAAGGACAGTAACCTGCCTTATTTAATAGTACTATTTACAATTTTTTCACATTCAGTTTTAAGTCTACGAATATTAAGTTTTTCTGGCACTCTCAGGAATGGTACAGCCAACGTACTAGTACTAAGTCTTGTCAAAACAGGACTCAGCTCTCCATCTCCTCTTTGGACTTTGATCATCATTATATGTAGGTAGTCTTGAATTTAACAAATCATCTAAAAATCTGTCCTCCTTATCTGAATTACTAAAAAGTAATATCTTTTCTTTTTCCACTTTTTCTTTTTTAATTTCAGTTTTGTCATTACTAGTTTTCTTTCTTTCTGTTTCTTTAACAATCACAGGAAACTCCCACACTCCGTCTACTGTGTCCTCTCTCCATGCTTTCTTTCCATCTATCATATGACTTACTGCTTTTCAAATTTGATCCTTTAACATTTTCGTATGCACGTTCCCATTTGCCACAAAATCCTATTGTGCTGGTGTAGGCTGTGGTTTTGCCTCATACATAGCATGGCTCAGATAGTGAAACTCTCTCATATTAAAAGTGCCATTCAAAGGAAATTGCATATGTTTATCATGAGTAATAATCGTATGCAATTATTTCTGCCATAGTCAGGTATGAGGACCCAAATGTATCTACATCTCATGAGCAGGTGAACCTTAAGGTGAAACTTTATCTCCTTCACAAATACGGATTTTAGACTTTTAAAAGTCATACCCAGTTTTTCATGTCAGTTTGAGAAAAACATGCAACTAACTAATATCAGCATCATTTCAAAACTAAACTTAAAATGCAAACCTGTGATTACACGATAAGAAAAGTGTGTATGCCTCCTAGAATTCGAATAGGAAAAAACAGTAAAATATTTTTTTTTATCACGCTAAGGTAAATCTCCAACCAGCGACAAAGTACCTCTGGGTCAGCATGTCTATTTTCTGTGCACAAAGAAAGGAACAGCACAACCCCAATTAGTTCAAACTTTACCAAGCCACAATGCGCTCACAAAACTTTAATCCCTAATCCCTAAACTCTTACCATGATGACGCACGCCTTCTGCAGATAATGGGCTTAAATATTATATATTGAGATCCTATATTACTACTAATCCGTTTACCAACAACCAAAAGCATATGAAAACACAAAATCTCAATAAGCACAATTTCAAACGATAACATTTTCTGGTAAAGTATTACAATGCAATGCAAATTTTACCTTCCACTGTGTGTGCAATGCAGAACACTAGCAAACAATCCAACATAACATCACGATTCACATGTCCAACACGCAACAGCACATTAAACCAAAACATATGCGTGACAATCTCTACTTATACTCACATAAAGCAAGTTCAGCAACTACTAAAACTGTATAGGTACATCAGACAATTCGCACAACATAAGGGACAGCAACTAAGGAAATATCTAACAATTCAAGATAGAGATTCCTGAACCAATTTTGAAATGTGCAACTTCAAAATACAGAACTGCACTGAAATTATCAAATTTGTTTAACCAGACAATTTTCTAACCCATCCTCTGCTACCAAAAACTGTTGCCACTTTTCTACATCAAAAAGGCCAATTGATGGATCAGGGTTAGGTTTAAACCATTAAAGATGGGAGCCCTTAACACAAATTCATAGTAAACTAAGAGAAATCACTTAAGATAATGCACATAAGAATATCCACATAGCATTAAGACAAGGTTCGAAGTACAAACAGTGAAGATTTATGTAAGTTGAAGATTCAATACCAGAAAGCAAAATGCTGTATATTAATCAATCAATACAAATGGTCATAAGTGATAATATTTGTAAATCAGGATTGACAGTGAACGCTGAGCCCTAATCTAGTTCAAACAAGCTTAATTAATAAAAGCAACCATCATAATCATTTCAGCGGAATACAAACATGTGACAGATTTACACAAGAGCATATATATAACAGACCAAATTGTGTGAAGAGTTCCCACTAGGCAAGTTCATAATTTAGCAATTCTAAGTGAGTAAGATCCTTTCCCTGTTTAATTGCCATCAGGATAAAAAGAATCACTGCATTGCATATTGATGGGTTTTCTAATTTACTAAAAAGTATCAGGTGCAAAGTGCTTTGAGGGCTTGTACCATCGCACGGGCACTTAGGTAAATCTCGACTCCACTTTCCCATCCCTGGGAATGCTACTTGAAATTGGAGTGTACCCGACCTTAATCGCGTCAGATAAAATCTGTGTTTTACATTTCTTGTAAAAATAAGATATAGTTGTATGCCAATGAGAAGTGGTCCTTCACAGTAAGATTTAATACCTGATTTTGTACTAAGTTCAGTTAGCCTCTTAGGGCCATATGTATCACCATCACCATTTGCCATTTCTAAATAGCGATTTTTAAGAAATCGCTATTTAGAAATCGCAAAATGGTATGTATGTAGAAAATCGCTATTTTTTTGCGATTTCCAATTATTCCTTATTTGCGAATTCGCATTTGCGAATTCGCAAATTAGGAATAATTTCCCATTCATTTCTATGAGTCAGGAGGCCCATAGAAATGACTGTGAAATAATTCTCAATATGCGAATTCGCAATTTGCTAATCGCAATTTGAGAATTATTTCAAGGGTGCAGGGGTGTCTCAAGGACACCCTGCTGTACCCCTGAAAATTACACGTGTGTGCGTATGGCGCACATACATGCTCAATGGGCATATATGTGCATCATATGCCACCCTCACAAATGCACAATTGTGCATATTTACAAGAAATCACGAATTACCACCAACTACAAGTTGGTGGTAATTTGCGATTTCTAAACCTGAATTCGCAATTTTGAAAAGCTTCATACATAGCATTTAAGTAATTGCAAAATTGCTATTCCTTAAATGCTTAAGCAAAATAAGGAATCGCAATTTTTTGCGATTCCTTATTTTGCTAATTTTTCATACATTTCAAAATCGGAAAAAAGGCTGTTTGCCTGCGAATTTCAGCCTTAACAAATCACAAAAGGCTTGATACATATGGCCCCAAGTTTTTCTGCATATCAAGAATCTTCTCTTGAGCTCTATCTTATCATAAATCTGTATACTCACTGGGTCTTTAAAATGGGTTACCATATTGCACTCTGCCATGAGGCTACAAATTTAATGGAGCCACGGTATGTTCCTGTAGTGATCTAATGAGAGGCAATCTAGAATTATTTCTTTGGTGAAATTAGCTTCTTCTTTAGTGAAGATTCGACTCCACAATATGAGGGCTGCTACACCAATCAAATTGCTTATATACAGTGTATCTAGCTCCTTATGGACTATGTAGGTCGATGACGAATTGGACAGAGATAAAACCCGTCTAAGGAATTTGTTCTCGAGAATTTGTAATGAGGAAGTGCCTGCCATACACCATAATGCACTTTCATAACATACTCCTGTATTCATTTGTTCCCATATAGTCTTAATATTTCGCGTATGGGCTTATTCCCTATTTTCTCAGAAAATCTAAGAATCACCTCACTGGATCTCAGGAACTTAAGTTTACAATGATTTACATGTGTAGCCCATGGACCCTTGCCATAAAAAAGTAGCCCCAGATAAAAAAAAGTAGATGTTCTTTCGATATTGGTCCCCCCCAACATATTGATTTCTATTTTTCAATTGTGTTTGCCCGCATATCATAACCAGTGTTTTACTCAAATTTATTTTTAAGTTCTTTTCAGTCATGTAGGATGAAAAATTATCAATCAGGTGTTGGAGGCTGTGTGCAGTCCTGGATATTAGGACTGCATTGTCTGCATATAATAAAACTGGAGTGACGTGTTTACCTATAACAGGGGCATCAGCTGGCAGGCTCTGTAAAAGAGAATCAATAACATTAATATAAAGGGAAAATAATAGGAGAGCAAGGACACAGCCTTGTCTCATTCCTCTAGTGACCCTAAAGTGCGTGGTGCATTCTCCTTTCTGGCCATAGCGTATTTTTGAAGTTAACTGGGTGTATAACTGTGAGAGAAAATGTGTTATATCACCAGGTGTGCCCATCTCTGCTAAGGTTTGCCACAGTTTGGTATGGTTTACCAGATCGAACGCACTGGACAAATCAACAAAGCAGAGATGGAGTGTTCCATCTTTAGACTGTGTGTATTTCCCTATGAGCAACTCTAAATTTACGCATTGCTCCACAGTTCCAATCCCCCTTCTGAATCCATACTGGGCATCCGTTAAGATGTTATTCTCTTCTAACCAGTATTCCAATCTGGCCAGAAGGACTCTACCAATTAGTTTAGAGGTAGAATCCAGAAGGGAGATTGGTCGGTAACAGTTTGCACACCCTATATCGCCTTTTTTAAAAATGAGGACGATAACGCTTTCAGCCCAGGTTGATGGTAACACCCCATTAGTGATAGCATTAAAAAGATTAACTAAAATAGGGGTCCAAAATTCTTCATAATGCTTAAAAAGATCAATGGGGACATCGTCCGGCCCTGCTGCTTTCCCGTTTGCACTACTTTTTACAGCGATTCGTAACTCTTCTTTGGTATTTCTAGCTAATTTAGGGGTATAATCTAATCTAATCTAGTTAATAGTAAGACGTGAATTTGGTCTAGCACCAATTAAACAAACATTTAAGAGCATTTGTCATTAGGACTACTCAGTTAACAAGAGAAAAGAAGAATGGAAAATATTCAAAGTTTTGTACATTGAAAGGCTCATGGTGAGGTTTGCCTCTAAGGAGTAAGTGAAAGTCTCTGGCTCATCTTCAATTGAAGAGTTTTAAAATATGTTTAGACAAAAAAACCTTACAGTTTCATGACGTTCATTATAAGTCTTACATATTATTTACCAATAGTAAAACAGAAAATACATCACATGGTAAAAGGACTTTTACTCTAAATCTATTGTGTAACCTTGTTTTATGCCATTCAACAAAAACAAGGACATTTGAAATATAAACAACACCTCTATTCGGCCAAAGGAAGTGGACTTTAATTATATTTAGTGATACGTCCATCCTCTCCAGAAAATAACACATTTAAAGTTGTTACAGTGTAAGTAAGATCATATAAGTAACTGAGCTTTGTACATGTAATGAAAAGATTGAAGGTTGCCACAGGCAGGGGAAAGAGAAAACAGGATTATATACTCTGCTGCTCTGCATCTCACATGCTTTTTAAATATGCAATTGAAATGCATGGCCGATCTCCGGTAGAGCTGCTCCGACAGCTATAGGGGAGACTGGCTCTGGCACACCGCTTTGGCCGTCATCTACCCAGCCGGTTTTCGGACATTTGTCTTGTCTTCTCCTCGGCTGCCGTCTCCTTCGTTTGGACTCCCAACTCTCCCTGATCTGTTTTCTTCCCTCCTCTTTTCTCTTTAATTGTTTTCCTGTTGAGACCTAGCTGTTTGGCCGATGCCCGGTGGAGCTACCTGATAGCTAAAGAGAATATGGGCTGTGGACTTCATCCTCGACCGTCACCTACCCAGCCGGACTTAGGGCAGACTCTCCTTCGTCTCTCCATCCTATCTACTCCTACCCCTTTCCCCTCCCCTTGCCCTCCTAATGCTCCATTTATATTGTCTTCTACTTTCTTGAAAATGTTTTTCTAGTAACTGATGTCAAGTGTAAATTATGTAATTTTGTAATTCCTGTGGAACCTTATGTAAAGTGCTCTGATACCTCCGGGTCTTGCCAGCGCTATATAAAACTCTCAAAATAAAATAAAATAAATAAATAAACATGAAGAGGTCTATTCCTTCTAAGTCAATTTAGTTTCATTAAACAAAGTAAAAACACATAACACATAATTAGTTTCATTCTAATATAAATAAAACCAATGAAATATTCATTTTTACGAATTTGTAATCACAGAATTAATGAATTGGCATTTAAATAAATCACCTTCAGTAAAAGTTCCAATACTAAAGGTAAAACATTTCAACAGGACAAATCACAAGGTTTTACTTGAACATGGTAGGTCCAGACCACAGAACAGGCATACGGTTGGTTAGCCATATCCAACACAGTTAGATATGTTTTCACTAAATAGTCTTAAATATAATTTTCCAATTGGATAATGTTGAATGCCTATTTCGACTGGTTTTGTATTTGGCAGTATTTGCTTTTTTAAATACTAACTGTTGGGTACTTTCAACACTTGTCTTTGTTTTTGTGAACTTTTACTTATTATGTTTTCATCTTTGGTTTTATCTAACTTGATAAGGGCCCTTACATTTCTAGTTTTTTAACAGTATTGTTTCTTGTCTTGTTTTTGTAATTGAATTTTTACAGAGGCCAAGCTGCTTCTGCAAAACAAGATTCATCATACAAAACAGTTTGAATTGAGGGTCAGTGTTTTAGTCTTGTGTAAGGTCCATTACAGTTCAAGTTAAACCTGTGGGCTATCTGCCCACAGTGTAACATTCTTTCTGATTTACCACAGTTTCAAGTTAGCTTTGGTGATGACTGTATATTTGTCACCTTCCGTAATTTCTTTCCGATGTGTTTTTTGTTAGCATTTTGCTTTAACCAATGCCTCACCTGGAAATTCTTTGTTCACATGTTAGTGCATTATACCATCTCTAGATCATCCCAAGTTGTTTTGTGGTAAAGGCACTGATTTCATACATCCAAGTTATGGTCCTTTTTATCCTTTCCTCTCCAGAGCCCATGTTGGACCTATTCAACCAATTCGTTTTGGAGTGATAGAGGAAGCTAATTATGGATTGCAGGGTTGTCGTGAATGCAGAACTATTGGTAGTGCATAGCAGTGGGTGACATTTATCTATTAAGGTTAGTGGTATAGGAGCGTATGGGGCATTCAAATGTTTATGGATTTTCTAGGCCTGATTACAGGTGAGTCATTAAATTGTGAATCCTACCAAACACCTGTTTGTTCAGGGATCTCAATTATAAGAGGTGTAATGTTGTAACCAGCCAGTAATTACAAGGTGCAATAAAGTAGCACTTCTTCTTTAAACGTTGGCAGATCAACCCTGCTGGAATTTCCAAGAGAAACCACAGAATTTGCCATGACAAATGTAGAGTTTGGTGTGCAAAGTACCAACATCCGTATGCTGTTCACCAAGTCAGATTAGTCAATAATCTTCACATACATTGAATTCAGAAAACCTTGGTGTTAGTTTAAGTAGGGTGTGATAATTTTCACATTCAACAGATGCCCCTTGTGATCAAGGCACACACTTTTTGGGACATTTAAGAAATACTAGTTATGCAGAGGGCCATCACTTTCCCATCTTCCCACTTGCATATGATTGGTACACAAATAATGTGCTGTTCAGAAGGTATGGAATTAATTTCACCACAACGTTGTAAAAGTGCAGCAATTAATAGCAAATTACTGTGTTTCTGTGGTAAGAGGACAGTGAATGCACACACCCACATTACTGTACCTTTTTCTCTAGTTTGCATCTCAGCTTTCTTTTCTTTAGCTTTATTTATTTTACTGTTGTAGCTGTCAAGGGTTACCATATTTCCTCTCTCTCCAGTTTGCTTGGTCTTTAGATTTCTTTATAATGAATAATCAAAAGTTTAACTTTGGAACTGGTTCGCCTGCCTAGGCTAGTTCCTATGTATATGCTTCATTGACTTACTATAATGTTTCAGAAAGGAAATGCCTGAAAGACAATTATATCAGGGTTATAAGTAGCACTAAGCTGCAACAAGGAATACAAGATAAAATAAAATGAACCGGCAATTACATCAGCAAATAAGAATTGCTTTTGAAGTGTAAAAGTTGTTTCGTTTTTAATCACAACAATTAGATGACCTGTAGGCATACTGGGAAAGAACAAGATAAGACTGCTTTGGAAAAAAAAAACTTTCAAGAATTGATGGCTGTATTGTTGGTATAATAAACGTACTGAGCTGAAACTAAATTGTGGAAGATTTCCGGCTGAAAAGTGTGAATGTGTGTGCTACAATCCAATATTAAACTGGATTTGAAGCGTTCCCTGTAAATTGCTGGGGTATATTTATTTTGTACTTTGGTTTCTGCGTGTATATTTAGTAAAAAACTATTCCCCATCCATTATACAGGTTGGTCATGAAAGGTACCTCTTTTGTAGATCCAGCACGAATACTTTGACTACATTTCCCCAGTTATTGAATATATAAACTGCTTTCTATCATGTGGTTTGTTAAAATAAATGTAATCAAAACTTTGGCACTCCATTGTCACAGCCCTTTTGTATAGGGGTGATACACCCCCGAGTCAGACACTTAAATCTACAAATATTATAGCCTTATAGCCCGCCGTAGAGGGCTATACCGGCTATTAAAGGCCCTCTCCAGCGTTAAAGGCCCCGAGCCGAAGGTGAGGGCCTTTAACAAGGGAGAGGGACTTTGATAGCGGTATAGCCCATCTACAAAGGGCTATAAGGCTATTAGAACATTCTATCACTAGAGGACAGAATGTTCTAACAAAAAAAACAAAGCCTTTTGGAAGCGTGAGAGGATTGGAATCCCCTCAGGCTCCCTGAAGCCTTTGTTCACAGCCAGAGCTGTGAACAAAGAAACATTGGAATGTTGGAGCTCCAGGCTTATACCAGCCATTATAAGCCCAGAGCACTCCATTGTTTTCAATGGAGCTCCTAACATTCCATGTTCTAATATTCTTTAAACTTATCTCCTCTACCCAGAGCAGAAAATTTGGGCGCTATCTTAAAGTTGTCCGAAAAGGCAATGCCACCAATTATTTAAAAAAGCACATTAAGATGTTCAGAGAGCTAGAGTGTGCGAAAGAGAGCGATAGAGTGAGAGAGAGATAACGAGAGAGAGAGGAAAAAAGAGAACGAGAGAGAGAGAGAGAGAGAGAGAGAGAGAGAGAGAGAAAAAAGGAGTTGGGTCATACCTACCGGCAGAGGCTTGCCAAAGCTTGGAAGACTGACCAGGGCATGTCACTGAATGTTGTGATATTTGATTGGTCTTAGTGACGAGGGTTGAATAGTAATTTTGCTTTACTATAAACTATGGGGGATATTCTGAAGAACGTGTGATAATTATCACAAAATTAGCTTAACGCAACTTTGCACATCGCAGTCTATTGCGACAAATGACACGTATTAACATTGTATCCCCAAACCGGCTGCACCTTGCGATAGTCTGATGATAACGCCAAATGAGCGTATTAAAATTAACGCAACGCTGAAAAAATCCAAAACATTAATGCAAAAAAAGTTGCGTTTCCCCAAATCGAGATACAAAAATCAACGACAACCTGCGACAGTCCTGCAATGCACTATAAGAGCAACAAAAAACACACCATAACTAAAATAAACTGCGTAGCACCATGGATGCACCAAGACCAATTGCCGAGGACAACTCGAACCCCACAAGCCCCACGGAGGACCAGCCAGGGACCCCGTGGTTGGGGAAGGGCAAGGAGAAGAGGAAGACTGGATTCAGTCCGCAGGAAAACAGGATCATCGTCAGGGAGGTGATAGAACACTACCAACAACTGTTCATCACCTCCACTGTGTCATTGGCAACACAAATACAAATATGACAGTCCATCGTGAACAACGTAAATGCAGTTGGCATGTTGAGGAGGTCAATGGAAGAGGTCAATAGGCGCTGGCATGATGTGAAAAGCTAAACCAAGCAGAAACTAATTGCCAACAGGAAGGCAGCAACGGCGACTGGAGGTGGGAGTCCTGCACCACAGGAGGAGCTGGATGAGCTTGAGGAAATGGTGGCCACAGTCATCAGTGTGGAGACGGTGCAAGGAGTTGGGAGTCCAGACACATCTCGATATGACCTGACCCAACAGCAACAGGGTGAGTAACGACCAGGGACCGGGGGAACGGGGAGATGGGCACAATGGCACACATGCACAATTATGTTTAGCACACTGCACACCCACAATGATTGTGGAACATGTCCCTGATACCTTTAGCGCACTGCAGCACACATAGAAACACCAAGTAGTCCCCCTGCCACTATATGCACAAAGGGGCTCCCCTCCCTATCACCAATACCACAACCTACCCATGCACATGTGCTGAATCCAGGAAAGCAGCTGCTCTGGGAGCCACGCTGACAATGCAAGTGACACTGCATGACCATTGATTGGATGCAGTCAAAAAACATGACATGGTACACAAAACAACACTGAGGTGGCCCAGTGTGGATCACATCCACAAAGTAGCAGATCACACTCTGACACATCCACGTGCACATACAACCCCTGACATCAACAACACATCTGTAGAGAAACAATACATAAGAGTAAAAAAAAGTCCAAGAGCACAGATAACCCAACTCCCCAACATCTCAGCACCGTAAAAGAACTCAAGTCCAAGGGACACCGCCTCAAAGGGATATGGGGCTGCTAAATCAGAGCTGCAGGGGCAACTCTCCCACAATGCAGCACACACACATAGTAATCACAGCACATCAACATTAAAGTAAATATAGTACAAAGTGCAACACTTTCACTACAGGAGAGAGGAAACAACCGGTGCTGCTTGTGCGTAGAAACTGGCTAATCACATCTGGCATAGCAGCAAACTGTGAGATGATAATGTACAAGTACAACCTCGCATCCGTCATGTAGTCGAAATGTCCACTGTCTCCCATCAAATAGCCAGGTCCTCAAAAACAATCACAATGTAAATTGTCATGCTGTCTGTCTGTAAACATGTACAATGCATCAACATACATGTGACACACTGTTAACCTGCACCCCCCTTTACATTGCAGAGGGACAATCAATACCTCCTGCAGAGCAGACCAGATATCTCTTCAGTGATGATGAAGAGTACCCCCTGGCCATGTTCTCTGACACCCTCCAACGGATCGTGGACAGCCTCCGCACCCCACCTCCAGGAGCAGGGCAGCCCTGCTGCATAGAGGGGACCCCACACACTGTACAGACCACACAGCAGGAAGCACCCACCACTACGGCTGGCTCTCACAACCTCACGGAAGGACACATGATATTCCAACTCCATGTGTTAGACTGCCACAAGGAGCTGGCTGAACAGGTGCGGGGGGGTTTCGACCTCATGGCAGCCAGACTAGATGCCATACGTTGGTGTATAAGTACCATCAGGGACCAATTACAGTCCCTAACAGACACCCACAGTCCGTTCCGTGCTTTACAACAGTCCTTGGCTGACCTCGCTGGAGCCATTACTCGGATACAAAAACTGTCTAGTCAGAAAGGCTCCAGCGATGACAGTGTCATGTGGTTTGGTTTCACCTTTGCACTGTGTTATGTTAGCATGAGCGTGTTAGAAGTTTAAACACCATTTTCCTTTTCTGCAGCCTCTGCACACAACACATTTTGTTATTAAAGCTTTTTGCCTTGTTGGATATTTTGCTTCACACGAGAATAACATGTTTGCTTATAATATTAGCCTTGCTTGGTAAACTATGTCTGCACAGTGAGTGCAGAGGCCTTCAATGTTATTTCAACACAGCGCTTGTTGTTTGGATTGATTAGCGCACTGAGTAGACATAATATATATGCAGCTGTGGCCAACTTTGGGTTTAGGCGCGATTAATAATGCACTGCACGGAGCATGAGTTACACACTTGATGAATATCCGCATGCAGAGAGTTGGTGCAGGAGATGATGTGATCCATTTCTGCTGAATCCAAAGGTATGGGCCCGCCCTTCTAAACCCAAAGAGACCTTCTGTAGATATAATATAATATACTAGCTTGGGAGGGTAAACTGAGGTTTTATTTAGACCTTTTCCTTTCAGCATGTTCCACCCTTTGTATTTTATGGAATAGTAACCATGCTGATAATCTTGTTCCTCATAGTATGTTTGCTTGTATTAGTTAAGATACTGCGCTTGAGAACACTGCATTAGAAATAAACCTTTCAAACTTGCACTTGTCTTCATTGACTCCTCGTTCTGTATTGATATATATACTACTATTATAAAGGAAGAACTTTGAGGCTTTGAGGCGGGTAAACTCGGGAACCACAGCACCAATCCACACACCCGATACATCGTTGTAATCCTCAGGGTGTGCAGATGGACATAGGCTATATAAAGTAAAAAAATACGTTATATTTAAAAAATTTACATTATAAAAAAAGTAGTCCCCTCGAAGTAGCGCCGGCCGCGACCTGCGTGCTGACGTCATGAGCGCGGGGAGGTGCGGCGTCCAAGAGCGCGAGGAGGAGCGGCAGACATGGCGCGGGGGAGGAGCAGTGATGAGCGGTGGACATGGCGCGGGGGAGGAGGTGAGGAGCAGCAGACCGGCGGGAGAAGCGGTGACCAGCGGCGAGGAGCGGTGAACTGAGAAGTGGCGGCTGAGGTAAGGCTCCGGGGGACAATGTCGGGCAGGTGGGGGTCGGGGCAGATAGGGGACGGGGACTTACACCAAAACAAAAGGAGGAGCGGTGAACTGAAGAGCAGTGGCTGAGGTAATGCTCCTGGGGACAATGTTGGGCAGGCGGGGGTCGGGGCAGGCGGGGGACGGGGACTTACACCAAAACATAAGGATATAATTTAGATCGGTTGAGGTAAGGCTCCGGGGGACAATGTCGGGCCAGGTGGGGGTCGAGGCAGGCGGGGGACAGGGAATTACAACAAAACAGAAGGGTACAATTTACATCGGCTGAGGAAAGGCTCTGGGGGACAATGTCGGGGCAGGCGGGGGTCGGGGTAGGCGGGAGACGGGGACTTACAACATCTGCCATGGTGATTTATGCAGAGTGCCTCAACACTGGGCCTTTGTGACATCCGGGGGACAATTTCGCGGCAGGCGGGGGTCGGGGCAGGCGGGGGACGGAGCGGCCAGGGGCTCAGGCTGCTGGGCAATGTTGGGGCAGGCGGGGGTCGGGGAAGCCTGATTGCTCCCGGACAAGGTCGGGACGGGCTGCTAGTGTTAGTATAATGAAAGAGTGTTCATGTGTTCCACATTACCTGAGGTGTTGTAAGTACATGTTCTGGGTTGTCTAAATTATTGGGGGTCGGTAAGAACCAATTAGACACTGATTGCTAATCTGGTAGGGGATTCTGGGTACTAAGGTGAGTTTTGGCACACCCTAATTCACTGAGGTTCTAAGTCTCTATTCACAGTTCTGTGTGAGAGAAGGATCCCTGCGACATGGCGCCCAACCGTTGGGGGTCTTATTACATGACACTTGAGTAGTACTTATATCGGTCCTTAAAACCCTTCACTATTGTTTCCGAAAAACAGTGGTGTCGGACAAGCCTACCTATAACTACATAGGTCTTTTCAAGCTTGATTCTTTCAAAATGGTTTTCTTGAATTACTACCCAGTTGTGCTATGTACTTTTTATTGTACCTTTTTCTTTCTGTGTCACAATGGCCGCAGTGGACATTCCGCAACACAGTCGCATTGCGGTGCGCAATCACTTGCAGAATTATAATGTCACCGTGGATGGCATGGTTGTGATCATGGTAGTGAGCGAGGAAGTAGCTTACCCATACGAAATTTTTTATTCATGGGTGAACTTCCTGGCTGTGAACGCAAATACTAATGTGTTCGACACATACACTCCCACTGCGGTGCCTCTGGAATATGCTCCCTATAGGACACAGGAGGTTCCGATTAACGCTTGGCAGCACCGAATTCGGTTTAATGGCATCCTACCCCACACTTTGACAAGACTGAGATTAGGTCCTTTGTCCATTCCAGGCGCGACTTGGCCTGTTTTGGCTGGATTTACACCTCATCCTCAGCACGGGGCGTGTTCCGTGGCTGAATTAAAACGACTACATGTAGTCACAATTAGCATAATTAGGTCGTTAGTAAGGGTGGGCGTAAAATCCGTTTCGCTGGCGAATTTGCGGATTTTCCGCGATTTTGCGATCCGCGAATCTCGCGAAATTGCGGTAAAATCCGCGAATCAGCGGGGACGAATTTTCAGCCAAGCAAGGGTTACAGCAGCAGGTGCAAAAGTTGAACCTAATTTCTTTGTAACCTTTTAAAAAAGGTTTACAAACAAAATAACTTCAACTTGGACACCTGCTGCTAATTGCTTCCTGGCGCCTCGTTGCCTACTTGCAACTATTCTCTGACCCTGCTCTGACCCTTGAAGCAGGGTCAGAGAATAGTTACAAGTAGGCAACGAGGCCCCTGTCCAAGGAATTAAACCTCATCAGGAAGCACTTACAGATGTAAAAAATAGGAAGAAGGGAGAGGATGGCAAATACACCCATTTTGAGTTGTCTGGAGGGGTTAAACTAAAAGAGACCTTTACAGCACAATTTTCATATGTATTTTGCTAAAAATAAAAAGCTGTATGTGCTGTAGGGGCAACTCAGGAATCTGGCCCTTCAGAGATCCGGCCTCTCTTTCTTTCTCTCGTTCTCTCTCTCCCTCTCTCTTTCCCTCTCTTTCTCTCTCTATCTATCTATCTATCTATCTATCTATCTATCTATCTATCTATCTATCTATCTATCTCTCTCTCCCTCTCCCATAAACGACTGCATGGGTAACTTCGCTATGCAAGCGGCTAGCAAAGACGCAAAAAGCCTCGCGAACACGCAAAAAACTCTGCGAACAAGCAAAAAACAAAAATCCGCAAATTTGCACAAATTCGCGAATTTTGCAGATCGCGAATTCGCAAATCCGCGGATCGCGAATTCGCAAAATTCGCCCATGCTTAGTCGTTAGTGCAATACATTACCCGCAATCTCCCGGGCGGGGCCCCAGGTGATGCGGCGCTTCCAGTCGGATAGGGCGGAATGAAACTTACTCCTGTAATGGTCAACGCAGTGATGGGCAAGCGCCCCCAGAATAAGGATGACTTTCCTTTTTGGCTTGCCGAGAAGTTTGACCAGCTGGTAGCGGTATTTCCTAACACGACTCCTGGTGCAAAAACACAGGATTCTGACAATTAGCATGCCTAAAGACTTGATCCCAGAAGCTGGTGACTGTGAGTCATGGGGTAAGATCTTTGCGGCAGTGTATACGAGGTGCTTTGGCACACTGTCAATGACTGTCCTTCCCACGGTCGTTAAGCGTGTTCAAAATGAGCACGGACCTGAGGCAGCGGTTGAATTGGGTATGTGCCTCTGCGGCAGTTTTGACGTAGTTTCCGATCTCGTTCTTGCGAATGTCAAGGGATATGCAGTGAGCTTTCAGGTGTCTAATGCTTTGCAGGCTGTACCCGATGCCGTCAAACCCCCGACAGTTACCAAGAATTATTGTGGCGGCTTATACGACCGTTGGCCGCAATAGTTTGGGAGTCAAGCCTTTTTCTACTAAAGAGAAAAAACAACCCCAAGGGCCAAAGTCAGAGACTGACAAACAGCCCAAGGCCAAAAAGCAGAATTGGCCGAAAAAATAGAAACAGGGTAAACAACAACAGCAGAAATAGGAGTCTCATCCTGCATCCAGTGCCTGCGCCTGCAGAACGCCTTTATGACTTGCGCGATCGCACGACGATAAAATCACGTGATCGTTTACAGGTTCCTGAACAATGCTCTCCTAGTTCTTTTCAGGAATCATTGGCCTCATCGACCGGTGGAGGAGGAGGCGGCCGAGGTCGGGGTGGCCAGCAGGGACGCGACCAGCCCCACCCAAAAGACAGTAAAGACAAGCAGGATGATTCTACACCGAAGAGACCCAGTTTCAGAAAAAGAAAGTTGCCGCTTTAACAGCGAGATATGCCACAGAGAGTGAGAACGCAGCTTCGGAATCAGACATGAGCTCTGACCTCGCAGTACAGCGCAGCGGAGATTACCATAGTGCGGGAGGCCCTGCGTCCGCTACTGAAGTTGACAGCGACTGACCGATATGTTGTTGTGGAGACAGCTGATACTAGAGAAGCTCCCCCTGATAGACTTTATAACATAGTTTTTTTAATTGAAGGTGACATACAAGTAACATCTAAGGGGTATTTTGGGAGAATCTTACGACTACCTATGACATTTTGTTAGCAGAGACTGACTGGCCCCCACCTTTTGTGCTCGCAGCTCCGAGAGGGGAGGAGGTAATCCTCCCTAGTTTTGCGCACACAGTCTCGAAAGAGCATGCGCTGAATTTTGCAGAAGAGTGGACTAAGGCTCTTGCGCTGGCTCTGTACCGTGCACAGTGTGGTTGGGATAAATTTTCCCCACACCAAAAAATTCCTCTACGGTCCATGCCACAGCCTCAACCTCAATATCCCATCCGACGTGAAGCTAAGGCTTCCGTCGCGGAAATCCTTGAACAATTTGAATATCAGGGTGTGATTGAAACTTGTGTGTCACCGATGAATAACCCTCTTTTTACTGTGACCAAGCCTGACGGCTCGTACCCGTTTGGTATTGGATTACTGGCATTTGAATTCGCATTGCCGTACCTGTGCAGTACAGAATACTCACGGCTCTGCTCTTGTGGTTGGTCTTGTGGGTAAATGGTTTAAAACCTCGCTTGACATATCCAACGTTTTTTTGCCCACAATTTGGACGGACTGAGGTCCCAGTGGACCAGTTTTACCTGTGGCAGCAAACAACGCCAGTATAAAAGATTACCGAAGGGCTATAAGAATAGTCCGAGCGTGTTTGCTGCCCGTATAGTCTCTCTCTTAGAGAGAATAGACACTGATGCGTGTTCGTATGTGGATGACATTTATCTCACAGATGACGAGCTTTGGGCACATCTGTGTCGCGTTGACCGCATAATTTGTAACTTTGCGGACTTTGGTTACAAATTCAACTTTGCAAAGTCTCACATTGCAGAGTACACAGTGTTGTTCCTGGGCTACGAGCTCAACAATGAAGGTCGAGGATTGGCTCCTCACTTCTTGGAGAAATGTGCACAACTGCGTGCTCCTACAATCCTGAAAACATTACAGTCCTTGCTGGGATTTTTTAGTTTCGGGCGTACATATATTCCCGAATATGCCCAGCGTATCAAGCCTTTGTATGCTTTGATACAACCTACTTTTACCAAATCTTACTGGCTGCCTGAACATACAGCTATTTTGCAATCTTTGCAGGCTGATCTTCTAGAATCTAAATTATTGCTGACTCATTATAACCACACCACCCTGGTGATAGGAATCATCCCTGGGGTGGTGGGTTTCACGTACCTTACTTTTAACGAAGTAGACACAGTACCTTTTGCTTTCACACTTGTACACTTCGGCTGAAATGCAGTTTTCCTCTGTGGAAAACGTTTTGACAGCATTGCAAATGGTGATCCTCAAGGAACGTGCACTGTCGCAGGGAAAACGCATGTTGGTTGTAACCCCATTTCCAGCATTAGAGGCAGTGACGAAAGCCAGTGTACCAAATTCTAAAGCTTTTCACCCACGGTGGATACAATGGGCAGCATCATTGACATCTCCGGATGTCACGTTTATTTTTGATGCCTCCTTACAGTCGCAGGAGTTTTTGCAGTATGAATTTGTTCATCCTGCCCTTTTGGCTATGCGGCCTTTGGAGGACTTCCATTGCATAATACACACTGATGGTTCAGCTCAGGTTGCGCATGCGTCTAAACACGCATACGCTTCCGCTTGCACTATTGTGGTAGGTGCCATGGTGAATGATGAGTTCAAGTCCAGAGTCGTGCACACTCAGACTCTAGGGGACGGCACCGCACAATTGGCAGAGCTTCATGCTCTGATGCTTGCATTAGAGTACGCTGATCCTGGGGTGACTACTCTTATTGTGAGTGATTCTTACTACTGTGTCCAGTCTTACAATGAAAACCTGTTCTTTTGGATTCAGAATGATTTTAGTGATTCCAAGGGTAGCACAATAAAACATAAAATGATCTGGGTCCGAGTGGCTGAGCTTAAAGAGCGGCTGCCCATCGTGTTTGAGATTCATACTCTTGGTCATCAGCGAGAAGGAGTCCACGCTGCTGGCAATTCGCTTGCCGTTGAGGCAGCAAAATCAGCGGTATCGACATATTTGTCTGCAGCAGTTACACGTTCCAAAAGTAAGATTGATGATGATATCTTGGCAGCTGTGAAGGGAGGTAAATATCCAAAAGGATTCCCTTTGAAGTATTCGTACCACTTAAGTCCTGATAAAATTCCTTATGTGAAAATACCTGACGTTGGTTAGAGGTTGCATCCCAACGCGGACCGCAGGTTTCCTCTGATTACCGCAGCCCATGAAGGTGTTTCGTCTGCGCATGTGGCGCTTCGGCTACTGTAGCTCAGTTACAACAACGTTTCTGGTGGTGGGGGCTGGACAAATAGACGCGTGATTATGTCCTTCAATGTGACATTTGCTAGCAGATTAAGCCTTCAACTGCTGCGCGTCCACCCCAGACACAGTTGTACATTTCTAATAAACCCCTTGGGTGTGTTTATTTAGATCACTGCAGTCCTTTTTCTTCTGATACTGCGTATAGTACATCTTAGTAGCCGTTGATTCATGCACATGCTTTGTGTGGGTGTTGACACACCGCAGCGCTGATTCACGGACTGTCATGAGAGACTTGTGTATCTTTGTAGGGATTTTATGCCTGTGGTACCTTCCATTCGAATCAGGGTCCGGCTTTCGCCTCTAAGGCGTATAAGGATGCCATGACTTCGTTGGGGGTCCTAGTCAAGTTTTCGTCTCCATACAGACCTGAGGGTAATAGTTTTGTGAAACGGATGAACCGAGATTTAAAGCAGTCTTTCACGGCTCAAGTTATATCTCCCTAGAAGGTCTCTGGGTGGGCGGACCCCATTCGAGATGCTCTTTGGTATCAAGATGTATGTCCCGGACCTTGACAGTCTAGACTCGGTGGCTCAAGCTGCCTCCTTTGACGTAGATGAACATTGCAATGTTTTACAGGATCTACAAAAGACGAGAGATAGTCTTTCAAAGGAACATTTACCCTCCACCTCGGATGATGCGTTGCAGATCCCGGTAGTTGGCTGGCTACCACAAGTTGGAGAACTAGTTCGTGAGAAAATCGATAACAAGAAAGAATTTGGTCCCTCTTATCAAGCTCTGGTTCCAGTGCTTGGAGTGAAGGGCACAAGAAGAGTCATTTTACCACCACTTCCAGGTCGTAAGGAGAACAGGTATATCTCCATTGACAATGTCAAGATACACAGAGTGGCCGAATCTTCTTAGTATGACATCGGCAGTCTCATGTCCTTCGATTTTGAGAAATTCTGTTTTGGCCCCGGTTTCTAATCCTGTGCCTGATGTTGATCTTGAGTTGCCTGCAATTTCCAGTCCTTTATTGAGTATACTGCCTGGTACTCAACATGATGAAACTGACTATACTTATCCAACAGATTTATCGATGCCTGATTTGATAACTCGCTTAGCTACAGAATCCAAATTCTCATTTGACACTGTTTCCCACACATCGAAAAAGCCTTCGAAGATTTCTGTTTTGGCTAGACTGATTAAAAAACATTTTTTGATTCCCCCTTGGACTTATATTTGGATGGTGCTTTTTTCGATTTACCTTTTTATGTCAATTGGTTTTGTTTTTTATTTTTTCCGTCTCGTCAGTGACACTATGTCGATGAGAGAACATGCATTCGACATATTAATAGAACATTGGCTCCCCATTCCTCATCACACAGATTGAAGAGAGACTTGGCCTTAGCTAATATCACTGCATGGCCTGTCTTAGATGGGATTGTATGGGATGCTGTTCAATTTCAAATCCATGGGCCCACTGAGGTTATAAATGTCCCTAATGTGCTTAGAGTGTCTATGGGGGATGTAGTTAAACAAAATATACGTTCTGATAATTGGGATGTTCAGGCCGTAGAATCATTGTTTTCTGATTTGAAATATTATGCTGCTTTTTATGCTGAAGATTTGTACTTGGAGTCTGCTAATTACGGTGATTTGGATTGTTATCAACATTTTGACAATCACTGTCTGCATAAAGCTAATACCAGGAGACTCACTGTAAAGTACACCCAGTAGGAACACTGTCCAGCTCCTATACAAGGCAGTTCTGCTACCTTTTTGAAAAGGTTCACTTACTTTACAGATTTTAATCAGTCTAATACCCAATGCTTTTTATTTTAAAATGACTGAAAAGTCCACATCCAAAGTTATACTTAACGATACTAAATTATTGTATTCAAAGTCCTTTCTAGACCAGTTAGCTGTTGGGGGCTATGAGTTGTGGAAGGATACGATTGACATTAAATCAGTTTGGGGTTCTAAATACTGGCAAGTGCAAGGCACTGAGGCTTTGCATCGTGCATGCCTAATCCCCAACCATATGCTGCTTTTGAATTCTACTATTTCACAGACAACATGCTTTGGATTGGCTACTCCTAAAAGATTAACTGCTCCTTCTTTTCCTGATTTAGAGGAATATTCCGGTTGGAGTAATACTACTAAATTTTCCACGAGAGTTACAAACTCTATTATTGAATTCCTCCTTTAACATATCCAGTTTGGATCCCGAAGGCTGGTTGCTATGGCACAGAAGTGCTGACTCATGCCAGCATCGTTTTCTGGGTTTAGCGTATGGCTTTACACAGGTCAGGGTAGATCCCCCATATTGAAAGTGGCCATTCTGTGACTACCTATTCTGTAGACAAATTATGTCAGAATTGGCTCAGACATTCTACCTTGGCATCAGTTAAACTGCATTTATCTAAACTGACTGAAGATGTTGATCTGAATCTATACTACTATTATAAAGGAAGAACTTTGAGGCTGAGGCGGGTAAACTCGGGAACCACAGCGCCAATCCAAACACCCGATACATTGTTGTAATCCTCAGGGTGTGCAGATGGACATAGGCTATATAAAGTAAAAAAATACGTTATATTTAAAAAATTTACATTATGAAAAAAGTAGTCCCCTCGAAGTAGCGCCGGCCCCGACCTGCATGCTGACGTCAGGAGCGCAGGGAGGTGCAGCGTCCAGGAGCGCGAGGAGGAGCGGCCGACATGGCGCGGGGAGGAGCGGTGATGAGCGGTGGACATGGCGCGGGGGAGGAGGTGAGGAGCAGCGGACCGGCGGGAGAAGCGGTGACCAGCGGCGAGGAGCGGTGACTGAGAAGCGGCGGCTGAGGTAAGGCTCCGGGGGACAATGTCGGGCAGGCGGGGGTTGGGGCAGATGGGGGACGGGGACTTACACCAAAATAAAAAGGAGGAGCGGTGAACTGAGGAGCAGCGGCTGAGGTAAGGCTTCTGGGGACAATGTCGGGCAGGCGGGGGTCGGGGCAGGCGGGGGACGGGGACTTACACCAAAACAGAAGGATAGAATTTAGATCGGCTGAGGTAAGGCTCCGGGGACAATGTCGGGCCAGGCGGGGGTCGGGGCAGACAGGGGGCCAGGGAGTTACAACAAAACAGAAGGGTACTATTTACATCGGCTGAGGAAAGGCTCCGGGGGACAATGTCGGGGCAGGCAGGCGCCGGGGTAGGTGGGGGACGGGGACTTACAACATCTGCCATGGAGATTTATGCAGAGCGCCTCAACACTGGGCCTTTGTGACATCCTGGGGACAATGTCGGGGCAGGCGGGGGTCGGGGCATGCGGGGGACGGAGCGGCCGGGGGCTGGGGCTGCTGGGCAATGTCGGGGCAGGCGGGGGTCGGGGAAGCCTGATTGCTCCCGGACAAGGTCGGGACGGGCTGCTAGTGATTTTATAAAAGGCCCGGCTAAAGGTAAATCTAAAAGATGGATATATGCTGTTTATAACGAATTCTGGAAAGCTTCCAAGATTGAGCCGCTACCCACCTTAGAGCTATAGATCAAGCTAATTTAGAAAAAGTGCTAGCAGTTGTAGATAACAGCATTAACAAGCTCTCTTCCCGCATTTATACATTAGATAATATTGTGTCATCTGGTGTAGACATTGTGCAAGATGAATTGTCTGCTTTGTACCATGCGTTCCATTATGCAGTTTTCATGGACATTGCAGACCCTTAAGGCAGGAAAAGTGCCTTGGCATTACACGAATACATCATCATTGTTTGCCCAGTTTAATTTGACTGACAAGTAACGCTTACTGTCGATGAAAGATGCTTCTTTTTCCATGTTACACATTGAAAGGTTGGAGCCTTTACCGTTTTCTGTGACAGAAGCCAGTACTGTAACGCGGCTAATTCACGGTTTAATAACTCTACCATTTCCTTTGTTCGAGTATAAAAACTGTATGAAGTACTTTGCCATTGGTAGATACGAGCCTCTTGGAAGTTCTTATCTCCATGAAGCCTGGTCGCTTCCTTTTACATATAGATGCCTTAGGGAGGGAAAGGAAGTTTATTTGAATGGTGAAGAATGCACTGAAACACCGGATCATTCCTTAATGTGTCGACATATCCAATTACATGGCTCTTGTAATCAAAACAAGCTTAATTTAGCCTGTATTTTGAAAGGTACCCACGTGCCTGCAATCGTTCCCACATTCACATTACTGGCAAATGGGAGTTATTTACTTTTAACCACATCGCTGCTGTGGTTATTTTTCCCCTGTGCTGGAAATTGCCATTTTGCTGGTGTCATGACGAGCTGAGCTCGTCATCAGCACAGCTCAACTGTGCCTCATGACAAGCTGAGCTCGTCATGAGCATGGAAGGGGTTAAACAATGAGGATTGTTGTGCGTTAATAAAAGGGATTGCTTATGTCGTTACAGTCAGTGAACGTGTAGTTTGTTGCAAGAATGTAATATATCCACCCACGCATGGGAAACTTGATGTTTCCATCTGGCATAAGATTCCGTCCTTGAAAGCAGAGTTCAATAAGATGAGTCCCATAAGAGCTCTATTGTCCCAAAAAGAAGTTGCCCTCACATCTGCTCGTGAAACATTTGTCCTTCACGTGGCTAACACCAGCACAGAGGTGCATCCCTTACTAAATACTGATTTGCCCTTGCACTTCGGTGAACTAATTCACACAATCTTAACTGCGTCCTCCACTTCGGGGCTGGCTCACTTTTTTAAAGTTGTAAGCAGTGGCTTAGTGACTTACTTCCAAAAGACTTTCGGGGTCAGTCCATCTTTCTTCCATTCTATTTTCTCCAGCCTGTTTGGAGGATTTCCCTTACTACTGGCTCTTGCCGCTAGCGTGCTGTTACTATTTTGTTTATTTCAAAGGGGATGCACATCCTGTGTTACAAGACAAGCTGTCTCGGCTAGGGCTGCTTCGCGCCCGGATGCTTGAGTACTATGGTGCGCTGCCTCTTGCTACATTGAGTGCAGCTTATGGATTATCATTTTGACTTTCCTACTTTACAAGTGTCCAGCCTGTCTTTCATTGCCTGAGTTGCGACTTCGAATGGGCCCTGGATTTATGTCTCTCCAATACGGTGTCTCCCAATGCGGATTATAATCAACTTATGAGTCCCTTAGTTGCTCATGAATTCCTTTGTTCTGATGGAGGGATTATGGCCTTTGCAGCGATGCATGGAATACTGGGTCGTTGGAATGTGTTCGCTGTGGGGCAAGATTTCTTGGCTCTCAGCTTCCTCTAGAACCCACGAGTTGTCCTCTGATGGTGCAAGAGGCTCCGGTAATTGAAGAGGATGTATGTTCTTTCCCTTTGGTAAATTGGATGGACAAATTATTTTCTGATGATAACAGTGACTTCCTATTGGAGGCTGTTGCTGCATATTTTGCATATTCATTATTAGGATGTACTGTGTTTGCAGTCTAGTTTTCTTGACCAACACCTTTCATTGGATTACTGGATTTTTTTAGCCCTCACTTTTAGAAACCTTTACCTATTGACTTTATCATTGTCCAAAAAGAAGGATTTTTTTCTCTCTCTCTCTTTTTTTTTTCCTCAATTATGTTTCTTTCATCTCTGTTTTTAAAGTACCAAATTGGAGACTTGTGTTTGGGCTATCGATCTTGAACTCTGCGTTCCTAAATCTGCCCCTTTTTACTTGTCCCATCCGTGCTCGGACCAAAAGGAGGGTGTCATGTGGTTTAGCTTCACCTTTGCATTGTATTATGTTAGCATGAGCCTTTTGCTCCTTTCAGCTTCTGAAACTTTGAATATTAGCAGTGGCAGAGGCAAGGTTTTAATCTCTAGTATTTCACTCCTCCCTTTCTCAACTCTGTAACGAGTTAGGAAAGGGTGGGGTGACAGGCTGATTGTCATGTAGTCACAAACACTGCAGGCATTTAGGGGCATATTATCCAGAACGGTGTTAAAATTATCGCTGCTTTAGCAACAGGAAGCTGCCGCTAAAGCGGCGACAATGGGCTTGATAATATTCCCTAGTGAATTTTAATAGAAGCCCATGTTCACACTAAAACCTGGGCTTCTAATGGACATCACAAGGACCTATTATCAAGCACATTATCACTGCTTTAGTGGCAGTTTCCTGCCGCTAAAGCAACGATAATTTTAACGCCGCTCTTGATAATATGCCCTTAAGTCTGCTGCTCCCATGGATCATGTTAGCTATAACGCTAAGCACGTCAGAAATAGAGAAGGCACAGAGGCATGCCAGGGCTGAAAAGCCAGGGATGGATTTTCTCCATCCCGGGTAATCTGTATCTGAAGGCTGGTGCAGGTGCCTTTGTGTGTCTGCACCAGCCATCAGCTAGAGACTGTTGCGGGACCTCAAGCAAGTTAGCATTTCTTTCAACCAAGGGTTAATAATGGATTATTATTGACTCTTGGCATAATAAAAACAAAAAGACTCAAAAACAATGGGAGCATAGCCCCTGAACCCTTTATAAGGAGCTGCAATTGGGATCCATAGAAAGATACCCCCCTATCCAGGAGGCATTGTTCCTGTGCACTCCATGCTTTGACCTACACAGTGGAACGGGTGTTCAAATTGCCCATAATATTAAATGGTAATGCATGGGATGCATAATTGTCATACAATACAGTACAGCATTCAACAACAACAAGAAAAAGAACATGTTTATAAATACAACAGGCCTGAATTAAATTATAAAAGGCAGGACGCCATCTCTCATGGAGGTGGGGTTAATTTCCTCCACCACCATGTCTAGCCTCCCATCCACCATATTAGGAGTTCCCTGCTAATCCTGAGTAGATTGTTGTGCCTTATAAGCAATAAAGGCAATCAGAACATAGAGGGTAATCCATGTAGGAACTATAATAGTCCAGGGAGCCCCCAGTGTCTCAAATATATGAGTTCCTAAAAATGTAAGGCAAGCCCTCACCCACCAACCTAGGTGGCTTGCTTTGTCATTGGGGTGCCTCATTCAGCTGGATTTATTATAGAGATGAATGTACTCCCTGGATTCATCCCTGAATACAGGGAGTGCTTTTTAAGATGTAGTTGGGACCTGATGTACGAAGTAAAAAATCCCTATAGCTGTTCATAATCATTCTTTATTCTGCAATGACTAAAGGGAATGGTTAAAAAACTGATACTAAGTACAATTATGGCTTATGGCTCCCGCATCTCTCTGGTCAACATGCTTCAGACCATTTATTATTCCATCTGAGATCCCTGATTTTCTTCAGGACCTAGATCCCCTAGTTTGCATTTAGCAATTAGATATTCACAATTTAACCAATGCATGCAAACCTTACACTCGTAAACAGTCATGCATTGCATGCTCTAATACTCATGTCGATTGTTGAGTCCTCAATAAAGGTAATCCAGAGGAAACACAGATAATATTGAACTATTGTTCCTACTTCTAATACTTGACCTAGCAAAGTACCTTCAGCTGAGGCGCCATAATGGAAGATCCTTTGTAGGCTCCAAAGTATAGGTACATTTTCTTTTTTTTGTGTTCGGGACCGCCAGAGTTTTCCTGGCAGTCCGGGTGAGAAAAAAAAATCATCAGACTATCCACTCCAAACAGAGTGAATATATTGATGCACATAGACTACCTTGTTTTCTGCTTGTATCCAAGGGCCTGAAGTTCAAAAGGTAAATTGACTTGCTTTCTCTAGCCTCAGTACAGTAACAGACAATATAGGAGATGGGCACTTAAGTGGAAGCATCATCTGCCCATTTAGGTTTGCACTACAATACACCCTACTAGAGCCCCAACTGCAGCAAAATGTGTTCCATAGGATTCTTTCCTGCACTTTTGGGCAGTTTTGGAGATCAAGAATATTCATTTGAACTCATATTTGCATTTTCTTCACACAAGTTCCTTTAAATTGTTAAACTCATACTGGCACCCATTCCATTTTTCAACAGATTTATGAGTTTTTCTTCATTTATGTTCCCATCTTTTCAGAACAATAGTTTGGGAATGTTTTTAGTGGATTAATTTTATTTTGGTGTTGTCTAAAATGTAACACACATTTGTCTAGGGAAGAGCCTATGGATTTAGGCCATAGCTACCAGGGGTTTAGCTGTGGTTGCCTTTTAAGTATGTTTTTATCTACCATAAGGTTGGTTTATCGGTTTGGTGGCGTACCTCTTGCTAAATTAAACAAAATCAAAATCTATCACAGATTCACATATTTACACCTAAGGTGGGCTTTCACTCCAACATTTACTTTTCTCTCTGTGTATTTTTACTTTAATATTGTGCAGCAAAAGTGAGTTTACATCTAGCTGTGTAATGCATCTAAAGGTGAGTAATTATCACAAAAGTAATTCTCCTTGTAGGATATCACACCAGAATCTTATTTTGCTATCTAATGTTTTACAGGTAAATGTGATTTTTGCTCCTAAATGTGTATTTTCAACTAAAAGAGTCTCCATACTCAAGTTGATTTTGAAGCTTGATTTGAATCGTCACTAAATGTAATTCCAACTAAGGGCCTAATTTCGATGTTGGATGAACAACACCATTACGGTCTTGTGACCGACTGATCTACTATCGGCGGACCTGACACCGCATTTACAATGTGATCTCACATGGTCCAATTGTATACTCCTATTTGTCTATGGGAGCTTGTGCTGCGGCTGTAAACCGGCCGTAGCAACAAGCTCCCTTAGACAAATGGAAGAATCTGTTCATCCCTGCACCGTGTGGCAGGCACCTAAGGGTACCTGACACACAGTGCAGGAATTAACAGGGAAGCACCATAGGTGCCCTCTTGGCCACCAACTGGAGGTCAAAGGGTAAAGGGGGCCCTGCTAGCAGCCCCCAATTTAACTTGACAGGCTTTCTTTGTCAGAAAGCCCGACATGGAAAACCTGTCAGAAACAGACATTGTAATCAATTCTGCATAAACACCGTCCAAAAGGATTACTGGCAGGGCTCTGACTGGCCGAGGGGATCCTTGAGCCAGTCAGAATCCAGATGGAATGACTTATTTATTTTATTTATTTATTATTTAAACTTGTAGAGTGCAACAGCTACCCATGAGGGTCTCCCGGCGCTAAGATACTGCAGCTAACAAAAGATGGATTGGCCAAAGGTTATAGGTCGAAAAGCCAGGTCTTAACGGCTTTACGAAAACATATAATGCTGTCCTCAGATCAGATGGCCAGAGGGAGGGAATTCCACAGCTTGGGTCCTAAATAAGAGAAGGAACGAGCTCCCATTCTGGAGAGCTTAATCCTGGGAACAGAGAAGAGGCATTGAGAAGAGGAGCGGAGAGAACGGGAAGGAAAGTAAGGTTTTACTTGGGTCTGTAGGTAACTCGGAGCCACCTTATGCCTGATCTTATGCATGTAAGTGAGGGCCTTGAACTTCACTCAGTTTTCGACCCTCAACCAGTGAAGATCCCGGAGGTGGTCAGATATATGGTCAGTTTTGCGGCAATGGCGACTGGCTGGTTTACCTTTCGACCGCCTGCATCCTAATGTGGCGGTCCAAACTGAAACTGCAATGCGACTCAGAATGCCTCATGACCTGCGGTTGGAGGCTTTTAAATTGCACATATATATGATTATACCTCTCAGGGTGATACCTAAAGCTTCTTCCTTTGTACAGTGATTGCCATTAAACATCAGTTTTATAGCTAAATGTGAGTTGTGGTTTCAGATTAGTAGTTTCTAATAGATGCTGGTTTTGGCTCTGTGTTTTCACAATCGTTTTGCTGTTACAAGAGTGATTTTAGATGGGAATTTTTGCTTCTTCCTGAAAGTATATTCACACTCCTGATGATGTTGAAACAAGTGATATGTCTTACTTAGGGCTTCAATATGATGACAGTCAAAAAGCAATCCGACTGACTCCTTGACGGAATTGCTTCTTACTGACTCGTGTTCATCAAGTCAAACTGACAGATTATGATGTTTCCTGACACCGATTGGAAAGTCTCCCATTGTCTTTACACAACAACACTGGCTTCCATTGAAAAAAGGGGTTGTTGAGGTAACCTTGCATCCTATTGCAATCACACCATGGTGCCTGCCACACTGTGCATGGTTTGAAAGGGGGGGTCCTGTGGGTACCCCCACGGGCCCCAACTGGAGGCCTCATGGTGAAGAAGGGTCAACTACCAGCCACCAAAGTCAGTTTCTGACAGCTGTTCTGTGTTGGGCAGACCGGTTTGGAAAGGCTGTCAAAATCTGACATCGTAATACGTCGGTCGGAAGAGTGGTCCGTAGAGCTGCACGATTCAGCTATGACCGAATCTGAGTCTCCGAATGACGGTCAGAACCGATTCTGACTGACTGAACAGTTACCTTTCCATCATAATTGGTCCGTCATAAATGTTTCTGAGTCGGTTGAAAAGAATAGACTCTGTCACAGTTTAGGAGATTCCGACTGCCATTTGTAGCCTTTCAGACTGACATAGAGATGAGGCCCTTAAGTGTGATATTATCAGAAGTGCCTTGGTTACAAGGTGCCTGGATTAATAGTCGAAAGGCTACAATATTTGATTCCAGCTGTTATCCCTGGAGAGAACTCCTGAAAGTGGGGAATAGTCAAAGGGACCTGAATCTTTACCATAGGATTGTCAACAAAACTAGATCATTGTCATCACCCTGCGCCAAAGTCTGAACACTAGCATCTGGTGAAAACTGAAATTAGGAAAAATAATCAAGGGTAAAATGGATTGGGGAAGACAAAATACCCGTCATCACAACATTAGTGGTTTTAGGGATTCTGTTAAGATGGTATAATGTACAGCAAACAAAGGAACATATTAGACCTCCCTACTGACATAAAGACCATAAAGTTAGACTCCATTTTGAGCAGGCCAAGACTTCATTTTCTGACTGATCATTGGTCTGACTGTCTTAGACCTAGATACCATCTTTCCTTATCTTTTATAGAACATGTGAATGTGTCAAATCATCTACACAATGACTTCGAGAAAAAGCACTTAATGAGACATTAGTCTGAGACATTTAATGTCGGATAGTGGATACAATATAAACAATGGTTCTGAATTTGCATATTTGTTCCATACTGATTTATAATAGTGTGTAGAGGTTATGTTAGGAATTTAATTGCAATTCCCCTCAAATATCCTATGTGAGATAGGACCCGTGGTCAATAGTATAAAAGGCTCCTCAAGTGGCAATTTAATTGGAGAAGTCCATTACCCCAATGCTTCACACAAGACACTGCCAAAGACCCTGATAGAGACTTCCAGATTACTATACTGCCACAGCATCCATTTCTACACTGAGGGCTAGCACCAACCCAAGTCTGAGAGGAGAGAATGAGACCAGATGATGTGTGGTTTCCTTTTGAGGGAACTCTATCTCCCAGCTACAGACAATTACAGATTCTTGCTGTAAACATGTATTCAGTGTGCTGAATTCTCAAAAAAACTCATGGTTAACTTTGATTAAGATGCTCCCTGCTCTCACAGTATAGCTCATAACAATAGTATTTAAGGTGCTGGGTTGCAAAATGACATTGCGTCTATGTGAGGAATGTTCATATTATTCTCCTTGTTAGTAACATGCATCAGGGCTGTTTTGGTAATATTCTGTGTGTTTATTTTACATGAGCTAGGCAAGATAACGAGACTGTTGAAATAAAAGCTTTTTAAACATAAAGTGCCTTTCTTTTAGGGCAATGCCTGTGTGATAGTCTAAAGAACAACATTGAATTTGACTTTACACTGTACCTCTGACCCTTTTTTAAGGGAATGTAAGTAACCCAGAAAGCTCAGACACCAACTAAACTATGTTTTGAGTGGGGCTGTGTGTGGCTAGGACAACCTGTACTTTCACGATCAAGCATTGGTGCACCAAACTAAGTTCAGATGTCGGTGGTTGGGAAAGTCAAACCTTTTAGAACTAAACCAAAACCTTACTTTATGCTGCACTACCTACCCATTATTCTTGGTCTTTCTGAGTAGACTATGCACTGAAGTGCGAATTTTTTATTTCCTATATTTTTCAATATAACTGTGTCTTTTTTAATGAGTTTACTTACCAAAGAAGCACTGTATCAAGTTATCATACTTAGGCCCTAGTAAAGTGGTACTACATGTCCCAAGGACCTGTAAATTATTATACTACTAATAGTCCTGCAGCACGCATTGAGCCACTAACTTAAGTCACATTTTTAAGCCAGTCTTAGGCATGCTATTGCAACCTCTGTGCAGTTTGAAACTGCCAGTTTGACCTGGCAAAAGAAACCTTTTGCCAGGCCTAAACCTTTTTTAAATACATGTAACTCACCCTGTGTGCAGGCCTTAAACCGCTTAATGGGCAGGCTGCATTGTATTTAAAAAGTTGGACATGTAATATTAAGTTTTACATGTCTTGGTCGTGAAAAACCCTCAAATTCATTTACACTACTGCAACGCCTAGCTCTCCCATAGAATGACATTGTGTTACCTTATTGCATTTAGTAAGTGATAACTTTTGGTGGGGAACAGGTAGGAATGGCGTGTTTGTAGTCTGAAGAATTGTGATTTAAAACCTTCATTTATGATAAGGTTAGATTTTCAGGTCACATTCTGAAAATTCCAATTTTATAAAGTTGTCATTTTCTTGTCCGGACCGTTTGATGCCTGCAGGCTGGTCCTGGGTCACATGACTCGGCGTAGTAGACAGTTGGTTTGTGTGTACATCTCCAAGACAGCATCAGATTAGAGGGTCTGGGTTTTGGCAGAGTGGGCTATCCTAATTTAATGGGGGACAGAGCGGTAACCTACGACACTTCAATGGCACTGGTGCAGCTCGCACAGAAAGGACTTCACACTAGCCTATTCCCCAGATAGCCTGGGAACAAGGCAGAAAAGCAGAAAACTCCAGTTAACTCTGTTGGGGAAAAAACTCCGGAACCTCCTCCCAACTCAAAGTGGGCATCAGGTGTAAAAATGGAACCATCTGCTGCACGGGCCTGCAATTGGACCTTCCTGAGCCCTGAGGGCATCTGCTGGAGTAAGTTCCTCATCCCCAAATACAGCCTCCCCAGATTTAGGGCTCTTGGCTGGCATCAGAGAGAGCTCTTCCTTGCCTAGCTTAAAGTTTCAACAAATCCAGAAAGAAGCCCCACAAAGCCCTGCAGCACAGCTACATACTTCATCACAAGTGATGTCAGGAGATGCAATTTCCGCAAAGCCTCGCCATACAGCTGCCAGCCTTTTACAAATCGACGACGTCTGACACAAAGCCCCACAAAGCCACACAGTGCAGCTGCAAGTCACATTGAAACTGATGCAGAGCATCGCAGATCAACGCAAGCCCTGCAAAGCTTTGTAGCTTCATCATATCCAACACTAGACAATGTGAAGTCTTGCAAAACAGCACTGTGCAGACCATGCACCAAGGACATAAGGTACAATCCTCAACAGACCAATCTCGGGGCTGTGTCCTGCCTGTGCTCCCTCACAATTGGCCTGCACTTGTGGCTTTGGTCCGGTCCAGTGTAATCAGATACCCTCAGTTATCATTTTGTGCCTTTTGACGCTACTTTACTCTGAAACTTTAAATCTGCATACCTCCAGTACTAATGAAAGCATTTTTGTTGGTTTGGTCTCAATTTTTTTTAAATGTTATCCTATTGTTGTACATTTTGTGGGACTTTTCTTTTGCTGTGTTTTGACTTCATTAGTATTTGTGTGCTGGATAAATACTTTACACAATGCCTCTACATTGAGCCTGGCTGCTTTTGTGCCAAGCTTGCAGAGGTTTAAACATAGGTTAGGTTGCGGATGTTGCTTGAGAAGGGGTTACACCCCCCTCAACCAACAAGCCAGTATCTCAGATACTTCCAGACTTCAGAAGAACCAGGAAAACCACCTCACTCTATCTACTTTTTACCCATGGTTTGACCTCTCTGAGCTTCTCAGCAGCTACAAGTCTTATTCAGTGGACCCTCGATGAAAAAATGGAACTCAACAGTCTGGCCCCACTGAAAGATTTGAGTTCCGAGAAAGAGCTTTTCCTGCCAAAGGATGTGTTAATTTCCATTAACACTCTCACACACCATGTAGATGTACACAGCTTTAAAGAAAAGCTCATTTACCTCCAAACAGTGCAACCAAGGACACCTTCTCAACCTTTGCTACTGTTTCCAACCTAGGGGAGCTACAATGTCCAGCAAAGCAGGAGATAGGATCACAAACGTCTCACCAGTTGAGCTGAATATGCTGGAAAATTAGGTCCTGTTCCTGTAAATATGGCTAACATGAGGAACAGGTACATGCTTAAAATGAAAATGTAATTATGACTTGTTCCTGAGTGACATGTGAAGTGAAGTTTATGTTTACTTTTATTTACATTGAGAAATAATGTTATTTTAAACACCTTTAAATTATACAAAACCCCAACATTAGTACATGTTCTGTGTGTGACACTCTTTTCCTTTTGTGTGTGTGTGTGTGTGTGTGTGTATATATATATATATATATATATATATATATATATATATATATATATATATATATATATATATATATATATATATATATATATATATATATGTATATATATATATTCACTGAAAAAAACATAGCTTTCAGGGCTGTTGTAGTTAGCTGAAAATTTCACTTGTACAAAACAATTGAAATTCCTCCATTACAGTTAGTTCTGCTAACTATAACTTTTGCACCCGCAATCCACTGCTGATGATGTCACATATTACATCATCCCTAACATGGTCAGTGACATCACTGATGACATCTCAAATGACATCACTGATGACATTACTGATGACATCATCCAGTGAATATGGTTTGGTTTGATATTTAAATATGTATTATTATATAAATAGCAGTCTTATATATAAGTTAGTGACTAAACTGTGGGAATGTCTGTATCACTCTGTCTATTGTTGTGTAAACAGCAGCATGAAAGTCTATATTAGATATTGATTCATTAGGTAAGTATTTGTATTGGAGAGTGAATGTGTGTGTGGTTGGGTGAGGGGTGAGTGACTGCAAAGATGTAAGAATAGTTTATTCACTAGGTATATGAGGTTAATAGTGCATGTGGAAACAGTTGTTTGGGTGAGTGAGTATGTTTATGACTGTGTTGATGAGCAAATATATCTATTTGTGATACATGTGCAACGAAGTAGAAAAAATAAAAGGCAGTGTGTGTGACAGTTGTATATAAATAACAATACATAAGAGTCAGTGATTGTCTAAATAACTGTATGGATGACTGATATTTGTAATACTGATTTTATAAGACACTAAGTATGAGTTACTATCTGTGTAGATAAATTAAGAGGTGTTTGTATAAGTTTGTAGCTGAGTAAATGTAAGTGTGATCCTCAGTTTGCATAAGTGAGTAGGATGACTGTATAAGTGAGTAGGATGTGTGCTGGTGTGTCAATGTTAATATCGGTGTATTAGTGCATTTGATAGTGTTCTACTGATTTATAACATTGTGTATGAGTGAATTTATAGGTGAGTGTTTAAATGTGTGTTAGACCTATGAATCACTCAGTGGGTGTTTAGAAACTTGTATTGGTGTGTCAATGGTTTCAAAAATGGTACTTTGTATTTTATATTGAGTGATTAAAGGTTTTACTACTGTGTGATGAGTTGTATCAGATTGTCACGTGGATAATGTCATCAGTGATGTCATTTGAGATGTCATCAGTGATGTCATCAGTGATGTCACTGACCATGTCATGTTACATCATCAGCAGTGCATTGCGGGCGTGCGAGTTATAGTTAGTAGAACTAACTATAACGGAGGAATTTCAATGGTTTTGTGCGAGTGACCTGTCCAGCTAACTATAACAGCCCTGAAACGTATGGTTTTTTCAGTGAATTTCTAAGGTTTTTTTAATGCTAATTCCTAAGTATAACATGTCTGAAACCTTTGATTTTTTCAGAGAATTTTGAAGGTTTTTGAAATGACAATTTTTAAATGTAATATTAGTTATATTTATTTTTTTGATAATTATTTTCGATTTTTTTTTACTTTATTTTCACGTATTTTGTTTTTTAAATTAGATTATATATTTTTAATATAAATGTTTTTTTGTTAAATATTGAAAATCAAAGATTGTTTTTTTTGTTTTATATTTTTATTTTAATATATTATTTACATTATTGTTTTTTAAAAAAAGTTTTTGGGGGAGTCACGCGTCCAAAGTGTACCTCTCTTGATCACTGCGTGGAACCTAGCACCATTTTAGGAATGTTGTGTAGGATCTGCATAGGGTGTATGATGGGTGTATGATGGGTGCGTATTTTTGTGCGAGATTGCTATGCGACCAGTACGAGACTCTAGCTCCCGCGCATATGTGACACATGCGCATTACTGTACGCGACGCTCGCGTGCTTCCGTGTGATGTCATGTACGTGTTGGACGTGGTGGATGCGCGCCTCCCGCAAACAATTTTATTGTCTAAAATTATATATATATTACCTACTGGCGATAGCCAGTAGGTATATATATAGTTAGGATTGGCTACCATAGGAAATCCGCAACATTCTATTGGGAATAACTTTGGCGCCAGTTGAGGAATTTGCGTGTAATTTTCGAAAATGTTGGCTAGCTCTGCTTCACTCCTTCCCTGAAAGTTTAAGGGGGATTCGTGAAGTGGGGGCTGAGAAAAAAGGGGGGTCCCAAAACGTGTTTTCCCGATGTTAATTTCCATAGGACGGTCTGACAAGTCTACAGCCCGAACCGCTGAACGGAATAACGCCAAAGTTTGCAAAATTGTAGGGACTGCTACGCAGATGTGCCTTTGCTATGTTTGGTGAAAATTGCTCCAGTGGTTTTTATGAAAATTAGGTTCAAAAACACATATATATCTATATGAGCTCACGGGTCCGCGCACCGTACGCGTACCGTACGCGTACGTGCGCGTACCCTTACGTGCGCGAGCGCGATCCTGATTGGTTGGCAGTCGACTGTCAACATTCCAAGCTGTCCAAACCAGGAAGAGTTGGCCACCATCTTGTTTCTCAGGAGAACTGAGGCACAAGAGAGCCCAAAACAAGAGTGGAAAACACGAAAAGGGGGCAGGGTAGGGACCCCCCAAACCCCTAGCCCTTCTCAGGGGGTCTCAGAAGGACCCCCGAGGGCAAAAACAAACAAAAAAAATCGAAATATCAAGGGGTACGCGCACGGTACGCGTATAGACGTGCGTACATACGCGTACCATGCGCGTACCATGCGCATACCAAGCGATTTTATAAAAAAATATATATAATAATTTTGCCCTTGAGGGTCCTTCTGGGACAACCTGAGAAGGGGTAGGAGGTCAGGGAATCTCTACCCTGCCCCCTTTTTGCATTTTCCACTCTTGTTTTGTGCTCTCTTGTGCCTCAGTTTTACTGAGAAATGAGATGGCTGCTCAGGAGGTACCAGAAGGATATTAACATATAAAAACGTTATTCGCTAATAGAATTTGCATTTCCAAAACCTTTGAAGTTTTTTGAAAAAAAATAGGTTTCATGCCAGATATAGTCAGGAATTAGCATTTAAAAAACCTTGCAAATTCACTGAAAAAACCATAAGTTTCAGGCCATATATAGTTAGAAATTAGCATTTAAAAAACCTTGTAAATTCATTTAAAAAAAACATAGGTTTCAGGCCTTATATAGTTAGGAATTAGCATTTAAAAAACCTTGCAAATTCACGTAAAAAAACCATAGGTTTCAGGCCTTATATAGTTAGGAATTAGCATTTAAAAAACCTTGCAAATTCACTCAAAAAACCATAGGTTTTAGGCCTTATATAGGTAGGAATTAGCATTTAAAAAACCTTTGAAATTCACTGAAAAAACCATAGGTTTCAGGCCTTATATAGTTAGGAATTAGCTTTAAAAAAAACTTTGAAATTCACTCAAAAAAGTTTTAGGGGTGTTATAGTTTGCTGGACATTTCACTCATACAAAACCATTGAAATTGCTCCTATATAGTTAGTTGGACTAACTATATTTCGCGCACCCGCAATGCACTGCTGATGATGTCACATATTAGATCATTCATGACATTGTCAGTGACATCTCTGATGACATCTCAAATGACATCACTGATGACATCATCCACGTGACAATCACATACACCTTTTCATACACAAGTAAAATCTTTCATCACTCTTTGTAAAATACAGAGTATCATATTTGAATGCATTGTCATAGCAATACAAGTATCAAAAAACCCACTCAGTGATTCATAGATGTATGCACACATCTAATCACTTACCTGTAGATTCACTCATACATGCTGTCAATGAACGATAGAACACTATCAAAAATACTTATACACCTATATAAACATTACACAGCAGCACACATCTTATTCACATATGAAGTCATCCTACTCACTTAGGCAAACAATGGATCATACTTACATACTTACTTAACTACACACTTATACAAACACCACTTCATCTATTCATTTAGATAGTAAGTCATACTTAGTGAATTATAAAATCATTTTTACAAGTATATAGTTATCCATACAGTTACTCACACAATCATTGAGTCTTATGGATACTTATTTATATACAACAACTGACATATGCACTGCCTTTTATTTTTCTAGTTTGTTCGACATGTACCATTGAGAAATATATTTGCTCATCACCTCACCCTTAAAGAGATTCACTCACCCAAACTGTTAGAACATGTAATTTTAACTGCCTTTATCTACTGAATCAACTATTCACACATCTTTGGACAGTCACACACCCCCCAACGAACCACACACACTTTCACTCTCCCATAGAAATACTCAGTTATCTAATCAATAACTAATATAGACTTTCACATAGCTAGTAACCAACTGGAGAACAGTTTACACAACAACTGACAAAGTGATACAGATATTCACACAGTTTAGTCCCTATCCACTATATTTAGTGGGACACTATAAATTGGTCAAGTAAACAGTCAATTACACTGCTACTAAATCCTCCATCCAAATATTTATTTATATATATCCACTCATTGCTATATATATATAATGCATATTTAAATACAGAAGCAAACCAAATTCACTGGATGATGCCATCAGTGATGTCATCAGTGATGTCATTTGAGATGTCATCAGTGATGTCAATGACCATGTCATGAATGATCTAATATGTGACATCATCAGCAGTGCATTGAGGGTGCACGAAATATAGTTAGTCCAACTAACTATATAGGAGCAATTTCAATGGTTTTGTATGAATTAAATGTCCAGCAAACTATAACACCCTTAAAAAAAAATATATATATATATATATATATATATCGTTAATATACATATTAGGGCAAGACATTATCTAAGCTATTCATAAAAATAATATATTTTTACTTGTAATAAACCTATATTGTTTTTAAATGCAACTACGCGAAGCCCCGTTGGGTGCGTGCTGCCTATGGGCACAGTGCGCGGATTCCATGGGACTTGAAAATAAATATTTGCTTATTTCATAACATTTCCTGTTGTAACCGTTGAAGGACCCCACCCATTTCCATCATTCTACTTTGAGCTTCTTTGGAGACACATCTCTACTTAGAAGAACTTTAATACCATTTTTTTGTACAGTGTTTTTCAAAAAAAAGACAACATGTCATCAGGACAACAACAACAGGACTCAAAACATTCTTCGGAGGAAGAATTTGTTGCAGAACCTCCACGCCCACAAAGGCCAGTATCGGTGGTGTTGAAGTTGTTCACCTATCCAGAGGGGCAGAAGAAGGTGAACACCACCAAAGTCACCTGCAAGATATGTGAAAGAGTTATATCCAGAGGTAGTGCTGAAAAGAAACATTCACATGGTACTGACTCTATGTATAAACACCTGAAGACTCTTCATCCAGTGAATCTGGCTAGGGAGGAGATTACAACAGAACACTCCACCTGCAGTGCTGAGTACCACTGGCGGTTCCAGATAACCATCACCACCGGACATACGTCCTGAATTTGCTCTACTGAAGCAGCACTGCATAAAGTGCAACCAACTTATATGCTATGGAGAGCAGTCTGTTGACATAGTGTTTGCAGCGCAACAAAATCATCGTTGTTAGACTTTTGTTTGCTTTTTTGTTGGGAATGGCTGGTAATTCCTGAAGTTGCCTGTTTTTTTGTCCTTTTTTCTTTTTTCTTCTGAAAAAACACCCAAAAAAAACAACAAAATCGTTTAGAAAACTACAAAAAAAATCTAAAACTAAAAAACAAAAAAAAAGTTATTTTCAGAACTAACTTCTCTGGTTAAAGAAAGAGCTATATTTGTATGAGAGTGAGTGAAAGTTTGGTTGAATGTGTGTGTAGAGCGTAATTGACTGAAAGAATGCATTAGTAGTGTATGGTGAATGTATAAGTGCAGAACTATAAGGAAGTGCTGCAGCATGACACTGTAAGCTCTTTAGCTGCAGTGTGCTCTGGTACTTCCGAAGCACAGGGATGCAACATATGTACATAAATATGTTGCAAGTCTAAGCTTCCCTCTGCACTGCTGCACAAACTGCAGCTATGCGGTGACACAGGCACCCTTGCTCCGTGGTGCAAGGATATCAGTGTCGTGCGGAGTTTGTTTTGGTGCAGGAAGACACATCTTCCTGCACAAAAACAATCATTTATCTCCTTCAATGTATGCTGTGCAATGCAGCATATATTGAAAGAGAAAAAATGAGGAGAAATGAAAACAATTTTCCTTTTTGTGTCTTGCTGCACCAATTAGAGGATGGTGCAGCATCCACACACATTTCCAGATTCATGATTTATGATAAATCTGGAGATGTGTCTTAATCTATGAGAGTTGTGTGAAAACACCCACAGCAACACCCATGGAACGCCACTTCAACGGAAAGTGGTGTGTATGATGAGGTCGTATTTACATGAAGAAGAAAAGCCACAGCGTCTAGGCATCAGTTTGGACTTCTTTGGAGGAGTGAAGCACGTGCAGGGGACTCGTAGTCCCAGAAGGCAGCCCGCAGCACCCGCCCTCACCTGGCTGCATAAATTAACCTCGCCGCTCCCGCTCCGCGGGAGCCGCAGCGTCCGGCCAGCAGTTTGGACTTCTTTGGAGGAGTGAAGCATGAGTAGGGAACTCATAGTCCCAGGAGGCAGACCCAGCCCTCACCTGGCTCCATAAATTAACCTCGCTGCTTCCCCTTCGCGGGGCGCGCGCGGGCTCCTCGCAGGGGGAAATCCAGGCCAAGGGCGGGCCCGTTTAAGCCTGTTGTAGCCTGAAGGAGACCGGACCGGGCCTACCCTCTAACGTCTACTCCAGGAGGTGTAAGTATTTGAAGAATTTATATTGCACCGGTGGGGTTAATGGCGAGTCGTAGAGGAATGAAACCAACAATGGGAGGGCATGTAGCCGGGACTCTGGACCAATTTATTTTGCGGGCATCGTCCGTTTTGGAAAAAGAAATAACTATCACAGAACGCCGACTATCTTTAGAGCCGGCTTTTACTGAAAGATCCTCGTTGGGCCCTTTGGCTCAAGCTCACACACCGGAATATGTTCCTCAAGTAGGGGTTACCGCAGGGCAACCAGGAGTGTTAAAATCATCGAGTGAGAACTTGATAAATACGGAAAGTGGAAATGACTGTTTAACACATATTGTGGTATCAGAGAAGACAGTAATTGTTGGGGAAGACACCAGTACCATCTCTGAGTCCCACGCCCATAAAGAAGGAGCCATTCCTAAAAGGAAGCATACGGGGGGCCCATTACGGGGCAGAAGACCAAAGCAGTCCAAACCTAATACTTCCCGAAGGTCTTCCACTCCGGAGCAAATAGAGAATGAACACCTTCCATTAAGCGATCCCAATGTAGATGCCAACACTACACCTATAATTCCCTCCAATGATGAACTGCTCTTTTTAAAACTGAGTCCATTAATAGCTTCTATACTTCAGCCCCTAGTGGAAAGACTGTCCTTGATTGAACAAAGGCTAGCGAACATAGAGGAGCTAGCAAAAAAGAGCTTGGATTATATGAAAAATGTGATGACCAACACTGTACAACCCCAAGTATCAACCGCAGTAGCTATTACTAGCCCTACGCATCTAATGATTTGTCCCTCAAACCCCGTGGCAAGATCCATGCAATTATCCAGAATGGCATTGCTGATGAACCGCGACGTGCGGGAGTGGCAAACTCGAAAACTTCAGCCACATCCGCTTTAAGTCATTCAAAGGATGGTAACTCTAATTCTGATTTGCTACAGATAGTTTTACCGCCAGAAAGTGCCCCCTATGTCATTGTTTTAGTTGGGGTCCCTAAACTGTGTACAAACAGAACTAAAACCTACATGGAACTAAAAAATAAAGCAATTCAAAGGCTGAATATTAATAGGCCTCTGCCAAGAAATGTACAAAGCCAGATTCTGTTTGCTAGAAGAGTGGGTTGGGTGAGACGTAGACCTAAAGATGTATATGTGGATTGTGTAGTGATTAATTTCAACAATCGTAAAGCAGTTGATCATGTTTGTAGGGGTTCTTCCAGGAGCGCTAATACGTCAATCCAAACTTTGGAGCTAAGCTACTTCTACCCTTGTCCAACTTTTATTCCTATTTATTCCCGGCCATGTAATTATAGTGAATGGCAAACCCAACTTGGGAATAGGATGGAAGTAGGAGGAGACGGGAGGATGTGGGGAAATGAGCATCAGCTGGGTTTCCCTGTTAGCAATAGGTTTAGTGTACTGGATCAGGTAGACTGACCATTACCGCTTCCATCTAAACCTGTACTTCCTATCCAGGGAATAGAGAGGATCAATAACAAAGGTGGGACTACTAGATCTAAAGAATACTTTATGTCTAGTGAAGAAGGTGAGAGTGCCAAAGGAACACTTTCTCTGGTTGCTAGCAATGCTGATGCTGATTATGATGGCCAAGTGAGATCAGTGGATATAATTGTAGAACCCACCGACACTTGAGTCATTCCTAAATTATCATCTCTTTTATGCATGACAAGAAATTCAAATGGTAGATCAGAGAGCAAGGTGATCCGGCCAAGCTTGGGGATTGGGCTGGGGGACCTCAAGTGTTGTCCTGGAACATTGTAGGAGTGTCAGCAAAATTAGATTCACCGGAGTGGTGCGCTTTTGTTGATCTCCATGATATTTATTTATTCCAGGAGACTTGGGCTGTCACTCCTATCCATAGATTGGGGTATTTATCATTCCATGAGCCAGCCATTAAGACCATCCAGAGCCTGTGTATCTGGGAAGGAATACATCTCGGATTCACTGCAAAAAGAGTTGTTACTAGCTGCCCCGATATAACGTGTATCCTGCTGACCCATAATAAGTTCCAAAAAATAGCACTTATCAACATCTACTCTCGGCCAATACGGCACGGTGGAACTTCCCAAACTTTGGACTCCCTAATGTCGCTTTTGAATTCCCTTCCGGGTGACGTTATATTTATGATCGGCGGAGATTTTAATTGCCACTATGAGCCACTTAATGGCGTGCCTCCGATCACTACTGAAGAAGATGAAACTTGGTCAGTCCCAGTCCCAAATGTGTACCCAGTAAAGGGTTCGTCCCCATTGGTACTACAAATGATTTCCCTTACCTACCTGTTCTCCTTAAGGGCGTGTAATGGGAGGTTCCAGGGTGACAACCCAGGTGAAACAACTTACAGAGGATTAGGTCATGCTTCAGTTGTTGACTACATTTTAGTCAGTATAGAAGTGTGGCAAAAAATCTTAGACTTTAGTGTTACCCAGCGAATGGAAAGTGACCATAATCCCCCAGTTATTCTGATGGATCTCTGCACATTAGATGTAGATCAAGGTATGGAAAGTTCACCAAGCAGGGAGATTAGAATTGTAAATGGAGGTTGACGTATACGTTGGGCCACCATCAAACAATCTGGGGTTAATATGGCAAAACTGTATAAGAGCATAATCCCATTCCTCAAGAAAGTGAGTAGTGCCCAAGGGAATTCTCTCCAGAGCGGTGTAGGTGTGGACTTGGGTGAACTTCACCATGAATTCGTTGCAACACTCCAGGCTTTCTTCCATAACACAAAGCCTCCTAAGCGTAAATTTCTGGATGATAGGTGCCCCTGGTACAATAGGGGATGTAGGAAAGCAAAGCATGACCTGCTTGTGGCTCTCAAACAAGGAAATAGGGCATGTGTTGTAGAAGCAAGGCATGCCTACAAACAAATTATTTTTAATGCAAAATCAGAGTGGGAAGAAGAACGTTGGCAGGCAATTAAGTCTGCCCTTGCTGCGAAGGATTCGCGGATCTTCCGGAACCTAGTTCACACTGGAAAACAGAGGGCAAGAATACCATTGATTTAAATATTTCTGAGGAAGCAAGGCACCTTTATTTTAGAGATTTGTACTCAAATTCATCACCAGAGACAAGTGAACTTCCACTAAATCTTTTAACACCAGACCCCACGTGGTGTATACCACCATGCACAACAGCAGAGGTCGATTTTGCTCTAACTAAGCTCTAAAAGAACAAAGCCCCTGGCTTAGATAAGATACCTGGTGATCCCTTCAAAGATGAACAGGTTATTTGGATACCCTATCTTTTACTATTATTTAACAAAACATTCCAGGGTCTAGCACATGGATGGGGGCAGAGATTATAACTATATTTAAAAAGGGATCATGGCTGGAACCTGCAAACTATAGGCCTATCTGCCTTATTGATGTACCGCAGAAAATCTATGCAAGGCTCCTACTACAACGATTACAGGACTGGATTAGTGACAATAATATCTTGACTACGCTACAAGCGGGATTTCGGGCCATAACATCGACAATTGCTCACTTATTTAGGCTCCAGGTATTGCACTGGAAGCATATTGATCTGGAAGAGTGTAGTCTGTATCTAACTTTCGTGGACCTGAAATCAGCATTTGATATGGTGGACCGAAACCAACTATGGAGTATATTGCTGGATATGGGGGTTCTGCCATACTTATGCTACCAGCTAAAAAGACTCCACGATGGAACATTTGCAAGAGTCAGATACGGCAAGAATGGCCAACTGACGGCCCCGTTTCCGGTCATGAAGGGGGTGAGGCAGGGCTGTGTACTCGCCCGACCCTCTTTTCCCTCTTCCTTAATGGCTTGATAGAAGATCCCCTTGCTATCAAATATATAGACTCCCCAAAACTGGCCTCTCAAAGATTCCCCGCACTTATGTTTGCGGATGACACCCTGCTGCTATCAAAGTCAGCTATGGGCATGCAGCGAGTGTTAAACCAGTTTGCCCAGTTCTGTAAAAAAAGGAACCTAGTAATTAACATCAATAAAACTAAGTATATGGTCTTTAATGCCAGCACTACCAATTGCCCCTATCCGCTGATGGAGGGCAGACCCCTTGAAAGGGTACCCATCTTCGATTATTTGGGTTTATCTCTGAATGATAAAATGGGGTGGGCCCCCCAGAAGGTCAGAGCTAATTTAAAACTAACATAGGCCGTGAGGGGGATTTTAAAGGTTAAAAAAAGTGTGTTTTAAAAATTATAAGTTCTCCTCTAGAAATGTATAAAGTCCATGCAAGGTCAGCATCATTATATGGGGCAGAACTATGGGGGCACACAACATCGAATGACTTAACAATCACTGAAAACAATTTTATTAGGCAAATCCTGAGCCTTCCAAGAAACACACCATTGGTGCCATTAAGACTTGACTTAAATATTCGGCCGATCGTGGATGCGATTGCCTCCCGCCCACTTCTATTTTGGGGGAGGTTATGGAGCACTCCCAAGTTGGCTAACTACCGGGATGAATTAAAGGTGGTAATGGCAACCTTAGGGGCTGGGAGAATTCCTTGGCTATCCTATATAAGACACTCTTTCATCCTGATGGGTATGGAGAGCCTATGGTTCAACCCAGAGGAGTCCTGTTCAGCCTTTCCTAAGAAAATCTTTGCAAAAACGATAAAAGAGCATAATCTAATGAAACTGTTCAAGTCTGTAAATACTTTTAGCCTAACGTATGTTTTTTTGGATATTAAGTCTTATTATAAATTTGAAGAGGTAATAGATCTCATATAACCTACATTGGCTAGGAAGATGTACCTCCAATTCAGGTATGGAACCTTACCATTAAATACAATCACGGCTAAGTGGGTGAGAGGCCCTATCCGTCCTTGCCCTGGATGCCTAAAGGAAGAGGAAACTGCAATTCATGGTATCCTCTTCTGTGTGGCTTATAAGACAATCAGGCTGAATTGGATCATCCATTTGTGTAATAATATGGGCATTAAGAATTATCTTGTCTTTTACAGGATTTTAAAGACAGATACTGACCCAGTTTATGTGACTGGTATAGCTAAGTTCCTGCTTTACATGTGGAATATTCGTAGGAACTTGCTTCCTAAAGTTTAGAGCCCTATTACTATTATTAAGACCAAACTGTGGACTTCTAATTAGTTGTAGAGGAGGTGGTTTTGCGCCACTCCCTCGAGATGTGTAGACTTAGGGAAAGTTTTGTTGTTTTAAATGTAAAACTTAATTTAAACTTTTAAATGTATATATCTTTTATAAATCTCTTCCCACGGCGATTAATTTTAAGGATGAAGAATTGCATTGACAATGAGATTAATGTATACTTTTGTTTTTATTGCTATTTCTTGAAACTGTAAATTGTGTAATTACTGTGCTTTTATGGTTTGATTGAACCGAAATAACGTTTTCTGAATGAATGAAAATGAAAAGCTAGTGCCTTTTCCTCTCCTTGTAAATATGAGAGTGTCTTGCGCCATCACTATGTTACAAAAAGTGACGTATTGTAGCTACAGGATGCTTCTAAATCCACCCCGTAAGTGCTTAGGTATTGGCAGACTGTTACAATAGGAACATATTGAGAGTGACAGAAGGTAAGCACAGAGATATCTCTCCAAAGTTGCTTAAAGAAGAATGATTGAAATGCTTGAAGTCCTTCAATAAGTGCAGTGGCAAATGTTATGAACCAATCACATTTTTTTTTCAGGTCACATGGAAGCCTATGACAGGGGGATTCCAACACTACATAGGTATTAACTGGGTATTTTGAAGTATGTATTAATACTTTGTAGCTTCTTGCAGGTTTTCATTCATAGTATATAAAGAAATTGACTTGTACTAGGGTTAGTAGCTAGGCCTATCCTTAAGTATATGTCTTTTAACTAGAGTAATTTCAGTACTGCAAAGAGAGTCCAACCTAAATTAATAAATGATGCAACACAAAAGGGTTTCAGGACTCTATATGGTATAATTATAGTTTCATATCACAATCCACAATTAAATAGCACATAAAGAAAAAAGTATCCAAGCCCACGGTATGTGTTTCTTGATCCAGTGTTCACTTTTATTTTTCACAGATTCTCTTTCACATTTCCATTGATCATAGCCAACGCATTTCGTCTCTTGGGAGACTTCTTCAGGGCTATTAAAAAATACACAAATATATAAATTTAAAATGACGGATCCCAACCCAATGACAAAAATTGAATATTTGAGAGAGAGAGAGAAACCTTGTTTATTTAGACCACAGCCTTTTAAACAATACAAAACGCAAACAAGATCAAATAGTGTAAACATAAATTTCTACTACATAATAAATATTTAAAATACAGTACATATTAAAAGAAGGTGACACCCTCAGGACCTACAACTCATTAAACACAGTTTACAGAACACTCTAAATTTCTAAAAGAAGAAAAATTCACATTTTATGGGAGTCCTATAAACAATTAAAAATCATTGCCCCTTCTACAATTTTTCCCTTACAAATTCTTTTATAGCCTTCTGTAATGTTCCCAATCCTATTGCAATTTCCAACGAGGGCATATGTGTAAGTAAGCAAACCACTTGGGCATGTGAATTTATTTTATGTGCTAAAAAATATTGGACGTAAAAACTGTTTCCGTGTGGCAAGGACAAATGTGCAATCAAGCAATATGTGCAACATGGCATTTCTTAAACCTAGCCCACAGTTACATATACCATCTGGGCCAATCAATACTGACTTTATTTTTCCGTCAATCTTCCAAGGATTATTCCCAACTCGGGGCCTTAAGATTTCATTTCTTAACCCTTTGTTGGGCAATATGTCCAAATACGGAAACCAGGCTTCAGTTTCCCATAACTTCTTTAACCACTGGACCGATTTTTTCAATAACATATAGTCATGGTCCTCGGCCCCTCGAAAAAGCCTGACCTTGTTCCCTAAGCATTCTCTTTGTGAAATTGGCCACCAAGGAGTGCTGGGAGAAACTCACATTAAGGCACCCTGCTACTGTCTGGAGGGTTCTTCTCACATCCTTTGCCCAAACAAGGCTACTTGTTTGAATCTCCTCCCTATACCATTCTGAGGCCTTCTGTGCAACTCCAGGGTCCCGGCATTTCCAGAATCTTAGCAATGCCATTTGAGACTGCACTGTCCAGGAAGTTATCCATAGTTCCATTCTGATTGCTTGAATCATTGTCCAGCTAGGTAGCGCCATTAATATTTTTATTTTTTTTCCTTCTTCCTGATCCCACCCCTGCTTACCACTCAAGTATAATACCTCTGCCCCATACTATACTTGCGGGGGGATCATTGCTTCAAATGCCTTTAGCATTAGTCTGTGTGTCATCTCACCATATTCTTTATTACATTTTTTTAATCCACGTATTGATGAAAAGGTTTTTGCTTTTTGCGCCTCCAAGTGGGTGCGCCATTTCAGCGCACTGTCGAACCAGAGGCCTAAGCATTTATATTCTTTGACTGCCTCCAGTTTGTCATTGCCTAAGCACCAATTAAAATTCTTTCTACTCTTCCCAAAGTATAGAACGTTATTTTTTTCCATATTTACAGTCAATAATTTTCTATCGCAATAAAGTTTGAAGACAATTAGTTTCCTTTGGAGACCTACTTCTGTTTGGTCCAGGATCACTAAATCATCTGCGTATAAGAGACAGGACACTTTGCGACCGCTCATTCTTGGGCTAGCACTTCTTTCAACTTCTAATGTCGCAGGGAGATCAGCCAGGAAAATTGAGAATAACAGGGGTGCTGAGACGCACCCCTGTCTTAGGCCATTCCCGACTGTTATCTTATGAGTTAGTGTGCCCTGGGCGTCTCTGATTATCTAGGCCCAATTCCCACTATGTAACTCTTTTAAGATCATCAATAAGCCATTCAGGATTCTATATCTTATAGATAGAGTCTACTACGGTCCACAGAGTCAAATGCTGCCCGAAAATCGACAAAGCAACAGTGTAACTTCCCATTTTGCTTTATCGATTTCCGAGCTAAGGCCCATAGAGCAAAACAATGATCTATTGTGGAATGGCCTTCTTTAAATCCGCCTTGTTCAACTGGGATAATTGATCCCTCTTCTACCCAAGTCTTTAGCCTACCTAATATTATTTTAGCAAATATCTTTTCACCAATATCAAGTAGGTTAATTAATCTATAATTCCTGGGGGCATTGATATCCCCTTTTTCATGGATTGGCCTAATTATCGCACCCTTCCAATTGATCAGGATCATCCCTGTGTCAGGGATTAATGTGAACATTAGAGAGAAAAATTCAGCCCACCATGATGTCCGTGACTTTATTATTAAAGCTGCCAAATTATCTGGGCCAGCTGCTCTTGTTAAGTTTAGGGTTCTTATCGTAATTAAAACATTTTCTACTGAAACGTCTGGTTTTAGGTCATCTACCAGACCACTCCAGTCCCCTAAAACATCCTCTTCAATTTCTCTCCCTGGGGAATACAATTCCTTCAAGTAATCCTCCCAGGCACCCTCTTCTACTACACAATTCATGAAGGCGACAGGAAGCTCTGTTGCTGATTGTACTAGCTTCCAGAATAATCGAATGTTCTTTGATTCGATTGCACCCAACAATTTCGCCCAGCAGGTTTCCTTATGGACTCTTTTTTTACTATAGAGAAGTGTAGTATATTCTTTTTTTTAATTTGGCAAGATTTTCTGCCCTAGATTTATAAAAGAAAATTGCCCAAGCAGCACTGTTCTCTCCTTAGTTCTCTTTTTTTGTTTAGACAGTCTATATTAAACCAGTTGCATTGCTTGGCCTGTGTAGTTCGCTTACTATTGCTGGCCTTTTCGTCTATTCTAAGTTCCACCTTGATACTTTGTACCACTTGATTTATTTTTTCAATATACCAGGGCAGGTTTAATCCAGTTACAGTGCCTAGAATAATATTTTGTTGCAACCTGGTTAACTTTTCTATATATTTTTCTGTTAACCGTGTTGAGATACGCCTTGGGTAATCCATCTGTTGTATGATTACTTTCTCACAGGCAGACTGATGGAGGTATACCAGTTCCAACTCTATAATGTTATGGTCACTACCTTCAGTATGATTTACTCTAAAGCCCATTATTAAGTTAAAATTCCATGCAGGCATGAAAACATAATCTATGGGACAATTTTGTGTCCCTTGTTTAAACATTTTCTTTGCCGGGCAGTCTTGGGGAAGCCTCCCGTTTAAGCAGAAGAGACTTTTAGTTGCTAGATAATTATCCAAACTTACATCATGCGATGAGGAAAGATTTTCAGGAAACTTTGCTTGGTTTATACCATAGGACTCTAAAATTTCAAAAAACATAAGATCTTGCCGCTTTGGGTTTAGTTTATGGTTAAAATCCCCTGCCAACAGTATCAAATCAGAATCATACATTTCCGTCAATAAATCTAAATCGTTCCTAAAACATCCCATTTCTACACCATGTTCCTCCTGAGTGCCCCATTGCATATATACATTTAGGATCAATACGTTTTCTATCATATTACCAGCAGCAATTAAGGTTATTCTACAACAAAGCAATCATTTGCATGATACAGTTAGCTGGTATAGCCTTTTCACTAGATTTGTAGATAGTAATATCAGTGAGCCACCTGCGGGGCGGCCGGCCCTTGATTTTACTGCTGGATGATAGATTTGGCGAAACCCATCTTTTACTGCCGGACGATAGATTTGGCGAAACCCTAATTGAATATACAAATAGTGCACATAATAAATATATTTTACAAAAAACTTCCCCTTCTCACAATTGTATACAATAATTGATGCCTGATCACAAGCCTAAGAATGGAGGCTGATCAAAACATGCTCAAGCAACAATGTTCATACCAACAAAAGGATTCTGCATCCAAATGAGAACATATTACTGCAGTCAAAAACATTGAGTTTAACATCAGGTCGCATCAGTATACATGGGAGAGGATTTGTGACAAAAAGAAAGACGCCAATACTATATACAAAAAGACCCCATACAATAAATTGTGTGACAATAAAAATTCATCCCTTTCAACGTATGGCATATACTGTATTCTTAAATTGACCAGCAATATTTCAAAAACAGTGAAGATAAAGTGCTTTACAATGCTCAGAGGATCTGAAATAGTAAACATTTCAAAAAATAAAATTATAAATACCTAAAGCAGAGAGATCAAAAATCTATTTACAGACTTCCTTTTCACATCATTAGTTTATCCCCTGACTTCTGTGGTAAAAAGCAGAAAAGCCAAAAAAGGCAGGAAAACTAATACAGATCAAACTCCGACCCTATTTGGATAGAGTCAACTGGGGACCACCGATCAACTAATTAAGTATACAACAAATAAAGTTTCCAGTCATGGTAAATGCCAAATGATTGATACAGCTATTTATGACCCTAAATATTCTACATCCTAGTTAGGACAGTAAGTCTTGAAGGACCTCTTTATGATAAATTTTGAACCTGGTATGTTGTATATTAGTGCTTGAAAATGGCACATTACTGCTAAGGACAGCCAATATTCAGACTTCCCTTAAGAGAAATGGTTCCCTTTAAGATGAAAAATGTCAGTGATATCTATTCACGACATTTCAATGAACACACAATAGTTAAAATGTATCTTCCCTAAATGATCATGAAGCTCTGGCGGCCATCCTAAAACATGGCTCAATACAAAGCGCTATGTATGCACAGCGAGATTTTAGGTATTGTTCCCTTTGTGAATTGCACGTCTGCACTTTGTAATGCAAAGTAGCACTCCCACATCCATAAGGCTCAAAAGTCAATATATTTATTATAATGGATTGACAGATTTATCACAATAAATTAAATTGCCAGTGGCATCATGGCTACAAGTGAGAATTATATATTAAACCCAGTAATGTCGGACACAGGGAAAAAAGGCAGATTATAGAGCCGCCATCAGACTCTATGAAACTGAAATTAAGGCAACTCAAGCCCAGTTTTATGAATCAAAAATTATTTTAGCCGCAATGCCCCCAAGGAAATCTTTCGGATAGCGAAGTATTTGATCACCCCCCCCCCCCCCCCCCACCCCGGGAGCAAATACCACTAGATGGGGCGCTTGCTCGCTGCAACAACCTAGCAACTTTCTTTTATCAAAAAAATCAGACCATTTATTCCTCTTTTATTTCTGATCTGACCGTCCTTGAGGCCGAGATAGTAGAAAGCCCCAATACACCCCCTTCCTGTATTCTAGAAAAATTCACCCTTATAAACCCAGTCTTGCTAGACAAAATATTTTCTAAAGTCACCTCAGGCTCCCCCAAGGACCCTGCACCATCACAAATCCTTACCTCGGTTATTAAGTTAATTCGCCCAGCCATTTTGGACATTTTAAATTCCTCTATCACCTCAAGCACCGTCCCAAAGTCCTGGAAATGTGCAATGGTTAGGGCCTTACTGAAAAAACCTAATTTAGATCAGAATATTTTAGCTAATTTTCGTCCAATCTCTCTGTTGCCATAGATGAGTAAGCTGCTGGAGAAACACATTAATAACATCCTAGTGGAACATCTTGAATACAATGATTTGTTATGTGCCTCTCAAACTGGATTCCGTCCTCAACATGGGACAGAGACAGCTCTATTAGCAGTGACTGAGGAGGCTAGAACAGTTTTGGACCAGGGAGGAAAAGCGGCCATCATACTACTAGATCTCAGCGCCGCGTTCGACACGGTTAACCATGCCTCTTTATTGCACCGTCTTAGTGGCATGGGACTGTCGGGCTCGGCACTGTTATCGCTCACCTCCTTCCTAGAGGAACGCTTCTTCCAAGTTTTTGAAGGGGAAGCTACCTCCGCCAAACAGCCACTTAGCTGTGGGGTGCCTCAGGGCTCTGCCCTGAGCCCCACACTTTTTAATGTCTATTTGAGGCCCCTTGCACAGATCGTCCATCCATTTGGCGTCCGTATTGTCACCTATGCAGACAACACTCAGCTTGTGATATCTTTGAACAATGCTGAGGGGTCGTCTAGCACTCTGAGTCCATGCCTTGAGGCTGTCGCCAGATGGATGGAACTTTCCTGTCTCAGAATAAACGGGGAAAAGACGGAAGTCATGCTGTTGGGTAATCCCTCACCTACCATCCTGACCCCCATCTGGCCTTCCTGTCTAGGTCCCCCTCCTCCCCCCAAACCCCAGATAAAGAGCCTGGGAGTTTGGCTAGACAGTTAACTTGATTTCACTGTCCAGGCTACTAAGACTTCTGCCACGTGCTTCGGACTTATGGGAATGCTCCGGAAGGTTCTCCCTCTATTGCCGTTCCAGGCGAGGAGAGTCATGGTCCAGGCCCTGATTCTCTCACACCTGGATTACGACAATGCACTTTACCTTGGAGCCCCCCTTGCTACAATTACCAAATTCCAGGTTACTCAAAATTGTGCGGCCAGACTACTTTTTCAGAGTCCTCGCTGGCAGTCGGCCACACCTGCCCTGAAGAAGTTGCATTGGCTCCCGGTAGCATCCAGGATAGAATTTAAATCTATGTGCCTGGTTCAGAAGGCTCTTCGTAAGTCAGGTCCATCCATCATGCTCCCTTTGGTCACTCCATACTTCCCCTCTAGAGCTCTCGGCTCCAGTGTGCTGCATCTGGCCACCACCACAAAAGTAAAAAAATCCCGCTGGGGTGGTCACTCTTTTTCGCACAATGCTGCAAGATTGTGGAATGCTCTTCCGTTGGTCTTGAGAGAAAATAACAACCTGACAGCTTTTAGAAAGCTATTAAAAACGCATTTGTTTGCAAGAGCTTAGCGCCCTGCCCTGCCGCCTGAATGGTTCTAGCTAAAGCGCTGCGAGGCCTCAGGGTAGTTACGCGCTATATAAGTTTAATTTTCATTTCATTTCATTTCAATGTGCATCGCCATGTTTAAAGAGTACTCCCTACATAACAATAAATGTCCCCGTGCACGCGTCACTGAATTAACAAAAAATGTCCCCATACACGCGCCACCAAGTTTCCTAGTATTGAAACGTATTAACTAGACCTAATCTGTCCTAAATATTCATGGGGGTCAAGCGGTCATCTTTAATACACGACACACGGTAATGGCAGTCGCCATCTTTAAAGAGTGCTCCTTACACAACAGTGAATGTCCCGGTGCACGCGCCACCGGATTTCTTAGTATTAGAGAGTATCAGCTTAAAAGCTCAAGTGCTAGCACAACTATTTGTAAATTTTAAGATTTCTTAAAGACACTATTATCTAAACACACACATTGTCCCTCATTATATTGCAGGGTATTTTTATATCGTATATCAAGCCGCAGTGAAATCGTGTCCCCCCAGACTCACCAATAATGGGCCTGATAATCGTACCTAGCAAGGTTGGTATGTTGGTTCCACCACACAGAGCCGCAATGGACTCACATTTTTAAGAGGCGCCACCCGGAAGTGAAAGGTCATGTGACCTTTGTTTCAACCAATTAGCAAGTGCCCTTAAAGGATGGTATGTTACTTGCGTTTTGACCGATTGACAAGTGTTGGTCAAGATGAAATGTGGCGGCCATCATGTAATTATTGACCCAGGGATCACATTACAAGGACCCAACATAAAAATGGATGCACAGTTATCAAATGTAAAATGCCGACAACTACAACCTCTAGATTTAAAATGCAAACTTATATCTGGATATATCTCATATATAGGGGGAGTCGTACGGGAGACATCATGCAGCTCAAGGGGGTCTCACAGCCTACCTCCCGAGCTCCGTTGCGTTGACCTCGCGGAGTGGGCTGTAAAGCTTGTGCTAAACAATACTTACTTCTTCTCTGTTACTACACCTAAGTTAGGTACACTGGGGTAGGCATATTTTAGAAGCACCAGTTGAGTAATTTAGTCTGTTATATATGTATGTATTTTTATATGGCTTAGAAACCATACAATGCTATTACAGTATTATTTTATAATACTATTCTCGCTGTACGCATTATACTTTGCATTCTGGCTAACAATTATAGCAGTTCACCTCTCTTGCATGAGAAAGAAGACTGTTAAATAAACCTTTTATTGAAAACGCCCGTCTCTATATTTCTGCTACTCTGTAGAAATTAAGCATGCACGATTGACTGAGTGAAATACTTATATATTGTTTCTACAACTCTGAAGATATTTTCCAGTCCTAGGGAAACAAAGTTGTCATGTTTATGCGGTTGTCAGAAACTAATCCCTTCTTGTGAATTTGAGAACATTTCTAATGACCTCTGAGCTAGCTGGCAGGCACAATTAAGTTTAGTATATTTGATAGACACACAAGCCATAATCCAGTTCCGCTACCGTTGTGTTGGATAGGCAGACATCCATGGGCCCCTTGGATGTGCATGATCAACAGTGGAACCAGGGCTGAACGCAGGTGACGTAACAAGACAGAAGCTTGGACGGTAACTGATGCGCAAAACTGCCAGTGGCAGTGCCCCCAACAAATGTAGCAAACGTGCACAGTGACAGGGGTTGTGCATGTGCCCGGGATGTCCTGCCATTGTGTTGTTGGCTCTCGTCGAACCGGCACTCTTCTGACCTGCAGCAGTTATGTGGATGATATGCAATGAGTCGTATGTGTGTGCAACGTTTGGAAGTATGGGTTGTTGTGTGCGTAAGTGTTAAGGGCATCCTATGCAGGAGTACCACAAGTAGGGACATCTGTGTGTGGGGATTAGATACGTTGGTCTTTAATTAGCGCTGTGTAAGGTGTGGGAGTCATCATCATCTGCTATGGTATCTCTCTCAGGGGGTGCCAGCAGCATTCAAGACCAAGGTAGGAGGTGCAGATGTCCTTCCACCTTATGTATTGAGACAAAGGAGCTTTCATCCCCAATGTTGGTCTGACTACTGCTTGCATTCTGGATATGTGATGTGGCTTTTACACTGCCGTTGAGGCCAGGCCTTATGGTGCACTAATAGCGATACACACACAACAGTTGACATGTATGAGCCAAAATCCCTAGAGCCTTTCTCTCTCTCTCTCTGGCCTTTGATTGAGGAAATATAAATTTTATGGTCAAGTAATGTTCCCTAGCGTGTACCCCACCGTCTCCATGTACCAGCTTAAAGTGCATGTAACTTCCCTCCTGTGCCAGCTATGAAGACGCAAATACATTTGCATCCACCGTTAACATGTCCTCTTTCAGACCCACCCTGAATGGGTTGAATATTCCGTTTCCAAGTATGCCTTGCCAACGTCTTTTTATGGTGTACTCTACACGTTTTTCAGCTCTGGCAAAACTAGGCCCTGAATTCTGCCATCGAGCCTTTTTCCTTTGTTTTCTGACTCTGAAAGGCTCAGTCCAGGCTGTCTCTGTACTCGTGACCTCTGTCCTACTCCCTGTGCGGCCCATGGCGCTTAGCTCAGCATGCTGCCTGCCAAGACTGTATTCAACCTTCGAATTATCTGTTCCGCTCCTCGAAACTGCATTCCTGCCTACTAGTTTAAGTAAACATCCCCCCAGCTGCAGAGCGAAGGGCCCGGTCTCACTGTCTCCATACAAGTAATTCATAGCCTCTGTTACCATGGAAGGCCCATGCCCCTCGCATCTCATGCAGACACTTAGGCGCTTATACACGCACTCACAGTCAGTATAGAATAGCTTCTGTCCCAGAGACCTTTCCCTCTAGATAGTATGGTTCCCAAACATCAGATATCAGATATGATAGAAGTACGAGTTGATCTGACATGCCAGACTTCTGTCTCTTTTCTGCCAGTGTAAATGTCAAGTCCCCTGCACCCGTCTGTTTCACGTCAATCATACGTCATGCAGCTGCGCGCGCATCCATGCTTTCGATTTCTGCTGACATTACAAAATTCTGCTTTGTTGCCACCCACTGTGACACCTATCTGTGACGTGTCTAGTACACACCTCCATGTGCACGCCCAGTTCACGCCTACTAATTACGTACCACTATCACGTGGATGCTGTTATCTTGTTTCTCTCAGCTGTTACGCCTACTATATTGGTTTCTATAATGCAAGTCAAGTATATAAGCTATGTATTGTCAATAAAATATTGCTCTATCCCTTCCTGAACCCCTGTGGTTGCAGGAACATGATATCCAGGTCATGACCATTCCTTTTTAAGGAATAAAACCCCTAAGAACTCTAACACCACGGACTCTGCCTCTTTCTTTCCGATTGAGTTATTATTGATTAAGTACTTACCTGCCTAGAAATTAAGACGGTAAATCAAATATTTACCACATTATTTTGGCGCCCGAATAGGGACCCCTCCCCCACCCCACGCGCCGGTTGGTGCGTTGCAAGCTCTGTCCCCTGCCATCAGTTAGACGGAAACTACGCGTACTGGCAGGATTTCCTGTATCTCCCTCTGGCCCACGGAGGTGACGAAGACTGCGATCAGCACCCAGACGAGGCGGTGAGGAGTGCGGAGGATCCCGACCAGAGCCTAGCCGAAAGAAGCAAGGTCCGAGGTGTCAAGAGGCCCACCAGTTTCCGAAGTATCCACGTGTCGAGTCGAGTCCAGTCCAGTCCGGTCCAGTCGAGTTTTCCGAGGCCTTCTGTTTCCGTGCTTCCCGGTGAGTACCATTGCTGGGACGTATCAAGACGGGTTTGGGTACACAAACACGGTCTGCACTGTTTTAGACAGTGTATCTGTACTGTTTAGCAGTATATCCGTTATTTCAAGTTTTTGCACTGTTCTTAGCAGTGTATCTGTGCTGTTTAGCAGTACATCCGATATAGGGGGTAGTCATATATTTTTCAAATGTTTTCCATGTGATTAATGTCGTGGTATGAGTGTGACTGTTTTTAATGTGCATTATTGTGTTCTTGTGTAACTAGCTGTATTCAGTATTAAGTAGCAAGGATTGAGCATTCAGTATTAAGTAAACAAGATGCCGTTTTTCAACAAGTTAAAGCAGATAGGAACTAGGAAAGGGATACTAGAGGAAGAAATTCCTATCCCCCCTAGGGACACTCCTGGAAATTTTATGTACCACAAGCATGGCTTAGATGCCATATTGTATCTAGATTTATGGGCCGATTATACTAAGCATCTAGACGAAAGACATAGATGGCCTGTTACCGGAACATGGGATGCCGAGTGCATCATGAAAGTAGAAGAAGCACTATGGAAAAAGAAAGCCAGACAATCTCAGAAAGACGCCATAGAATTTTGGCGTAAAGAATCACATAAGCGTGCTGAAAAAGCACTCCGTAGAGAAGACAGACTTAAAGAATCAGATAAGGCCCAAGAAAATGAATTAGTTACTGAAGGGATCCGAGTAAAATCAGAGCAAATAGACCGTGCACGAAATAATCTCGTAAATGGCATGTATCTAGTGGCCGAGGGTTCGCCTGAGGTCACTTCAGGGATACCGAAAAATCTGCCGCCACCACTGGTTCCAACTAAAGTAAATCACAGAACTACTAAAGACATATTCCTGAATTCCTATCTAGAGGATGGAGTACCCGCTTACACCAATTTGCCTGTCCGCGTCCCGCCTACTGACGGTGACGGAGGTGGCAACCCGCCTCCAGACCCTACCCCGCCATTACCGCAACAAGGTTTCCCTGTTCGACAGTCCTCCGTTCCTGCACCTCCACCACTTCCCGCACCTAAGATTGATATACCGAAACCTGATCCTACTAAAAGACAAGTTCAAGTACACATACAGACTCCACAGAGAGATAATGTCCAAGCTTCCGCCTCAGGAGGTGCGACCGGGGGTTACCGGACCCCACCAGCAACACACAGATTACACCTTAGGGACATACAGAACCCTTTCACGTTCCAATCACCCCGTCTCGACATGCTCAAAGAACCGCTTCCAGTTTGCAGATACGATCCAGTACCCGGTAAAGACGATAGGATGTTGATAGCATCATTACGATTGCGACAAGCTACAGATTACCTAATATTATTCTCAGGAATGAAAGAGCACTTAGATAGAATATACCATTTTGTCCAGACTGGGGAAGACCCTGAAAGCATTAAAGAGGCCATGGCACATCAGAAAGTTGACACTCAAGCATATATATTACGTTTTTTCATAAATTGTCTAATAAGAGAACGAGACAGGCCTGAGACAGAACAGGATGAAATAGAGGCACTCAACAAGTGGGGTCAAAATATATCCGAAGGAAAACATGATAAAGGGGGTTGCATAGCCAGTATGTACAAGAGAATAAGAAAAGCAGTGATAGAAATACACGAAAAAGAGAAAGAAAAAGCTTCCTCCGAGGAGGAGGAAGAATCTGAAGAACAAGAAAAGACTACAGACACGATAGCGTATGTAGGTAAGGGAACTTACCTTAGGAAAGGCATTCGTCCAGAAAGCAAGAGAGTTTTTCTCTCTGACATAACAAAACCGAATTCTCCGGAACATCAGTTCCAAGAGACTGATAAAAGGCTTCGAGAACGAATGGGGTACCATGTACTCAATTCTATGGATGAACAAGAACTAGCCCGGTCAGCAGTATTATGGGCTGACAATCCGAACATATATAATGATGACACAGTAGCGCAGACATTTCTGAACCTCTCCCCAGACGAACAGAAATTAGCAGGTGTATACATGATTCAGCACCTCCTTACGTTATACAGAAACCAACATTCTGATCCAGGTCCCTTACCCGATACATTAGACGCATTACTCATGGACAGATGGAGAGGTCTAAGTACCAAGTTAATACAAATAATTCTAGAACAACGACATAGATATAACACTTTCTTAAGTACAGAATATGTTCCCGCTCCGCCCCCAGAAAGAAAAATGTATCATATGGAGCGTCTGCATGGCATTGAAAGTCAGAACCCCTTACGGGAAGTGCATCCAGTTATGGGAACCGATAATAACCTGAAACGTGTGTATGTACACACGCCTCTGACCAAGTTAGAACTATTGGAAATGAAGAAACTAGTACCCTGTCATGATAAAGACCCTGCAGGTTTTCACAGAGAACTTAAAGATATGTTACTGATGGGAGATTACACATATGAAGATATCATGAAAATGTTAAAGGTACTGCTGCCCACGGGCATCTACGAGAAGCTCAAGGAAAAAGAGTGGGAGGTGGGAGACAAAAAGATTGTATGGGCAGAAATAGAAGACGAGGAAGAAAAGCGTACCCCAGGGCTAGGCCTTGGGGAGAAAACTAAAGCATTACCAGGTTTAATAGTACAGGTTCTGCCAAGATTACTGACAACTAGAAAGGAAGATTGGGACGCAATTTCGGCCTGTAAACAGAAGCAAGATGAAGATACTAGTGATTTTTATTCAAGATTCGAGAAATGTTTCATTATTAATAGTGGTCTTAAACCAAGTAGCGAGTCGTACCCGCATCTTTTTGTATCAAAGTTAGTTGAGAATTCCCTGTTAGCAGTTAAAAACCGTGTATACAAGGTTGAGAGTACATGGCAAGCAAATACGCCATCACAGATGTTACAAATGTTACAATACCATCAGAACAGAATCAGAGAAGAACAGGATCATGAACAGAAACGCATGAAAGACACGAAAATGAAAATGTTAGTGGCCCAATCAGTTCCAGCCGACAGCCAGAGAAAGGGTACGACCCAGACAGGTCACGCCACAGCTCCCGTTAAAGGGACATGCAACTATTGCAAGCAGCCAGGTCACTACGTACATGAATGCCCAGTCCTGAAACATAATATAGCAACAGGCAAAACTAAGGAAAGACCGCATCCACCTAGACAAGATCAGGTCCAGCAACAGACTTCACAGAATACACAGCCTGCGCATGTTTCATCTCATACAGCACAGACGGTAGCGGTACCACAGCCACAGCCCATTGCCGCGACTCAGCAAGTTTCACAACAGATGTACCAGTATGCCCAATCTGCTTACCCCGATTATCCACGATACACATGAAACAGCCTGAAGAGGGAAGTTGGCTTGCCTCTTATTGAGATTCCTGTAGATCAAGAGGGTCCTTATGTACACAGTCAAGTATTGGGAAAAGACAGAAAGTTTTTAATTGACACAGGGGCAAGCCGCACAACAATCAGCCATGATGAAGTTCCAGGGGCACCCCTCTCAGGCTCACAGAATGTTTCCCTTGGTTTTTCAGGACAACCTATTGTAAATGAGGTATCAGAACCAGTTCCCCTGGCTGTGGGTCCATTATCACGTGTTACAGACCTATTACTTACAAAATCATGTCCAGAAAATCTGTTAGGAATAAAGACATTGAAGGCTCTAGGAGCAGTGATATGTTGTTCTCCGGAAGGAGTTAGACTCTTTCTGCGAGATTTCAAGGGTCACTATGTATTACGAGAGTTTGATATAAGATTGAAAAATGTACCAGATCACTTGTGGGCACAAGGCCCAACCGATGTAGGCTGCATGCACATTACTCCATACCGTGTTACACTGAAACCAGGTGTTGTTTTACCAAGAATCAGACAATACAAGTTACCGCCTGATGCTGTAGTGGCTTTACTGAAAATCATTGAAGAGCTCATTGCCCAAGGAGTGGTCGTAGAGACCGACTCCAATATCTGTAATTCACCTATCATTCCGATTCTTAAACGTACTGATCCCAATGCACCGCCAGTATATCGGCTGGTGATTGATTTACGAGAACTGAATAAATGCATCGTTCCACAGTACCCTGTGGTTCCCGACATCTCTTCCCTATTGACTGCTATTGATTCAGAAGCAACGTTCTTTACTGTAATTGACCTCAAGAACGCCTTCTTTAGTGTGCCTATTGATCCAGAGAGCCAATATCTTTTCGGATTCAGTTTAAATGGACGAAGTTTCAAATTTTCACGCGCACCTCAAGGATTCACAGAAAGCCCCAGCATCTATAGTCAAGCACTGAAAAGACAACTAGATTGTATTCAAATGCCAGTTAACACCGCCTTACTGCAATACGTCGATGATCTGTTGATCACCGCACGAAGTGAACCCGAATGTGAACATGCATCACTGACAGTTTTACACTTTCTGGCCGACAAGGGACACAAGGTGTCTCCTTCGAAGCTACAATTCTGTGTTCAGCAAGTTGTGTACTTGGGTCACTTGCTGTCCAAAGTGGGGAGACAGCTCACTCCCGATCGCATCCAGTTAATTATAAATATGCCACAACCCCAGACACAAAAGGAAGTGCGGGCCTTTATAGGCCTCACCTCGTACTGTAGACAATGGATTCCTCAGTATGCATTTCTAGCTAAACCACTCATTCAGTTGACAACACAGGAGGCAGCAACTTCGACTGCCCTTCCGTGGACTCAGGAACATACACAAGCCTTTGAAGAATTAAAGAAAGCTTTATGCCAAGCACCAGTTTTAGCGACACCATGTTACAGCAAACCTTTTACACTTTTTGTTACAGAACATGATGGTACAGCGTTGTCTGTCCTCACTCAAGATCAAGCAGGTTCACATAAGCCTTGCGCTTATTTTTCAAGTACATTGGATTCAGTAGCCCAGGCACTCCCTGCGTGCTTAAAGTCAGTAGCAGCAACAGCACTAGCAATCAGACAGAGCGACTCAATTGTTTTAGGACATCAATTAACAGTACAAGTTCCACATTCTGTAGAGGTTCTTTTAAACAGAACTCAGACTCAACACTTGACTATAGCACGACTGACAGGTTATGAATTAACACTATTCCAGCCACACATAGAAATCAGACGCTGTAGCATTCTGAACCCCGCTACATTATTACCTTCAATAATGACAGATCCAGCCCCGCATGATTGTATAGAGATCATTAATGCAGTAACGAAGCCCAGACGAGACTTAACAGATGTTCCATTGACAAATCCAGACCTGACACTTTATGTGGATGGTTCATGTATGAGAACAAGTACAGGAGAATTAGTGGCCGCATATGCAGTGACCACTGAAACTGAAGTCAAAGAAACATATCGTATTGATACACTGTCTGCCCAAGCGGCAGAGCTTATTGCTCTGACCCGAGCCTGTATACTAGCCAAGAACAGAAATGTTAACATATACACAGATTCCCGTTATGCGTTCGGAGTCGTACACGACTTCGGAATGTTGTGGCAAGAACGAGGTTTCTTGACCTCTCACGGTGCCAAGATCCAACACGGTCCCCTCATTCAAGCACTGTTAGAAGCAATACATCTGCCTTCAGGCATATCCGTCATGAAGTGTAAAGCACATACTAAAGTTACAGATTCTGTTTCCCAGGGTAACGACCTGGCAGACCAGACAGCAAAACATACAGCACTGACTCACACCCAGATAACTGACGTGACAACGACAATAGTACCGACACATTGTATGACAGTTAGGGATCCCGCCCTAGATGTAATCGATATTCAGACACATGCTACTGCAGATGAAATAAAGAAATGGACCGAACTAGGAGGGATCCAGACAGATCAAGGATGGATGACGAAGGGAAAATCTACATGGTTTCTCCCCGACTCTATGGTTCAAGTTATAATCAATACAGCACATAGTCCAGCACATCTAGGAGAGAAAGCGATGTTAGACAGTTTACAGAATCTCTGGTATAACAAACACTTACGAGTAGCAGCAAAACAGAAAGTGCGTACTTGCATGATCTGTTGTCAGTTCAATCCAGGTAAAAGCGTCCCTGTAGAGCAAGGTGGATTTCATCCTCCCGATCACCCTTTTGAAGTCCTCCAGATGGATTATATCCAGATGGACCGTTGTCGAGGATTCAAATATGTCCTCGTAATTGTTTGTGCACTTTCCCGTTGGACCGAAGCATATCCAGTCCCAGATTACACTGCTCCGACCACTGCCAGGCAGCTGGTTCGAGAATTTTTCCCACGATACGGCTTGCCTCGTGTCGTGTACTCAGATAATGGACAGCCATTCTCATCCGAATTAATGAAGCAGGTTTCCCTTCTGTTAGGGTATCAGTGGAGATTCCATTTTGTCCGACATCCCAAGCCGCAGGCCTTGTAGAGAGGCATAACCAGACATTAAAGACCCGTCTTGCTAAAGTTTGTAAAGAAAAAGGGGTCGACTGGATAGTCGCCCTGCCAGTTGCACTGTTCTACATGAGGATGGTCGCCCACTCGCGATCAGGACTATCCCCGTATGAAGTGGTTTTTGGCAGACCACCGAATATGTGGGGGACGCCCATACCGAAGAAAATTACCGATGTTGATTGTAATATGCTGACAGATTGCCTTGCCTCCTTGATGTCTGCACTCCAATCATGTCGTTCACAGGTTGCCGCAGCCTTCCCTGACAACACAGATGTAAAGCCGCATGATGTCCGTCCAGGAGATCTGGTCTTAATTAGGAACTTCGACAGGAAAAGTCCGCTGGAGCCCCGCTGGAAAGAGCCGAAGACCGTCCTTCTCACAACAAGGACCGCTATCAAAATAGAAGGAAGAAAGGGGTGGATCCACACAAGCCATATAAAAAAATGCAATGAACTAATGCCAGGAAAAGACTCGTTCACCCCTTCCAAAGACTGTATCGAACCTAGTGACTTTAAAGTTCCGAAACAAGAGAAAACTCCCCAAGAGGAGTATAGACTGAAACTCCGATCTAGCAAGTCAGACAGTTTAATTGTTTAAGTCCTCCCCTAGGTGAATCGGTTAAATAGTTTCTGACATGTATCCCCTAGATCGAGATAGAGAGAGAGAGAGACAACTCAAGAAACGTACATATTGTAAATCACTCCGTAGTCACTGTATAGTGACATTATTGATTATGTTTTTTCTAAGCCTTCTGATTATTGTTGCTAGTATATTGCTTTCTATATATTATCCTATTTTCAAGCGTGAACAATCTGCTTATAATGACACTGCCGAACATTCCTTTTATGAATTACCTCCCCAGGAACTTTCTTACAGAATTGCGCTGCGCAACAACACATTCATTAGTATGTTACATCACTCCCATCAGACTCACAACGCTACAAACTGCTGGATATGTGGCCGACTCCCTCCCTACCAGAAATACAAGGGAGTTCTGCCCCTCTTTCCGTACCCGTTCACACACAATGGCTCCTGTGGTGCCTGGTTTAGAATAATTAATTCCGTAGATCCTGATATTGCTGTTTTTAAAGGGAGCTGGGTTTGGGGAAACTTGAACTTAGTTCTGCTTAATGCCTGTTATCCTGACAAGAAGGGACTTCCCATTAGAAAAGGAACTGATCTAGAAAATGAAGTATATGGATTAGGTAATTATACAATTAACCTTATGATTCTTACTGTTGAATCCGAAGCTGCTCCAGTTCTCCCTGCTATGACAGTATTACCAGTCACAGGTGAATTATGTGTCAGTAAGAAGGGTTCAGTACACTTAGGTCATAGTAAATGTACTACAGTGGTCGAATTCAGTGACCAAGGTAAATCTTCTTTTAGAGCTACTCGTCATTCCTACTTTGTTTGTGGTCTTACCGCATACATACGCTTACCTCCAGATTGGGATGGTACCTGTTACATTGCATTCCTTCTGCCACCTGTTTTTCTAGCTCCTCCTGATTATCACAGAAATACAAATCTAGTAAAGAATAGACTCCGAAGAGGTCTCCCGATTGTCGACTATACTGAAACGGCATGGGAGCAGTACACAGATTTCAATAAAGGATTCTTTTTCTTCACAGGCCCCGTCCAAAATAGTAAGCTAATCCGCAGATTAACTAGAACACTTGAAGCAGTAGTGAATGAAACTGCCTCCGCCCTGGGTAACTTATCAGAGGAGCAGTCCGCCATGCGGGTTGTTGTCCTTCAGAATCGTCTTGTTATTGACGTCATCTTGGCAGACAGAGGCGGAGCTTGTAAGGTCATCGGGTCAAGTTGCTGTGTTTTCATCCCAGAAAACGCGCCAACAGTATACCAAGCTATTACACGTCTTCATAAAATTGCAAATCTGATACATCAGAATCCAGGCACCTGGACTTGGTCCGGTTGGTTCTGGACAACGTTAACCGCTTGGGGATGGAAGATTCTATCCTTCCTAGGCATTGCTCTCGTCATAGTATTCAGTTGTTGCCTGTGCCTACAGTGTGGGCCAGCAATATGTGGACTGTGTGCCACATCGTGCATTGAACATTCCAGTTTTCTCTCAAAACGTGAAAGAAAGAAAGATGAGCAAATGATGTTACAAGAACAGACTGATCGATTCATGAGGATCGATATATCATGAAGGGTCCGTAGGGAACAGGGAGGGAATGAGGAAATATAAATTTTATGGTCAAGTAATGTTCCCTAGCGTGTACCCCACCGTCTCCATGTACCAGCTTAAAGTGCATGTAACTTCCCTCCTGTGCCAGCTATGAAGACGCAAATACATTTGCGTCCACCGGTAACATGTCCTCTTTCAGACCCACCCTGAATGGGTTGAATATTCCGTTTCCAAGTATGCCTTGCCAACGTCTTTTTATGGTGTACTCTACACGTTTTTCAGCTCTGGCAAAACTAGGCCCTGAATTCTGCCATCGAGCCTTTTTCCTTTGTTTTCTGACTCTGAAAGCCTCAGTCCAGGCTGTCTCTGTACTCGTGACCTCTGTCCTACTCCCTGTGCGGCCCATGGCGCTTAGCTCAGCATGCTGCCTGCCAAGACTGTATTCAACCTTCGAATTATCTGTTCCGCTCCTCGAAACTGCATTCCTGCCTACTAGTTTAAGTAAACATCCCCCCAGCTGCAGAGCGAAGGGCCCGGTCTCACTGTCTCCATACAAGTAATTCATAGCCTCTGTTACCATGGAAGGCCCATGCCCCTCGCATCTCATGCAGACACTTAGGCGCTTATACACGCACTCACAGTCAGTATAGAATAGCTTCTGTCCCAGAGACCTTTCCCTCTAGATAGTATGGTTCCCAAACATCAGATATCAGATATGATAGAAGTACGAGTTGATCTGACATGCCAGACTTCTGTCTCTTTTCTGCCAGTGTAAATGTCAAGTCCCCTGCACCCGTCTGTTTCACGTCAATCATACGTCATGCAGCTGCGCGCGCATCCATGCTTCCGATTTCTGCTGACATTACAAAATTCTGCTTTGTTGCCACCCACTGTGACACCTATCTGTGACGTTTCTAGTACACACCTCCATGTGCACGCCCAGTTCACGCCTACTAATTACGTACCACTATCACGTGGATGCTGTTATCTTGTTTCTCTCAGCTGTTACGCCTACTATATTGGTTTCTATAATGCAAGTCAAGTATATAAGCTATGTATTGTCAATAAAATATTGCTCTATCCCTTCCTGAACCCCTGTGGTTGCAGGAACATGATATCCAGGTCATGACATTCCTTTTTAAGGAATAAAACCCCTAAGAACTCTAACACCACGGACTCTGCCTCTTTCTTTCCGATTGAGTTATTATTGATTAAGTACTTACCTGCCTAGAAATTAAGACGGTAAATCAAATATTTACCACATGACACACCTTATTATCTTGAAATTAGTCTTGCAGGCTGTGACTTACAGATTGTCCAGGGAAGACCCGCCATGACTTTCCCAAATAGTTGTTTTGAGTAAAATTTGAATGATCTATTTTGTTTGGAATTTCAATGGTGAGTGAATGATTCTCCTTTTTCTGACCACACATGAATGTTATTTGTTGTAATTGTGTTACATCAGGCAAATAGTTTTGTTCATGATTTTGTAAAGTTTATGTTAAATATTTTGTCCGGGGTGGGGAGGTGCCCAGGTCAGGGCCCGCGGGGGGTCCCTGGGGGTGGTGTTGGTGGGTGTTGTGGCCCTCGTGGGTGTCCGTGCTGCATGATAAGTAGCTCCATGGCATCTGTTGTTCTTCAGGTGTGGCTCTGGGGTGGTCTCCCTTTTATGGTGCAGGTTGTCGTCAGACTTTACACCAGGTTAGAGCAGGTGTTAAATCCCTGCTGCTAACATGCCTTATCGCATGTTTTGTGATCTTATCGCTGATCTGGATGGTCGTTGAGAATGTTGGGAAGTGGAGTTGTTGCGGCTTTTTGCACGGGTACGCCTTCTCTGCATAACATTAGCGTTATTTGCCGGTGTCATATGTGGCAATGTTTTTTGTGGCTGCTATTGCAGGAAAAATGGGGATATCGGCGATTAGCACCAGCTTTGGCTGAGATAAAGTGCCGCTAACACGGCGATAAGTCCTTGAAAATATGCCCCTATATGTGTTCTTTTATATCTTTATGTCTAACATAGCACAATTTTGTTGTTGCTTTTTGGTTAGGAAAAACTTGCTGTTTTTGTGTTTTAGACTCCTATAAAACAGAATACTAATCAGCTATGTGCATTATCTTTTTTTTACCTTGTTGATATAATAAAGCTATTGGATGTACAGCTGCTTTTATCAAAAAAGGAATATTTATGTGAGCCTTTGGAACTTAAACACTGGCCCTTTGTCGTATATAGCTACTATGCAATATATTTTAATATCAGCAACTATAATGACTCGCCCCCAGCCTCACTCTTTCTCTGATTGAGTGAATCATTCTCACTTATTTACCTAATCTCAACCATTCTCGATCATTCTGACTTACTCAGAGTGCGAATGAGTGAGACTGATTTTGTAAGTCTCACTCGTTCTGACTCACTCAGACTGTGACTCACCCATTCTTACACACAGTAACACTCAGATAAACTGACTGTCATTTACCCTCACTCACTATCATTCTTTTCACTCATGCACTTTCTTCTTACCACTCACTTTTGCTCACTGACTCCCTCTACTGATTTCTCTCACTTTCACTCTCACATACACTCTTACCCATATGCCGAGTACACAACATTTAAAGGCACTTTTTAACTTAATTTGCTGCAGGTCCCATTTGGGCTCTTTCTCCTTTCAGCATTTGAAACTTTGAATATGCGCAGTGGCAAGGTTTTAATCTCTAGTATTTCACTTCTCCCTTTCTCAACTCTGTGACGAATTAGGAAAGGGTGGGGTGAGATGCTGGTAGTCATGTAGTCACAAACTCTGCAGGCATTTAGGGGCATATTATCAAGAACAGTGTTAAAAAGTATTGCCGCTTTAGCTGCAGGAAACTGCCGCTAAAGTGGTGATAATGGGCTTGATAATATGCGCTAGTGAATTCCCATAGAAGCCCATGTTCACACCAGAACCTGGGCTTCTATTGGAAATCACGAGAGCCTATTATCAAGCCCATTATCACCGCTTTAGTGGCAGTTTCCTGCTGCTAAAGCAGCAACATTTCAACGCTGTGCTTGATAATATGCCTAGAAGTCTGCTGCTCCCAAGGTGTAGTGTAGTTCCTATATTCCCAATAGGCTCTGAGCATTGGAATAATATATCCTATAGATGTGATGTAGGACTTAGGTCTCTATCGCATATATTAGACTTAATTGTGAGTGCCAGCTAGCTCAGAGGTCACTAGAAACGTTCTCAAATAACCAAGAATGGATTCGTTTTTGACAACCGCATAAAAATGGCAACTTTGTTTCCCCAAGAATAAACGTATCTTCAGAGTCGTGAAAACAATAGATAGATATTTTACTCAGTCAATCGTGCATGCTTCATTTCATCAGAGGTGCAGAGAAATAGACAGACGGGCGTTTTTAATAAAAGGTTTATTGAAGAGTCTTCTTTCTCATGCAAGTAAAGTGAACTGCTATTATCATAAGACAGGCTTCAAAGTATGATGTGTACAGCGTAAAGAGTATTATAAAATAATACTGTAAAAGCATTGTATGGTTTCTAAAGCATAGATAAATACATACATAAATAACAAAGTCTAAAAGTACTCAACTGATGCTACTAAAATACGCCTACCCCAATGTACCTAACCTAAGTCTAGTACGAGGGAAGAAGTAAGTGTGGTGTAGCATAGGTTTAGTTTTCTTTGCCAAGAATCTATCCAAGATTTCTCTTAGGGTCAAATCAGCTCTGTACCTTGGTTTTAGAATGAAGGAGGTCTGGTATCTCTGTCTTGGGACTCGATTTCCCAACACCCCGCGTGGGGAGCTTGGAAACACTCTCGCTGAATTCTCAGCGAGAGAAAGGACAGCTTCTCCATCATTGCGTCAGCTGGAGGGCCGGCTTCTTTTGGCACTTGCTGTAGCGAGCTGCGTCGGGCAAGTAGATAGTCGAGCTGCTTCGAACCACTGTGCATTTGCTAGGGCAAGTGTAGGCATATTTATACCTTGAAGGTGCCTAGTTTGACGTAATGTCGGGCATAATAACATCATCAAAGAACCCCAAGGGAATGGTAGTTCTTTGAAAACTCCATGAGTTCTTGGACGAATCAATATTCAAGCAAGGGTATGTCCCTGACTGCTTAAGCCGATTTTTCCAAGAAATCGTGTGGCTTTTTGAAACGAGTGGAAGTAGCCATGCCTGTATTTGGACTGCATGGGCTTATGTCTAAATATGGGTATGATTTCTATGCCTATTTAAGGGCAATGTGAATTGTACCTATGTAAGGGCATGAATCGGTAAATTACGCTCATATCCTAAAACGCCATACAACAATAGCTCACTTTAGCTATAATGCTAAGCACGTCAGAAATGGAGAAGGCACAGAGGCATGCCAGTGCTGCAAGGCCAGGGATGGATTTTCTCCAGCCCCGATAATCGGTCTCTAAAGGCTGGTGCAGATGCCTTTGTGTGTCTGCAGCAGCCATCAACCATAGACTGTTGCGGGACCTCAAGCATGTTAGCATTTTTTTAAACCATGGGTTAATAATGGATTATTATTGGCTCTTGACATAATAAAAACAAACAGACTCAAAAACAGTGGGAGCATGTCCCCTAAACCCTTTATGAAGAGCTGCAATTGGGATCCATAGAAAGGGACTCTCCCATCCTGGAAGCCTTGTTTCCTGCGCACTCCATGCTTTGACCTACACAGTGGAACATGGGTCCTAAAGATACTCCAGTGTGTTCAAATTGCCCATAATATTGAATGGTAATGCCTGGGATGCATGATTGTCATACAATATAGTACAGCATTCAACAACAACAAGAAAACAAAAACATTTATAAAGACAATAGGCCTCAATCAAATTATGACAGGCAGGTCGCCATCTCTCATGGAGGTGGGGGTAATTTCCTCCACCACCCTGACTGGCCTACCATCCAACATATAAGGAGTTCCCTGCCAATCCTAAGTAGATCTTTGTGCCTTATAAACAATAAAGGTAATCAGAACGTAGAGGGTAATCCATGTAGGAACTATAATAGTGCAGGGAGCCCCAGGGTCTCAAATATATGAGTTCCCAAAAATGTATGGCAAATCCTCACCCACCAATCTAGGTGGCTTGCCTTGTCATTGGGTTGCCTCATTCAGCTGGATTTATTATAGAGATTAATGTACTCCCTGTATTCATCCCTGAATACAGGGAGTGCTTTTTAAGATGTAGGTGGGACCTGATGTACCAAGTAAAAAATCCCTATAGCTGTTCATAATCATTCTTTATTCTTCAATGACTAACAGGAATGGTTGAAAACTGATACTAAGAACAATTATGTTTTATAGTTCTTGCATCCCTCTGGTCAAAATGATTCAGACAATTCCGTCTGAGATCCCTGATTTTCTTCATAACCTGGATCCCTAGTTTGCCTTTAGCAAATAGATATTCGCAATTTAACCAATGCATGCAAACCTCACGCTCGTAAACAGTCATGCATGCTCTAATACTCATGTCGATAGTTGAGTCCTCAATATAGGTAATCCAGAGGAAACACAGATAATAAGGAACTATTGTTCCTACTTCTAATACTTGACTTAGCACTGTACCTTCAGCTGAGTCGCCATAATGGAAGATCCTTTGTAGGCTCCAAACGTTTAGGTACATTTTCTTTTTTTTCTGTTCGGGACCGCCAGAGTTTTCCTGGCAGTCCGGATGAGCAAAAATAATCATCAGATTGCCCACTCTAAAAAGAGTGAATATATTGATGCACATAGACTATCTTGTTTTCTGCTTGTATCCAAGGGCCTGAAGTACAAAAGGTCAAGTGACTTGCTTTCTCTAGCTTCAGGGCAGGAGCAGTAAATATAGGAGATAGGCACTTAAGTGGAAGTATCATCTGCCCATTTGGGTTTGCACTACAATGCACCCTACTAGAGACCCAACTGGAACAAAAGGTGTTCCATAGGATTCTATTTGTTCGCTTTACTTGTCAAGAATTGCTGCCTGCTATTGCTCACTGCTGCTGCTCGCATTTTAATCTGTGCAAATTCATTTATTATTGGAGCGCTCGCATTGCCTGATTTTAAAATTACCAATTATTGCCTGATTGTGCCGGTGCCACTGCCCATAGAGACATCCAACTTTCTGCCCAAAATCTCGTCCTGTTTCGGTTTTGCTTTCGCCACCATATTTGTTGTTGTGCCTCGTAGCCAGCCTCTCCACCCCGCTCCCGCCTCCCAGCTGCTCCTCCCTCCCACTGACTGATAAGGCTCCTCCCGGTGGCAGTAGTGCTGTGACCGTTCTGTCTCTCTGAGAAGCGGTCGCTCCCCACGCTCCCCACGCTCCCTGCCTGGATATCGAAGCGCTTTGCTTGCACTGCCTGCTAAGAATTTTGTGCCTGGGTATCGTAGCGCTTTGTCCGCTTTACTTGTCAAGAATTGCTGCCTGCTATTGCTCACTGCTGCTGCTCGCATTTTAATCTCTGCAAATTCATTTATTATTGGAGCGCTCGCATTGCCTGATTTTAAAATTACCAATTATTGCCTGATTGTGCCGGTGCCACTGCTCATAGCAACATCCAACTTTCTGCCCCAATCTCATCCTGTTTCGGTTTTGCTTTTGCCGCCATATTTGTTGTTGTGCCTCGTAGCCAGCCTCTCCACCCCGCTCCCACCTCCCAGCTGCTCCTCCCTCCTACTGACTGATAAGGCTCGTCCCGGTGGCAGTAGCGCTGTGACCGTTCTGTCTCTCTGAGAAGCGGTCGCTCCCCATGCTCCCTGCCTGGATATCGAAGCTTTTTGCCTGCACTGCCTGCTAAGAATTGGTGCCTGGGTATCGTAGCGCTTTGTTCGCTTTACTTGTCTAGAATTGCTGCCTGCTATTGCTCACTGCTGCTGCTCGCATTTAAATCTGTGCAAATTCATTTATTATTGGAGCGCTCGCATTGCCTGATTTTAAAATTACCAATTATTGCCTGATTGTGCCGTTGCCACTGCCCATAGCGACATCCACCTTTCTGCCCCCAATCTCGTCCTGTTTCGGTTTTGCTTTCGCCGCCATATTTGTTGTTGTGCCTCGTAGCCAGCCTCTCCACCCCGCTCCCGCCTCCCAGCTGCTCCTCCCTCGCTCCGCCCCCCTCCACTATCTACATATGTCAATGCAACAGACACGCAGCGTTCACGTGCAGCGGATGCGCCCCATGCGCGCCGAATGTGCGCCAATGGTAAGCCCGTCTACGCCCGTCCGCGCCTGGACAGCGCCCAGCGCCAGACCCCCTGGCCCCCACAAAATCCACTCCTCCCGCATAACGTATGCCGCTGCAACCCTCTCAGCCCTTAACCCCGGTAGACCACCAAACTGCCACCAAGCCGCCCCAGGACACACCCATGGACCCTTCCCTTGCCACTCCTGCAAGTTCGACTGCATCAAGACCCATACCAAATCCACAAACTCCAAACGGAGCTCCGACACTAACCCCCTCAAGTGCATCCTGCTCAACACCCGCTCGGTCCACAGACACGCCATTGAACTTTGGAACCTACTCGACACCACAATGCCGGACGTCGCCTTCCTTACAGAAACCAGGATGAACGCCTCATCAGCACCCGACTTTGCCATAGCCATCCCGGACGGCTACAAGATAATCCGAAAGCACCGCTCCAACCAAACAGGAGGTGGCATCGCCATCGTCCATAAGAACACCATCCGCATCACGACCAGTTCCGACGATAACCTCGCTACCGCCGAACACCTTCACTTCCAGATCCACACCGACCCCAAGACCACACTCAGAGGCACCCTCATCTACAGGCCACCAGGACCCCGCACACAGTTCAGCGAAGACATCACCGACTTCATCAGCCCACAAGCCCTACCCTCTGAGGACTACATTCTATTGGGAGACCTCAACTTCCACCTGGAAAAAAACAACGACAGCAACACCACCACCCTTCTAGACAACCTCGCCAATCTTGGACTCAAACAACTTGTTCACACCCCCACCCACTATGCCGGGCACACGCTCGACCCAATCTTCACCTCCAGCAAGCACATCTCCTTCAATCACACCACAGCTCTCCATTGGCCGGACCACAGTTGCGTTCACTTCAACTTCAAAAAGACTATGACCCACAACCACCCACAACGAATTACCCACCGAAACTGGAACAAAATTACCACCGACCAACTCTTCACATCGCTTCACCAAAACCCTCCTGCACTATCACCCAAACCTTGCAGCTATCAACCTCACACAATGGATCACCCACAGCGCTGACGATTTACCACCCTTGAAAAAACATCAAATCAAGCAAGTTAGCAAAAAAGCCCCCTGGTTCAACGATGACCTTAAGGAATCCAAGAAGTTCTGTCGCACCCTCGAGAAAGCCTGGAGAAAAAACCCAACCACTGACAACCTGGCCACCATCAAGAACGCCACCCGCAAACACCACCAACTGATCCGATCCACCAAGAAATCAGCATTTAAGGATCAACTTGACAACAACGCCCACAACAGCAAGGAACTATTCAACATCGTCAAAGAATTTACCAATCCCACCGCCGGCACCAATGTCATCACTCCCTCCCAAGACCTCTGCAACTCCCTAGCCTCATTCTTCCACAACAAAATCGCTGACATACATAACGGTTTTGAAAACCAGTCCGGAGACCAGTCCACTCCACCCACCTCCAAACTAAATCCCCCCTCTCACAACCTTTGCGCCTGGAACCCAATCACCACTGAAGACACCATCCGCCTGATGAACTCCATCCACTCAGGAACACCAACCGACCCATGTCCCCACCACATTTTCAACGAAGCAGACTCCATTATCGCTCCCTATCTCCGAGACGTCATCAACTGCTCCCTCAACTTCGCTACCTTCCCGGAAAGCAGGAAACATGCCAAACTCAGCGCCCTTCTGAAGAAACCCACTGCAGACCCCACTGAACTTAAGAACTACCGACCCATCTCGCACCTCACATTCCCTGCCAAAGTCATTGAGAAAGCCATCAACAATCAGCTCGCCGCCTTCCTCGAATCCAACAAATCCCTCGACCCCTCACAGTCCGGCTTCCGAGCCAAACCCAGCACCGAGACCGCCCTCATCACAGACGACATTCGAACACTACTGGACAACGGATAAACAGTTGCCCTCATCCTACTTTACTTCTCCGCAGCCTTCGACACAGTCTGTCATAGCACCCTTATACAACGCCTCAACAATGTCGGAATACAAGGAAAACCGTTGGACTGGATCATCTCGTTCCTCGCCGGAAGAACCCAGAGAGTCCACCTCCCTCTTTAGATCAGAGGCCACCAAAGTCATCTGCGGCGTTCCACAAGGATCATCACTAAGTCCCACCCTCTTCAACGTATACATGAGTCCCCTTGCATCCATCGCGCGCCAACACAACCTCAACATCATCTCCTACGCAGACGACACCCAGCTGATCCTCTCCCTCTCCAAAGACCCAAACACCGCCAAAACCAACTTACACAAAGGAATGAAAGATGTAGCCGAGTGGATGAAGAACAGCTGTTTAAAACTGAACTCGGACAAAACGGAAGTCCTCATCTTAGGTTCATGCCCCTCTGCCTGGGACGACTCATGGACGACTCATGGTGGCCACCGGCCCTGGGAACAGCACCCATACCTACGGACCACGCACGTAACCTGGGCTTCATCCTGGACTCCTCCCTCTCGATGATGAAGTCAACGCCGTCTCATCATCATGCTTCAACATCCTACGCATGCTCAAAAAAATCTTCCATTGGATCCCCACCGAAACAAGTAAGTCGGTCACCCACGCACTGGTCACAAGGCGACTGGACTACGGAAACACCCTTTATGCCGGAACCACAGCCAAACTACAGAAAAAACTCCAACGCATCCAAAACGCCTCAGCCAGACTCATACTAGACATCCCCCACCAAGCTCACATTTCTGGTCACCTGAAAGACCTCCACTGGTTCCCCGTCAACAAGAGAATAATGTTCCGTCTCCTCACCCACGCACACAAAGCCCTCTACGACCTAGGACCCGAATGCCTCAACACGCTCCTGTCCTTTTACACCCCCACCCGCCAACTACGATCGTCCAATCAAGCCCTCGCCGCATAGATCCACCATGGAGGGAAGATCCTTCTCCTACATAGCGGCCAAAACCTGGAATTCTCTCCCCACCCACCTCCGCCTTACACAGAACCACCTTTCCTTCTGAAAACAACTAAAAACTTGGATATTAGATAAGTAAAGTACCCCCCTCCCTCTAGCGCCTTGAGACCCTCTGGGTGAGTAGTGCGCTATACAAATGTTAAACTTGAAACTTGAAACATGGGGGCCAAGGGTAAGGTCTTCCAAAAGGAAACGGCTGCTCGTAACAGAGCTAACATTTTACGGTGGTTTTCCTCGTACAGGTCCTCGGGTGAATGATATAATCTCACCCCTAGATATCGAGGTGTGACAGCGCTCCATCTGATCATTTGGGGTCCTACCAGTATCTCCAATGGGGCCAGATGGGGGCTCAGGGGAAAGACCGTCGATTTTTCCCAGTTGACCTTAATTCCTGAGACTTCTGCGTAGCTTTGCAATATGTCCCAGATCTGCGTTAGATCACTTGTGATATCCTTCAAATATATCAGGAGGTCATCAGCATGTAACAATACGCTGTGTACCGTGTCTGCATTTGGAATGCCCCAGGCCTCCCCTCCTTGTCTCAACCACCAGGGCAAAGTGGAGGGGGGACAGGGGGCAACCCTGTCTCGTCCCACGCTCCACCTGAATTTGATTTGAGAAGTACTTCCCCACTCTCACCCTGGTGTTAAGGTTCCTGTAGAATAGTTGCGTGTATGCATTTACATTCGGGCCAGCACACACTTTACGGAGAACTGCTAAGATATATGACAATAGCTATGTATCAAAGGCCTTTTCGAGGTCCAATATAAGGCATGCAGCACGTGGGAATTAGTTCCATGCACTATCCTGTACATGGTAGAGCCTACCTAGGTTCTGCCACACGCTTCCCCTAGGGGGGAACCCATTCTGGTTTGGGTGGATCATTTGAGGCAGAAACTGGGTATATCGATCGGCCAGTATCTTCGCCAGAATCTTACAATCCACGTTGAGTAACGTTATAGGTCTATATGATGCAGGGAGAGTGGGGACCCTGTGTGGTTTTAGAAAGGTTACCAGGGTGGACTCCCTGACTGATCCCGGGAGCTCCCCTCTCTGCAGTGCGTCCTCATACATAGCAACAAGTCTGGGGGTCAATTGTCTCGAGAAAGTGGAATAATATTCGAGGGGAAAGCCGTCCATTCCCAGCGCCTTGCGTCATGCCAGGGCTCGGATCATGTGAGTGATGTCTGGGGATTTTATCTTAGCTTCCAATGCCTTTCCTTCCTCCGGCGGAATCTTGGGCAATGACAAGGAGTGAAAATACTGGTCTAACACTAGTGGTGAGACCGGTGGCGGGGTTCGATAGATTCCTGCATAATAGTCGCGAAAGATGCCCAGGATATCTGTTTGTGACTGCTTAAGTTCGCCCTCCGCATCCAGCAGTGCTGTGACGGGTTGCAAATCAGTGTCTTGTTTCGCGAGCCAGGCTAAAAGTGTACCCGCCCTATTCCCATCCCGATGTACCCGGGCCGCATACATTCTGAAACTATACTTGTGCATGTCCCTTTCCATTTACGCAAATGTCGTTTTTGCTGCCGCCACCTGTTCGGGGGTTGCATCCCCCTCAATCTATGCTCTCCGTTAGGTCCGCTAGACGGGTTTCCGCAGCCTGCAATGCCTGCTCTAGTACTTTTCTCACTCTCACTATGTGTTGAATGCAGTGTCCCCTTGCCTCTACTTTGAACACATCTTCTTCCACCAATCGAGTTAATGCTGTGCCTGCGTTCAGTGTAAAGTGTTCCTGTATGTGTTTGCCATGTATTTGAAAGAAAATCTGATCTGTGGGGCATTCTTGGGGTAGTTTCCACGTAGGTACTGAGGGGTGTGGTGCTCTCTATCTGAGGAGTACCGTGTGTTCGTCATGAACCAACAGGACTCTACCTATACAATCAGTAGGCTATATCTGGGGTAGCATCACAGCCGAGCAAAGGAATCTGTCCATTCTCACTCTTAAATTGTGTGAGGCGGAGAAGAATGAGTATTCCTTGGCGTTTGTTTTTTTTTCCCACCACGCATCGACTAGTGCCCAGCGGGTTACCCAGTTCTTGAAGTGTTCTGTGTGTTTCAATGTGGGTGATTGTGTTGTGGGGGGTGGGACCTGTACAATAAACAAGAAAGTCTCCACTCAAAATAAATCAAGAAGGTGCTAATAAAGTCATCAAAATAGCAATTGCCCTCCCGGAAGGTAATCAATAAACACAATTCTGGAATATATCCATAAATAACTTTTAATCAATATTCCATAAATGTACAAATAATTAATTTTTGTCAATGCAAAATCACAAGAAAAAAGTTAATAGAAGATACACCCCACAGCAACAATCATTCACACACCAACTCGTATTCCTCAATCACTCAGTCACATCGGTCCTGATCCTAGGGGTACCAAGCAATAAATTAAAGTGCTTCAGTCTACAGAGGGTACTGAACCAGAGCTCCTAATAATAAACAAAAAAAGGACCGATATAATTCCTGCAATGAATGTGTTTCATCTAAACAGTAACACAAACTCAAAATAGAAAAATTGTAGAAACAATGGCAGAATAAATAAAGTAAATTGATGTTAAACAAATGAAATCAGAACAATAAATTACAAATAAGGGGGAAGAGACAATAAAGGGTTCAGTCCAACATCTTTTTCTTCTGTAGTAGTGCCGACGTACATTTCAGTGTATGACCTATATCAGGTCTCACCTTCCTCAGGGCAGAGACAAGCGTGGGGGGTATCTGTAAGTCAGTAGTAAGCTTACACGTAAAGGCCTGTGCTCAGACAATAGGAGCTAGCAATGCAGGTAGTCATTGGAAAACATAATGGACACAGTATGACGAAAGGTCAACAATCACACAGTGTCCATGTTGTCCTTTGGGATCAAGCGTGTACACAAAAAAGTCCCGAGGGCGGGGGTCCAAGAACTAGAAAAACTAGCTAGAGGCTTAACTCGGGATAGCTGTTCTCGGCGTCCAGCACTAGCTGATCATAATTAGGGCCCGGATACAGATAAAGAGATAACGATGTTCCAGAGGCTCAGGGGGGTGTGACCTGTCCAGCTCTACATTTAGGACACAATTATAGTCCCCTCCCAACAACCATGGTATTGCTGTGTGTTGTGCTAACGCTCCAGTAAGGCGGGCACCAATATTGCTCTTGCTCTATATTGGGGGCATAAAGGCTTCCGATACAATAGTTCTCTACACTCAAGGTGACCCACCAATAGGGAATACCTGCCCTCCTTATCTACTAGCCTGGATTGTTCCCGAAAGGGGGTCCCAGGTCTGATCCAGATTATGGCCCCTCTGGCAAAGGCGGAGTAGGTTGGGCACAGACAATCCCCCGCCATCTACTGCGTATGCGTTCAACCTCTACTGCCGTTAGGTGTGTCTCCTGAAGGAGACCATCTGCGCTTGCTGATGCTTGATATAGGCTTAGATCACATATCGTTTGCGTGCTGTGTGCATACCTCTGCAATTGAGTGTGATTACTTTCAGGTCTGTGTTAGGGGTCCTACTCCAAATTACACAGAGTATTGGGACTATGGGCTGCTCGGTGCGATGCCCCTAGTATCACACACTCCACCCTCCCAGCCAAATGCCTGTTTCTACTATCCAACTTTGTTGTCTGCATGTTGTGCAAGCCCACCCCTGGGGAAATTAAGTAACAAGGAAATGGGGGGGGGATAACTTAAATCCATGGGAAATTGTCCCAACTAACAGGACCTATCCGTCGAGGAGATACGTCCAAACTGCAGAGCATGTGCTAACACTAGTTCCTTCCATAAAGAGGAGGGGGTAGCCTGCCGCCTTTTGTCGTTATCGCCACTGCGGCCCGCACATTGCCTACGTTGAAATGGTCCTTAATTACTTTCTGGGTAGTAGCCGCCTACCGGTGTGGTCTAGTAGCCAGTCCGGGGCCTTGGGCCCACAAGTTCAGTAGTGGTCATTGGGGGTAACCTTTCAATTTTTGGTTGGTGTCCTCTGTTCTGGACGGCATGCGGTCTCCGAAGAATTCCCCTGTGGTGTGTCGGGGAGTGTCAAATCAAGGTGTCTGCCGTCTGAGGAGTTACCACCGGCGGCGTCGCTGAGTGTTGATGTCACTACCCTCCTCCTCCGAGGTGAAGATGTGTGGGCCCCTCTCTCCATGTGAGCTGTCTCCCGTGGGCCCCAGCCCTGCCACCGCCTGAAGCGCCCTCCGGCGTTCCACGATGATTTGCGTAAGATCGCGAGCTGAGCTGAGTAAACCGACCCCGAGGCTTGCGCTTTCCCGAGGTTGTTCACACCTGACAGATGCTGTTCGATCCAGGTGCTAGCTTCCGCAGGGTCGGTGAAAAAGTATGTGGTCGCGTCATGCATGATCTTGTGCGAGCCGGAAATAGAAGCGCGTATTGGACATTTTTGTGGGGCAGAGTGCATTTGACTGCCAAGAACGTGGCTCGGTGCTGCTGGACCACCCGGGAATAATCTGAGAATAGCATGACCTGCTTGTCCTCCACTCGCAGTACTCCTTGATGTCTTGCTGCTCGAGGGATGGTATCTCTATCTTGAAAGTGAAGCAGTTTTAGGATGAATGGTCTGGGTGACGACCCTGGGGGTGGCCTACGGGCCGGCACTCGATGCGCCCTTTCGATAGCGAAGAATGGGGTCAAGTCTCTTGCCAACGTGAACTCCGCGATCCATGTTGCTATGTAACTGAGAGGGTCGGTCCCTTCGACTCCTTCCAGGAGATTGATGATACGGATATTACTCCTCCCGGACCGCCCCTCCAAATCATCTGTTCTGGTCTCCAAGATCTTCACCCACGCCTGTAAGTCTTTCAGGATGTCTTGTTGTTGTTGTAAATAAGGTTCCATAGTGTTTAGCACTTGTTCACCTTGTTTTAATTTGTCTGCAAGCTTCCTGTGGTCGTCTCTGAGCAGGTTGATGTCCATGGCTAATTCCACAAATTTCTATTCTATGATGATGACACTTGATTGCTCAATTGCTGCTAAGACTTTGTCGAGTTTGCTCGACATTGAGTCTGGGCCCGTGGCCTCTCCTCCGGGTTGTTTGCTGGCTGGCGTCGGGGACATTGTTCTTGGGGGTCCCGGAGTCTGCGCTGTACCCGTCACACGTTGTCGCCACATGTTGGCCAAGTCTCGTGCTTGCGGCCACTGGGGGAACCTCTGCCTCTCTCCTCACTGCCAGCTTTCTGAACGCTTGCAGCTTGGGTAGGCTCCCACCTTAACCCAAAGGGATCTTTCAACACCTCAGCTTATGTATATCCTCAGAGCTGTGCAGGGTCCCACCGGTAATTTCCCCAGAGTCTTCCGGACTGCGACCCGGTGGGCTCGATAGGGAGTCACAGGGCCACCACTCACCCCATTGGTCCTGCACTTGCTGCAGTCGGTGAGGGCCCACCGGTAGGCCTGGCCCCGTTCAAGTGGCTCTAGAGGCGGGGGTCCCGCCGCCCAGTATGAGGCATCCTAGTCAATGCAATGCTCGTTTGTGCACTCCCTCCGTGTGCCACACCAGGTACGCACCCCACCTAGGGTCAATGGGGATCAGGGCTACCACCAGTAATACGGACCACCTAGATGCTCAGGTGTGCTCAAATGTCTTTCACTATCCAGGTCGCTGATGCGCTCCCATACACCGGCTTGCTGCACCAGTTAAATTGGGGGGGTCCCAGTTGTAGAGTGGCTATAATCAATATTCCCTGTTGTGCTTATCCTGCCAGATCCCCCTCATGTAGCTCGCCACCATGCTTGGACGCCTCTCACACCCTCCCCAGCGTGCCTCGAGGACCAGCGCCGTGCCTGGGGAGGGGATAGGATCCCGTTGTGTCCCTTCGCGTGGGTTCGCTGTTACAGATGGTCGGGCCCCCCACGTGCGAAGCTCCCGGTGTCAGGGGGAGCTCGCTGACAGTCACTGCTGCACCCTCACCTCACATCTTCTCCTCTCTGTCCGCTTGGGAGCCACCGGGTCCTCATCTGGGCACTCCCCCTTGCCCCAGTGTCTACGCTAGGCTGGCCCCCCACGGCACCGCATCAACTGCCTCGGGTTCACTCAGGGTCCGCCTGCTGCCGCCATGATGCAGGCACAGCCGCGACCCCCTCAGCCAGCAACCTTGCACACTCCACCTCGGCCGCCACCATTCACCGGAGCAAGAACTGCACAGACGGCCCAGGTGGGATCGCCCCTTACTCTCCACCAGATGCTCTGACACTTGCCCAGGAACTCTCAGAGCTCTGCGGGCGCTGCCATTTTGTCGATGTGGCTTCAGTCCCAGCAGAACCCCGGGCGCCATCGCGTGTATCTTTCCTGCTGTGTCCTCGGGCTAGGCTGATATCTCTCACTGGCATCCGGGGCTCAGCAGCCAATTTCCAAGTGTAGCTGTGTGGGGCCGAGCAGTCTCCCTCATCTGCCCTGGCTCAATCTAGGGAGCTTTCAGAGCCCGCTGGGCGCCACCATTTTGCCAAAGCAGCCCTGGCGGAGCTCTCAGCACCATCGCGTGGACCCCCGCGACCGTGCCCTTACGCCTGTGGGAACTCCCCACAGTCAGCTGAGTCTCGGCAGCCGTTCCCAGCAGGTAGGGATGTTATTTCGGCATATTTGGCCGAAAAATCGCGGGCCGAAGAGCAGAGCTCTACAGAAGCACTGCTGACATCTTGGTCTGATTGGCTACGTCCCCCCATCATTTTTCAGCACGTTAATGACTTTTTCTTCATTTATGTTCCCTGTTTTTCAGAAAATTAGTTTGAGAATGTTCTTAGTGGATTAATTTTATTTTGGTGTTGTCTTGAATTCAACACACATTTGTCTAGGGAAGAGCTTATGGATTTAGGCCATAGTTTCCTGGGGTTTAGCTGTGTTTCTCTTTTAAGTATGTGTTTATCTACCACAAGGTTGGTTTATCAGTTTAGTGGGGTACCTCTTGCTAAATTAAACAAAATCAAAATCTATCACCAATTCACATCTCTACACCTAATGTGGGCTTTCACTGCAGCATTTACTTTTCTCTCTGTGTATTTTTACTTTAATATTGTGCAGCAAAAGGGAGTTTGCATTTAGCTGTGTAATGCATCCAAAGGTGAGTAATTATCACAAAAGTAATTCTCCTTGTGAGATATCAAACCAGAATCCAATATTTTCTCTAATGTTTTACATGTAAATGTGATTTTTGCTCCTAAATGTGTATTTGCAGCTAGTAGAGTCTCTATACTCAAGTTGATTTTGAAGCTTAATTTGATTTGTCACTAAATGTAATTTCCCAACTAAGGACCTAATTTCGATGTTGGGCGATCAACACTATTGCACTTTTGGGACCGACCAATCTACTATCGGCGGTCCTGATACCGCAATTACAATGTGACCACATATGGTCCGGTCGTATACTCCCATTTGTCTATGGGAGCTTGTGCTGCGGCTGTTAACCAGCCGTAGCACAAGCTCCCTTAGACAAATGGGAGAATCTGTTCATCCCTGTACCGTGTGGCAGGCACCTAAGGGTACCTGACACACTGTGCAGGAATTAACAGGGAAGCACCATAGGTGCCCTCTTGGCCACCAACTGGAGGTCAGAGTGTGAAAGGGGCCCTGTTAGGGGCCCCCAATTTCACTTTCCGACAGGCTTTCCATGTCAGAAAGCCAGACATGGAAAAACTTTCAGAAACTGACATTGTAAACACTACTGCATAAACACCATCCAAAGGGTTTACGGGCAGAGCTCCAACTGGCCGACCGGATCCTTGGAATCCAGCCGGAACAACCGTCTGGTGTCACTTTCGACCACCAGCATCCTAATGCGGCGGTCAAAACGAAAACTGCAATGATACTCGGAATACCTCATGACCTGCGGTCGGAGGCTTTTTTTTTGCACCTGTATATGATTTTACCTCTACGGGTAATACCTAAAGCTTCTTACTTTGCACAGTGATGATTTTGCCATTAACATCAGTTTTATAGCTAAATGTGAGTTGTGGTTGCAGATTAGTTGTTTCTACTAGATGCTGGTTTTGGCTCCTGTGTTTTCACAATCGTTTTGCTATTACAACAAGAGTGATTTTAGATGGGAATGTTTGCTTCTTCCTGAAAGTATATTCACACTCCTGATATTGTTGAAACAAGTGATATGTCTAACTTAAGGCCTCATTATGATGACTGTCAGAAAGCAAACTGACAGTTCCCTTGTTGGAATTGGTTCTGACCGGCTCGCTTTCGGCGAGTCCGACTGACAGATTATGATGTTTCCTAACACCGTTCGGAAAGTCTCCCATTGTCTTCAATGTGAGCCTGTGTTCTGACCGACAACACTGGCTCCCATTGAAAAAAGGGGTGGTCGTGGAAAACCTTGCATCCTGTTGCAAACTCACCATGTAGCCTGCTACAATGTCCAAAGTTTGGAGGCCTCAGGGTGAAAAAGGGCCTGCTACCAGCACCCAAAGCCAGTTTCCGACAGCTGTTCCGTGTCAGACAGACCGGTTCAAAAATGCTGTCAAAATCTGACATCGTAATACGTCAGTCAGAAGTGTGGTCCGTAGAGCTGTACGATTCGGCTTTGACCAACTCTGAGTATCCAAATGACGGTCAGAACCGATTCGGAATGACCGAACAGTTACTTTTCCATTATAATGTGTCCGTCCAAAATGTTTCCGGGTCGGTTGCAAACATAGATTCTGTCACAGTTTAGGAGATTTTGACTGCCATTCAGAGCCTTTCAGACTGACATAGTAATGAGGCCCAGACGTGTGATAATATCAGAAGGGCCTTGGTAACAAGGTGCCTGGATTAGTAGTCAAAAGGCTACAATATGTGATTCCAGCTGTTATCCCTGGAGAGAACTACTGAAAGTGGGGAATAGTCAAAGGGACCTGAATCTTTATCATAGGATTGTCAGCAAAACTAGATCATTGTCATAAACCTGTGCCAAAGTCTGAACATTAGCATCAGATGAAAACTGAAATTAGGAAAAATAATCAAGGGTAAAATAGATTTAGGAAGATAAAATACCAGTCATCACAACATTAGTGGTTGTAGTGATTCTGTTAAGATGTTATAATGTACAGGAAGCAAAGGAACATATTAAATCTCCCTACCGACATAAAGACCATAAAGTCAGACTCCATTTTGAGCAGGCCAAGACTTCATTTTCTGACTGATCATCGGCTGTCTGTCTTAGACCTAGATACCATATTTACTTATCTTTTATGGAACATGTGAATGTGTCAAATCATCTACACAATGGCATAGAGAAAATACCTAATGAGATATTAGTCTGGGACAAGTGCCTTGTTATCTGTATTTTAATGCCATATAGTGGATACAATATAAACAATGGTCCTAGATTTAAATATTTGAACCATACTGGCTTATACTAATATGTACAGGTTATGTTAGGAATTTAATTGCAATTCCCCTCAAATTTCCTATGTAAGATAGGACCGCTGGTCAATAGTATAAAAGGCTCCTCAAGTGGCCATTTAGTTGGAGAAGTCCTTTACCCCAATGGTTCACACAAGACACTGCCAAAGACCCTGATAGAGACTTCCAGATTACTATACTGCCACAGCATCCATTTCTAAACTGAGGACTGGCACCAAGCCAAGTCTGAGAGGAGAGAATGAGACCAGATGATGTGTGGTTTCCTTTTGAGGGAACTCTATCTCCCAGCTACAGACAATTACAGCTTCTTGCTGTAAACAGGTATGCAGTGTGCTGAATTCTCAAAAAAAACTCATGGTTAATCTAAGTTAAGCTGCTCCATGTACATATAGCTCATAAAAGTAGTCTTTAGGGTTCTGGGTTGCAAAATGTCATTGCGTCTATTTGAGGAATGTTCATATGTTTCTCCTTGTTAGTAAAATGCATCAGTGCTGTTTTGGAAATATTCAGTGTGGTTATTTTACATGATCTAGGCAAGATAACAAGACTGTTTAAATAAAAGCTTTTTAAGCATGAAGTCCGTTATCTTAGTGCATTACCTGTGTGATAGTCTAAAGAACAACATTGAGTTTGACTTTACACTGTGACTCTGATCCTTTTTTGAGGGACTGTAAGTAACCCAGAAAGCTCAGACACCACATAAACTATGTATTGAGGTGGGCTGTGTGAGGCTAGGCAACCTGTATATTTACAGTCATGCATTGGTGCACTAAACTAAGTTCAGATGTCTGCGGTTGGGAAAGTCAAACTTTTAAGAACTAAACCAAAACCTTACTTTATGCAGCACTACCTACCCCTTATTCTTTGTCTTTCTGAATAGACTATGCACTGAAGTACGAATTTCTGATGTCCTATATTTTTCAATATAACTGTGTCTTTGTTAATGAGTTTACTTACCAAAGAAGCACTGTATCAAGTTATCATATTTAGGCCCCAGTAAAGTGGTACTACATATCCCTCGGACCTGTAAATTATTAAACTACTAGTAGTCCTGCAACACTCATTGAGCCACTAACTTAAGTCACATTTTGAAGCCTGTCTTAGGCTTGCTATTGCAACCGCTGTGCAGTTTGAAACTGCCAGTTTGACCCGGCAAAATAAACCTTTTGTCAAGTCTAAACCTTTTTTTTAATACATGTAAATCACCCCATGTGAAGGACTTGAACAGCCAAATGGGCAGGCTTCATTGCATTTAAAAAAGCTGGACATGTAATTTTAAGTTTTACATGTCCTGGTCATGAAAAACCCTCGAATTAATTTTCACTACTGCAATGCCTAGCTCTCCCAAAGAATAACATTGGCTTATCTTATTGCATTTAGTAAGTGATAAATTTTGGTTGGGGACAGGTAGGAATGGCATGTTTGGAGTCTGAGGAATTTTGATTTAAAACCCTCTTTAATGGTAAGGTTAGATTTTCAGATCATATTCTGAAAATTCTAATTTTATAGTGTTGGCATTTTCTTGTCCGAACCTTTTGATGCCTGCAGGCTGTTCCTGGGTCACATGACTAGGTGTAGTTGTGAGTTGGTTTTTGTGTACTTCTCCAAGACAGTATCAGAATAGAGGGTCTGAGTTTTTGCAAAATGGGCCTTCCTAATGTAATGGGGGGCAGAGGGGTAACCTATAACACTTCAATGGCACTCGAGCAGCTTGTACAGAAAGGACTTCACACTAGCCTATTCCTCAGATTGCATGGAAACCTGGCAGAAAAGCAGAAAACTCCAGGTAACTCTATAGGGAAAAAACTCCAGAACCTCCTCCCAATTCAAAATGGGCATCAGGTGTAAAAATGGAACCATATGCTGCACAGGGCTTGCAATTGGACCTTCCTGAGCCCTGCCGGCATCTGCTGGATTGAGTTCCGTATCCCTAAATACAGCCTCCCCAGATTCAGGGCTCTTGGCCGGCATCAGAGAGAGCTCCTCCTTGCCTAGCTGAAAGTTCCAACAAATCCAGAAAGAAGCCCCACAAAGCCCCGCAGCACAGCTACATACTTCATCACAAGTGATGTCAGGAGATGCAATTTCTGCTAAGCTAAAGCTTAAGAGTAGCTGAAAAGTAGCTGCTATTATTCATAAAATCCATCAATTCAGAGAACTCTCACCTCTGTCTCTTCCTGACACGGAAAATATTGTTATTAAGTTAGATACTGATAGTGGGGTGCTAATACTGGTCTTATTATACCGTCCTCCGCAGTATATGGCCACTTTTCCTTCTCTTTTAGCAGAACAATTGGCCTCATGTGTTGTCAACTACTCCAAAATTATTTTAATTGGGGATTTGAACTACTGGTTTGACAATGTAACATTAGACCCCCAAGCAGCAGAACTTAAGGACTTATTATAGGATATCAATTTGAAACAGCATATCCACTCTCCTACTCATCAGAAAGACCATAGTCTGGATCAAATCTGGTCATACAATTTGTCTTTACCTCCGCCCTCTATACATCCTTGCAGTTGGTCAGACCATTTTTCATACATTTTTCATTCACTATTAATGGGACTGTCAAATCTAGGCCACAAGCGGGCAGAGAAATTCGGAAGTGGAAGTCTCTGGACTTACCCGCATTCCTAAATACTCTGGCTACTACCCTTCCCCCTCAATATGAGGATATAGAATCCAGTGAAATGGCATTTTCACAATGGCTGTGCCAACCTGTAAATCTCTATGCTTCCCTGGTAAGCTTTCCCATATCGCGAGGGAAGGATGCCCATAAATGGTTTACTCCAGAATTGAAGACATTAAAACTTAAGATTAGAGAAAAAGAAAGAAAATGGAGAGCAAACTATTTATCACAGGATAAAGAGATTTATTGCTCTGCTAGGAAAACATATCAAAAAGTTCTTTTACAACACTAGACTGACTACTTTTCCGCAAAGATCATGAACTCCTTGAACAAATCAAAGGAGATATTTGATATTGTAAATGATCTTTGCAATGATGATAGGACAGCCCCTCCTATAATCCCTACCCAAAAATTATGTGACTCCTTGAATGAATTTTTAAGGGAAAAAATCATCACCATTAAACAGAACATAATCAGTTCCCCTACTTTAACTCCACTAAATGATATATTCTGTAATTCTCGCACACGGGATACCTTCTCTCCCATTGAGCCTAAACCTTTTTCTGAACTCCTTGTACGTGTTAAATCCGGATCGCCTGATGATATTTGCCCCCTCCCACCTTTTTAAAGAAATAGGACTTGCTCTCCCTCAAAGTATTCTCCCTTTATTAACCACATCGCTGCTGTGCATTTTCTCCCACTGTGCTGGATTTTCATTTACTCCATGTTTCATGACGAGCTCAGCTCGTCATCAGCACAGCTCCACTGTGCCTCATGACGAGCTGAGCTCGTCATGAGCATGGAAGGGGTTAAACAAATCACTTGCGCAGGGTAAGGTACCCTGCTGATTCCTTTAACAAAAAAATCTGGCATTGACCCATATGACCTTACGAATTACAGGTCGATCTCCCTCTTACCCTACCTATCAAAAATTCGGGAAGCCCATGTTTCTAACTGTCTCTCGAATTTGATTGAATTAACTGAATATTTAGAAACAAATGAGGCAGGCTTTCGCCCATGCCACTCTACCGAGACAGTGATACTTGCGGTCCAGAATACCCTGAGATCTAACGCAGATAGAGACGCTCATCAGGAATTGGTGCTCCTTGATTTGTCTGCTGCGTTCGACATGATTGACTATTCTATTCTTGTCAACCATGTCGAGCAGGCCGGCCTCAGGGGCCCTGCTTTGAGTTGGCTGAAGTCCTTCATCTCTGAACGTACTCAGTCTGTTAGATTGGGGACATTTACAGCCCCAAAAACTGTCCCTACCTGTGGTGTCCCCCAGGGATCATCCCTGTCTCTATTGCTTTTTAATTTATACTTACACCCTTTATTGTATTCTTTGAAAAACCATAAAGTCACAATTTTAAAATATGCAGACGACTTGCAACTTGTTTTCTCACTGGACTCCCCTGATGCTGTGGTGGAATTTCAGGAAACTATGTCCCATATCCAGAGATGTATGAATCTGAATCACCTCAAACTTAACCCGGGCAAGACAAAACTTATCCTGCCCGGGAAAAGTGAAATCAGTTGGGGTCCCCACTTCTGGCCATCGGACATGGGAATTCCACCCACTAAATGCCACACAGTTAAGAGCCATGGGGTGACCCTCAGTGAGGATCTTTCGCTAAAAAGTCATATAGGGATGGTAGTTTCATCCAGTTTCTTTCAATTGAGAAAGATAAAGAAAATCTCCCAGCTCTTAACTTATTCTGCTCTGATTCAGGTAACTATTGCGCTAGTACTATCTCGGCTTGATTTTTCAAATAGCCTTTATCTTGGTCTTCCAGCAGGTCAGTTGAAGAGATTACAATATGATCAGAACCAGGCAGCCAGGCTCATTTGTAAGCAACCTAAATGGCAATCCATCAGACCAGGACTAGAAAAACTTCACTGGCTGCCAGTAGCTCAGAGAGCTGCATTTAAAGCCGGCTGTATCATTTTTAAAGCTTTGCAGGGTAAGGGACCCAAATTCATAAGGAATTTGGTTGGCAAATATATCCCTTCACGGAATCTTCGCTCGGCCCATCAAGAATTGCTAATGGTTCCTCTATACAAGAAAAAACGTCAGGGCGGCAGTAGTTTTCACTTTCTTGCCACCTCTTTATGGAACTCCTTACCATTGTCCCTAAGACAGAGCGACCATCTTCTTTCCTTCAGACAGACCTTGTAAACCTGGCTTTTTAGACAGGCTTATTTTTAATATAAATTGATGTGAAACATACCTTTGTCCAATGTACCCAAGTGTTATGCTGTGTTCTCAAACGGTAATAGCGCAATGAAGCCTACGGGCGTACGTGCGCTGTACAAATAAAATTTAACATAACATAACATAAGCCTCGCCACACAGCTGCCAGCCTTATACACATCAATGACGAGAGACACAAAGCCCCACAAAGCCACACAGCGCAGCTGCCAGTCACATTGAAACTGATGCAGTGCATCACAGATCAATGCAAGCCCTGCAAAGCCTTGTGGCTTCATCATAGCCGACACAAGACAATGTGAAGTCTTGCTAAACAGCACTGTGCAGACCATGCACCAAGGACATAAGGTCCAATCATTAACAGACCAATCTTGGGTCTGTGCCCTGCCTGTGCTCCCTCACAATTGGCCTGCACTACTGGCTTCGGTCTGGTTCAGTGCGAGCAGATACCCTCAGTTAGCTTTTTGCGCCTTTTGGCGCTACTTTTATCTAAATCTTTAAATCTGCATTTCTCCAGTACTACTGATTGC